>NC_065437.1:34346631-35564993 GCF_024364675.1 Aethina tumida
AGTAGTTTCAAAAATTTTTGAGAAAATAAAAGGTATATTTTAAAACAATAATCACAAATTTTATAAAATTTATGGAGTTCTAGAGAGGGAAAGAAGACACCAAATATAAGTAGTTTTGTATAAAGTTTAAATTAAAAGAATAAATTTTCATTAATCTTAATAAATATGGTTCATTAATAATAAAAACAATTAATTGTCACAAACATATTGCGAACAATTCTAATCAGTAATAATTTAATAGTTATTATAATAAAATTATATATTTTAAAGTTAAGAGTTGTCAGGAGTATCAAAAGATTTATGAAAAATAAAAATTTTGGGCTCGTGCTTTATTTTTTATTTTTAAAGTACTTTGCCGTGTAACTCAAAAAATAAAAGATATTTTTTTAAATTTAAAATTTTCTATGTAGAGGTAGTTTTTTCTCATTGACATTAAACGATTAATTCTATCGATTTCGAAGTGTTTTTAGTATTAAAATTTCGAGCTGCTTTATGGCCTAATTTTGGTCCAAATGTAAAAATTTTGGGTTTCAAAAATAATCGATGCAATGTAAAAATTTAGGATTCCATAGCCCCAATCCCAGAAATTCTATGAAGGGTTTACCTTCACGATAAACCTACACCTCCCCATTTTTCCGCTATTACTAACATTTTACTACTAAAACATTTCGGAATCTATAGAATTAACCATTTAATGTCAATGGGAAAATTGCCTGTACGTAGGAAACTTAAAAATTAAAAAATACCCATTATTTTTTGAGGTAATTTTTTTGGCCATTTGGGAGTCCATAAAAAGCCTGAAATTCCTGCATGTAAACATTTTGGATTCGATAGCCCCAGCCCTTGAAACTCAGTGCGGGGTCTAGCTCTACGGTAAAGCTACACCCCATCATTTTAAAAATAAAAAAACGGTTATTTTTCGAGCCCAAAATTTTTACCGAAATTAGCCCATCAAAAGTCCGAAATTTCAGAACTAAGAACACTTCGGAATTGACAGAATTAATCGTTTAATGTCAATGAGAAAAGTGTAAGTACATAGAAATTTAAAAAACACCCATTATTTTTTGAGCTACATTTTTTCTTTTGAGCATACATGAGCCCATAGAGCTCGAAATTCCTGCATATAAAAATTTTTGATTTGGTAACTCCAGCCCATGAAACAGCAAGTAATAGTATTTTAAGGAATAAATAATTATAAACCTTATAAAATTTTTGAAAATCATCATTTAAGAGAAAAGAAAGGCAAGAAAAGCAGGAAATTTTTATATGAATGTTAAATAAGACGAGAGAATCAGTGCTAATAAATATAGCTCATTAGAAATAATAATTTATGGTTGTCATATCATGTCATACCAAATATTTTGAGTAAATTTTAATAAATGTTATAAAGTTCATCATTTAATAGTGAAGAAAGCAAAAAATAAGATTTTTTTTTATTAATTTTAGCAAAAAAAAATAAATATTAATAAATATGGTTCATAAAAAATTAAACCAATAAACTCTCAGAATCATGAGATTGTCAACATTTCTAATCAATAATAATTTTATGGTTGTCATAAAATAATGATATTTTAAAGTTAATTTCGGTAGTATCAAAAATGTTGAGGAATTTTATTAGATTTTAAAAAGCCCCAGCTTTTGATAATATTTTAAATTTTATTGAATTATTTTTTCTTCCAAAAAAAAAAAAAAAACTACAAAATATAATTACATCTAAAACATATTTTCTATTATAGCGCAGGTTTCGCCCTCAACAGTCTAATAACCAAAATATGTGGTATATACGAGTATAGCATACATTCTGTAAATATTTCCAAATTCCATTTTCATTCGACTGTTTCTACATAATCTTATAATTACTCGCAGTGTTTCAATTAATTACAATTTTGGATGTCGCAGGAACGACGATAATGTTGAATTTTAACTCTAACCGATGGGGCAAGTGCGAAGGATTTTTCGCCGAGATTTTGTGTTTCACCGGACAACGTCGTCGACGAAGAGTGCGGCGACGTCCAGTGGCGTGTTGATGCGTGTCCACCGGTCGATTTCGCGACATGCCCGACGTCTAGAAACACGAATATTACTGATATTGTCCCTCTTTGCGGCCACCAAAGACATAACCCGGCCACATGGGCTTGTGCAGCGCGACAGCCCGCGGCACTTTCCCAAAGCCGCCTCGATGGCCGTCAGGCACGCTGTAAAAGGCCGACCGGCATTCCATTCGGTTTCTCGTTGTTTTCGACACTTCGGCAAAAGTTCGACGCAATCGAACGGGAAAATCAAATGAATGCATAATTCGTGGGGTACCAGAAGAAAATATTTGTGTAACTTTGTTCTGACTCGTATACAAGGCAAGGCGTCAATTGTAATTGATTGCGCTTCTTGGAAATGTCGATGTGCGAGGGTCCGAAATGTTGGAGACTAGAGGTTTTATGGCGCCATGAATCACGGTGCTGCCGTAATGGGGTTGTAAATAAATGCGACACTTTGCACTTGCCTCCATGAAAATCAACGTTGAGTCCGTGTGACACGTTGTAAGTTTGAGAGCACACTTCTATTGCAAACTTGATGTGCTGTTTCCATATGCAGTTTCATTATACACGTATTTTTCCGGTCGAAAAAACAAATTTTCTTGTCTACATCTTTTTCATTCTAAAGAATTGGTCAATTTTTTATATTAAAATTTATTTCTCCACCTTAAAGTAGACACTTTCAGAAAGAATATCAAATGCCAAAAAAATTAATTTTATTATTTAACAATATCAAATGACCTCTATTTTTTTTTTCTTATTAGATTTGCTGATATGGAATTTTTAGAAACATTGTTCAAAAGATATTATATCAATTTTTTACATCTTTTTAGAAATATTTTAAGAAAAATTGGTAGAACTTATGCTAATAAAAATGGTTAATAACTTTTTTATATTAAATAATAAATTATATAATTTTTTTAGATACTCAATTAAGAAACAAGAAAGTTTTTCGATTAATTTCTATAGATAATGTTAATAATTTCAGAGATATTTAAAATTTATGTTCTTCAGCCCTAAGGGAACAAGATACACGTAGTAATTTTCTGGATACGTGTTTTATTATAATATTTTAATAAACAAGAAATACAAATTATTTTTTATTAAATTTCTCAATTTGTGTTGTATTTTTATTTAATACAAAATTTTCATGTCCACATATTTTCCTTTTTAAAGAATTTGTCAATTTTTTACAAATTTTCTCCAACTTAAAGTACACACTTTCAGAGAGAATATCAAAATGAACAAATGCCAAATAGTTCATTTTTTTTCAAATAATTTATAATTGTGCAAAATTTATATGTTTGAAGTAAAATTAATTTTGTTATTTAACCATATCAAATGACCTAATTTTTTCTTATTCGAATTGTTTAATATGGGATTGAAATTTTGGACTCAAACATTGTTCAAAATATTTCATGTCAATTTTTTTGTATCTCTATACAAATCACTATTTTTTTAAATGATATATGATTATTTAAAACTAAAAGATATTTTTCATTTGATGTATTGTAATTGTGCAAAATTTTAATGTGTTTGAGGTAAAATTATCTCTATTTTTTTTTTTTTGATTTAATGACCTGGAATTTGTAGAAATTTGAAACATTGTTCAAAAGATATTATGTCATATTTTTACATCTTCCTACAAATATTTTGAGAAAGATTTATAGAAATTATGTTAATGTGATTGGTTGGTTAATAACTTTTTTATATAAACTAATAAATTATATATTTTTAGATACACAATTAAGAAACAAGAAAATCTTTCGATTAATTTCTATATATAATGTTAATAATTTCAGAAATATTTAAAATGTTTGTTCTTCAGCCTTAAGGGAACAAGATCATAGAATAAATACAAATTATTTCATATTAAATTTCTCAAAATGCGTTATAAATTTATTTAATTCAAAATTTTCCTCTTTAAAATAGATTATCTATCAAATGAAAAATAGTTAATTTTTTTCTGATAATTTATGATTGTTTAAAATAAAAATGTGTTTTTTTATATTAAACAATTTTTAATATTATATTTTATATATAATGTTTTTAATAGATTTACTAATGTGGGGTTGAAATTTTTAAAAATCTCAAGAATTGTTCAAAAGATGCAAATGTTTTGGGAAAGATTTGTGCTAATTACGTGAATCAAAAATGTTAATAAATTTTTCACTTCACCACAACAAGGCCAATATTTAAAAATCCAAGCCCTTAGACAAAGGTTTATAATCTTACCACAGCAACACTTTTCATTAACTTATAATGTAAAAAAAGCCAGGACACCATAAGGAAAAGACTAACGAGAGATAATATAACCTCATACAGTGTTATAACAGGTCACTTATTGACTGCAGCATATCGATTGAATTTATCTCGAGAGTACCTTGTGGAAATGATGAGTGGCGAGAATTGTCAGACACTACCTTGATGAGGTAAATATTACGCTAATAAACTGACCAGCTTGAAATCTGGACTTAAATCCCAAAGAACATCTATGAGAACATATGGGAAGACAAATAAGAGCACATTAACCACCACAAAACACTTTAAACCAACTAAAGGAAAAGATCATAGAAATTTGGGAGGGCATTGATCAGGATGTCATAAGAGCATTTTAAGTGTGAAGCGACGTTGTCAAAAGGTCATTAACGCACGTGGTGGAAATACTCCATATTAGGGTAAATAAACTTCATCTTTAGAACATCACATTCTGCACATTTTCTGGATACTTGTTAAATAATATTTTTTTAATAAATAATCACAAATTTTTCAACATTAAATTTCTCAAAATACGATACAAAAAATTTAGTTTTTTAATATAGATAGTTCAAATAACTATTTAGCAAATGGTTAACTTTATCAAGATTGAAATTCAAATGTTTTTTAATTAAAGTAATATTATTATATGTTAATTACAAAGTAACACTGTATGAGGTCTTTTTCTTATTAAATATGCTCAAATGAGGTTAAAATTGTTAAAGTTTTGAAATCAAATTATCACCATTTTTTATTTAATTTTTCAACAAATGATTTGAGGAAGATCAGTAGAAATTGTCCTAATGGATCACGATCAGTATATACTATAGTATATTAAGGTACTTTATATTTATGCATAGTGAGCAATCATTTTGTTGCAACAATCATATTTTGCTTTAAGGAACCATAACTTTAAAAAATAACTTTTCCTAATTTAAACTATCTAAAATGTATTAAAGAAAAAAATTATTAATTGTTAAGTAAAATAATGTCAATGTATAACTAATTGATGTCACAAAATTTGTGCACAATTCTATGTTCATCAACCAATTTGAAACGGAAAAAATGGTGGATGCGAGGTTTGATGAAAAAAATTACAAATTTTTAAATGAGTGAAACAATATAAATAAACGAAGCAAATAATAATAATAATAATAATAATGATAAATTGGTCGGACGTCCCGCGAGGTAGAATGTGAAAAGTAAAGTAGTCGGTGGAGAGCGTATCGGTCCGCAGGAAGGAGATCCATATCGGCTAGATCTGACAACAGTGCGGAGCCGGGTTCTTTCTTGGCCTGTGTCGGACAGTTAGCCAAGTTTGATACGGCTCGCCTTCTCCTGCCCGGCTCTCAGTTCGATTCCTGCTCTTATAAATATCACAGACGAATGCCGTTCAGTTTCCGCGTAAGCCTCGTCCGCCGCGCCAGAGACACTCGTCCGCGGACCGCTCTCTCGAGGATTTCGCGTGTGTGCCCCGTGTTCGGACTGTGCCGTGTCCGCCGTTCCTCTCTCTCTCTTTCTTTTTCGCTCTGTGTGTCCCTCTGTCCGTTCCACGTGGGTATTCTCTCGGCTTCGCGTCAGGAATTTCGCGGGCCCCCCGGCCTGCACCTCGCGCCTCTTCCTCCCGGCCGCCGCTTCTCTGTCCTCCCGGAGCCGTTGTACCTGATTCGCCGAGTGACCTTGGCACCGACCACGTGACCAAGGGCCTTGACCTTAAGTGCGGCGTTAAAGGACCCGGGCCGCAGGTTTGGGTAAGTGCATGTCCGTTCGACGGCCGAAACGCGCATCCGATTTTAACAGGGCCGGACCTCTTCGATGCGGCTGGATCGTGGTGCCAGATTTTGGCATATTTTTTGAAAATTCACTACCTAGTTTTGATAAAAATTATTTCGTCGGAATTTTTATATCTTTCCAAATTTTGTATCAATTCAAAAATACCCAATTTTTATGAAAAATACTGAATACTAACAGTCTACGTCTGAATTAAAAATCACATCACATCACATTTTTATTGAATTTGTTCTTTTGATCAAATGAATCATGGAATAAAACGTCAAAAACACAGTATATCATATTTAGCGAATTAAAGTATTAGTTCTCAAAACAAACAGTTTAATTCTTACAGTTAAAAAAAAACAAAATCAATTTTGTATGATATTCTTTATTCACCACTCACTCAGTTATGCACTTTTAAATATTTTTTAACAAGCACAAGTTATTGCTTGTACTACTAATGCGTTCCTACTATTTGGCATCCTCAGATGTTTTCATATTATTGATATTTTATTACGTGATTCAGTTGAATAAAATAAATAATTTATTAGGAAATTGTGATTATTAATTCTGCCATAAACTCATTAATATGTAATATTATTCTTTGAAAGGATCCACAATTGAGGAATTTTTTTCAAATTTTTGTTCGTATTCTAATGACATTTTTTAGTTATAACATTAAACAATGTTTATCAAAATCTGGTTACAAATAAAAAAATCATTTGCGAATTTAATTATATAATTATTTAATGATAAATTACACTACACTAAATCTACATGAAAACAACAAAAAACAAAATATATACGAAGTAAGGTTTTATCAATTTACTATCTGTTTAATCACGATAACTTGACGAGTAAGGTGTTAAATAACAAATAATATTTACAAGGTTTATTTACATAATTGTGTGGTACCTTCGAAAGCTGCATTTTGCTATTTTTATTGTATAATTTTTAACCTATGCGTCATAAAAATCTAGACATTAATAAAAAATTACGGACGTATTTAATTTTACAGGCATTTCATGATAAACAATTGTCAATTTTTATGTGATTTTAAATTTATCGCATTTAAAAATGTTATTGTAATAATAAGTTAATTAGTAAACGTTGTAACAATTTACTTCATATAAAGAAAGTTTTAATTTACATTACATTTCACAAAAATTGTCAGAACGTAATAAAATATAATTACTTGACACATAGAATCAAATAAAAAACAAAATAACGTAACAAATGAGATGTTAATAACAAACAATATTTAAAAGGTTTTACGCCTCGTTTATGGTACCTTCGAAAGATGCAGTGTTAGAAGAATTATTTTAATTATTAAAAAAAGAAATTATAGTCGTAAAATATATATTTAATATATAAATATAAATAGGCCATATTTAGTCTACGATCTGTTTAATCAAAAATAATTAATCAAAATTCAAACTAATCAAAATAAATAAAAGACCTGAATAGCATATAACGCATAAGGTGTTAATAAAAAATAATATTTACCAAATTTTATACTCAATTTTTTACTTTTGGTAATCGGTAAGGTGATACAGAAAACAAATTTTATTCATTGTTTAGAATATTCTTAATATTAGTACCTTCATAGGATGTTATAACATAATATTTATGTTTATATTTTGGCTTTTTATTGTCTAACTTTTGAGTTATTTGTTATTATTATTAATTATTCTGATTATGAATAATAAATTACGCCTGATTTAATTATACTGGTATTTCATGATAAAAAGGATTTGTCTAATTATGATAAATGATTATTTAATTGAGTACTATTACTTTACTACTTAAATCTCATGTTAACAAGTAAAAGAACAAAAAGCATAACGAGTAAGGTGTTAATAACAAATAGTATTTATTTCAAAAATTAATACGTTAAGACGACTTATCTTATAGTTTTAGATATTTTGGATAATTTCTTCGAGAACTTAGGCGATAAGAAATTATAATTTATAATTAAGATTTTTAATTTTAGCACTAAACTGGTTTAAAAAAATTAATACGTTAAGACAGACACTATCTAATTATTTTTGTATAATTTCTTCGAAAACTTAGGTGGTAAGAAGTAATAATTTAAAATTAAGATTTTTAATTTTGCCACAGACTCATTAAGCTGCAATGTTTTTTTCTGAAATTTCATATACACTGATTTTGAAGGATATGAAATTTAATGATTTTGTGTGATTTTCTCTACAAAATGAAATAGTAAAGATAAGTGATGCTGCAGAAAACTAACTTTGTTATGTGCAAGAATTTTTTTGTCTATCTTTTCAAACATTATTAATAAAAACAACTATTTGTTTAATAGCACACAAACAAATAGTAAGACGTTAATTGTAAATATTAATAATAACACTTAAGTGAGATACCTTTGAAAGCTGCATTGTTCGAATCGACAGTGTGATACAAAAAACGATTTTATGCATACTTTGTTTCAAACAATATTATTTAATTTATAATTAACCACACATCCAATTTTAATATTGTTTCTGATTTATATTTATAAACACAAACAAAATTAGAAATGCATTAAAAGATGCCTTTGGTAGTTGTTTAATTAATCTGCATCTCGTATTAAATAGATATAACTGTGGATACGAAGTTTTACAGTTGCAGCGACGGCAACACATAAATAATATATGAAAATTTTATGCAATTATTCGAGTAACTGAACCATTACATTAATATAAATTAAATAAACGTAATCATGCAGATATAGTTGAATATGAGCAAACCGAGTATATCTAGAATGCATTAGTGTGGGCTGCACCCAAACTACCTACAGGCTACAAGATATCTCGGTTACAGGACAGCCACATTCCTGCGATTAGCGCCTAACCTAACTGATAAAGCCGTTCTGAATGCCTCTCGCACACGAGAATATGACTAAATTACAGTTGATCGGGGTCATTCCGGTTTCAGTTTTATTCTCGCTTTAAAATCTATATCTCACAACGATCGCTAACCTTTTTGCCGCTTTGCAACTAATCACCGATGCATTTATTTATTAAATTAATAACGATTTCGCCAAGGTAACTTGTTGCCAATTAAACAATCCAAAGCTTGTAAACCAAGCGATCGAAAAACACGAATACTAAGGTAACAATCCATTATTTTCGTAATTGCAGACGTAAGTTTAGAATTCGTAACTGTTGCACAAAACTGTTAAACGTTAATTGCAAATTTCTCCCATCACAATTAAGTGTCGAACACGACACGGGAGTGATATAAATAAAATTCGCCGTGTCTAATTAATTAAAAATTCCGAAGCATTTGCGACCATCTACGCAAAAGTTCAAGAACGCGAATAATTAACATTCGACCTTAAAAATTCGACCGAAAATCGGTAACGACTTTATGTGCGCCTTAAAAGGTTCGGATTAACTGCGAAATTTTGCGACTCGCACACAATGTTTTTTTTTATCCGTTTGGAAGACCGTTAGACGTCCTTTACCCACCGTACCGTTGACCTTTGGTTCCACATCAAGGGGTGATCGGATTGAGGCATGCAAATTAATTCAATTGCACAGCCTACAAGGTTACTCTTCCGTGCAAGTTTCGAGCCGTTAATATTTTCGCGTTTTGGCTCGCCCGTAAGTTCACTGCACCGGTGCAGTTTGTTACACGAAGAAACCGACTGGAAGATTAAAAGATATCTATTAGTTATTTAAAAATGCCGCATTATGTGCCAGACGTTTACGCTTCGACTTTCTCTTCCTTTATGCAACGCTAATTTACATCATATTCGTCGGGTTTTCAGAAATGTTCAGCCATTCAACATGTACGAAATGAACAATTTTTTTTTTTGCTTAAAATGGAGTTACTCATCGTTTTTTTAAGTATAAAATTTCTTCACAGATCTAAAGTGATTTTAAAAAAAGGCTTTTCTAAATTGCTAACGGATGCGCTTGCTAAATTGAGATATTTCGTTGTTTATGAAACAGCAATTAAACTGCTCCCATTTATTTAGGAGTGTCAAGTCATTAATCGCCAAAAGATACGAACATTTCAGTTAATAAGCCATTATCTGTAATTTTAAATTACTTATTTCAAACAATGTAGCTTTCGAAAGTACCACAATTAAACATAAAAACCTTGTAAATCTTATTTGTTGTTAACACCTTATTTGTTATTTTATTCAGTTTTTGTATTTATTTGTGTGTGATCGTTATCTTATTTTATCATGATTTGTGTAAGTTTTCGACCTGTATAATTAAATACAACCGCAAGTTTTTTATAACTAACTAGATTTTAATGATTAATACCTCAAAAAATGGTTAATAAAAAATGCTAGGCATGGCACAGAAATTACTTTCAGCGTTACCCTACTAATTCAACCATGCGGCTTTCGAAGGTACCTTCGAGTACCACAATTAAGCATAAAACCTTGTAAATATTATTTGTTATTAACACCTTACTCATTGTGTTATTCTGGTATTTTATTTACTTGTATCTGATTAAACAGATCGTAGATTAAGTAATGTCATTTTATAATGATTTGACAATTTTTATGCAAGTTATTATTATGAAAAACGAGTACAATTAAATACTTTAGTATTTTTTATTTACAACTGGATTTGCATGCATAATTTTTTTCTATTATTATTCTATTTACCCATTCTAATAATGCAGCTTTCTAAGATACCACAATTAAGTATAAAATTTGGCAAATTTTATTTGTTATTAACATCTTATTCGTTGTTGTGGTCTTTTATTTATTTATGTGTCATTAAACGCATCGTAGTATTCATATTATAAAATGACAGTTTTTATGTAAGCTTGTAATGTAATATTGCATTTTTTATATTTATAACTCATATTTTATGAATAAATAGCTCATACGATAGACAATAAAACGATGCAGATTTGGAATGTATTGGAATTATGTATAAAACTTAACGTAAATATTATTTGTTATTAATACCTTACTCGTTATGTTATTCTGTTTTTATGTTATCTTTTATTTATTTGTATGTAATTAAACAGTTCGTAAATAACCATATTTAACCGAAATTTGCTGATTTTTTGTTTATTTTGAAATACCTATATAATCAAATACAACCATAATTTCTTTATTAATAATTAAATTTTTATTAATAATAGCTCAAAAGAGACACAATATAAAATTCTAGTCATGATATTAAAGTTTTCTGTATCACCACTGACCTCTATTATTTCATTTTTTGTAGTAAAAAGTTATAAAAAAGCAATAATTTCAGGAAATTTTGGACATTTTGTTACCGTTTCTGAATACATCAGAAAATACTTCGGGAATTTTTTAAAACGGTACGTCACATTGAAAAAAATAGATTTTTTGCTCAATAATCGATTTCTTTTTATGATTTAACTCTTGAAATGATAAAATACATAACTTCAAAGTTAAAGGAAGCTTTATATTCTCAAAAAACGTAGATGAATTATATAAACAATAATATTTTATACTGATTTAATCATTATAGTTAGAAATAAAGTTTTTTCGATGTGTTAAAAAATTCATGCAACTCATTGAAAATTGAATGAGGAATTCAAAAAAAAAAGTTTGATTTTTTTATCGTTATCGTAACATGGTTAAAAATCAAAATTAAGAAAGTAATCTCGTTTTTTTAAGGTTCTTGTAAACAGATATAGCTCTTATTTTTTTCCTATAAGCTATCATTATGCTCCAAAATAATTATTTTAAATTATTTCTTCCGGTCAACTGATAGTTACATATCGCATTGCCTAGAATTTTTTACACTCAAATATTTGAGGTATTATTCATAAAAGTCTAGTTCTGAATAAAAATATTATGGGTGTATTTAATTATATAAATATTTCATTATAAAAACTTAAACAAAAATCAAATCAAAAAAATTAATTACTATGATCTGTTTAAACACATACAAACAAATAAAAAACAGAATAACATAAAATATTTACAAGGTAATTGTGGCACCTTAAAATCGGTAAAATCTATTAATAAATAAAAATTTACATGTATTCCACAATTTATTTTTAACAAGTTTTAAGTACATTTTGATTAAAATCTATCTTTAAGGTTGTAACTATGTAACCCTTCAATGTTCACCCATTTTAGAGAGCAAAATTCAATGATGTGTACGTACTTGATTTCATCAAAATTGTTATAGAAAACAATTTTTATGAAATACAGTGATTTCAATATAACCGTTTTTCCAATTTACTATACATTAAAGTTCAATTATAAAATAAAAATGTGGGGGGAATTTCATCTTAAATTGAACACACTTTATAGAGCATTTGAAAATTAAATTTGATACCGGAGATTGTGCAGGAAATTGGCAATCTCCTTTGGAAATTCATCCAATATAAATTCGTTCAAATTGAATTATTTACTGTTTAAAATTAATAAGACCCGAATGATTAAATATGTATTTTATGATTATTTTTTGCTTAATAACTAGTTTCTCTTGGACTTGGCCAAAGTATTCGTGGTGCGATTTTATTGGCATACCATCATAATATATTTATTCACCAGATCTGAAGCGTAATCGAAAGAGTTTTTGTTGTTCAGTCACCTCGCCCAAGGATATAAAATATAACACTTGCTGATTGTATACGAACAAACACGAAATTATTACTCCCCAGCCGTCTATTTACTTTATTTATGGCCCAAGCACACAGCACTGGCACGTTCAATTCCCCATGTCCGTTTAACAGTTTCCATTAATTACGGGCCACCATCACCAAAGGTAAGCGTCGGCTTGCAGAATGTAATCATACGTCTTGTTAATCTAATGGTTTATTGTTTGGACATTGCGTTGTTGGGGGCTCAATCTCAGTGTTCTTTTTCACGTTGTTTTTGGAGCCCACCTACTTGGGTGGTCCGTTTTTCAATCATCCGTAAAAAGCGTTAAGGCACAATCATTACAGTTAAAGCCCGGATGGCTATTTCTGTACATAATAACGGTTGTTACGGATATCTCAAATATGTCTCCTTTTTTTATTTTTCCTTTTTCGGATTTAAGGAAATTTTAACAGGTTGTTGAATTATTTATGTACCAAATAGAAATGTCAAAGTTGAGGTTTTTTTATACGTAACACAACAGGTATTTTCGTATTAGTTTCGACATTAACAAGATAATTTTGGCTAAAAATACACACCGGATCTTAAGTGGGAATTCATTCGGTCTAGGTCGTTCGAAATTTTACAAACGTAACATTATGTAAAAGTACTCTGTGGTACCAGTTCTTGAAACTAGAGAAAACATCAAAGTCTAATCTCCTTTTATTACGTACAAAAATTAATCATAATCACATGGAGAAATATCTGGATTATATTGTGAATTGGATGGAACTTTTCGTTTAATATTTTGAAATTTCTTTTGAGCCTCTAATTCGACATCTGGTATTACGTAGAAGCAGAACGCCTTTTCTATTACTTGTTCATCTTTGAGTAAGTTTGTTGTCAGCTTGCTCAATTTTCCAGCAATATTTATTTGAATAATTTGAAAATAATAAACATGTCTCTCTTGAGGCATAATTGTTTCTTTATAGTTTATCTTCATTAACCTCCAGTCTTTTGGCAAAATTCTATCTTATTGGGGAACATGTAATTTTGAGAGTCACAACTAAAAAACTAATATGAAACGGAGTGATCATATAAATAACTTGATATATGCCTAAAAATATTTACAATTTATTATGAAAATCTTACATTTGAATATCTAGTAAGGTACATTTTATAGATTTTATGGTATTATCATATAAATAAGTTTCAGCAGCTTTAGTTATGACTTTCTTTTTAAATCAGTTATTACTTAAAAACATGGATACTGACAAAAATTAATAATCATCACATAGAGGAATATCTGGACTATTTATAATTTTGAAACTTTTTTCAAATCTCTAATTGTACAATTAGAACTAGTATTTTTTATTGTTTTTCATGAATTTGGTCAATTTTCGAGAAGTATGTAATTAAACAATCTCTCTTGGTTTAAGACCATTAAGAATTGTCGTAAACTACTATTGTCGTATTTAACACTATTATAAAAAACTCTTCACATAATTTTTGTGTACCATTTTGTTGAGATTCATTGCATGATACCTATTTGTAATGGTCGAATCATCGCAATTTAATGACTGGCCCATTTCCCAACATGTACGAAAATTTTATACAAGATATTGCTTAATTTCTTCTTTAGTGCAAGTTTCAGATCGATCTTGACGTTGTTAATCTTCAAGGCGTTAATTGCCATTTTTAACCGAGAAAACTGAAACCATGCGACTTCATTTACATCTTCTCCGAATGCAGTGCAACTTATCCCTTCACTTGCTTTTGTATGCAATTTGCACGAATTATAGCACATGAATACATCATCTTTACCCTGAAAATGTTTTAAATACAGTAAAAATATTAAAATATAATATAAAAATTTATTCAAATGAACCATGAAGCACAAAAGTATATTTTTTCTGGTACCCAATATTTCCGTTGAAATAATATTTAGTTCATTTGTTAAGAAATCGAGGCAGCGATATTTTATAGCCAGCACCTGGACAAACGCACCTTGAAACCCGTCGAAACATCAAATTAAATCGATGCCGGGGTTGATAGTTCAACAGCTGGCTCAAGAGAACGTCCCAACCGTACACAGCCCGGAATTGCAATTTGCATTTAAAATGGCACATTATCGTCCATTATTATTTAAAAAAAAATTATTTATTCAACGTGCAATACGAGTCAAAGAAGTAATAACGATTATCGTACCGTGCAAATACTCCGGGCGTTTTAAAAAGGCAAAACGGATGCATGTCAACGGATTCGATATGTAAGTACTTTGCCGGTTGCAACAATGTTTGCGACCTTTCAATATTTATGAAGTTGCACCGCAAGCCAATCGTCGCCTCTCACTATTTGCTACATCTGGAGTTTAGGAAAAAATCGATTTTCTTTCACTTTTATGGACGACATTAATCGCTTCATGATTACAATCCGGTCTGCTGTTATATTATTTTATTCAGACTGTTAGAGGCGACGTCAAAAGCAGACACAAATGATTTTGACGTATAAATAGATACATAGATAGCTTTATTTAAAACAAATACTGCTGTTGAATGCAATATAACTTAACATCAAATGCATGATTACTACACTTATCATTAAAATATGCGGGTTATATTAAAAATTATATGATAAAAATTTATTTATAATATAAAATACATTGTGGATTAAAAACTGCCTTTATTTTTTAAAAAATGCTGTGGTACTTTCCATTTCCTTAAAATTGTTATGTAAAATATAATAACTATTTTAATAATGATGTTTTCTCGTCTTAGATGGTTATTCTGGAATTATGCTCATGAACGGTATCACCTAGTTTTTTTTGTTATACATACACTACAAGTAGAATGTTTGAATGATTTCAAAATAATAGGATTGTCTCTATTGAGATACTTCTTACTTATATTATAGTTTATGTCCAATTTAACTTCAGTCTTCAATTAAAATTCAGTTTTATCCCTTTCACATACAAATCGGAGATTAATACTATTCTAAATTGACTTGATCATATAAATAACTTGCAGTCCAAATTACTCAGAGTCATCTATGCCTAAATAAAATTATAGTTAATTATGAAAATTTGATAGTTTATCTTAGTTATATGGAACATATGTATAAACAAAAATCCTACATCTGAAGATCCAGTGAAAACTTTCTATAATTTTTATTAAAAAAACTTCAACTAATTGGATATAGATTTATGTAAAATGTTTGAATTATTTGAAAATAAATAAACCTCTATTGAGGGAAGTTAAATTTTTCTTATAATTCCCAATTAATTCTAGTCTTCATTTCCAATATGAAATAACATGATATAAAAAACATTGTTATTTGAGAATGTATGGTTATATGAAATAGTATTTTAGATAAGGCATTTTGTTTTTATCTAATCCTGAAAAACTAAAGATATATAAAACAATAAAATAGACTGGGATAAAATTCAGAGACCTGTATAAGCCACACTGAAAGAATGAAATTTAGGATAAATCAGCAAAGGTTTAGAAGAAAGAGACATACTGAAATTCTGCGGCCCTAGCTATAGATTTCGTATTTTAATTTATTTTTGAGATATTTATTTTTTCCTACACTTTTTACAATATATTAGCAATCAAAATTTTAGAAGAAAAAGATATACTGAAATTTTGCGGCTCTAGCTCTACATTTCGTATTTTCATTTGTTTTTCAGATATTTAATTTTTTCCTATAATTTTCACAATATATCAGCTATGAAAATTTTAGATTTATGTCCCCTTTAATTCTCTATAAACTTCTAAAGAACCATTTGAGTGAATTAATCTTTATAGTCGTTAATTAGTATCAAAAATGTCATAATTTTTCTGAATTAGTAATATCTATTTAGTCTTTTTCAGAATTGTTCCAAAACAAAATGTTAAAGATTTGAACAATTTTGGCCATAGGTTATTTATATGATCTTGCTATTATATGTTAGTTGAAAACTGCAAATCAGAAAAAGTTCCTTAACAAGATTTTAACTGAAGATTAGAGTTAATTGAAGACAAACTATAAGAAAATATCTGTTGATTGAAGTTTATATCAATAACAAAGTACAAATTTGTCATCTGCAAAAGATGGTGGTTTGAAGCCAGTACACAATGGGAGATCATTAATGATAGTATAAGTATAAAAAGTAGCTCACTGGACATACAAATGCAGGATTTTTGTTTTAAAATTACGACATGACATGTTTGTATTTCATGTTGCAAAGTGGACAACTATGCAGTAATACAATGGGCCGTAGGAGTTTAATGCAGGAAACAATTTGTAATTCACATATTAAATATCTGCTGCACCGTTTTCGTTTTGTTCTTAAAGGCGTGCTACAACTTCATAATGATTCATATGGGACGTGTATCACGCTAATTAAAAAAAGATGTATGAACGACACCCAGATTAATGATCATGTTTGTGTTCCGTTCACTGTTATTAGCCAACATTATTTTGAAATTGCTGTAATTTCTTAATTTCGTTTTGGAATCCCAATTTCCGTCTCTTGTTTTCATGTAAAACTCGACGGGTTTGCATTACTTCTTCTGTGACTGTCATAAATTCATTGACCACAACCATGATTTAAATACAATCTGGAATAACACATACATACATGCATATTGATCTGCATTGCTAAACAATTAATGTGTTCGTAATTCAAGTTCTCGGAACTGTTACATTTTCCACGTGTGTACAAATCACTATGTTCAGATACCGATTTCGTAATAATTTTGGCGTGGTCGAGACAAATTTCCAACGCCGCTTTTAACATGAAAATATATTCGTGTATACGCGCGGCTACTGCCTTGTTATATGCATTTTGAACGTTCACACATCTGCATAAATTTCGTCACCGCTGAGGTAAATGCGTGTCAGACAACGCGAAATTTGTATTGATACGGACGCACCTTCGTGAAACTACTCTTAGACCTTACACGGTTAATATTATTGCTATATATATATATATATATATATATATATATATATTATATAGTATATTGAAGCAAAAAAGTAAAAGTAAAATTCACCAGATAAAGAAGTAGAAAGAAATTAATTTTAAGACCTAATCAACTTATTTAATTTTTCGTTGTAGAATTTTTGAAGAGTTATTAATAGAAATTAATGGTCTAAAATAGTTTTTGAAAATTTTGGTATTGTTAGATGTTAATGTTAGAAAGAAATGAATTGTTATGTATATTTTATTTTATTGACTAATATTGATTTAAGATTCGCCAGTACATTGAAGTGTAGTATAAAATATACTAAAACTATAGATACAAGTACTAATAATGAAAAACAAGGAAGCAAATAAAATTTTCTTCAGTAGATGAACAAAAGAGAGAATTTACTTTTAAGATGAAGTTATCAAACCTTCAAATGTAGAACTTGAAAATTGATTAATTGAAATTAATTAGTTATTCAACTTTATATTGTTTAAAAAATAATTTTTTATATGTTTCATTTTATTAATTATTATATTAAAAATCAATATATTGAGACGTGATAAAATTTATTTATTATATAAAACACATTGTGGATTAAAAATTGTTTTTATTTATTATAAAAAATATAATACTACTTCCCATTTTCTTAAAATTGTTATGTAAAATATTATAAAACTATTATAATAATGATGTTCTCTCGTATAACTAGGTCTCAGATAGTTAATTATGGAATTATGCTCATGAACGGTATCACCTAGCTTTATTATGTTATATATATATATATACACTACAAGTAAAATATTTGAATGATTTGAAAATATAATAAGCTGGTCTCTATTGATATACTTCTTACTTATAGTTTATGTCCAATTTAACTTCAGTCTTCAGCTAAGATTCTTTATCCCTTTCACAGACAAATCAGAGATTAACAATTAATACTAAGCTAAATTGGCTTGATCATATAAATAACTTGCAGTCCAAATTGCCTAAATAAAATTATAGTTAATTATGAAAATCTTAGTTAAAATTTTGGTTATATTGAACCACATATTAACATATGTATACAAAAAATCCTGCATCTAAATGTCCAATGAGAACTATAATTTTTATTAAAAAACTTCAACAAATTGAATATAAATTTATGTAAAATGTTTGAATTATTTGAAAATGAACTTTTCTCTATTGAGGGAAGTTAATTTTTTCTTATAACTTATGTTCAATTAATTCTAGTCTTCATTTCCAACTATAGATACAAGTACTAATATTGAAAAACAAGGAAGCAAATCTTTAGTAGACGAAGAAAAGAGAGAATTTTAAAATGAACTTGTCCAAGCTTTTTTTGTAGAACTTGAAATTAATGTTAGTTAGAAATTAGTTTTTCAACTTTGTATTGTTAAAAGGTTAGAAACAAGTAATTATGAATATGTTTCATTTTATTAATCAATATTGTTATTGAAATTATATTAAAAATTCATATATTGAGACGTGATAAATAAAATTTTTACGTTTATGGGATATATTATCATTTTGTAGAATATAACGTCACTGATTCCTCGAGACTTGTAGTTCATTATTAATTATTATTACGAGTATCTTGACATTGATAAAACCCCAAGTACAAGTTTAAATAATAAAAAGACAAGAAAGCCAAATAAGTTAGAAAATTCAGTAGATGAAGAAGAAAAGAGAAAAAATATTTTAAGATGTAATCAATTTAAACTAGAAGATTGATTATTCAAATTAAATGTTCTAAAATAATTTTTAAAATAATCTAATACCGGAATTCTGATATGACAGTCAAAATACCTAGAACTACTCCGGAATTATATAGAAAATGTGTTAAAATAAAGAAAAAATAAATCGAAACAGGGAAAAATTGTGAATTAATTTTATTATTATATAAATTGTGAATATATAAATCTCTGAATTTTCTTTAGGGCCAATCAGAGAGGATATTCAGGTGACGAAACTGGTATAAAGTCAGCATAGTATTTTTATTTGTCTCAATTATTCAAACTGTTTATTGATTTCTATGATTTCGTTCATGAGTTTGTTTTTTAAAACTTGATTACATTGTGTACATTTTATATCTGGTATCTAATTTGATAGATATAGTAACGAGCCCATGCTGTTCAGCAGTTTCGTTACCTGTTTATTACTTAACACATTCCTTCAATAAAATAATATTGACCATGTGAGGTCCTTCTAAGGTCCACTTTAAGTACTCAGATAATTGAATGAAACGTTAACTCGTTACTATCGAAAGAATTTGAATCGAACAGGATCTGTTGCAAATGGTTTTAGAGTGCAGGCCTTGAAATTTAAAAGAGGTGTCGGTGATTTTTCAAAATACAGATTGCAAATTGACGTCCTTCAAAATAAACCGACCTCATATCCCTCGACAGGTAATTCATTCAGTCATCTAATAATGTGGTGATAAAAAACAACATCAGTGACTAAGCCGATGCGGAATAGATTCCATGAATCACCCGTCGAATGTGTTTACGAATCCGTTAAAAAGTGAACCGTTGTCTTTTTACCACCGGCACATCTACTTTCTAATGATATTTGTGTGCTGGCCGGTTCGGCCATCATCTCGACGCGCGGCGACCTTCCGAGGACGACATCGTGCCACCACCTCTCGCGGTGATGGTCCCCCCGGCCTCCTGCCTTGCCGCGAAACTCCTCGCCGTGCGGTGATCTCTTGCCAGCGACGTATTAAGATGGAATTTAACCGTTTTTGACGTACAGTTGAAGAATGATGACCAACATGACTTTATCTTCCTTTCCACTATCTTTTTGCATGAGGCAAACAGTTTATTGAGAAATGTGTTAAACAAATTTAGTTATATGTTATATTAAATATATTTCTTATATTAAACCAATTACCAACCAAATCAACATATAAAACATATTTAATTTTTGTAGTTTTACAGTTGTTTTGCCTATTCCGAATAAATTAACTTCAGCCAACTAATTTTTCACAGAGTTTTAGCAAATTTTTCGTAGCCCACCCATTATAAAATATAAAATATAAAATATAAAATATAAAATATAAAATATAAAATATAAAATATAAAATATAAAATATAAAATATAAAATATAAAATATAAAATATAAAATATAAAATATAAAATATAAAATATAAAATATAAAATATAAAATATAAAATATAAAATATAAAATATAAAATATAAAATATAAAATATAAAATATAAAATATAAAATATAAAATATAAAATATAAAATATAAAATATAAAATAAAGTATAAAAAGTATAAAAAGTATAAAAAGTATAAAACGTATAAAAAGTATAAAACGTATAAAAAGTATAAAACGTATAAAAAGTATAAAAATATAAAAAGTATAAAAAGTGTAAAAAGTATAAAAAATATAAAAAGTACAAAAGTATAAAGTATAAAATAAAGGGTGGGCCATCTACAGTTTGCAATTTTAAAATTTTTCAGTTTTAAAAATTCTATATTTAAAAAAATAAGGAATAATTATTAAAATATAAGAATTAGTTACATAATATTAAATATAATATATTTCTTATGTTGAAACAATTATTTTATCTATTTTAAAGAAATTTTACCTAATATAAAAAACTATATTATACAATGCCAATATTAAAAATATGAAAAAAATAAGAGTACAAATATTAAAAAAACGAATAATTAATTATCGAAATATAAGAATTAGTTGTTAGTTAAATATAATATATTGCTTATGTTGAAACAATTATTTTATCTATTTTAAAGAAATTTTGTCTAATATAAAAAACTATATTATACAATGCCAATAATAAAATTTTTTAAAAAAATAAGCTAAAAATAAGAAGAAAGTAATCACTTCATCAAGCTTTCACAATGGTTAAAATCCAACTTTGAAATATTAATGAGAGTTCGTTTTTGTATCTTACACAATAACAACTATATAAATTTTGAATCCAGCCAAAATATGTTAATAAATTTAATTTTGAAATTATGTATCAGCATAATTTGGGATATGAGAATGTTCTTCAAATAATTCTGACTGTTTAATTCGGCGAATGTTGGTTTAATCAATATTGTTGTATATTTATTTTTGTATTTAATTTATGTATTTTTTTAATATTTTTTTGCTATTCTATTAAATAAATGATAGATATGGCACATAAATAATAAAATAGTTATACTTCAGATATTTCTATGAAATAGAATTCCATAGTTTGGATAAAGGTCAAGTTGTATAATGTATTTGTGCTTGAGAAATATATCCAACGCTTTAATTAACAGATTAATCCATTAATGTATGCAAAATTACTACTTTAACACAATTTTTGGTTGGAAGTGGGTTATGCTCGTTTAATTTTTTCAATCTTGTTTATTTTCCTGCAACTGTGGGTGAAACGGACGATTAGCAAATTCTTTAGCATTTACATGTAATAAAACCGCCAAGGCTAAAGAAACACGGCAAAATAAATTATAATTACAATTTTTTTTTTGTGTGGAACATTATCTCTGCTTTGATCTGCAATAACGTTATTAATTAAGTTTTAATTGGTAATAAATACATACCAGGTCGAAATAACATTTAGTGACAACGTTCCTTGTCGCCCGTAAACTTAATTACCGTTATATTCTACAATGACATTTAACTAATGGCCTATAGACGATTCGAATTAGCACATTAAGATTTATTATGTGTAATTTTATAATTTGTTTGTTGCTTATTAGCAAACTTATTACAATTTAATCCATGCAAGTCTTTAATTTAAAAATAATTGCAGAAAATCAGATATTATATTCTGTTTGGGTTAGTTCTCAACTTTTTAACTAATAATTCAGTTTAGATTAAATAATATATTGTTCAGAAACGTATGTATAAGAATAAGTCTGCAATCTCTCTCTCATGATTAGTATACAGACCTCCAAGTCGAGCCCAAGCGAGAAAATCACGGCTTTCCCGTCTCGTTACGTAAATGTCTGTTGCACACTGTCCAATATTGATGTCATCGAAAATGTGCACAGCTAGTTATCTGTGCAGACTTCACATTTGCTCTTTCGCTCCATCAATTGTGTCTCTAACAAATCGTCTTGGATTCCCCTCAACTAGGTGAAATTTTGTCCGGCGTTCAGTGAATAAAAAAAGCCAACAGGTGAGTTATTGCGGTTTCAACAAAAATTCCTATCCATGATTGAATATAATGAAATTCGTATACAAGGTGATCGGGTTTCACTTTTTATGTACACATTATGGCCGCGACGTGTGTATATTGCGACTCTTGCGACTTATTCATGCACGGATGATGTTCTACAACAATGCCACAAAATCACTTTTCTTCTTCTCTTGTGGAGGTTTTTGTTCGTATTCGTGTGAACAAGAACAACAGGTTAATTTGGTCCAGTGGTTGTTTCTGATGGACAACTAGTTGGTCAGTTTTTAAGGTGGTCATAAATCTCACTTGAATGAACATGCCTCAATAATTCCTTTTCATCATGAAGAACTATTTCTGCCTTGGTGAGATTGCATGTGTTAGTTACGGAATGAAGTGTTGTTACTTGGTAACACAAACTATGAATTAAGAGTCTGTGTGACACCGTCCATTTAAGTTATGCATACTTGAGCCTCATATGGGTGGCCATTTTATGCTTCACACCGGAGTTCTTATTCTCAGCAACTAATGGTGTTAATCCCGAGTAAAAATTAAGTTGAATAACACTTCTTCAATCTAAAACTGAGATGCTTTGATGTAGTATCCAAATATTCAGTCTATGAAACATAAAAACTTGACATTAAAGACTTGTGTGTAAAATCAATAAAACAATTTTATCGTCAATTAATAACCGTAGTTATTATTTTTAATATTTATAGTGATATTTCAGTGTTTTTTACTCGTGCAGTCTTACAACATAAAAGCCATAAAACCACAGATCAAGATAATTTTTATTGCATTTGATGTTAACACGATACTTGCTAGGCAAAAACTTTTGTGGCATACAAATAAATCCACACCAAATTATTGCGTTTGCAAAATAATCACAGTTTTAATATTTGTTGCTTCATAAATTCACGCAAAACTATAAAATTTGTTGTTTTATTACTGGCGAAACAGCTGGGCGAATTAATTATACATACACCCAGGATTATTGAAAAATCTACACTTCTGTCCCATGTACGATAACAGTTCTACACACCTAGTATCCTGTCAATCTATAAACAAAAATTAATGCACATTATTAATTCGTAATCTATTGTGTGTGGCAAATTGTTTAATGATTTGCTTAATAGTTGTCGCTGAGTGATTGTAAGGAAACGAATAATTTCAGTGTTATTATTATGACCAACATTGGTCTACAATTACAACATCAGATTAAGAAAACTGTCACTCAAATTAATGATAATTTGGTAAACGCCGGCGTGGGCGGCTTTTAGAAAGAAACGGGACTTCTTTCTTCTAGGCCAGTTGCAGCCTCAGACATAATTGATTACTGAAAATCACGGTTCGTCCTCTTTCGTAATTTACGATTAGTGTCTTGAATGATGCAGAAGTTTTTGGTACCATTGTACCTCCTGCAACAACAGTACCAGAATGACAAAGGAGCGTGAGTCATTGCAACAGAGTCGGTTCGGTTTATTGCATGTAACCACCGTGAAAACATAACCTGTCTGGGCGCCACAGGAACGCGTGGGTCGCCACTTACAAATATTGCGACCGGCGTGACAATTTTATTAATATTTATTAGTAAAACAAATAAATTTCGCCGCGTCTGTGCGCGATATTAGGTCAACGTTGCCATAGGTGGTTAGACTTGAGAACGTGAGTAACGCTCTTGATTTTACATTGTTTTGCTGCGGCAGAATTGTATGACATGCCATACAGTTTCGCTACTTATTTCAAAATTGGGCTTTTCATTCATTAATGTACATATTTAATTAGAAATAAATTTTAATTTTTAATTATCTCTACACTCTATCATCGCCAAAAAAGATAATCTTAATTTAATATACCAATTTTTGTTTTTAATATTCTCTTCGAAGTAATTATTTATTGTTTTACTCTGCACATTTTGTAAGATTTACGTAAATCATCAAATCAATATTCATACTATAATTTAAAGGTGATAAACTTATTTAAATATATTTTTTGTAAATATTTTTAAAAATTCCATTTATAAATGTATCACCACCATCTTGAAGGTAAACCGGCCGTCTTTCCTCGGATGCCAGTGTTGAAACAGTCATATCCTTGAAAATTGACTTTTAGTTTTAGAGTTCTTGCGTTACTAAAAATGTTTATAAAAATTAATATTGTGGTGACAGTGTGAATCACTACGAATTAATTATAGAAAAATTCGACATCCCCCCTGCAAAGACCCACATTCGGAAACCAGTTTGTAGTATCATATTATGCGTTCCGGTGAGTCAATGAGATGTTATTTCCGTTTCAAAAAAATTATTCAATCTCTCCGCTGCGGTCGATAATCAGACATGTCTTAATTCGCATTTCACTGTTGCGATATGTAATTAAAAACAGATGTTGGTGGCCTTACAGTTTACACAATTTATTAGTTTCACTTTTATTGTTGGCACTTCTTGCGTTTTTGGTGCGATATAATTTCCCCGGTTAAATGTTTATTGGTTTCCTATCTCCTGTAAAAATTACTCTTTATGGAGCACTTTCAATTATGTTCTTATCATTTTGAACTGTGATGTGTTAAGATGTGTTAATTCATGTTTCTTGTTTCAGTGAATGCTGCTTCTATTGGTGATTTGTAATAAGTCACCTCCACCCAAAAATAGGGAAATGTCCTCCATTATTCACAGTCCGTCCGTGGGGATAAGCTGATCCCCCATAAATAAGGCCGTAATGGCCGCAGACATGAGGTATGTTCTAATAATAATAACCTTAAAATAATCATACAATATGTTTTAATTGATTCAGGTCTCCAAACGTTTCCGTGACTCCCATAAACATGGAGCCGTATCCCCCGCCTCCACTTTCGAACGGCACGGTGTCCGTTAGCACCAACACCGACCACCACAACCACCACCATCACCACCATCTTCAACAGCAGCAGCAACAGCAACGTCCTCGCTCGACAACCGCCATCGTCACCAACGGTCTGATGTCCTCGGACCTCCTGGACACCAGCTCTGTCGACGCCGAAGTCGCCCAGATCCAGTTCCAGAGCGAACAAGTGAACATGCGCAGCAAAAAGAACAAACGACCCGAGGCGGAGATGGCGCCCCGGCCGATGAGTTGGGAGGGTGAACTGTCCGACGGAGGCGGTGGTGGCAGTGGCACCGTCCACGACCGGGACATGTGCATCGACGAAGAGACACAGACACAAATTCCCGAAAACTTGTCCCTCTCGCAATCGAAACAATGCTCGACGACCACAATCAGCATCGACTCGAAGGAGAGTCCGATTCTGCGACTGAAACAGCCTCCCATGGGCAGCTACTCGCTGCACAGCACACCAAGCAACTCGCCCTTGCTCAGTCAACGTCATCCGGTTACCGGGGTGCCGATGATGGGCCACAAGGATCTCGTGCACAAGGCGCTGAACGTGCCGCCGACGCCCAGTCCCGATTCAGCCATACACTCTGCCTATAGTGTGTTCAGCTCGCCCAATCAAAGTCCGCTGACGCAACGCCATGTGACGCTGACACCGAATTTAAGTAGGAACAACAGCGACGCCTCGCATTCCAGCTGCTGCAGCTATTCCAGCGTCTCGGTGTCCGTGTCGCCGACGCAGCAGTTCTCACCCACTCACAGCCCCATACAGGTTTGTAAATATTTGTTTTATTAGTTTGTAGCAGTCATTAAATAGTTCTAATAAATAAAGTATAATTAAATGCATGATCACCGATAAGTTATAGTTTAATTGTTTCTTTACTGTTGATAAATTGTGTCTTATAGAAAGGAATTATAATTGCAATTAATTGTAATTCGGTTTGTCAAGGATTATTGAGTAAGATATCAACAAATATTTTTTATTCGAATCTATTAATAAAAATGCAACAATTAATCAAACGTATTGTTTTATATAGTTGACTGATTTTCATGAACAGTTTTAATCAAGACATAAATTAATTGTCTTTACTGCCGACTACTGTAAATTCTAGTTCTTAGTTTACAGAAGCCAATGGCATGGTAGATGTATTTATAGAAATGAAACTATTTATAATTTATATTGTACGTGTATTATTATTTGCAAATTATTATTTACTTCCTTGTAGCATTGGACAGGCTTCACCAATCGCATTCCAACTTCTGACAAACAGTTAAATTTCCGCTTTTATGTTAAAAATATGGAATTTCCCATTCGTTTCATTCAGTTGTATATAAATAAAGAGCACAGCAACTAATGTCGAGTATTTAAAATTATACGACACATAAATTTTAATTATCGTGTAAAATTTCATTTATTCATTACATAATCGTATAAACAGATAAAATAAATGTGAATATATGCCTGTTAAATTTATCCATTCGTTCAATGCACGAAGCAAAGTCATTTTGTATTGTATAACGATAAAATTATTGTATTCCAATTCAGCGAGATAATTTTTTCCATTAGTATAAAATTTCAATATCCTATTGTAATCAAATTAGGTCCGTGGTATACATTAAACATGGTAAATGTAAATTATTTAAATTTATTTTCAATTAATCTTTATCCCACATTATTGTTGCTTACAAAATAAAACTGAGCTTGTCATTTTTATTCTTGTGACATTAAACATTCAATTTTTTAGTAGGAGAGGTTTTTTGATATAATTGCTTTCAAAACCCGAGTAGATATCTGAAACATTTGCATCATAAACTACTTTAATTATCATTTTAATACCATTCAATTTTAAAATTATTTAGGGGCGTCACATGCACAACATCCATAATAGCCCATTGCACCACAATATCCTGTACCGCAGCCTCCAAGAAGACCCGACGCTCCAATATGCGGGTGAACACGACGCCCTGGACCCGGACGAAGATAAATCGGGACTCATGCACACATCCTTGCCCGCCGCCCCGGGCATATCGCGGCAGCAGCTCATCAACAGTCCGTGTCCTATATGCGGCGACAAAATATCCGGCTTCCACTACGGCATCTTCAGCTGCGAGTCGTGCAAAGGCTTCTTCAAACGAACGGTGCAGAATCGGAAGAACTACGTGTGCCTACGTGGCGCCCAATGTCCAGTCACCGTGGCCACGAGGAAGAAGTGCCCAGCGTGCAGATTCGAGAAGTGTTTGCAATGCGGGATGAAGCTGGAAGGTAAGGCGTACTCACTAATTCAATGTAGAACGGTTAAAAACGTTACTCGATTTTAGCCATTCGAGAGGACAGGACTAGAGGAGGTCGTTCCACGTACCAGTGTTCGTATTCTCTGCCTCCATCAATGACCAATCATCTGGAGCTTAGATCGAGCACCAGCGATTTAAGACACGACACACATTCAGGGCTGACCGTGAAACTGGAACCGCCAGATTCGTCAGTTCCACACCACAAAAGAGTAACACTGCCAGGGTCGAAAGGTGTCCCACCATTATTGCAGGTACGTTATATTTATAAGAAACGTGAATTGAATAACGTAATGTTAATTTAGGAAATAATGGATGTGGAGCACTTGTGGCACTACAACGAAATGGAACTGAATAAGCTCAACACAGAGGGTCATTTGGGGAAGGAAGGTGGTAGTGGTGCAGTGCACAACCTCTCCACTCATCCACTGCTGGCTGGTACAGCACTGGCTGGATCCACGGACACCAATCCTGATTTCGTTGCTAATTTATGCAACATTGCCGATCACAGGCTCTACAAGATCGTGAAGTGGTGTAAGAGTTTACCACTGTTTAAAAACATATCCGTAAGTCTCTTGACTTGTCGATTATAACTCCTAATTAATCTGAGTGTTTTATTTATTATAGATTGACGATCAAATTTGCTTGTTGATTAATTCTTGGTGTGAGTTGTTGCTGTTCTCCTGTTGTTTTCGGTCAATGTCGACTCCAGGGGAGATTCGAGTGTCATTGGGAAAAAGTATTAACCTTCAACAAGCTCGTGAGATGGGCATGCAGGCATGCATTGAGAGAATGTTGAACTTCACTGAACAGCTTAGGCGACTTCGGGTTGATCAGTATGAATACGTCGCCATGAAGGTCATAGTTCTCTTGACCTCAGGTAGTATTTTAAAGTTTATTGTTTTACATTAATATTTAATTATATTAATTAAATAGATACGTCCGAATTAAAGGAGGCCGAAAAAGTGAGAGCATCACAAGAGAAAGCCTTAAAAGCATTACAAGACTATACGCTATCACATTATCCAGAAAGTCCTGCCAAATTTGGCGAACTTTTACTACGAATTCCTGAATTACAACGAACTTGCCAGGTAAATACATATTGCATACCCCACTTTTAGGTACTCATGCTATTTTCTTTCATTAGGTCGGTAAAGAAATGCTGACAATAAAATCAAAAGACGGAGACGGACCCAGTTTCAATCTTTTGATGGAGCTGCTCAGGGGAAACCATTGAAGATCCAGCTTAAACACATACTAAGAGAAACATACACACGTGCCTTATTAGCTTACGTGGTGGTGGGCCGCTCACATACACAATCACAGTTTTAAGATACAGGACAGTATTTCGAATTATTCATCTGAATGAATCTTATATAACTGTAGTACTTGCCAGAAATGTTTCCGTTTGCATCATTTGTTAAGTAGGAAAAGTAAATTTAAATGTATCCGTGCTTTCCTAACATATTTATTAAATGTAAGAATCTGTAAGAGAATCTCAAAAAAATGTATGTATATTTTGATTGACCTCGCAAAATTATTTCAAGTACTACAGGGAAAGTCCATTCTCTATATTTTTAGCTTTAAGTGAAACTTAACGTACTTACGACATTACAGTGTTCATAAATCCCAGTAAATCGTACCACACCAATGGTGATTGTGTGGTAAATTCGGCTTAGTTTTAGGTAGACTTTTGTCGAAAATCTGTATATAGAATTTTAAGTTAAGTTTCTATTTTGATATTTTTATATAATATACAAGGCTACGTTTATATATTAGCCACAACGTTGATGTTATGTTGGGGTGATTTATTAGTGGAAACGAATTTAAAAAAATGCACATTGTCGCAGCTATTATGTAATTGTATCAATAAAGCTGATTCAATCCTTGTGTTATACTCTGCTAATTGTCGAACTCCACTGACGACAATAAATCACTTTGTTTACAGGGTTATTGCAAATATCTAGTTAACATCAAAAAAATAATGAAAATATTTTTACATTTGCTTACTGTGTATATAATTTGAACTCTTATTTATAAAATCCCCGTACGAATCTGTTAACTAAAAAATTATTTGAAATCACCCTGAATTTACTGTTTAGGTAGTTAAGTATGTAATACAACGCTCAACTGAAAGACTTGTATCAAATACAAGCATAGAGCATAAACTTTGCAATCAGTTTAAAAGAGGTCACATGTAATGTCACATTGTTCACTACATTTTTAAGATCATACTAGTCCTAGTTTGAATGAAATGTTTACATGTTAAAGAAAATTAAGCCAGAACAATGCGGTTGTTAATTTTCTGTCGAATGCTCTGATTTCAGTTTTCATTCCAATATTTAGTAGTGGTTGATTTTGTTTTGTGACTATTTCCGTAGTTATAAACTACAAGCTAATGTTATACGAATATGTGACTATTGTTCTAAATAGTTGCCGGACATTTATTTATTCAATATTTTTATGTAAAATCAAAACTTTATTTTTATATTGTGCCAATATTTTGATACGCGATTTTCTAAATTAATTGTTGCATATATTCGTTTTCAATTTAATCTTTTTAAAAAATCCCAGAACAAGTCAATATTTAATGTAATATTTAATTTTGTTGCTTCTTCCGTCGCCATCTCTCCAAGTAAAAATATCGAAAGTACTTAAAATATTGCATTACTTGGTTGATTTGACTGTGTTGTATGTTTTAACATCAGGATTGATTTGTTCCTAAATTTCATTGAATTGTTAATTGCTTTAAAATTGAATTGAATTCTGTTACTTATTTTATGAAAATGTAAATGACAAAAGGTATTTTAATTAATCACTACATCTCATTCAGTTAGTACTAAATTATTTTTCAGTGCAATATACCTCCATCTACTTAATTTTTTTAAACCACATGATATTATTGTTTTATTTTATCACTTAACTGAATCTGATGTTGATAACAGTGTTTAAAATGCCAGAATATTAAATATAAAAAAATCAGATAAGACTTTGGGGAGGCCTTCCAAGGCTGCATACAATGCAGTATTAGCCCTAATGATACTTTTTGTACTCACATTTTATTAGCAATTATACAAAAGAACTTTTTGTATTGACAAAATATATAATATACAATTTTTGTAATGTTTTAGTGCTTTTTAAAAAACCACATTCGTTAATTACTTACGTTGTTATAAAAAAAAAATGTGCATACATAAGGTATTTACTATTTTTATTTATAATACAAGGATCAGTCATATACAAATATTTTAAATAATTAATTTGAATTGACATACACTTAAATAAATTTCATTATACATTGAAAATGAACTTTTAAGGACAAAAGTAAACATATATATTTCAGACAAATGAACCACCTAAAGCAGATGAATATGAGATGATATGCATGAAAAACTATTCACAACCACATGCATTCAGAGAATTCCCTTTTCTCAACTAATTTTTAGCTAATGACAGGGAACTATCTGTAACTGATCCTAAATAATAGAATGATATGATGAAGATGATAAACATTAAAGTATATCGACACAATACATACATATATGCGTACGTGTTACGTAATATATATATTTCTTTTTTACAATAATCGTCCTTAAAAGCACATAGAAGCCTGAGCAAAATTTATTTTTTGTATAATTCGCAAAATAAATTTTGAACATTACCATGAATGAAATAAAGGTTCACCGATTTGAATTCAACAACAAAAATAATTTTTAAATAATAAAAATATATATGTATAAATAATATGTATCTATTTCTATTAGATGATCACAAGTTACTATCGAGTAAAAAATATATATTTACATCAACAGTTGAAAACTTAAATGGAGAAAAATGTCCATTTTGACTGTATTTGCCACACACAAGAATTAGTGCTTATTGGGGGCTGATTTAACATCCCAAGTAAGCCTGTTTGAGATGCACAATCACAGTCCAGAATTTAGCACAAGACTGGTGTCACACCAACAAATACTCGTATAAAGGAGAAGTGGTGAGTATAATTCATTTAAAAAGTAATAATTTGAAACTATATAAAAACTAAATATTTATAAAATTTAAAACTATTTCTAATATTTTACATTATATAATATGAATATCCTATATTAGTAGTAATAGAATGAGCATATACACAAAAATAACTAGTATACTGCCCATCATAAACAATAAATTGTCAAAGACGAGACAAGTTACCTATGAAAATTTACAGACTTGTGTATAAAACATTGCAACAATAATAGCAGCAACAAATATTGAACGAAAGTCAATTGTGCTAAGCGAAATATTAATTTAATATATGTCGCATAAGCAGTACATTATTATATGGACGTTAACGTTATACTTTGATCTTATGTGCTTGTTCTAATTGTCAGTAAACCAGTTTATATAACAATTGCTCTACCCAGTAAATGACTAATATTTCCCTTCTACTCAACTTTCCAATAAATGCGATTAAGTAAAATGAAAATACATTGCATAACTTGCACGACTAAATTCAGAGCTTCCCTACTCACATTCAACCTATTTGATCACAAGTTATGTTTCTTACTGAGCAATATGTGAACAATTTTAAACAAAAAGGAGAACCTAAGTTTGCATTGCAAAAATAATATTAAAAATATATGTATATCTCTGTAGTAAGAGTCCTCCAACTTCCGACTTGAAGTTACACTTAAGTATTGTATAGAGTTGTTTCGATATACGAAGTTGGAACGAAGCCTTCTTCGTTTTCCCCATTTATTCTTCTTACTCTTGTCCATCCATCACCTTGATCTAGTTCTATTAAATGTAGTTCTTCGTCCTGTTCCATCGGTATACTACCCTCACTGGTAGCTAAAAAGAATATTAAACGTCAATTAATGCGATTGCGGGATTTTTAAATAGATCTTACCTTCGAAGGGATAAAGTGCTTTGCAGGTTCCTATCGCTGGTAGCATGTCGGCCTCGTAGTATTCGCTTTCCGGATCTGCCCCGTGTCCGTCGTACTGATCGGACCCGGGCAAAGACGTGTGCGAAGTGCCCAGTCCACTTTCTGGGCTATTGGAACAACTATATCAAACATCGAAAAAGAAACGTTCGTTCAAATTAAAAGGAAAAAACTGCCAATTGGAAATTAAAATTAAGCAAATTTCAGTTTTTGAAAATAACCAAAGCCGAGATTATATTTACAGCAAGGAGAGAATAATTATTATTAAATTTCACGGTATTGTTATTAATTAAAGAGTTTGTTATTAGTAAAATTTGACTGTACAGTCAGGTACTATTTTTAAATATTTATTTGAGCAACTAAATTGTTCATAAGAACCATCCGAATTTGGTTTGTCTTTGGGACTTTTAAATTTTGTTATATAGGTAATTATTATTAGGTACCGGAAAAAGTAATTTACGTTTATATATAATTTAAATTAAAATATTTATTTGGAAGCTTTTTATGTTTTGTCTAGTTATGCTACATATTATTTTCTTACATTTTTTTGGATTAAAAATGGGAATACCCCAATAAATGTCTTTAATTTATTTTATGAGTTCAAAAATCAGTTTAAATGGAGAGAAACTTCACGCCGCATTGGTAATGTGTTTTAGGATGATTTAATAAGTCCTACAATATTGGTTTCATAACTTTATATGAGGCAATAAATGGATTGACATCAAGGTCGTCCTGATAACTATATGAATGAAGAAATTAGGCAATATCTCGTGCGAAATTCTCTCCTGCACTAAACGCAAATAAGTCTTTTATTGACATTACTGCTACATTTGACAAAAAATAGGTTGATTACTACAATTTTTGCTGCACGGGTTGAAGCGGAAAAACCTAATGCAAGAGTACTGACCCCAAAATAGCTGTGGTGGATTACACATAGAATTTTACTTACATACTACCTAGAGGCCAAATGTGCAATACAACTACTGACACATTGATTAAATTCATGAAAAACTACGAGTTTCTTTAGGCAATAGAAAATATGTTCTACTTCTCGTATCAACGTAGCATCACATATAGCATTGTCCATTTTTTACCTGATGAATAATTTAATTTTGAAGAGGACAAAACTGAGGTTGTTCCAAGAACCTATAATTTTTTCCTCGTAGATTTGTTTGTAGCACGTTGGCAATGAATTGTTACTTATAAACGTAATTATTTTGTTGAATAAAAGTTCATTTAAACAAAATAGTTTTTTTAGACGTAAAATACTTTTTTCGGTGTCAATGTTTCTGGTCAAACAAAATATAAATACGTCACATCATGAATAAATAAAGCGAATATTGGTAAAAAAAAATGACAATTTGACGCAGTTTAACCAGGAACTAAAGCTAGGAGCGGGTAAAACCAACACCCACCCGTGGTTGTTAAGCTGAGGCGTGCCGGGTGCAGACTGTTTGTTATGGTTGAGCGTGGGATTCGTAACGCTAGTGTCGCTCGCCGACCTGCTCAACGACTCCTCCTCGCCAGCGCTGCCTCCCGAGTTCCTGTGATGGGGGGCGCCGCCATTCGTGAGCCGCGGTGAGTTTGTCAGCGAATTGTTCTGGCCGTTGTTCGTGCCGCCACCCGTTTGAATGCTTTTCACCGCCTCTTCGTAGTACCCCTGATGGCGTTTTAATTCATTTTGGAATTTGTCCAATCGTTGGTAGCACTCGTTCAATTGACCTGAAAACATACCACGTTAAGGCTTGATATATATATTTACTAGGGGGACACAAATGTGTTTACCTTCTATCGACATGGGATCACCAAGGGCCGGATTTGCCTCATAAACCGTTTTCATTTTCATCAGTCCATCTCGAGCCGCAGTTTCTTGTGCAACTTTGGCTTTCAGTTCCTCGATTTTAAGTTGCAGCTTTTTCCGCCTCTGGTTTGGTGGCAGGTCGCTTAAGTCCTCCTTTCCATCAGAAATTGCAGCGTTCTAAAGATGAAAGTTCAAATTACATTATTTAATATTACAAATAATCGCACCCAAACTAAAAATATTCATAAAATGACGAACAAAACATGAATAGACGAACGATACAACAATGACGTAATTCACAGTATAAATAAATCCTTTTTAAAAAAAAACTATACAATGTTTCATTGCATGATTGCGAAAATAAGCAAGATGAAAGGAAAATGGAAAGTACATATGAATTATTAAAATTAATATATGAACATATCAATTAAAAGCTTAAAGCACATACCTTTATCGCCATACAGACTTCTGAAAGCTTCTGTATGCATGAAAATATAAGAAGCATTAGCATCATGCTCAGTTGAACATATTTATGATTATAATTATATTATTTTAAGACTAATTATTTAACAGTATCGCAAATAAATATTTAAAGCCTATCAGTACTTAAAGTAAAATAAAAATAAGCAGTTCAAATTTAACTGGTGGGATTAACCAAGCAATTTCAGTTGATTTTCCTTTTAATAATTATGTACAAATCCATGCACATGCAAATAAACTCATTGTATATCATGCCTCAAACTCAAAACATTATTTCAAATCAGTGCTACAATCACAACAGGACATGCTACAGCACTCATAGAATAGATATTTACTTACTAGGATAAATTATAGTACCAAATGCCCACATGTTTCCAGGTGTTCAAAAACCATAAATAGAAAAAGAATAAAAAAATAGATTTACAAAGTGCTCAGATTTTATACTCAATGAAAGGATAGAAAAATATGTACAGTGGTGGTCAGAAAAATCCTACAAAACTTAAAATTAAATATTTTGTAAGATATTGCATAAAAGGATTTAATACAAAATTAATTCGGTCAGTATATAAAATATATTTCAATATTCTATAGATTTGTTTGTCATACATCTTAAAAACGACGGAGATATTAGTTTGTACGTACATATACCGATTGGAAAGTCTTTGATACTACTGAATTTTGAGACAGACATCATGCATGACAAAGACAGTAAAAGATTCCTACTACAATGCAAATTTACAGTTTTACTGTCTCTGTCGTGCATGTCTCTCTCAAAATTCAGTCGAATCAAACTGTTTTCAATTGGTATATTTACATTTTGTGGCACTATTTAACAATACTTTTAATAGTAACGGTTTATTCTCGGTAGGATTTATATAATTTTATAAATAACTCACTTTCAATAGGAAGGAAAAGAACTTTGCTCTCCAGTGTAAAGAGAAATTACAATTAACATGAAAAATCAAAGTATAAATATTGCTAAGTGACTAATATGCTTCCTAATTATATTAATATTAACAAATATTAAACAAACACTCATTTGAAAATACAATAAGGAAACGTCCTAACAAAAAAATAACTCCTTTGTAGAACTGAATGAACAATATGTATTTCAAACAAAATAAACATTTGGCATCAAAAAAGAAATTTATACAAAAATATATTAATATATTTTAACGAAGAATACTTTGGGGTGATAAAGTTAAATAGAATAGGATCAGATGTTTGTCTACATCTAAAAGAAGTTTAAAGTTTCTTTGGTTGGCATTTAAGAGTACCATTATCAAAATTTACTAGTAACATGGGTCCTTTCATGTATGATATCTCTCATGAGGGATCTAACACTACCATTTTCCAACAATAATTAATCAATTACATGATTTTTATGCAAGTTTTTCAAAATTGATTAAAATCATAAAGTCAAGGTTCAAATACAAAATTTATGTAACTATGCCTATAATTATAAAAAGAATGTGGTGTAATAATTTTAAATAAACTATAAAATATTTTGACTGTAATAGTCATGTGTAATATTTTTCTAACCACCACTAGATATTTTAACGCGTTTAAGTAACTAAAATTATACTAAAGGAAGTTGATATTTGTTTATTAATGAAAGATAAGATAGACCTCTAATCTAATTATAGTTACCAATTTATAAAGTTGTGCTGTTTCGTTCACAAAATCTACTTTTCACATAAACTTATTTGAATGAGCTGCTATTAAATTTTGCCATTTATTAATCGGTTTATCACATGTTGTGTTAAAATGATATTATAAATCAATAACAGCTTATTAATTTAAGGAAAACAAACAATTCTATAATATTTGACTGCTTAATATCAACAAAACACTCTGACAAAATAAACTCAATAATTTGTATAAATAAAATATGCATTTTTGTATCAAGTAAATCATAAAACAACAACTTTATGCACAACGAAGTCAACAGCAACATTTTTTTAATTACACTGTCATTTTATGTAATAAGCTCCATTGTTTTTGAACAACTACTGACATATCAAATTACATGGTAACAACTTGTCATTCATAGAATTGTAAAAGATATAATTAAAATATCATTGCATAAAAGACAAACTTATGTACTCACCCCTCGACTTCCAAATATTTGGAAAATACCACCGCGTTTCTTCAACGCTTTGCCGGTGATTGTTCCTTTCACCGTGTAGCCACCATCCTTCAATTTCCCACTTTGAGCTATATTGTTTATATTGTTTGCACTACCGGAATCACTATTGCCTTTTGACAGGTCTTCGAAGGGGAAATCTTCCGGTGGATTGAAACCCGATTTGTATCGCTCTATGACTAACATTGTGTCCTATAAAAACGATTTAATTTAGTTTGCTATTAATTTGCTAATGTCTAACCTACTTCTTTCTCGTTAATTATTTCGCCAGCCTTTAGTATACCGTCCAAACATTTGTTGATTATCGGGAAAACGTTCCGTTCAATATCCACCGAGCTCCTGATGAAGTTCTTGATGTTCCTTATCCGTTTCTCGTCCAATTCCTGCAGGCTCCGGAACACCTCCGGCAAACTGACGTTGAAGTGTTCCTTCTGCAGTTCGTTCGTCCTCTGCAACTGTACGGCGTATTCGTTTTTGGCGGCATCACAGACTTGGGATTTGTGCGACAGGTTCGATCGTTGCTTCTCGACCTGGAAAGCGGGGTAAATAGTCAACGTTTGCAAATTGAAAAACGGGAGTTCGATGTACTCACTTCCGCCCGCGATAAATTAAGGTCGGCGTCGGCTTTCTGAAAACTGTCCAGTGCCTTCTCCGACTCCCTGAACGCTTTGTCGTATGCCTTTTTCGCCCTATGTAAATACTCTATTTGCAGTTGTAACGATTGCGATAACCTCTGGCCTTCTTGCAGGTGTTTCTGAAAACGATGTGGGAATATTAACGGTTTGTTACAAAATCAAGAGATTCGGCTTACTTTTCGTTCTTCACGAAGATCTTTGACTAATGCCGTCAGTTCTCTGATTACGTTGGCTTGTAAGTCTTCGGCGACCACTTCGTGTTGTCCGGCCAAGTCGTTTATTTCGTTCATTAAAGCTTTGAAAGCTCGGCATGGTGTGTATCTGAAAAATAAAAAAATTAAGTTAGATTAGATAGCTATAAGTGTATTTGTTGGAAAATTACAGGGAAGGATCTTAACGATTCTTCTCGTAATTTAATGACGATTCCCCCAAACTTTCTTTAAATGTTTGTCTAACTATTACAAAGTTAATCTGGGCAAATCGTACCCGACCAGTATATCAATAAACTTTGAAATCATTAAATTTCAGTGATTTTATTTAAAAAGCATTAGTCTGCTTTTGTCTTTCTTAGAGAAGGCAATCATTTTAAATTCTTATTATTTAATTCATGTATTGTTTTGTTATTGTTTTAAAAATTCCAAAGTTAACAAATTTATCTTACTGGATAGTATAAAAGATTGTGTACAAACTGGGACACACGATATTAAACAAAACGACGTGAGAAAAAAAATATATTGGCCAATATTTTAATCCTTACTTTAATAAGAAATCGCAGGAATAATTTTTTCAACCTAACTATTTTCTTGTCTGATAAATTTCGTGAATCAATGAATGCCACGATAAGACTTGGAAAAACTGGTTTAAAAGGATGTAAATCCTGAAAAAAACATATGTTTGTAAGAGCAACATGAAGTATTATTTAAAATGTATTTTAAGTCACAAGTATTTCACAAAACAAGATTTATCAAACACAGTGTGATCGATGAGAATTACATTTATATAAAGTTTTAAACAATATATACCATATGGTTCAGTCATGTCCCATTTCCTTCAGATTAACTTTGATTTGAGTTGGCGATAAAAACGGATTGTTTCTTGACATTCGAATTACTCAATATATTTTTTAAACTCGCTGAATATTTCGTAGGTACCACTTTCTTTAATTTTTTTATTAATACAGGAAACGACTGACTTAGATCGATGGTAAACTGTTAGAAATCTCTACTGGATTCTCTTAGTCTTGGTAAAGCCGAATTTAATTTTTCTAACAGAGTATAATATAGTTTACTACAATCCATTATTAAATAATTATAAAAAAACCTATGGTAAATAATCGACTAAATCTGTACAGATCATTGAAATTCAATAAAGTAAAAGGTTGCACATAATTAAAAATATTGAATTACTTTCAATTTATCTTAAATAAGAAGCAAATATTGCATTTTAGTTTCGACCCAAATAATATATTATCTTTATTTTTAATTGAAACCAAAGTAGAGGTATATCACCGTTAATAATATTAATTATTGGGATTAATTTCCAATTAAAGAAATAAGAGATTCAACAATAAGCTTCTAACTTAATTCTTAAGCAAGTTTTTCTTATAAATACTTCTATTTTCTTAATATCTTATGGTCTAATATAAGCTCTTTAAGTAAATATTTAAATCCAATTCAAAATAATATCAATAAAAATTAAATTTTTAAACGATTAATTGACAAAAATTGAGCAATTTTAGATATTTATGTAACTCTAAATTACTATTAATAAAGTTATCAACTTAAATAATAAAGGTAAACAAATAAAATAAGGAACAGGAAATATTAATCCGGATAATATTCTACCTCTAAAAATAAAAAAAAATAACTCTCTTATACCCTTTAATATTTTTACTCCTGTTTCTCTAATACAATTTAAACTAATAAAATTAAATTGTCCAGTTATAGTGTAGTATACGATATGTCCACGATACACAGCAATAAACATTTAATATTTTATATCTAATTCAAGTAGTATACATTTTAAATTGTTATAATTGTAGCCACTATTATGTGTGGTGTCACTTGATAAAAAAGATACAAAATAAAATTGAAGGTATATATAAAAGACACCCTAGAAAAAGAATGAGATACAATAACCATTGTTATAGTAATTAAACGAAAGACATAAAGAATAAATTACAACAATTAAAAACATTTTAGTCTTATTTTTTAAGTACATTTTGGCCAAAACTATGTATGTTAAGTAAGATGTATAAAATTGAAAAAATATTTAAAAATTCAGTTAAAATAGAAATAATTCATATATAAATAATATTTAATGAAAAAAAAAAATAAATGGAAATTAAATGAAATCGTTAATTACTGACCAATTACGATAAGCTAAACAATTTATTTTGTTTATAAATAAAAATGATAAGTCCCTACTAATAACATTAAAATAATTCAACATTGCAGGTAATTGTTATTATCGATTAAAACATAAATCTACAAATGATATTAATTTCCTCGCAGTAATGATCACCGCTGGAAATAAAGATCCATAAATAATGCCAGATTAATGACCCAACCAAGAAAGTATTGTGCCTGAAAATAAAAAATTTCCGCGCCTTATAAACAAGTCGAAGGCGACTGGAACGTTAAATAAATATTCAATTGCAATTTCGCCAATGGCCGAAGGACTGTTTATCAATTGACGTTTAAGTGCTTCGAAACATTACGACGCGCATACAACAATGAAACAATCGAGTGTAAAAGAGAAAACGAGTTACATGCAGTTGGCGGAATCATTCTTCGCAGAGTTTCTGCATTCATAATTAGTTTAAAACTGTCGATTAGAAATTTTTGAGTTCACATCATTTTATAATTAGCGTCAGGAATTCGACAAAGTTTCACCATTACCCGCGATTAGGTACTCGTTTATGTGTACTTTCTTCACGCCGCCTTAACTGTGATCAATGCGTACGGATTCAGCAATTAAAATGACCGTGCGTGTGCGTAGAGATGCGGTTTTACTTAATGAAAGTTAAATCATTGAATTTTTTAACGGCTATTAACAAAAACAGGAGCACACACAAGGTTCATGGGTTTCTTTATTAGGTGAGTACACGTTGGCGTGCTCGTACATGCAAAAATCATAACCTGAACTATAATTTTGCATACATTACTGCACAAGAATAACGAGTTCTAATATGGTAATATGCTAATCATTTACATGTGTGCCGTATTAAACTAGTCGTACCAACTACGACGTACAGTTTTCGGTTGGGGCACACACAAAAAGAAACCGTAAACTTAAAATTATAGCTGTAACCTATGTACGTATGTAATTCTCAAGGAATTGTTCCATATACTTAGTGCGTCGTCATGGTACTGCGGACAAGAATAAAATTTTATCATGAGGATGTAAAGAGATTGACCGAGGATGTTCTAGGAAAGTTAAAATTGTGTATCTAAGTACAATGGTATATCAGTGGTCAAGGAGAAATAAATAAATTTATCAACAGACATTTTAATGATGGAGCCATACTTGTACAAAAATGAATAATCACATCTTTCATAGTGATATGCCTACTATAACTACTTTGTACATAATAAAAATGAAAGGCGTGAATGTATTACTTGATATGGAATATATTTTTTTAATAAAACCACTTATTAATTTGATGTAAAAATTAAATGGAAATTAATTGCAGTGATTATGCAAAAATTCTATGAATTAACTTTATTACAATACACAGAAAACTGCCACTCCTGTTGAAATATACCACAGTATTGGTCATTATTGCAGTAACTTTTTAAAATGTTAATTATTATGGCCATAACTATTTTATTTAGTGTGAACTGTTAAAATAATACAAATTTATTAATGTTGTTTTAAACTGTATTCTAAAAATTAACATGTTCTTGTTCTGTAAAACGTTGCACACATTTTTTCTAAAGTGAACTGGACATAAAATAATCATAACTTTAATTTTGAAAGGAAATATTTATTGACCATTTAATTAGACATTAAAATTTTGTATCATATCCCTTCTGTTTTATAAATTTGTCACTCAATTTTTAAGTTCAATTTGATTATCCACGATTCCACATATTTTCTATAGGGTTGATATGTGAACATTTTGAGGGACAAGACGAAACATTGATGCTTTAATTTTTTATCAGTCCGTTATAATTTTGGATTAGTGTTTGGACTGTTTTTAGAGAATTGAATTATCCAGTTATTGTGTTTCTTTGAAGACATTTGCCCAGTTTTAATTTAGTTAATAATTCTGGAGCTGACACTTTTTTACAGCGTATGATACAGTATCACTCTAACCCATTATTTAATAATTATAATAAGCAAAAGACCATTAATTGACTGAACCCGGTGCAATGGAATACTACACAGAAAATAGAAGAAAGGCTTAAGTAAACCTTTAAATTTTGTTTATTTAAACCAAATAAATTTAATATAAAAAGTTCACATATCATTAATTTTCTAGGATAACAAAAGATATAATTGAATTAAGAGTGTCTTCCACAACCATTTAAAACTACATTATAACTGTTCGAAAAAAAAACTGTGCCAAAAAAAGTAAATGGTCTATATCATATTGAGATATTTTGAGTCCATTGTGTTTGTAACTCTCTAAATCTAAAAGTGTTGGTGCTTCATTGTCGAGATTTTCTTCTTTGAAGCATCTTCCTCATATGCTCTACGAATTCAGCCAGTTTTGAGTATCTTCATACCATTACAATTTTGAATCTCAATTGCATGTAGTAAACTGGGCATTTTATTGGTCTTCTAGAATGTAAATAGACTTCATGTAATCTATTTCTTACAGTATACCAATTAACGACTAAATTACGTACTTGCTGTAACTCCGTTACCAACGTAGGTGTCCTTAGAAGAGGTTGTCTTCGAGCAATTAATATTAAATATCGATCCTGAATTGCTGTTTTACAGCGTCCACGACCTAGGTCTTGTTCAGCCAGACTACCAGTTTCTCTAAAACGCCTTCACAACCGACTAATGACACTTTGAGAACCACTAAACCTCTCAACTACCTCACTTTGCATTAAACGTTCCATCGTAATACACAATACTTTTGATACGATAGACACTTAACAGTTTGGTAGAATTAAATAAATGGAAATAATTATAAATATTTGAATAATTATGCGTATTTATATAGATTTTTAAACATAACAATAAGTAGGTGCAGTTAAAAATATGTAATATTTGCAACAAAAAATATATATGTAAGAAAATTATATGGACTTTTCTTGTATGTATTTTAACAAGTTGCTGCAATTGTCGCCACTACAGTAAATACATATTATGATAAAACGTGATTTATTTAGAAAACGTAAAGAAAAATATTGCGACAAATATATATTAATTAATTGCAGTGCAATGTTCCTCAAAGATGAACCAAAATCAATGTGATATAGCTCATAAAGACCTCAATAAAATGTTCATATGAATGTTATTAAGGTTGACTTCAAGAGTAATGTTTGCTCTAAACTTTACGACGATGATATTAAATGAAAACATCCCATTAATTGGATGACGTAATATAAAACAGACACATTGAGCACCCGACAAATTTGTCAATACAAACAATTTAGTTTCCTCTGTAAAATTGTACGGTGAGAACTATCGATTACAACATTCACTTATGAAAAACACCGAATGCAATCGATTGCAGTTAAATTCAATTAAAATAATTGAATAGTTATATAAATTGATTCACTTACATAAGTACTCAAAGATGTGATATGCGTAAGCAATATTATGATTACATTAAGCAATGTGGTTAGAAATCCTGGCCAAACCATCAATTATATTTAATTACTCAAACACCTTGAATCATTGAAAAAGACTAAACAAATTTTATTAGCGAAAGTGCGTATCGAAAACATATGGGGCAAACGATAATCTAAAATAATACACCTAACAAGCACTTATGTTAGAACGAACGTTGGTTAATTCAGAGGCTGTTATACAACAATTGATGTTATCCGGGGAATAGACACATTCCATTGCCAGAGAAAACATGCTTCTTATGATAAATTGGTCAATGCGAGCGCAACTGACATGCATCTGTTTCGAAATTGCAATGAAAAAACTAGAATTGCGCCTTATGATTCGAAGAAAGTTAATATGTGAATAATATTGCGTTATATTTTGGGAGCACAGGTATATTTGGGCGTTTTTATCAAGGATTTACAGTCCTGGGTATCAGTTAGAGTAAATATTTGTTAAATTTAAAACAATAAAAAGCCTTTCTGCCTAAACACAAAATATTTGTTGTTCCCATTTCGTTATAAAACAAAATTAATAACCGCACGTTACAGTGGCCGGCAAACCCAGTAATTAACAGATTAATCCACCTTATGTAATTAATTAATTGGAAGCGGCAGTACGAATATTTCGCATGTTGAAACATAATCGCTGGGCTATGACAATTAATAATTTTCATTACTTTCATTAACACTTCCTAACGGAATCGGGTGTTTTAATTTCCGAACGCGGATGGGACTTTCTCGTTCCGTGTACGAAGCGTTCACCCGGGCATTATTTGTTTGCATGCCTATAATTAGGCAACGCGTGTAAACACAGATCCCGACAGGCCTTCCCAAGATGTTTCCACGAATTAATGGAACGATACTCACTGATATTCCTCCTCCTCCTTCTTCTTCGGTTGGTAACTCTTCACTAGTCTCCTGAAACAAACAAATACTCATTAGTTTTAATATATGAAGCAAATGTGTGTAATTGTTGGTTTACACACGCCATCACTTGAAAATAGAAGTAATACTCTGCCAACTTATAAACTACGTTTGTTTACAAATATAACATAGAGGAGTTACTAATATTAAAATAATCTAATCTAAAAACCTTTTTGTTTTTGTCTGCATTGGCGAAAAATTGGGCCATATGTAAGACACAAATTTATGCTAATAAATCGATGTATATAAAATTGGTGTGAGCCTATAGCATCCAATCAGTGTCCATCTAAGGTGTTCATTAAAAAATTAATAATCCCATTAGTTTTAATATCATGAACCAGAAACATCGATTCCATTTGCGTAAGCCTTAAGAATCCAGCCAGTCTCCATCTACGGTGTCCATTAAAAATTAAACAAACACTCGAGTAATGAGCAAGTAGCATATGCTGACAATTTAATGGTTCGAAATTCGGCCCACACGCACACTTGAAACGCGTCGGCGACGCCGTTTGTCTCGTGCGGACGTTATAATTCCCCAACGTCTTCAATTCGAACTCCTATTATAATTTGTTGCACTGGCAAGCATATGTTTTTCACCGATACTTCTTGTTTGTGCGTGCATGTTTGTTTTGCTGGTGAACGATCGGTGTCAGATTTCTGACAGGCGGCCTTCTGAAGTGGCACATGCCAAACCAAAAATTACAGGGTGATTTATTCAATGATACATTACAATTTTATAGAGAACTACAAAAGAATTTTAGTCAGTGTTGTGACGTGATTTTAGCTAATTTATTAAAAATTTTCTTTACATTTTATTACTTATCAATAAAAAATAAAAATGTGAAATAAAATAGTTATAAGTATTTAAAGAGGGAAGAGGAAGTATCAGGTACCCTATTTAATATTTTGAAATATTAATGATTCCTGATATACAGTATTGGCAAAAAAATAGACAAATTTTTAATTTTTTTTTGTTCTGGTTATTATGTCAAAAAAAAATATTAATAATTAACTTCTCTTTATAAATTTAACAATTAGTTAAACAATAAAAAAAATAAAGAGTTTAATTACTAATGGTTATTTGTTTTGAGCTGTCAAAAAGTAGAGGAACAACTGCCATTTAAAGTTTTATTACTACAAATAATTTGGAATTAGTATATTGATTAATTCTACATTAATATAACGTAAAATTCTCATTATTATGAATAACTTCCAAACACCTTTGTCATGAAAAGCAATAGATGGTCAATAATATCTGGATTCATATTATGCAGAACTGTGAATAAATGTTGCTGATTATTATACTCTTTGTGTGTTATTTTGTTGTTTATTATCTCCCATAATTTTTCAATGGAGTTTAGATCGGGAAATTGCCATGGTCAGTTCAAAACATTAATTTTTTACCTTAAAAACCACTACTTCAAATATTTTAAAGTGTGCTTCGGGTCATTATTTTATTTAAAATAATGTTTTAGTGACTCTGACTTGTCTGATTTTCTCCCAAAGTAGTGTTTTTTTGAATGGCCTTCTTACCTTTTTGTAGTAATGTCTTACAGTTCTTAGAGAAACATTAATTCCAAGTTGTGTCTCAAGTAGACTTTTTATTTTGCTGGAACGCAGGAAAGGATCTTTTTTAGAGTAAAATTTGTTTATCCTGAAATCTACTGGTTCTAATTGGTTTTCTAGTTTTATTTTTCCTTCCACATTACCAAATCATTAAAATTGTTATGAAACACGGGTTACAATCGAGCGATATTGATTTTTCCCTCGTCGGATTGGAAGAACAATACAATCAGTGATTTTAATTTGAAAGATAATTTTTTTTCACGAGGCATTATATTAATTCAGTTTACTTTGGTGTATAAATTTAAACAAATCATATATATATACATAGAAAGTTATAAATGTGTATTTATTATGTAGCTATCAATAAAATAACATTTTGAAGACTATAAAGTATGTAATACATAATAGAATCAATAGTATTATGTATCGTATTAAGTTTTAATTTTAAGAAAAAATTCAGTTATTTGTGTTTGACAAAAGGGCTTTTACTTGCATTTTTAAAAAAGGTATGATTATACCATTCCAGAATAGTTTTGACAACATGTTCACCCATACGTTGTCCCACACGAAACATTATAGTTGTAGGGCTTGTCTTTGAGATATTTAATTTCAAATTTCATTTGAAATAAGGAAATTATAGGTATTTAAGTTGGGGAAAAGATAAAAAGAAATACCAAGTAAGCCAAATTTTGTAATAAAGGTTCCTGATAAGATACTTATTATTGATAATATTTAGTTAATCGTATCGAATAATCGATCTATACATATTATGAAAATTCCAATCAAAAGAAAAAAGTAATTGCATTTAAAGTAGTGAAAAGGGAAACGGACATATCAAACATCCTATTAAACATTTCTGAATACTGTTAATGATTCCTCATGGAATACTTCTGTTTTAACGAGTATACTAAAAATAAACTATTCAACTTTACAAGTATCTATTGCTAATATTGTCGATTTAGTCAGTCGTATTAAAATTTTATTGTCATTCCATTTCAAATAAAAACATTATAGGCATTTAAACTAGGAAAAAGGTAAATGGAGATACTAAACACCATAAATATTTTAAAATACTGTTTATTTTATAAGATATTCCTTCGTTAACGTATATGTTAAGAATGAACTCTTCAACTTTATAATTGTTGCTAATTTTAGTTAGTCACGTTGAATGATACGAACATTTTTTGGTTATTATATTGTCATAAGAAAATTATAGGCATTTAAGATGCAAAAAAAGTAAACGAAAACTGCAGACTCTCTATTTAACATTTTGGAATATTGTTAATGGTTCCTAACAGAAATTTTCTTTGTTAATATATTTAAAATTTGTACAAATAAAACTAAACCGGAAATGACTGATCATTGAAAATATCAGCAATATCATCCCAAATAAAATCAAATTGATGTTTTTTTTAGTCCCCTATTCATGAAATAATGATTAAAAGTAATAACTATTATTTTTGGTACGTGTCTGTTTATTTCTTAGTTAATCTTAAGACTCGGCAAACTTGTTCACTTTGACATTTAAGTCAATGAACAGTTCGAAACTTGCGCGTATCGATTAGTTTCCAACAGGTAATTTCTTGTAACGACCATTAGATTTATTAAAACAATCAGGTGATAAATCTGCACATATTGTGTCTAACGGCAACACGTCCACAATCCAGGTTGAGTCTTATTAAACTTGGACTAATCTATAAATTACATATTTAATAGACAATACCATATTTGCACACAAGATACATGACCCCAGGATAATAAATTAATTATGTGAATGCTGGGAAGGTCATGTGTAGCAAAAGCCGAGATAAGTATTTTCTTGTACACGTGATTATCAATCAATAGATCAGAAGTTCCAAATAGTGACTTGGAAATGTGTGAAATTTTATGTGTGCATTACGTGAAGGAATCCAGGGTAACACATACCAACCTCGTTTTCAATGCAATACATTTTTATGCAATGGACTAATTATAACTTTGTTAGTCACTGCATATGTCAGTCGTCTAATCAAATATTTTAATACTTAATTTACACCTTGTTTTGGTTTAATAACTTCCTCAAAATCAGAAATTATAAAACATAGGAGATATTCGTATTAATTAATTACTAAAAAATTGACAGGAAAGTAGAACGACCAATAATAAATAAATCTTCAATACAATAAATTAATTTTACGACAGCATATGCGTATTATAAAATTACACCGGTTATCCCGTTTCTTGGAGACCTCTGGTTCGAAATCGAATAGATAGCGCTTGGAGTCGTGAAACCGAAAATAGCTTAAGGTTATTGAGTGTGTAACGTTGTGTTCTATGCACTCGACGATAGTTAATTATCTGGTTCGCTTCTGTTTCGCAGGATACGGAGAACACGAAACGTTCCGGACCAACAATTTATTTACGAACATATTTCACGTGGCCTCAAAACATTCTTCTGGATAGCAATTTGTCTCGCTGGTTTCTAGAGTTTTTATACATAAAACGGCTTAAAGAGGCTGTATTTCAATGTTGGTGTAATCTTTATGGCAGCCCAAAACCGTCAGGAGCTAATCTTGCGTTATCTGTTTGAAAATTTTCTCAGTCGCAGACATTTCATGGAACTGACAGCCTCCCGGGCTGGATAACATCAACGAAATGAAAAGGATTGTGGTTTATTGTGGCGGCCAGACACCATTGTGGGGACTAGCCGCGGCATCGAATGGCACAAATATCCCGTCCATTAATTTTGTATTATACGAGAAGACAAGGAGGCGCATTTTTATTTCCGATGTCGTAGGTTGTGGCCTAAAATATTCACGAACAATCAAATTGTGGAGCATTTTGTGCGACTTGTCCGATTTGGCCCCGGTACCGGCTCCAGAACGAGTGGCCGTCCTTTGTTGGATGTTTACGTAGGCGCCAACGGTCGCTGATCCTGAGCAAGCGACGTTGACCATGGGCCGGACGGTTTTGCGAAACAAACGTCGAGTTGTTGCCGTTTCGTCGCCGAGAAAAAACAACGTACCCATGCACGAGGAGTAAATTGGATGTAGGAAGCGACTCTGCGTAAGCGTGTCGCTCTATTAAAAAATAAACTGAGCAAACGACAATATGGCACGTAACACATTGACATGTCACCTACGCAGTCACCTGTTTGTATTACATCCAAACGATGTTGGGGAGAAAATCAGATCAAATCAGATAACGGAGAGTGTAGTAATCTAATCGAGTTATTTACAAATCTTGCCGGTTATCTAACTAATTAAATGAGAAAAATTAATTGCACTTAAAGAAAAAAGAATAAATTATGATATTAATCAGGATGTAAATTCTTAATTGTGATTAATACTCTACTTTACAAGAATGAATAACTACACTACTAACTATTACACTCTGTACTTTCAAGGATGATGTTTATTGATGTTTAAATTAACAAAACATTAAATCCCACACAATCATCCAAATCTTATTCTAGCGTTTGGGTACAGGTGTTCAGTAAAAATCGCACAATAAACAACACTCCGTTTAAAATCGGCAATTAATTAAAATACTATTAATTGATTACACGTATATAATGGAATGGTTATGGCAATCCAAGTACGATAATTATTTTCAAGGTAAGCCGCAGTGTAGCTTCTCTTTTGTGGTGATATTTACCAACAAATGTTTCATTTTACTTTTATGGAACGACCACAATAATAAATCGAGTATGTGTTAGCACATCAATATTTTTCGCAATTTAAATTGCACACACGCATTTGAGATCCATTCAGTACTAAATTTTCTTACCATATTTAAAAATAATTTTTAATGGCAAAAATTTCTGTTTACTTATTCTATAATTTTATTTAAACTGAATATAAAAACATTTTAACAAGTAAAATAACTTAATAAAATTTTGTTGTTTTAACTGAATATAAAAATATTTGACTAACATGTAACATATTTTGTCTATTTAATTTATTAGAGAAATTTTTTTTTAATCTGTTTCAACTGAATATACAAAAGTATATAAATAAGTATAGCAATAAGTAAATTCTTGACTATTATTTTTTTATGATTCGAATATTTTTTGAACAAAATTGAATTATTTTAACAGAATATGAGAATGACTTTAACAAGCAACTTTTTAATTAAAAAAAGTATTAACCAAAACATTTTTTTCTTGGATTTCTTTAATTATACGAATATTTCATTCTTTCAACTGAATATAAAAACAATTTTAACAAGCAAAACGTTTTTCTTTTTGAGTTTTTTACTGTTCTTCTTTTATTTTGAAGCCAATAAAATTTTATTATCTTATCTTAATATAAAAATTAACAAGCTATTTTTTAATTATTATATTTTAACTGAATATAACTAATTTTAACAAGAAATATTTTAATCAATAACTATTATGCAAAACATCTTTTATTTTTTTATTCTTTTACTTTTTTTTGAAGTGAATAAAATTTGTTGTTGTTTTATCAAAATATAAATTATTATTTTAATTAAATATAAAAAATTAAGAAGTTATATTTTAATAAAAATAATCATGAGCAAATAATTTTTCTCTTTGTTTTTTTATAATATATTTTTGGAGTGAACAAACAAAATTGTTTGTTGAATATAACTAATTTTAAGAAACATTATTTTAATCACATTAATCCATTAATAATTTTGATTAATTATAGACACGAAAAATGGAATTAAATATATTTATATTTAAAAATATAAATTTTTTCAATATGTTTTTTATCAAATTTTAAAATAAATTAATATAAAAGTTGTCGAATTAATTTTAAATTAATAATTTGAAAATTAAGAAATAAATTAAAATATATTTTTTTTCAAATTTTAAAATACATTAATGTAAAAGTTTATATGGAATTTGAAAAATTCATTAATAATTTTAAAATTAGAACCATTTTTTAAACAGAGACATAAGATATATAAAAATAAATTGAAATTAAATATATTTATTTTTAGTTTTATAATTTTAATAAAAATAAGTTAAATTAATATATATTATATTATATATAATAAATTAATGCAAAAGTTTATATCAAATTTGAAAAATTCATTATATACATAAAATTCATAAAAGAAAATTGAAATTAAATATATTACATTTTAAATTAAATTAATGTAAAGGTGTCGAATATGAAAAATGCATTAATAATTTAATAATATAAAATTTTCAATTAGTTTCATAATTTTATAATTTTAATAAAAAAAATTAATGATTTTTTTAAAATTTTAAAATAAATTTATGTAAAAGTTGAAATTTGAAAAATCCACTAATACTTTTAAAATTTCGAATCATTTTATCATTTTGTATTAATTATATACATAAAATTCATAAAAATAGATTGAAATTAAATATATTTATATTTAGTACTTTAAAGCTTTAATTAATATAATTTTAATAAAAAATTTTATTACATTTTAATTATTTATTTTTATAAAAACGTTTTTATAACAAACAATATTTCAGTAAAATAGATTTGATTAAAATATTTCTCTCCTCAATTGCTTATTATTTCTTTGTTTATTTATTTTTTTATTTTATATTAATTTATTAATTTAAGAGATATGTATAAACATTTTACAACAGACAATTACATTTAATAGTGTTCTTTTAAATTTATTACGATAATAGACACTACAAGTAACTGTAGTATAAAAAACCGATGCACATATTTCCTTAACATTAAAAATCACTTAGACAAAGCAATCAATTAATTCTGTACGATAACTGAACGCTATAATGAGTTGGAAAAACACAATATGTCTCGAAAACACATTTCAAAACAAAAATTACAAAAATTACTGGAATTATCATTGAAACTTTTGTTAGCTGCGTGAGTCAGTGTTTGAATTTATAACCACAAACTGCCATGAAATTTTAATCTCGCATTTTTCTGAGCGATTGTTGGAAACTTCACATGATCCAAACTGTGGCGAGCACAATGCAACACGCTAATGGGAATGGTAAGAAGCCGCAATTATGCTCACTTTTATTACGGATGACGAAGAAAAATCCCATGGCCCGACGGATGCAAGTGGAATTCAATCGTGCATTCACAACGTAGATCTATGCAAAACTTGACGTGTTGTGGGAACGACAGGTTGAAATTCAAGGATTTGCTTGTGCTTTATTTATATTAGATTTGCCCGGCAATATAACTTGTGAATCACAAGCTTGATTTGATAATATTTCGCGACGGAGGATGTCAATTTTCGTTGAACAAATTTATCAGTGCCGGGATAATTACGAATTTGTCTGCGAATCTCATTTGCATGTCTGTAGTAGGGACGAGTGGGTCAATTAATCTAAATTGTGTTTTACATCCCGGTTCGACATTGATTGAAGACAAAGGGAAAACAATTCGACCTTACCTTAATTTGGTTGCATATTCGGACTCTATTAACGCTCGATCCTTGACGAAGTGACCAAACTTCTCTAAAAAATCGATGCCTTTCAGTGTGTGCAGCGATAGATTATCGTATTGATCCTGCAACAAAGAACAACTTTAACATTTTGGTACTGAATTAAGTTGAAGGTCATAATTGTTACTAATCAGATTTTCTTGTTTTAATAAACTATAAAATTACATTTGTATTGATAATTATTTTCATATTTACACCTTTAAAGTAATCACATAATAAAACTCATTATAATATTCAAGATGAATAAAATATTTTTGTATTAAACCTAGAATTAATAAAAGAAGCCTCCAGAAAGAGCAGTTTGTCCAAATTAATAATATATAAAATTAGAAATATTTAAAACACTATCACAAATTTCAAAAAATATATTTTTCCTGATTCAAATATGTATGAAATTTAGTAGTCAAAATTATTGATATTTTAAATTATTTGATTTGCATTTGTCATCGTAATATTTATACTTAGATAAGTATCAAGTGACTATTATTTATTAATTATATTAAGATTATTGGGTCATCAGATGAAATTTTTATATTCTCACGACATTTATATAAAAATCTCCAAACATGATAATATATTTTTATAACCCAAATCAAACAAAACACGTTTGTTATGAAAATATATTTAACATAAAAATAAAAGATAAATATAACAAGGTCGTTGCAAATATATTGAATTATACAATGAAAAACGTTTGAAGAACATCTCATATCTTAAATTATTAATAAATTTTCTCAGGAGTAAATTCGTTAAAAATATTTTGTGTTTGAGTTTAAAATATTAATATACATTTCTTATTAGTATTTTTTTTTCTAAACTAATCTTTTATACTGTTAATTATTAAAAAAACTAATAAATACACAAAATATTTAAAAACGATTGGGCCAAGCAATATTTTAATCAAAAATATTTTTCTTTTTAAGCTTTTATTGTTCGAATATGTTTGTTTAATTATTTTTTATTTTAACTAAGATATAATAGACTTTAACAACAATATTTTAATACCATGTACCTAGTAAAAAAACATTTTTCTGTTTTATTTATTTATTATTCGATTAATTTTTTGTTTTAATTTAAATATTTTGTTATTTTAATTGAATGTAAAAACAATTTTAACAAAGAACATTGTAATTAAGAATTATTAGGCCAAGTATTTTTGCCCTTTGATGTTTTTTTATTATTCGAATATTTTTTATGAAGTAAAAATATATAAACCTCCTGTTTATTTTATATTATCATTAATTTTGCAAGATTTCTGTATTCATTTGGAAATTATGGAAATTGATATATTTAACAATCGAATAATGATTTTGACAATTATTAGATATTTATTTTAAATATTAAAATATATAGAACAGTATCAAAATCAATGGGGTTGTTCGAATTTTTAAAATTATACTTTGTTATTCTAATAAAAAGACTAATTTTAATTTGTAATAAACAAATTTTTTTTTTAATATTATTTGTAAAATTTCTAATAATATTTTATAATAATACTAAAAGTAATCATAAATTAATTCATCATCATTTAAATTTAATTTAATACATTCATGTAATTGTAATGCAAAAATGTAAGTGTGGCAATTAATAGGAGGAAGTATTTTATTTCAAAGTCTAGAATATAAACAAAATATCCGGAGACGAAAAAGAAAGAAGACACAACAGGATACCAATGTTATGAACGTTTCCGTGCAAGCGGATGTTTAATACAAAAAGGCAACTTCAACAGTGGACTTCAGTAATAAATAGACTTTTTTTGATAAAAACCGCAACCTTACACCTACTTTCAGTCAACGCTCGTCTAGTTTCAAAGCTAAAAACTCCATTGCCATAAACGATTCGTCTCGGAATATAAAAAACGAGCAGTTAATATCATAATTACAGCACCAATGAAGTAATTTACGCAAAACCGCCATTCCATTCGAAAATAAGCCAATTATTTAACGGATTATATTAGTATTATTTTCAGTGGAGATGTAGGATGTTATGTGGAGCATGAAATTCAATTTACTGGGTCGAATGGTCGTTAATGGCGAAAAAAACTCGGCCATTGGAAACCTTACGTTGTCTCCAGCTCTACCATAGATCTGAAGTGTCAGAGAGGGCTCTAATCTCGCCCCCTTTTAAATATCGTACCCCAGATAATTGGTTATTTCGGGGGACGATACATTTTCGGTTGCGTTCAAAATTAGATTGCGACCTTCAACTCGTATCCTGAAGGTGGATATGGGGAGTTCATTGTAATGCCACTTCGGAATTGTTGAGAAAAAAGCGTGGAGCGTTCTAAAAATAAACGAGACATACAAAACAAAATACTTTAAAAGTTAATAGGGCTCGACCGATGGCAAATATTTTTCTATCTATGCCGATGTTTCCACTTATCAATCGATGGATTCCCGAAGGTTTACAAAGAAACTAATGTGCTGTTTAGCCTATATAAATGTATATATAAATTTGACATGATTATACTATTATTTAAATAGAAATGTCTTATAAAAGTAGCAAAATATTATAAATTATACAAATATACCAAAAATCTACATTTTTTATATACAGAATGTCCCAGACTGGTTATCTTTGGCCGACAAAACTGAGAAAAATTGACTTAAATGTTCAGAATTCTATTTTTTAACATTTTAATTGCAAATTGCATTGAACATAAAATAACCACGAATGGCAGACTTCAAAATTAATTTTTTACAAGCTTTACATTCGATAATAATTTAATCAAGGAAAAAAAATAAAAATATCGGCACAACACCGATAGACACATTAGCGTAGATTTTGCTGATAACAGATGGCGAAGCCGTTGATATAATTTTTGGGTCATCGGACGAGCCCTAAAAATTATAAACACTTCTTTGACGAAAGCGACATAAATGTGATTTAATTAAATTTGAAATTGAACGCATGCCCTTTGTAAAATTATTCACGGTTCGTACCCAGAACACACTTTTAAAATAGATTTATTTCAGGAATAAACGGACTACTATGAATAATGCATAATTCAACGTTGAATAAATTGTTGTAATTGTTGTTTATACAAATACGCATTAGGAATGCGCATTAGGTAATAGAAATACGACAGTTGTAAAAGTAACGTACACGGGAATATTTCAGTTGCATGCAAATTTAAATTAACTTTTACTCGACGATTTATTAATTAATTATTGAAGGTGGAGTATAGTATTGTAACATACATATGCATGTATATACATAGCCGATTTGCACCTCTGTTAATTCAATAATATGTGGACAATGTTTGTTAATGATTAGTTAAAGAAATTACTAACTTCAAGGAATTATTTCTTGACCATTCCGTCACTGTGGCCTTCTAGTTAGTCTTTTTTGCAAAACTACTATTTTGGTCAAAAGAGTCATAGTTTTATATGTCGATATAATTTAACTTAATGAGTTACAATGAACGGTTGTGGGGGAAAACTCTTTCAGTAATATAAATATTTACCGGCATATGTTTGCTTTTTTTTAATTTCTGCATCGACAAATATTTATCACATATGCAGGAATTAATAGAACATCAAATAGAGATGACACACATATGCAAAATGCGTTATCTCTTAATTCCCCCAATTTATTACGGGGTTTGGTAATAAATAATTAAAATGATGCAGATAGAATTGTTTTCATTTAGAAGCTTTCGTGACTGAAACGATTATTTGCTATTATATCAGATTATTAATTACAATTTAGGTATTTTGTCATTGAATCAAAACTATAGTTACAAATCCATATGTTATTATGGCAAGATACTACAAAATAAAATTTATTCAAATTGATTAAATTGTTTGTTCGTTACAATTTGTCTTTGCTCCTATTTTTTTTTTTTTTTTTTTTTTTTGGAACAAAGAGGGGGAAATCTACAAGACGTAGTGCCGGACTTTACCGACTAAAAACCCCTCTCCGGGCACCGATCCGAAGATCATGGCCTAAGAGTAGTTAACCATAAAGGTTTAGGAAAATAGAAAGAAGGGAAAAATTAAGAGGTACGTAGCAATTGCTACATAGTAAAGAAAAGATGTCCCAAAGAGACGCAGAGGTCTAGACAGCCAAGAGACAAGGTCTCTTTTATCTGTCGGATTCACAGGGTTGGATGTCATGCAAGCATGCAATCTCCGGATTAGAGTGTTGAAAGATAGATCTCCGGAGATTGAGGGCATGCTTTTTGCTCCTATTAATTTGACACATTTTAATTATAATAGCTTAAACAAAAACAGTTCTATTACAAATTCACTCAAGAAAAATCTAATTTTTAACTATAAATAAAATTAGTTTTATCATCATCATAATCATCATTTGAATTTTACTAGTTAGTTAGACATCTTTAAAAATTGCTATGCTCTCCAAAGATGAGGTCTTAGTTTTAATAGGAAAGTCATCGTCATCTGAGTTTTCCATTTTTTCTTCAGTTCCATATGGCAAAATCTATATCTCGCCATTATTTGATCGTTCTGAAAATTTCTTGTAGGAAATTGTACGCTCTACAAAAAAGTATATTTCAAATATATATTTTTAGGAACATTACAAAAAAGGTTATTTATGTTAAAGGATAAATTTAAAATATTTAGTGCCATATGGAACTGGAAAAAAAAATGGAAAACTGGAGGATTCCCTATTAAAATTAAGATCTTTTTCCAATGTCGGAAGTTAAAAAAAATAGTCGATTTTTTTGGCCTACCCTAATATCAACGTCACATGTTTTAATAAAATTGCATCATAAACTAAGAGACTAATTAAAATATGGAATAAAATGTAAAAAGAAAATGAAACATGTGGGAAGAATTTCAGTATGAATTATATCTTAAAATTTCTGGTTTCTAACTTAAATGAGGTAAACGCAACTAAACTTTAAAATTTGTTTAAATAAAAATAAAAAGCAGACAACAATTTTTGCGTTACGTAACTTAAAATATACATTATCAAGTCGAACCCGACCGCAAATAATTTAATGAACGATAACAACTTGTTGATAAACATTATGCATTTATTCAATTTAAAGGTAATTTATTTGGCATACATTCGAAACAGCTGGGAACGTTTTCCCCCCTCGGTAAACAAACTTAAAAATCCAAACACGGAAAACTACTTTGTCACTTCGCAACAGCTCGACCATTGCAATAAACAGATTCAACGTGTAGGTGGCCCAAAAAAATTCAACCAAACTGTAGGAGTGAAGAATCTGTTAACTGAATGCATAATATTTTCGATTTCAAAGTAAAAGTAATAATGCGTGACTGACATAAGGAATCGCACACAATTCTGATGTTTGCTTATGGTAATTCGAGCACCGAAGAAAGTTTTTATTTTATAATAATCCAAGTGTGTTTACGAAACGATCGGTCACAATTTTAAATGGGAAATTAAACATTAGGCAAATTTATTTTATGGTTAAGTTGAGCATTTTGTGGGTGGCCAATGACCAAGGGTTTGGGTAGTATCTTATTAAAAATGGAATTTGAAGACTTGTATATATGGAAATATGTTTCTTTGTCTAATTAGATTTTTTCTTCATTTATTTTAATTTTTTAAATTACATGAAAAAATTCCAACTTAAATGTGTGATAGCAATGGATAAACAACAGTGATATAAAAAATAATTATTAATATAATTAATAAATAAAATTTATTATTATATGTCTATAAATATTTATTTTAGCTATAGGTTAAGTTATAACATATCAGTGGAGCATAAAAATGGAATGGTGTGTAAATTTTACAGTATTTCTATTTGAAATAAGAATGTTGTTGGCATTTGAAGTTGAAAAGAGTTAATAAAAGTACCAAATATCCTTTACATCTCTATAAATATTTATTTTACCTCTAGATTAAGTTAAGTGGAACATAAATGTCGAATGATGGGTAAATTTTATAGTGTTACCATTTGAAATATGAAATTTGTTATTACGTTAAGTGGTAAAATAGTAAACGAAAATAATAAGCACCCTTTGCATCTCTGTAAATATATATTTTAACTATAGGATGTGATTATATTAGAGAAAATAAAATTCTTAGTTTAATAGAGTGTGCAATTTTTTTCTCGTTTCCATGAAAAATAAGAAAGTTGTTGGCATTTGAAGTTCAAAAAAGTAAATAAAAATACCAAACATCCTTTACATATCTAAAAATATTTATTACAGTTTCAGATTAAATTACAATATATCAGTGGATCATAAAAGTTGAATGATGTGTAAATTTTACAATGTTTCCATTTGAAATAAAAAAGTTCCATGAGAAATAAGTAAGTTGTTGGCATTCGAAGTTGAAAAAAGTAAATAAAAATGTCAAACAATCTCTATAAATATTTATTTTAACTATAGGATATGCTGCCATATATCACATCATATGAAATAAGAAGTTATTGGCATTTAAAGTAGCAAAATAGTAAACAAAAATACCAAACATCTTTTACCCCTCTCTTAATATTTATTTTAACTATAGAATATGTTACATATAATGGAGAATAAAATTCTACGTTGATTGGTGTCAACATTTCATGGTGGTTCCCTTTGCAGTAAGAAAGTCATTGACTTTTAAAGTAAGAAAAAAACAGTTTAAAATTTTTAAATAATAATGAATATCAATGCCTCTTCAAAGGATACACTTTTGTTAATATTTTTTGTCACTCCATGTCTGAAAGTTTAGGATAAATTTAAGTAGAATTGAAAAATATAATGATATTTATAGAAAAATAGATAACATAAATAGATAATATAAGTCCTTTTAATGATTTTCCTAAATATAACCTCGTTGATCACACCATATTTGAATGTTGATCATAAACAAAAAGATATCTAATCTAATCAATTGCATTAAGGCAAAATATATTGGGTGATAAGCAGAAACTGCGTGTTCGCATTTGCAGAGTGTCAATAAAAGCAAAAATATGTAGAAACAGTGCTTTGATGGTGTGCACGTTTGACCGCGGTCAAAACGGAAATGCCTCTCATCCCGATCCACCTCTGCATCTGCATCTCGAATCGAACGCAATTAATCTCACTTGCGCACCTGTCGACCGTTTTTCCCATCCACAAGGTTACAAAAAGGTGAACCGCTCTCCAAAACCTCAACGGCAAACGCCCAAAAAACGACTCAAAAAATAAATAAATCGCAACATCGAATGAGAAAAACACCATTCGCGTTGGTGTATGTATGTGTGTGTGTGTGTGTGTGTGTGTGTTAAACGTTCTAAATCACAATGACAGATTGATGTATATGAAGTTAAAAAATCAGAAATAAACATGACGCGTCCAGACAAAGTCGTGATGTTCCAAAGATTGCGGTCGTGTGCGTGCAAAATAAATACCAGTCGTTATTTTTCATTCTTGATCGTCCAACACACACACACAGGTACGCGGGATCGTTTATCGAAGAATTCGTTACAAAATGTAAATTAGCCTCGTAATCAGCATGCAAAAAGAGTTCGTGCTTGTGCCTTGACTGGCTGATAATCAGTCGTTGGAATGCTTTGTTTACTGGGTTTATAAACTAATGCAGCGACGAGTGGCTGTGATTTCCAAACCGCGAATTGCGACTCGTGTGCGGAAACGCATTTTATAAAAGCACGCAGCTAAAACTTAAATAAAAGCACACGGATTTACATCGAGAACGTAAAGTATGTACGAACAAGTGAAGAAAGAAATCGATTTCCTTGGGTTTATTAAGGTACACACCTATATAATTTCTTGTCACGTCAATTTAGCATCTCTGACAGTTATTAATTTGTCTCAGAAAAAACTGGTTTTGTTGATAAAACTGACCGGTTATCAATTTCGATTTAATGAGGACTATCGCAAATTGATCTCGATATGTAGAAACTAAGTTGCCAATGGATGTGTCACATGCATTAATAATGCCATTTGCATTCGCTATGTCACAATTTACATGTTAGTATTCAAAAAGACCAAGTAATTAACATCAAGTAAATTATATAGCTCGTTTAATATGAAATCATAATTATAATGGAGGGAAACCAACAAATTCCTTGAATATTATGCAGACCATTAGTCCCTTTCCATACAAATCTTATCATAAGTCTATAGAGTTAATTTAATTTAAACTGTGTTATTCACATATTGTTAATTAAATACATAAACAAGTATGTTTTCCACTGGCGACAGAAATTAAATAATATAAATGTATGTACTTAAGATTGTTATAAAATGAAAATAGTAATTTTAGAATCTAAAAATAATCATATATATTGTGGTCCATTTAAGCTGTAAAGGCTCCAACACCTTTTTTTATTTAATTATTAATTTTTATAATTTATATGTATACCTATATATATGGTATATTAACAGAAACACATTTTTTTAACGAAATTATGTTTCTCTGTAAACTAACTAAATTATGAAAAATATTGTATTTGAAAAATATCTGAGAATATGAGATCATCATAAATTTCCAGACTTTTTCTGTCTCTCGATTGGTAGATATTCAAACAATGGTCACGAAAGCCTTAAGCTTTACATTATTTTCTAATATACTATAAAAAAATAAATAAATTAGAAAAATATATATTTTTTTAATTTTGCCACATACACAATTAATAATAATAATATATTATTCAATATTTCATCAATCATTTTAAAGAACGATATTGAATGACACTTATTTTTTCATAAAAATTGCCCCATTTAATATTTGTTGCATTTTTAATCATAAGAAATGTTATAAAATGATGTAGAGAACAACTTACAGCATCTATAAAATATATTTTTTGAACTACTGTTCATTATAATTATAAATAAAGAAGTTACATGGAGGTTTTCCTCTGAAATGGGTCTGTGTGTATATGTTCTTTCAAATATAATACATATTTTTTAACAATCAATAGATCAATTTGGAATATTGGAGTCATATAATTTTTCAAAAATAATTTGCTACTATAATTTTCTAATAAAACTAATTGCGAGATTGTACTAACAAAATTAAAACTTCTACTTTCAATTAAATATTACTTAAAAAAATTGTTACAAATTAGGTTATTTTATTAAATTAGGCATTTATTTTCAATGAGTATATTAAACAAAAAACATATTTACCATATTGAGCTCATGTAAAATATTTTTCAAAAATAAATTGAGATGCTAGTTTTCTAATGGAATAATTGTTATATTGTATAAACAAAATTATAACTTCTGTTTTCAATTAAGACTATTATAAATTCTGAAATAAATATCACTTAAAAAAATAATTACAAATTACATTATTTAATTAAATTATTTATTTTCAATATTTACATTAAACAAAAAAATATATTTACCATATTTATATAATATATTTACTACTACTAAAGCTTTGTAACAGAACTAATTGTGTCATTGTACCAACTAAATTAAAATTTCTGCTTTCAATTAAGATAATTATAAATTATGAAGTAAATATTACTTAAAAAAATAATTACAAATTATTTATTTTATTAAATTATGCACTTTCATTGTATATATTATATAAAAAAATATATTTAATATATCGAACTCATTGATACAAATTTATATTTGTCATGCAATGTCGTTTGAGGAAATAAAAAACCGGTTGTTAAAGTGCAAAGCTCAGATAGATACAAATAAATAACGACCAGAATTTCGCCTCGTCTCGTATTACATAACGACTATTGCAAACAGAATACAAAGGCCATTTTAACCGTCGAAAATTGTTTTTTGATCACGTCAATTATTTACAATTTAATTCACCGACTGTTTTTTTTTTATTTATTTATTTCGTAGTCGTAGAAAGTACATCTACAAACTTAATTGACATTAAATTATTCAAATTCTCATGAACTTTCAGTTTCAACAGTGCGCACGTACTTTTAACTGTCGGCAAAGATCCACTCCAATTTAAATTTATAATAACGTTCACTACTCCATTCGCCGGGACAGTCGTTATGAACGTCTTAATTAATGAGCAGAATTTATTAAGGGTTAGACAGATGTTTTCTCGTCGCATCGTCATCATTAGACCGTTGAAACCTTGAATCCGCATCGAAATCACCGATGTGGGATGTAACGGGTTCGTTTTGTTCGATTTTTGCGATGAAAAACGCCAACGGTGACATGCACAACAAGTTACACACGCATTCGAAGTCGAATTGCAGACAAATATATCTTAAAACAGCGTTTTAAGGTGGAGCCGGCGATTGTTTATAGTGTGAGATTAGTTTTTATCTCGAAAAACATTACCAAGAACGAATAACATGGGAAATTTAAACTCACGATATGGTATCATTATTAAGATGACCATGATTAGAAAAAATCTTATCAGATTATAAAATTAAACGTTACGATCTATTATTATGTCATTATTTTATTGAAAGTTTTAATAATATTACAGGTTATCACACACCGTAAAAATGATAAATTAAACATATAACCAGTAAAAATAATTTACTTTAAAAAAATATATATTCAACAAGTTATAAACAATTTATTCAGTAGTAAATTAGTCAAAATAATTTGTGATTTAAGAACTTGTATTAGACGCCTTTTAATTACCTCTCAGCGGAGGAATTATAGAGTCTACATATTTTAATTCCGGACAATCACAATCTCCTTTTATCTACTGCTTTGTGTCTTCAGGGATGATAGGTAGTGGTAATTACGTTGAACATTAATATTAATTTCATTAAAAATAGACCATTTTAAATCTGTTTATCTCAGATGTGTCTTTGTATAGAATCAAATCGAATCTGATCAAATTGAGTTAATTTTCTTCTGTTGTCTTATATATTCCAAAATATTAAATTGAAGTTATCAGATAATCTTTTAAAAATAAAAATTTATTTAAAATTTACCATCCTATATAAATCTTTCAAAGTATTGTTTCAACCATTTTAAATAACAATTAATAACAATTATAAAAGTATATAAACCATTTAATTCAATAATAACCCGGCAAAAAATTAATACAATTATTTTCCAGAAGAACCTTCGATGTGTAGAAGCTCAGCCTTGACGTTTTTAAATATATACCAACCACAGTTTAATCTTATATCCAAAAGCATGCTTACAATTTTATACTTTATAAAATCTGGACAATTCCTCGTTATCCATTGAACTGTCTTTAAGGCTGATGGTATTTGTATATCTCTTTGGGAAGAATCAAACTATGGGCAGTAGTTGATGTCTTTGAGGTAAATTTCCTTAGTTATTTTGCACAATTTTAGAATATATTACAAAACGTTAAACCTATAACCCGGACCTAATTCATTTCTTTTATTTTTATTGAATGTTGAAGTTATCAATAAAAATTTACATAGCCTTGTTTAGAACTACTAAAAGGTATTGATAAATTGCATTTTATCAAAACCTTTTAGAATGTGAGGAATATGTATTTTTCTTCAGATCTAACAAGCTGTTCTGCTTTATTTTATGAAAATCATAAATTAGTAAAAAATAATTTATTCTGCGTTTTAATAGTTTGAGTAAAGCCACAGCATAAATTTAAAGACGAAATAATTAAATATTTGCATTTAACGAGTAACAGTTTAAAGAACATATTGTCTGTTAATTTATCTTTTTCAAATTAGATTTTATACAAAACAGTTTTGTGCATAAATTAAGTTAATGAGAAATTTCACTGCAATAAAATCTCATAATTTTACTATTCATTATTGTATCCCGAGTTCTTAGAGAGTAAACACAATAACTATCATTGTAACGCACAAGTAAAAACGTTGAAATTCGTGTTTATTTAGTCATTTGGAAATAACTGTAAATATTTTTTGAAGGAAAGATAACCAATTAGTCACTTTAAATATTATTATCAATTTCGTTAAGAAATCTCTTGAAAATTTCCATTCATCTCCATAAAAATGAGCGGCGTTTTACAAATTTCCGTTTAATAAACTGTTTGTGTACACCGCCACCAAATAAAGTAACCCATAAAGTTTAAGTGTCTACAATAAACACCTTTAAAAACAGTAGAGTTAATTAATAATTAAAAATTGTAAAATTATATATAAATTCTCAATAATAAATTTTTATGAAATAATATTGTAAGTTAAAAATCTGAAAAATTCGTTGATAAATTGGGATGGTTTAATATTTAATTACCCAAAATGTATTTTTATTTTAAAAAATATTATTTCAAATTATTGAAAATTAAAATAAAAAGATCAAAATATATAAAAATGAAGATTTTTCAATTTCAAATTTTCTCTTTAAAGAAATTAATTAAAATTATATATAAAAATATCTTATATAAATTCAAAAAAATAATTCTGGTAAAAATTAGTTCCTTAAAACGATAGAAAATTAAAAAAAAGATTGGAATTTATTGATATCTAAAATTGTTCATTGGTAAAAAATATATTTTTTTTTTCATTTTTAAAATGCAATAATTTGATAATAAATAATCTTAATTAAGTCACCAAATTATATGCAAACAATGATCCCATTATCTAAAATTTAAAAATGAAATTTGAAAAATTACACCCACCTAAAAATAGACAAAGAATGTTTTTATTTAAAAACTGACATCACAGAAAGAGACAGTTCTGGGTTAACTAAAACTGAATGGTGAATAGATACATTCATGCCTTTTTATAAATGGAAAACGCTCCATATTCTCTTGGTCTAATTGAATCCAATTCGTCGGCGTGTTGAATGCGCCGCAACATTCGGTCTGTTCATGCCGTGTTAATAGCTTAAACTCATCAATATCGGATTAACGGTTTGTTTTGTTATCGGCCGAAATAGCGACGGTCATGGACGAAAATAGTAAATAAATAGACATATAATTATCTTACTGTATTGTAAGTCCCTTTGAAATGATCTCTATTATTTGGTCCAATCAGGCCATTTGCAAAATTAAACTTGTTGTTCGTTTGGAAGTTGAAATAGGTTTATTTGTTTGATGAGTCACTGATCAAATTCTGATTTACTCGTTTATATTTATAATCATACTGTATGTATACCTAGTAACATAAAAAATATATGACACAGATCAATTGTTCAAATGTCATTGATTTTTGGTATACAGTAAGTGATAAAATATTGAAAATACTGATCAATAATGTTTATTGACTCGTCTTGGTATTGATCCAATGGGGGTGGTCATTTTCGTCTTGAGATAGTAAATTTCATGGCACCTCTACTTGGCACTGAAGGTCCGCCAAAATCTGTGGAGAGAGTGCTGAATATCGATATATCCTGCATCCCATACATGTTTAATCTGTGGAAATGTCGAGCACTTGAAAATGGATTTAGAAGAGATTTAAGGTAAGAACACAAATAGGGTACTCTGAATAGTCAAATTATCCATAAAAAATTAAAGGCATTTCAAACTTCAGATGATGCAATTTCGGATTTCGCCTTTCTTCGTGGTGCCTTTTGACAAGTATCCAACCATCATGAGGAGCCACACAAAATCGGAACTCATCACTCAAAAGGACCTAATTTTCCTCCACATCATAAAGTTGTCGTTCTCTACACCACCCTTTGATGACGATGTTGCAATGTGAGGAAAACCATAAGATGGAGACGATAAGAAGTTCAAATGATCACACATCTTCCTTTTTCTATAAACCACTGGTTATCAATTACATGGGTGCTCACAAAGCGATCTCATAGAGCTAAGCTAGAGCTTTTTCATCTAATGGGCAATTTTCTTAGAGTCCTGCCTCTGTTAAGCCAATAATTTTAATAAAAAATCTTCAAAATCTAATAATTTGTTGTCCTCAGATGGACAAGTGACATAAACCAAAGTTTGTTAAGATTGAACCACAGAAATATGTATTCTATATTTTCTACGTCACTGAGTATATTCATTAAATGAAATAAAAACAACTTTGTATCAAAAATGAACCGTTCGAGGCGTCTGGTGACCTTCGCCAAGTTCAAAAATAGCGAAAGACCATGGTTTTCTCGGGCCAGCACAAAAAAGCACGTCTCGAAATCACGTGGGCAGACATAATTTATATAGGAATTCACACAGTTTTCAGACCAACAAAGGATGGGACACGAAACGACCGGATTCCTTCGTAAAAATATCGAATTGCAGTTATCGCGGTTCAAGTGAAACAAAACCCTATCCGCAACGTCGGATAAAATAATCGCCAGAAAACACTTCTGCATTTCGATCCGTACAGCAAACAACGGGCGTGCGTCATGTTCGCCGGTCTTTCGTAAATCGACATTGAACTGGATTCGAGTTGCTTAAGAAAGAAAAAAATAATAAATAATAAACGCGAACCGTATGCAACAAAGGATACCAGGAACGAGTGAGAGAAAAAAATGGCAGCCATGAAAGGTGCGGGAATGTATCGATAAATTGGCCGGGGCAATTGCTCCGGTGGGATGTTGCGACAACTGTCTCGCGTTGCAAAATCGAAGTGCACAAACAAATATGCTCGGTAGTCGATGTGGAATATGAGAACAAAGATCGTCGTTATTGTTTGTGATGGAAAAGGTGAAAGTCCCATTGTAATGGCTAATGACAAACATTCATAAAACAATTCAGGAACTGTTCGGGAACGCTCCAAATGATTCGAACAGGGCGATTATCACAAATTAAGATTAAAATTGTCACTTTCTCCTTGCGCATTATTAATTTGCACAATGTGAAGTACTATTGCATTTGGACTCCTCAATATGGCAACTATTTATTTAAACTATCAGTCACCGACACGAATTTCACCTTATCTTACTGTTTGAATTATGTTTTCAACCAATAATACTCAGCACTGACTAATGGGATTATTTTATTTAATTTATTTAATCACCAATAATTTAAAAACAAAACAAAAAAAACTGTATAATTATCTACGCTTAAACAAGATCATTATCATATTGCTACAGATATGGTTGGACCAATAACTGAGCATTGATTAATGGTATTGTTTGAATAACAGATTTATGAACAAATAAAGATTTAAACCATTGTCCACTGTACAATACCATCACCAATGAATTGGAAAAAGCAAGGAAAAACATATATAATTATCTATATTTTTCGTCATCAACCAATATGAAGACGTTTATAGTTTTCGTCACCAGTTCCACTTCTTCTTATTGTTTTAAACCAATAACATTGAAAATTGATTAATGGGATTGTTTGAACATCAGATTTATGTACAATAAAACAAAACGTTTGATCCATTAATCCACTGTATAACCACCAATAAAATTGAGGTCGTTAGTCTTTCCTCAACCTTCAATATGAAGAGGTTTGTGGTTTTATTGTTAGATTTAAATCTTCTGAATAATAAAACAAAACATTAAATTAAAAAAAAAAAAATGCAGACTGTCTATAGAAGTGAAAACTTAGAACTTTTAGTATTAAAATTTGAAATTTCATAATGTTTGAACTAAAATTATCAACATCAATCTGATTTTCACATCTACTGACACTCTGAACAACAATTATATGCATGTTCATATGGTTTTTTATTATTCAAATATATTACGGACTGTACAAGATCACGACAAAATATAAATACAATTCAATTGAAATAACAATTAATATACAATCATATTATTTATGAATAGTATTTGTATTTATTTAAATTTCACTTATAAGATATGTATATGTCAGCTGTATATCTACAGATAAACTGCAATAAGCATATCGGTGACGCAAACCCAAGATTTTCCCATACCAAGAAGTGCCCAACGCGGCTAAAGAAATTTTCACGTCAAAATTAGAGAAAAAATATGTATAATTATCTGTGTTCAAAAAAGGTCGTTAGTCTAAATTTTTCCTTAAGCTCAGACATGTGGACGTTTATGATTTTTACCACTAGTTACATTTATCTTCTTGTTACAATCACCAACAAATTAGAAAACATGTGTAATCATCTATGTTCAAACAAGGTCGTTACTATTAGTTTTTAGAGTCACCAATAAACGTCTAGTCATTTGCTCTCAAACAATGTTATTAGTCATAATTTTTCCTCATACTCCGATATAAAGGAGTTCGTGGTTTTCAACGTAAATTTCACCGTATCTTAACAATATTTTCAAAGTCACATTTTGAACGAATATATCTGAACACTGATTAATTAGATTTACAAAAAATTAAGTTAGTAATCTCAGTTCAAATAAGGTTGTTAGTCCTTATTTGTCATCAACCTCCGATATGAAGACATTTGTGGTTTCCAACAATATTAAACATTAACTACAAATTTTTAACAATGAAACGTATCGAATCATTTAAACGTACCAGTTTCTCGTTACCTTTCACAATATGAAAAATAACGCAGCAATTTATCTGATGATTAAATCTACACCATGACTAATTAATTTTTTGCACCACTCACATAATAACTATATTATTGTTCAAAGTTCTTAGTATCCTGATTTTTTGCAACGAAACTTTAATTGATGTTTGATATTAGCAATACGTTTATTTATAACAAAAGCCACAGTTAATTGGTGCCGGCCGCCAAACAGGAAAGAGCTTTCAGGCAACAAACAAAGAAGTAACAAACGATGTGAGAAACACAAACACCAAAGCAGCCTCAGGCGCATTTTGTGCAAGATCTTGTGGCACTTTATAAAATTACGATTGTTAAACTAGCGAATGCAAATTATTGCACCGGAATAAAAAGAAGCGATGACTCACGAGATTATTCAAATGGTTGATTAATTATAGTAATCCGATGTTTGTTGTGAATGAAGATTAGAATATTGCGCGTAATTTTTTCTGTCCCGGCATTTCATAATTAATAACGTATTTACATGCTACGATCATTAATGTAACTTTAATCTTTTCTGAACTAAATACTTTCCAAATAACCGTGTCAATTATACAATTTTATAAAGCACAATGTGTAACATAAATTTTTACTACTATAAAACGTACAAACATTGACCCACATAATGGTCGGCGGCTTACGAATTTTTGACGTTTTAATAACGCTATTAGAGAAAATAATTAACACTTTATTCCCTCCGCACTTTCCTTTTATGACTTTAATTATTTATATATTCACTTTCTTTTCCGTCGACTTTAAATAAGATCGAAACTGATTATTTGTCAATTCTAATGGTGATTCAATTTAAATCACTTCCTTTAAAATCCCCGTTGTGGGAGTTACAAAAGATTTTGAAAATTGAAATTATTTTTTTCTTCTTTAATTAGAAGCATTACAAATTCTATTAATTATGCGGGATATCTGTTTAATCTCCACACGTGGGTTAATTTAATTTAAATTATTCTCAGCAATCACGTTAAAAAAGTTTATCCAAATATTTAACTAACTGTCGATTGACGCAACGCTAATTGGTTAGTTTCCAATGTTTTGCACTCTATAAACAAACTGGATTTAATATGCTCCCACGTGGTAATTTTTTTACTTATAATCGATGCCATAATTTATTTATATTGGTATTTTAAGTAGACAATTTACTGAGTTAGTCACATCGGAAAGGTTATTTAAAATAGCTCATTAGTTACTCATTTTCCAAAACTCGGTGGTATATATCGAGTAAATCACTGAATCACGGAGATATGCACTTACTCATATCAGTCAATGACACAGTTCAATAGTAACATTTTATTGGACCATTAAGAGCGTCTTGGTTCTTGTTTGATAAGTCAATTCTTGTGAAGAACAAAATTATAATAATTTGTAATATAAATAATTAGTGCAATTTTTTGAAATTTCAATCAAGAAATAGAAATCAGAATTAAAAATATTTAAATGGTTTGAAAATAATAAACTTGGCTATTGCGAAAAGATAACTAATATTAAATAATCATAAATAATATTAAATAATCATAAATAATATTAAATAATCATAAATAATCAATAAATTGCAGTCCAAATTCCACAGAGTCTTCTATGTCCAAATAATCAATTATAAAAATCTGTAGTAAATTATATCTTTTCTACCAGCTACGAGAAAAAAATTACAGATCCTTTGAATTGAGGAAAGATTCAATCTCAGTTTTAACCTAGTTTATTACATAAAAATAATAATAATCATGAGATTAGATGAGACGTCCTAATATTTCCCCCATAAATATAGAAACGTAAAAGTTATATTCAACCCCAGTTTCTTATTGGTTGAATCCCCTGAATATCTGTAGAATTATCTCAAAATTCAGATTATTTAAATTTATTCTTTTGTTTCTAAAACATGTAAATATTACAATCATTAAAACGTTTGAAAGTTTATTGTATTAAAACTGGAAAAGCTTTCAACATTAGAACTTTAATATATGGGATATTTCGACAATAAATTATTGATCTATCAACAGAATCAATCGTATCTACAGTATTGGAGGTTGGAACTTAGAGATTAGATATTGAAGGTTGGAGACTAGAGGCTGGAGAGCTCTTAATATTTAAGTCAACAGTATTGTCATGAAGAAATGGAACACCTTTTATATTGGCTAAAGAAACACGTCTTCCAGGAAGTTTTTCATAAACTAAATAAACTTGTAAGCATAAGGTGATTGGATTGATAGTTTGGCCTTCTCTTTGGTATTCAATATGTAAAATTCTGCCACACAGTAATAAAAATCTTTCTTGTGTTAACCAATTGCTCAGACCGGTGAGAATTGCCATAATCAAAAAAATTTTCGCCCCATGTAACAATCCGATCAATAAAAGGCTCATTTGGTAAATTGGTAATTTAATTTAGATATTCTTATATGTAGAATCCATTTGTCCAACTTTTTCATTGCATGAACCCTCTTTGATTGATTGATTCATCACAGTTTAATGAGTGGCCAATTTCCAAACACGTTTGCACGAGGATTTTGCATGAGAGATTGCTTAATTTCTTCGATGGTACTGATTCCGGGACGACCTTGACGTTGTACATTTTAAATGCATTTATTGCATGTTTTAAAACGACTTTATCTTTTACAACATCTTCTAAAAAGCATTGCGAATGAGACAAGTCGCTTCTATTGCTTTCGACTTATTTTGGAACTCATAAAGCAAAATTTCATACATCCTATATGTTCATATTTTCAATATGTAAGCGATAACGATATGGTGTGAACTCTCTCGCCGTGCAGTGTGCAACACATCTATAAAAAGCAAGTATCCTCATCCTCTACCAACGCATTTCCGAACCCGCAGCAGGTAAAACTCAAACAACCTGGTGTAATGCCTAACCACTCTTCAACGCAAACACTGGCAAATGAACAAATGCACCTGTGCAACGGCAATTAAGCCGCCGCGGCATGAAAAATCTCGTTTCCCAGCCGCCACGATAAAAATGAGACAATGCGAAAGAAGCCGAACGGCATTAAATTAGCGTGCGTTCCCAAGAGAAGAGCCGGCGGACGGATGCCGAAACGGAGTGGTGAGCGTCGAGAAAGGTGGAGCTGTTTGTGGGTCAGAGAACCGGAGGTCACGGCCAGCCGTCGCGTCGGGGTGAACTTTCCGCGAGGCAACAACGCAGCTCCGGATTCGAATTGTTTTGTCGTCGGCTCTTTAGTTCTTTTCCCAATCATAGAGGACTGATCGGTTTTCCAGAACGGTGGCTACCTTGAACCATGTTGATAGAAAAAACTGTATTATTATGGCACGAGATTAGTATTACGTCAACTTCTTTTTGTAACCGACAATATTATTGATGGAGGAAAAAAATGACACTCGTGCTGTAAATATGGAAAAACGATAACGAAACTTGTCGCCTACGCCCGTATGAATTTAATATTTCGTTGCCTACTCATAGGCATATAAAGTGAGTTTTTATTTTATGGCTCATTGTTTTGCAGCAATAAACACAGGCTTTAATACAATATTGTTATAAGATCATATTTCATTTTACGTCGATTCCTTGAATTATTCATAGAATCAAATGTTAATATGGGATTTATGATTCTACAGTGCTTTACGAAATCCGCAAGTCTGCAGAACGGCCGTCGATGAAGAAGAAAATTACCGATGTACATAATTCTATTTATAAAACGTCTAGAAATGCAACAGGTTGAACAAAAGCGGAGTCTTGCATGTGGAATGCATTAAACGGAAACCATTTAAGTTGATTTAAAATGTTAAATCTTTTATGATTACTTTTTAAGAATCCACATTTACAACTGTTTTTTATGATAAAAATAAATATGAGCAAAGGTTTTAACTTATAACACACCTTATGTGTATAGAAAAACATAAGTCTGCATAATTTATGTTTAAATTAAAGCAAATACAAATTAATATTATTTATGAAAAACATGTTTTTTAGTTTTAATATTTCTTAAGAAGGAATTTTTGTTTTTTTTTTCTCGGAAATTTGAAAGTTAGCAATAAATTATATTTTTTTATAAAATTCAAGATTAGATGTTTAAAATCAAACCACATTCAAAGAATATTAAATAGAAAACAATATTTTTCGTTTATTTCTTTTAATATTTTTTTCTGTTTCTGATAATAATACCTTTCAGTTGTTGAATCTGTAAGTACAGTTGAATTTCAATGACTCATGGTTTGACACAAAAAAGTTATCGAGACTTCGAGTTATTAAATAAAAAAGTTCTTATTTTAATGCAAAAAAGTCAGTTATTGGTGTTTGACGAAAAGATTTTTATTTTAATTTTCAAAAAACGCTACGATTAAACCATTCCAGACATTTTCATACCTAGGTTTTCTGACACGAAGCCTAGTGACGAAATATAAGCATTATGATTGTAGGGGTTGACTTTAAGACATTTAATTGAAAAAACCCTTAGTAAAATGTACAAAAACACCATAAAATGAATTGTTGGAAATTCTGGAATTACCAAAAATAACATAAAAATCAAAATAATTCTTATTATATACTATATTACGCAAAGTTTTTATTTTAATACCATAAAGTGAATTGTGGGAAATTCTGGAATTATATTAATCAATCGATTAATGATCTTAGAATTGTTGTCGACAGGGCATAAGACGGGTATCATCGGAAAGGAAAAACATCGACATGTATACCTGAAACAGGACAAATTAGACTTATCGAAAGTTGTGCTAAAAATTTAACACATCTAAAGTTTTCTAAGGTAAGAACTTTTTATTTTTTACAGGAAATTCGATTAAGTTGCTAAATTCAGATTAAAATTAAATTAAAGCAAATACAAATTAATATTTTTTATGAAAAACATGTTTTTAGATTTAATTTTCTTAAACATTATTTTCTTAAGTAAGAATTTTTGTTTTTTTTTTTTTTGAAAATTTGAAAGTTACTAAATCATTAGCAATAATACTTTACATAATAAATAATATATTTTTATAAAATTCAAGATTAGATGTTTAAAATCAAACCACATTAATACCAAAAATATTAAATAAAAAACAATATTTTTGGTTTATTTCTTTTATTATTTTCTTCTGTTGTTGAATCTCTAAATACAGTTCTAAAAGTTGTAAATGTGTACTTATCATGTAAGTATCATCAGGTATCATCGGAAAGGAAAAGCGCATCAACCTGAGTCAGGACAAGTTAGACTTATCGAAGGTTGTTATCAAGTAAAATTACACATAATTTTCACCCTGGACGCCATTGACAACCAATTTGCTTAGACTTATCAATGCCTTTAATACTTCACATTTAATGTTTTCTAAAGAGATTTTTATTTTTCCCAAGAAATTCGATTAAGTTGCTAAATTCAGATTTTTAAAAATAAATAAACAATTAATAATTTTATTGAAAAAATTGCTTTATTTCTTTCAACATTTTCTTATCTCTGACATTACCTTACAGTTGTTGATTCTCTAAATAAATACCTTTAATATTTTCCATTCATGTTTTCTAAAGAAGGAATTTTTGTTTTTCACAATTGCTTATTCGTTTAAAAAGCTAAATTTAAACCTGTAACGATTTCATAAGTAAGAATAGTTGTTTTTTTTCTAGAAAACTCTAGAAGAACTGTACATGAATCATTGGTAACATAATTTTTATAACAATTCAAGATTAAGAGAGTGATCATGACAGGAAGAACATTTTTGATAGATAAAGAGGAAATGCAAGGGTCATAATATTAATCTTATGATAATAATTATGATAAGTACCCACACTGATAATTGAAATAGTCATTTATTTTTACATTATAATGTCATCCTAATTATAATCTAAAAAAATATTTTTATTATCTTGAATCATTCATATCACAAGTGCAGTCGTGTGGGTTATGATTACAATAAATTAGTAATTAATACATAAACAAAGAGATATTAATTTCTTATACATTCGTTAAAACGACCACAAGCAATTTTATAACAGGAAATAATAAAGTCAAAATTAATCTAGCGACCCTGCATTGAATACAGATAAATGTAAATAAAGCATTTGATAAAATTCTCCTTAAATATACCGACTGTGCATCTAGTTACACATCGAAAAGGTCAGCAGGTTAACTGTTTCTTAAAACTAGAACGACTTGTTAATTTTACATCGACAATGTTCCTCTATTTTTGAACCACGACATTATTCTTATCCCCCAAAAACCACTAAAACAGTGGGTGGCACATGTACTGACTGCGTGCGAATTTCATTTTGACCAACAGACGTCCCAGTTGCAGTGGGTCAAGTGATCGTCTGTGGTTTCTCAAATCGGCTCTATAAATAGTTCGACGTCGGCGACACATTCAAAACAACCACTTTCCTCATAATTTCTCAGGAATTTTTCAGGTTACAAGACGACCAAGTTGACAAAGAAAGACTCGTGGTGCTGAGGGGGAAATCGACTTTTAAAATGAAAAAAAAACAACATAAGACACTCGTCACGCAAGTGCTACCAAACACTGAACAGGTCCCTTTTGTAGCTTGGGCGGCGAAACACGTAGACTTGCTCTAATAATGTCGCCCGTTCAACAGGCAGGCAAATAAGAGCACCTTCGGGCCGTAAACGCAAACGACCCGATCATAAAACATAAAAGGTGGGCTTTGTTTTCCGGCGATCTCGGGCACAGGAAACATAAAACAAATAAAATGAGTTAAGGCTCTTATAATTGTGTGTACTTCGAGAGTTTCAAATGCTTTGGAAATTTTGACGAAATGCACGGCTTAATAATTTATGCGCACGTGTTGTCATTTCACACGAAGAATTTGTTTTCTCGTTTCGGCGACACGGTTTTTCCTCCTGGTGAGATTTTTTATCACAGATTTATTTTTTAATGTAATTAATACACAAACGTATTTGAAAATGTCAATGTTTGAAACATCTTCAAAAACTGAATACCTACGCAGATTGCACCACGTGAACTTACATATTTGTCTATAAATGCTATTTTTTAATGTTAATTTGCTGTCTTTTATGATTTTGTTTATAAGAGAAACATGGACAAACATTTTAAACTATTGTACGGCCTCATAACTATAACAGTTCGGCAAATAAGAGAAATTGAATGTAAAAATACAATCATTTTTTGTTTATTTTCCATATTTATCACAGAAAACGATCAAAAAAATGTGCTATAATTATAATTACTTAATGACTTAACATAACTCTACTTACTTGGATAAGAACTTTTATTTCCATAAAAGAGTAATCTTCACAATGTTAAGAAAACATTGATTTTAATCTGTTTTCCGTGGTGTTGAAATGTTTGAACGTTAGGCAAAATGAAGAAAACGAAAAAATTATTTGTTTTCTTCATATTCAACTATTCATAATTATCAAATTACCATAATTATGAAGTTAAATAATATTCACTTTTCTTTTCTTTAAATAAAACCAGGTTATTCTACAAAAATACTTATTTTTAGATACCAATATTTTCTGCTTTTTTTCATGAAAAACGTTTATTATTATTTATTATAAATCATTAGTGATTACATTTTAAATAATGAATTGTATAGTTTTTATAATATTCAAGAACAGTGACTAGGAGTGACGTTTAAATTTTAACAAAGTCACAATTCAAAGAATTTTAAAATGACATAATAAACAATGCTTTAAGTTTGTGTCTTTTTATATTTTCACATTTTAGTGATATGGCCATATTTATCTTATACGAGGTACTGACACCTGTTTATGAACTCAAAATTTTGATAAAAAAAATGTTAAGAAAACACAGATTTTGATCTGCTGTCTGTGATGTTTTACTACTATTTAGTTGTAATAATTGTTTAATGTTTTCTAAAGTAAGTATTTATGGACATTTTCAAGTAAATTCGTTTAAATTGATAAATAAAAAGTTTCAAAGAAAAAATTGTTTATTTTTTTCTGAAAAATCTGGTTAAATTTAACAACAGTAGGTTAATCATAATTTATAAAATGTAGCTCGATAACATAGTTGAAATATTCAGGAATTGTTGGGAACAGAATAGATTAACTTTCCTGAAAATTTAAAGCAAATCAAAGTTCCGAAAAAAAGTTACAATCATCTAAAAATAGCGATTTTTGAAATATCAATCGGCTTTGGAGGGCCCTACAATAAAGAAATCGATACAATTAAGAAAAAATGGGTAGATATTAACAGAATATACCTCCACAAAAAATCTCAGTAGTATTTTAACGATATACTTTGAACGCTGTAAATGTGAGAGCATTTTGGAAACAGGTAAAATTGTTGTTTAGTTGAAAGCTTCCAGCTAAGCCGGAAATTAGTTTAATGCTAATATCTATTTTTATCTTGAAAGTAGAGGGTTCACAAAAAAGAATGACCTTTGAACGAAATCCCTAAGTTATATAGAAGCTGAGATACAAATTTTTAGAAATGACTAAAAAAAATTCTTCAGTGGCCGAATTTGATCGAATCGGATTCAAATTTTCAGGATCATCTTTATATCTAGAAACTAAGTGGAAGAACTGAACACTGAAAGAACTAATTTTTTCATATAAAGTTTTTATCTACCAACACTTGCCAAATTTCCTCTGGAAGATTACTCACCTGAAAAATAAAAAAAAAAATAAATTAGTACCAGTGACCATTTAAAAAGTAAAATATGTCATTGGTTCAAAGACTCAAAAACAATTAGTGGGCCAGATGGGCGTAATCAAGAATGTAACAATGAATATTAGAGGGTCTTAAAGACAACAATAAACTATAACTGTACCGCAAATACGTGCGTATGTCTTTTATGCAACGCAGAATGTAAATAACTACACTTGATAATATTAATTCGATTTAATAGGCCTATAGAAAACGCATAGTTGAATAAATTAATGCATCGGAAGGCTTTATTCTTGACCGCCATATTTTTGTACGATGGCCTTGATACTTTGACTCGAAACCCACATTACATGCAGTAAGCACAATAACGTTTAATAATAAAAACATCTAGGAAATCAAAACATGATTTTTATGGATCACGAAAGGTATATCTTAATATAGAAGGCTATTTTCGGCAACGAGAATTGTGTGGAATTTAAATCGGTTAATGACGAAACAGACATGTTTTTCGAATAAAAAACTTTTATTGCACATTCTTAACATTATTATGATAACAAAAGGTTTAACCGAAAAATATTTTGTTGGATTGCAAAACACCAATAAATTATGCAAGAATAGTACAGTTACGCCTAGGATTGATAAAAATAAGTTTTTATTGCTATTTTGTCACACTTGCGGATATTTTCAAGTTCGTGATACCTATAAATATCTGTTTCGAGATATTATTTATATTTTAAGTTGATATGAAAATAGAAACGACTTTAATACTTTTAATTTATTTTATTATATCTGGTGTACGTCCTTTTGTATACAGCACTGCAAACATTTTTTCTTACTAACATCAAACACTGATGAACAATTACTCTTTCCCATTCTTTTAGGTTCAATTTCAATTTTATGTTGTATCTTCGTATCCTTCGTAAGTATCACCAAAAATGATCAATTGAATTGAGATTTGACAATTGAATATATTTCTATAAAACTAACTTGTTTCTTCTTAATCAATGATCATTATCATCTTGCAATCTTGAAAGTTAAAAGGAAAAGGAGACAAAAAATAGTTTTCTTCATATTCTATCATAGTTATGAGTTCAATAATGGTTTAAAATGTTTCTTTTTTCTATAATTTAAATAAAATCAAACTAAAATACTAGAAAGTGTTATTTAAACTATATTGGATAACCTTGCATCTATTACAACAGCAATTTTTCTAGGAAGACTAACGCCAGACTGGTCAAAGATTATCGAATCTCATTCCTTTTCTAAGGAAGGCCATCTTCGATTTTAAATTGTACCTCCGCAACATATATTACCTATAGTTTAATTACAAAATTTTGGATGTCATTCTTTAAAGTTGTATATAAAATTTCTCTGTAACATGTTCCAAATAACACATCAGAGCGTAAATACAAAATGCACATCCTAATAACAAAATCCCCTCACTCTCTAGAGACATCATAACAACGCATAATAACGTCTTCCCGGTACTGATGTAACTAACTGTACGAGTCACTTCATTGAACGAACCGATGTCGAATGAGATTCCGATTGTGTAATTATAGAGGCCGGGACACACATCACCTGAACATCCCAGAATGTTCATTACACATAATCGCATCGCTTCTGTTCGGTCCGGCTTAAAAATAGTCAACCGGGTTTGTTAACACTCGTAGAATACAAAAAAAAAAAATAACCGTGACACTTCCTCGTGTCCGGACGCCAAGATTGCATCTCGCCCACATCCGTCAATTTTTTTTTTTTTTTTTTCATTTTACGCCGGAGATAAATTCAGTGTCGTAAAAATTAAAGGCGGCTAATTAAATTGATGGGTTAACAGTGACGATGAGCGACCGTGAATTTAAAGTAAACTGCACGGATTATAAATATTTAGCCGGTAAAACCGATTGGTTTATACTGCGGTTTTTAGTGGCAATTATCGGACGGCTAACAAGCTAAGCAATTTATCGGAACTTATAACATTATATAGAACATGGTTCTCAAAATCAGATATTTATAATGGACGTGGAATAATTATAAAAACTATAACTTTGCATATTTTAAAATGATAATAAATAACTATATACAGGGTGATCCTTTGGAGAATTATAGAAACTACAAATTTATCATATTTTAGTTCCAGTTATGATTGAACTTTACCGATTTAACCGAAAGTTTAATTAATATTGTTGTCTCAAAAAGGACTAATATTATATATTTGATTCCTTGTAAAATTCTTTATTTGTTATTAAGATATTTATTTTTTTCAAAAACTGTTCACGGATAATGACCAATTAAAATATATGTAATAATTGTAATTTTAAAAAATAATTCTTGGTGAACATGAACATAAAAAAGATAATCCTATCAAAAGTCATAGTGTAATATTACAAAACTCTAAATTCTAAATGAATATAATATTTTACTTATTTAGAGCTAATACACGCAACATTTAAAAAGAAAATTGTGCAGTGGTCGTTGTTCTTTACAAAGAAGTAAAAAGTCAATGAGATATCAAATCGACTAAATGTGATAATCGGCGATTTCAAAAGTGATTAAAACTATTTTACGAAATGGTTACCAAAGAAAGGAGACCTGGACAGGGTTGAAAAAGAATAACTTCACTATAACAAGTCCGATATTTAAGAATCCAAACCCTTAAACACAGGTTTGTGATCAGTACTTTACTCCAGTAACAGTTTTCATTGACTTATAATGTAAGAATAAACTAGGACCCCATAAGGAGAAGACTAAAGGAAGACATTATAATCGTAGGGATCGACTGAATTTCGATCGAGGGTACTTCATTGAGGAAAAGCTATGTAATGTCATGTACTGTTCAGTGATGAGTGTAGGTTTTTTTTAAATAGCAATGTTCGTCGTAGAAGAGTATACCAATCGAAAACCGTTTAATGCTACTGAATTTTAAGAGAGACATCATACACGACAGACACAATTAATGTCAGCAAATTTGCTTCGTAGTGGGAATCTTTTACTGTCTCTGTCATACATTATGTTTCTCTCAAAATTATATATATTCATTTTAGCTAATCACTTCATTATGAAAATTGTGAAAAAAATAAACAAATAAAAATAGGAACTCGATTAAAAATACAGTAAGTCTTGAATTTAACGTAGAATTAAAAAGTGTAATAATGGTTGTGGGGTAAAAATAATTAAATGTCGTAAATAGATTTCTATTCAAAAACATAGTTAAAGTTAGTTTCAAGTGGAGAAGTGCCATAATCGGTTTCAACAATTTCGGATTATCATAATGTTAATTTGAATACTAAACAAATAAATGATCTGTCATAACAAATTAATATTTTTAGAATTAATTTATTCGACATATTTTAGTCGGGTTTAATAGTTATATGCCAATTAGAAACGAATTCTCGTTAAGGAATTATTCAGTTTTTCTTATTAATAATTTTCTTCATTTCTAATTGTTTCCTTTATAACGTCAACTACTGAAAAAGCCAAACAAGGACGTTCTGTTCATTAAAATAAACTTTAATTTCCCAATTATTATTTGTTATCAGTGTTATTTTATTCGTTATTTTAATATTTATTTTATTTAATAACATCCTTCAAACAATACTACATCTTTGAATTATACATAAAATTCTGAATCGATTTCCTATTTTCATTTATTATTGTAAGTTTCTCAAAAATTCTACATATTGTAATGACTAATTAAAATGTTTGTATCACCAACGACTGTAAATAAAGTAGTATTCTAAAAACTTATAAAAAGTGTTTGCTATTTCCATTTATATTTTTAAATGTCTAAAGCATTTTAATTTCAAATGGAATGAACATAAAATTTTCACTCTATTCCATACCGAATTTTATTCTATTTTGTTCTGTTGCAGTATCCCCTATAGCTAAAATGAATATTTATCGAGATATTACAAAAATGTGAGAAAAAGATGTTCAGTCGACTGCAGTATATTGTCAGACGAATTCTTTAAATGTTTTTAAATTTATTTTTAATATAATTTTATTAATTTCACATTATTTTTAACATTTTTAATAAAAGTAAATATTCATTATGATTATTATGAATCTTGAATGAAACCTTACTAAAAGTTTTTAATTGTTTCAACAAATTATTTATGCTTTTGATTAAATTAATTTACATTATCGTGGTTTTTAAACCACTAATATAATTGAATGTTTACATAGATTTAAAAAGTGTATTTTCATTTAATATTTTTACACAACAAATACCAATAACTTTATTTTTTAAATGGAAACACTAAAATTTTCACACTATTCGAATGGTCTGAAAATTTTTATTTAATCTAAAATAAGAAATGAATATTTAAAATGAGAATAAAATAAACGGTAATATCAAAGACCCCATATATTTTGGAATACTATTTATATACTACTACTACTATACGTGTATACCTGACATGAAACTTATGGCACTACTACATACATTTTAAGAAGTCACTCTGTTTTTTTTAATAAAATATCTCAAAAACAAATGAAGATTCACTGATTTTAACAGAAGTAATAGTACATTGAAAATGGAGAACTTAACATTATCTATCATGAAAATTTCAAATATTTCTCTTACTTCTCTGCAAAATTTTCTTTATAACAAATTATAATCAGCCTCACTATTAAAGGATAAACTATTAATAAATCAACTAATATAATACGTAACAATACTGATTTTATTAGTTTATTTTAATGAACAGAACGCCTTCATATGGCTTTCTCACTAGTTAATATTATAAAGGAAAGAATCAAAATTAAGAAAAGTTATTAATAAAAAACGTTGAATGAAACACAACATTGTGGCTTTTGGTTTATAAATTTATGTATCTTATCACAATTTTTAAACCACAATTACTCCAAAATTAATTTGTTCTGCTTCTAATTGGCATTATGATAATCCGAAATTGTTGAAACCAATCGTGCCACTCCCAACGGCACAAATATGCGAAGGCATTTCAATGTCCCAAAGGTATAAACACACACACACACAAATGCCAATAAATTTTCTTCCGAGGCCGCTAATTTCCATCGGTTCTCTGTACCGGAAATAATGAGTCGTTCAAATGTGATCGAGTCCCAGATCTGAGACAGCCTCCTCTATCTATCAAGGATGTGTTTATGTGAAATGCGACCAAATTATGAGATCACCGCTATTGGTATTATGATCTCGACGTGCACGATTTCAGTGTATGTTAACTAGTCGAGTGAATATTGGTTTGCGGGAGATGTGCCATTGAACAGTAACTTAATGATGGCGGTTGGGATAAATCTTGACTGGTTCAATTGAGTAACATACTCATTAATCATTTAGACAAGTAGTAATTTAATAAAAATTAAAAGAAAATCAATGTTAAAAATGCACATTGTACAATGAACTGTGCAAGTTAGCGTGCACTTGAATTCCTACAACGTCTCCCCTATTGAATTATTTATTAATTAATCCCCATTGTGGACTACAATAAAAAGACGCATTGTACACAATAAGAAATCATAATCCCAACATGCACCGTACCCGCATTCCTGTCCAACAACACCAAAAGACCAATCGGATTTTTCAGTCTAATGTCATAAAATTCGTTCCGACAAAACCGATAAAAAGGGCAAGCTGGAGGCGCTGTGCGTGGAGCTGAGCTTCCGGCGCAAATCCTCGATATGGGGAGGTCAACGATCACGCTGCCCCACTGTTACGGTCTCCCGGCTCCGGTTCTCCATATTTGTGTGAAACCACAAAAGGAACGAACGCGACCGTGACGTAATGCCGTCTAGATTCTAATTTGTTGGTTCCATTGCTGGGGAAATTTTCCAACAGGTCAGACGTTTCGTCACTGTGGAAACGCAACGTACGCCACGGATCTTGATTGTGGCACTTTTACCATATTCAACTTCGGCTATGATATGTACAGGAAAAAGTCGTTTTTAACATTTAACTTTATTCAACAAAAATAATCAATATAATCAATAATTTTTTTGCAGACGTCCCAAATGAAGTAAATTTATACCACGTATTTTTGGAAGTGATCTACTTCTATTTTTACATCCTTTTCAGAATTAAACTGCTTATATACAGTGACAAATTAATTTATCTACTCTAAATTTTGATATTGGTATTTTCGAAAGTAAATTTGTCTTTGAAGACATATTTTCAATTGGATTGACCTGATGAACGCAGATGCCACTGCAAACTAAATCTAGTGTAAATTCTTGAACAAATGAAATAATGATAATAATAGGATGCAGTCTATAATTGGAAATCCATACGTCATGCTCTGCGGTCAACCCGATGATCCTTGTTTAACAAGGTGTAGAAAACGTCTTCTATCACTAAAACCCACTTTATGCTAACTTCTTCTGATAGTAGACATAGATTTACAGTGATTCCAGCTACTCAAAACCTGAGATGTAGAGAATGTGCTACCAGAAAACGGCCCCATCGTAGCTCGTTGTCGACCACCACCATGACGTATACTGACATTACCAATTCATCGATATCGATTCTACTTGTTCTTGAGTTGCTATTAGTTCTAAAATAACAATTATAACAACAAAATCTTTACAAAACAGTCTTTTTTGAGGCAGTTTAGTGTACCAAACAACGAATAAATTAAAGACTAACGAAATAAAAAGTATTCAAAACCACAAAATGCGTTTTTTGAAAACTTTTTTTTTTTCGAAATTTTAGGAAAAGTGGAATTTTGATTATTTTTTGTCTATTTAATATATAAAAAGTAAAATTTAATATACTGACGGTCTAAAGTAAAATAAAATACATATAACTCGAACTATGATTTGTCAGAAGAAAAATCGAGTTAACCAGATTTAAATTAAATAGAATACATACATAGAAAATTATAAATCTTAGTAGCGAAATTTTAATAATTATAAAGTCCTTCACCATTTAGAATTTAGGATGTTGCAGTCAAGTAAACACCAAAAAATATTTTAATCAAATTTTTACAAGAGAGTCTCTTTTGAGGCAGTTTAGTGTAGTAAACACCAAATAAATTAAAGACTAACGGAATAAAATGTGTTTAAAACCACAAAATGCGTTTTTTGGAAGTTTCAGTATAAATGGAATTTAGATTATTTTTATGTCTATTAAATATATAAAAAGTAAAATAAAGTAACTGATGGTATAGGTAGAAGTTTCCAGCATTATTTTAATTAATCGACATTTGGTCTTAGAATTGTTGCCGATGCGGCAATACCGTTAGGACATAAGTCAGGTATCATCGAAAAACCTCAAGAAGTTTACCTGAGGCAAGAAAAATTCGACTTATCCAAGGTTGTGCTAAATATTTGGTTATCACGATATCCGGGTAACCGAAGTTCCGAGTTATCAAGTAAAAAATTACACATAATTTTCATCTTGGACGTCATTCCCAACCAATTTATTTCAAGTTATCGTAATTCGACTGTATATTGAATATATATTTAAATAAAATTAATCTGCGAAATAGATTTATCCACTGTTTAATAAGAAACTCACAATACGATACAAATACAGTTTAAAACAAAAAAAAGAAAAATAAAATATATAGGTACAAAAATATGTACCAATGAATCACGAACCAATATCATAAATTACTTTATCAGGTACCTAATACTTTGAGTAATAAAGTAAATATTATTATGAAGTCCGTTTGCTCAAGGGAAGTAGAGTAACACTGTTTTCTGAATTTCTGAATTGAAAATCGTTAAATCATCCCTTAAATTTACCACCCAGTATTGTTGTGGTAGAAGACACTTGAAACAATCGTCACCGCATACAATTATTCATTGGTCACCGACTGTTGTGACAGATGCGTCAGCACACACCGGGGTTCCTTGCACCAACCGACAATGCATCATTACACGGGTGGGACCCATCGTAAACTGTGGGCAGACCCGGTGCCGGGTTCGTAGACATCTGCCAATTATAGATTCTAGTAAGTGAAACGTAGTTAATCCACTGGGACGCTTTACTAAATTGAACGTTGAGTGCTCGCGTTTAAGAATGGATGACCGCATAATAAAAACAGTGAAAGTATTCGTGCTCGTCTAGTGCCGTAGCGTAAGGCTCCTTTCGTTGATCGAGGGCCTCAGGTCGTGACTTCATTCAAACTATTAAATTTGGGAAGCAAGCCGATCTCCAAAATCAAAAACGACTTAACGATGATATTCATTAATCCCAGTATGACTTTGCTAGAGGCGTAGCCTTGGTAATTGGACGCTCTCTTCCGGCAGGTGCTTTTTTTGTTCGATGCATGCGCGTCGTGTCCGAATTGCGGGGGTGGCTCGTTCCCCTTCAGTTCCATATAGCACTCATTGTTTGTAAATGCGTTCGGGAAGGGTGGGTGGCGATGGTTGTATTCTTAGAGCTTTTCAAGGAGTGTTCTTTTAGATGAATACACATTTTTAAATGGCAATCGAGATGAATTATAGCAATCATTTAGGGGAAATTGGATAGTCACCCTACGTTTATGTAATCAAAACTTGTTTGTGTAATTGTAAATGCAAATTTTTGCTATTATATTTTTATACATTTTTGCTATTAGATTAAATATTACAAAATAGGCGTGTTAACAAAATATTTATTATCATGTGATGGATGTTACGATAAATTAGCTATCGACCTATGTCAACAGACTATTGCTTAGTAGAATATAGATAATTGTAACTTTTGGAGCAGAAAATTATATTGGCAATTAGTGTAGTGTAAAATCGACATCACAACAGATCATTCAAACAAATACGCAAACAAATTAATATATTGACAAACATTTTTCTAGTTGTATTAATGTTTACATATTTAGGAAATGATTAGTTTGTATATTAATCATTAAATGCAAAATGCATAAAATTTAATCAACTATTCAAATTATGTATTGTGTTTACAACATATCTAAAATTATTTTAGCAAATTTAAAATAATTATGGAATTAAGGATTAAAATACTCTTGACGTCTCCAAAATACTGTTGAGAGAAAACAACACTTTCTACCGTGTGATAAAGTGTTTCTTTGATAGACTTTCCACAACGTTAGGAACATACAACATTTACTCACAGTTGATGTTAACAATAATTAATAAAAATATGCCATCAATAATATATTAATAGAAAGAATAAATATTTTATATATTAAAATTTAAAAGCATTGTTTAAAATTACTTGCTAATAATAAAATGGCATAGAAGTGTTAAAATTTAATATTTACTAGGAAATTGATGAAAATTTTAGTAACAAACCTCTAAAGATCGCTGAAATTTAAACAAAAATATAAGATTAAATTGAGGGACGTGAGAACGGAAACGTCTGCTATTGCAAAAACGATTTAAACATTGATTTTAAAACAAATCATCGAACAATGACACACTTACAATCATAACAATCAGCATGTGTTCCTTAACATTTTTCCTACAGCGATGACTAATATCGAATTTAATATAGGAATTTACACAGGGAAAGATCCTGAATGAGTCACCTAAACAAATTTGATGAACGCCCTTGCGCAAAGCACGCTCCAAGGAAAATCCACCCCCGTAGTAAGGAAATTGTGCAACAACCTCTGAGACGAAAACGAGATGGACTAATGAAATTTTAACAATTAATGGGATTTTATTTAATATAGTTTCTTGCATTATTATTTAGTTTAAATAAAACTCACTTCAAATAACATATTTTTTTTTGAAATACATTTATATTTAACCTCTAATATAACAATGATATACATACTAATTTAATATGTAACACATAAAAATAAACTAATAAAAATTCTTGTCCATGAAAAAGTATGAAATAAAACTTAAAACAATTTAAAATAAAAAATATACATGCATAGGTATTATGTATATGAAGATTTCGAGAACGGATTTAAAAATAAAAGCACCTGCGGCGGAATACTTAAAACTGGTACCTGGTTCTTAGTCACCTTACCAGCAGGTTTTAGCCGATGACCGTTTTGGTCCGTGAAAAAAACCCGTATATAGTTTTGCTAAAAAAGTATTACCAAACATCTGGTTCAATAACCACCAGGAAAATTTATCCGGAAGCTTTATGATCTATTCCAATATAAATAAATATATTTTGAAACAATGGTAACCATGGAAACTCGGATTGTAAAATAAAAACCATAGAGGTATTGTTGCAACCACTCACCCAAAGTTCTGTGCCCCAGTTCATAGTTTCCACAATGGTCGACATGATTAATCCAATAATAAGTCACTGAACAGCACACAAAACAATATTTTTTAAATAAAACCTTCACGTATATACACTAAATAATCTGTCACTGCCCAACATGGCTGGTTTCATAAAATCAACTAACAATATACCGGGAATGAAACTGACAAAATAGCCCTCTAGCAGAAGTTACCGAAACTTTTTAAATTACTGTGAAAAAATGGTGCCGCCATCTCTCGGCGAGCCTCCATAACTTCACTTCAATTTGCGAAAATCTATAATAGCAATCTGACGTTTGCAACCCCAATGTCTGTATATAATATACATGGTGTTTCTGAAATAAATCAAAATATACAAAGTGTTTAACTTTTTTAACCATACTTTTTTACGCAGAGTTTATTTCTTAATATTTTCAATTATTGTAACCCTAACAATTTTTATCTGGTTTTTTGTTGTTTCAACCATATAGTATATAAGTGTACCATATGGACTATTGGACTTTTATTAAAATTTTTAACAAATCGACTTATTATTTAGAAGCTTAGAAAAAAAAATCACACCCTGTATATTCTTTTGTGTTTAAATTTGGTATGTATTATCCTAAAATACATATTTACAATTCAATGTAATAGACTCCATAGTAATACAAATTCTGGGCGGTTATCCTCTTTTCTCTTTCTATTTTCTACACATATAAATTTTATAAAATTTATCTTTTCATTTTGATTATCACGTCATAGAGATATTTCACTTTTAATGTTTGAATTCAAGTGATTTGAATACAAGGTGTGAAGAGGTATTCTTAATTAGTGTTACTAATTAAAGAATGAAAAAGAAAACATATGGAAAGATATCTTTTTAATAATTTAAGTAACTTACATTTCATTCACGTTTCAAAATGCCCTAAATGAAAATACTATACAGTACAGACACTTTTCCCCCATTAAATAACCAGGAAAAAAATATAGCTTAATTTATTTCCTTACAGTTCCAAGCCCAAGTGTTTATTTTAAATGATTGCTGATGGTGGGTGATTTTTTTTGTATCACACACAACTAGATAATACCACATTGAAACGACAAAAACTTATTCGCGACAAAATAACATAGTTTGAAGCGCACCGCCTTCTAGTACACCCAAATACTTCTATATGGAAAGTAGACAAAAAATGATGATGATTTTAAAGCCAGGTTATTAACCTGATAAATGATATTCGTGTCCTTATGAATTCCGCATCTATATATATATATATATATATATATATATATATATATATATATATATATATATATATATATATATATATATATAAATAAAGTACAGTAAAAGCATATTCCCTATTACTTAGAAACTACTTTAAATTACGAATTATTTACAACAAATAAATAAAATCAAGATAATATCGTTATTCATAATATTTATTTCTCTATATACAATATATGTTAGAGTTAACTTGTAAAAAAATTATACATTTATAAATAACTATAAAATTTATTATTGGAAGCATACCGTTATAAAATCTGATACAAAATAATACTTATCAACATTTGTTCGTAAAAAAATAAATCAACGGATAAAAATAAGTACAACGCAATTCCTGATGTGATTATTGTTGTAATTGTACGTAGTTTGCCGGAAACAGGCCATATATTCCCTTGCACAATCCTCGCCACCACCCTTCATCTATCTATAATAAAAAACAATTCGATTTAACCTAGTAATTAATTAACTTAACTAATAATTTTATACCTGTTCTATGTGAGTAATGATATCATCAGGATCAAACGAAATTTCATCGTCAGCCGCAGCTTGATAATCGTATAGTGCAATTGCTGTCAATCCTGTATCAACAATCTCGTCACTCCATTCTTCTTCCCCACTAGCGGCAGCAGCAACATTCTGTTCCAAATTACCATAAATAGCCTCAGGTTCCTCCATTGGCTTATTACTTTCCTCCTTCTCAGCCAATTCTTCCTCTCTCAACTTATTAATTAATTCAATTTCTTCTTGAGTTTGTTGCAAAATTTGTTCAGCCTCCTCCAAGGTCTTCTTGGGTTCCTCTTCCTTAGGTGGTGGATTCACAGTTTCAGTAACAGTAGGTGAAGGAACCTCTTCCCTTTCAATTACAATCGGTTCTTTCTTAACCGGCTCGGGTGCTTGTGTCAAGAAAGCCATCTTCGATTGGTCCAACTTTTGAGGCTTTTGGGTGACGACCTCTTGAGTTGATTTCGTTGTTTCTTCAGTTGTGGCATTATTGGTGAAGGCGGCCGCCCGCGTGCTAATCACTTTTCGCGGTGCGAGAACAGATGGAGGGTTTTTCTTATTCTCCGAACTCATGCTTTCGAACTTAGCACGAAGATCTGAGGGTTTAGCGCCACCAATATCTGGTTTTGTCTTTGTATAATTCGTCCCAACTTTAGTGGGTTCGTCAAAATTTGCAGCCGATTTGTCCACCCTATCGGTCTGTAGGCCGAATTTACCACCGAATCCAATCTTGTGATCGGTCTGGCTTTCGTGCTTCTGGGGGGCTTCGTGGTGGTCCCAACCCACCGCAGATTTATCTTGCCTGTCGGTCTGGACGCCGAATTTACCGCCGAATCCTTTAACGTAATCTGTAAGCCAAAAATAAGTGAGTGAGTACATTTACTTGTTTAAGTAGTGCCGCAGCTTTACCTTTCTGGGATTCATGCTTCTCAAGCTTTTCAACATGGTCCCAACCAACAGCTGATTTATCTTGTCTGTCGCTTTGTACACCGAATTTACCGCCGAATCCAGCGTTGTAATCTTTCTGCGAAGCGTGTTTCTCGACTTTCTCCTTATGATCCCAAGTAACGGCGCTCTTGTCTACACGATCCGTTTGTACACCGAATTTCCCACCGAAACCGGTGCTATAATCTTTTTGTGACGCATGTTTCTCAATCTTTGCGACGTATTCATGACCCACGGCTGATTTATCCATACGGTCGGTTTCCACACCGAATTTACCCCCATAGCCGAAACCGGGGTTCGTTTCTTCCAATTGTTTTTTCTTCTTTTGAGCATCTGCGGCTTCAGTCTCTTTTCTCAATTGTTCCATGCTAATTAATTGATGAAGTGTTATTAGAATGTTTAGTTTTTTCAAAATTGGCAATATAACTAATAATATAATTTAAAAATTACATTACTTATATAAATATTAATTTAAACGTTTTTTTTTATACATACATACAATGAGTACCTATATTATCTAAGAAAAACATGAAGAGGGTAACTGCCATCTTGTTTGGAATACACATCAAAAATATAAACATCAAAGGATACAACGTTATCTAAAGCATATTTACTTATCCTCTATCTATTTAACAAATTTTCCTCACAAACAATTATATTTCTAAAATTACATTTAAAAATGACATACAATAGAAAATTAAAAAACATACTGACCAAATTCATAAAAGACTAGTTTTGTACGCTTTTTGATAATAATAACTTACTAAGATCTATATATTTTAAAATTTATTATCATATAAAAGATACTTACTCGATGGCACCTGCTGTTCTTCCTGAAGTGCCCCATCGTTGCTGTTCCTCATTCACATCATTCACAAAGTCCGGATCAGTTTCCCATTCATCATCTTCGAAACTCTGGTCCTTTGTGTTTATTTGATGACCGGCGGCGGCTTTCCACATATTTATATTGAGCAGGTTATGTACTAATACTAACACAAACACAAAACACGTACGAAGTACACTTATTTATTGCATTTACACATTTACAATTTCCACTCGACGGTAACTAGCTCTCATTTACTAGTTAATTGCTTATCTCTGCAGGAAACGGTTTATTTTGAGGAGGAAACGAATAGACCCAGCCCCCCTAATGACATATCAAGATGGATGAATCACCCAACGCAGCGATCAAAATTAAAATATAAAACTTTATTGAGGACATGCGTCACTAATTTCACTACAAATACATTTCGTGTTAAATCTTAACAAAGAAGACAAGTTACCTTTTTAATAATTGTTAATAATATAATAAATTTTTTTCAACTCGTAGTTCTAACAATTCGTAGACCCTCTGTACCATATAACCTAAAATAATTTACAGATAAAGTGAAAATGTTTTGCAGATTATTTAATGTGTTAAAATCGAATTTTAGACACAACAGTAGCTACCCCTTAAACTGGGTTATATCAGAATGCCCCGAATTAGATGTTAAATATTTCTATAACAAGAACAATCTACAAGAAATAGATCAAAATATTCAACTCCGTAAAGGTGTAGGTGATATAAATAAAGTGATTAAGTTAAAGCAATTGGTAGATAATGGTACTGATCCTACACAAAATATATCTTTACATGAAAATCTATTACAAGAATTATTAAAACTACCTAACAGAACTCACCCAGATGTAATTAATTATGGGGATGATCCAAAAGTTTTAAGAAAAGTAAACAACAAAAGAAAATTTGACTTTAAAGAATTAGAATTTCATGAAATTACTAAAAGATTAAATTTAGTAAGGTCAGAACATCTGGGAAATTTATCAGGAAGCAAAAGCTACTACATTTTAGGAGAAATGGTTGAGCTGGAACAAGCTTTAGTAAATTATTTCTCACAAAAGTTATACCAGTCAGGTTTTGAACTGATATCAGTACCAGATATATTAAACAGAAAAGTCATAGAAAGCTGTGGAATGAACACAAGAGGCACAAGAACACAAGTAATTACAAATTTCTTTATCAGAAAAAAAAATCAATTTGTCACATTATAGGTTTACTCATTAGATGACAAATTACATGGGGAAAACCTGTGTCTATCAGGCACTTCAGAAATGGCACTGGCTGGTTTTTTAGCTAATAAAACATTTAATGAAAATGAACTGCCAAAAAAACTTATGGCAGTAAGCAGGTGTTACAGGGCAGAAACATCTAATACTGCAGATGAAAGAGGCATTTACAGAGTGCATGAATTTACCAAAGTTGAAATGTTCATTGTCAGTACTCCTGAAAAGTCAGATGATGCTTTAGAGGAGATCAGACAAATGCAAGAAGAAAATTTTGCCTCTTTGGATATCAGATTTCAAGTACTAGATATGCCACCACATGAATTAGGTAGTAGTTATTTCTATTAATTTCACAAATAACATGTTATTTTTTAGGTGCCCCAGCTTATAGAAAATATGACATAGAAGCATGGTTACCAGGAAGAAAAATATATGGGGAAATATCTAGTTGTTCTAATTGTACAGATTATCAATCCAGACGCCTAGGTATTAAGTATAAAAATGAAGATGGAAGTATAAAACATGCACACACATTAAATGGGACTGCTTGTGCCATTCCAAGATTATTAATTGCACTTACTGAAACAGGCCAAAATAAAAATGGTACTATTAGTATTCCTAAAGTTTTACAACCATATATGGATAATAAAGAATTTATTGGTATACAAAAAGCAATACCCGTGTTGAAATTGATAAAGCACAAAAAACATAATTAAATTGTTTAATAGAATAATTTTAATAAATACTTTTATAAAATATCTGCACTGTTTAAATTGATTCAAATTTTTCCTAAACAATATGTTGTAGCACTCCTTTCATGATCAACTCCTCACATTCAGTTCTTGGTAAGTAATGTCTGCTATGCTTTTTCAAAAAGATAACTGACCCATCATTTAATTCAAACTTTCCATAGTCTACCAAACATCTGACTTCAATGTACAAAACTTTGGGAGGTTTCAAGTCCACAGCCAAATTCACTCCATCCTCACCAATGGACCTACAAACAAATTAATACTTATAAAACAACATAAATGTATAACATCACTAACCTCATATATTGAGCCAAAGATCTGGAATATTTTGAGAACCACTCAGTTTCAGAAGCACTCATATTTACTTTTATATCAGCTGGTAACATGCTGCCAAATTCCCATCGCATTGTACGCAAACATCGCAATCTATTGTAGTGATACGCTAGTAAACATCTGAAATTTCTTTTAACAGCAGCATGACGTATTCTTACTGTTGATATGTAGGATATCCCTTCAGATGATTTACTCTCTTCAGATACCTGACTGTAAATTAAATTTATTAATTTCACAATTTTATATATTCAATCTATCTTACGCATCTTCCTGGTTTTTCTCTATTAGATATTTGATTTCATTACCCACTTCATTTACCAAATCCGTCTGAAATAGAAAATTAAATAATTGTATAAGTAAACTATTATTAAATTTACATTGTATGGTGGTAAATTGTCTTCACAACGGGATAATTCCTTAATTAAAGTACAAGATTTTTCACCAAACATATTTATGTTAAAAAATATAAACAAAAATAACACATAGAATAACCTAAAAATGAAAAGGCGGGAAACAACATTTGTAGTTCAAATAACAATGACGTCACAGTTATTTGAATTGTAGCCGCGCATTTGTTTAGGGGGTATAATAGATTCATTATTTTCGATTTACTTACAAACATATTATTTTTTATTGCTTACGCCTACAGAATATAACAGAAATTAAACAGTCATGTCATATTTAAATGATTTATTATTACCAATAACTACAATTCCTAAATGAATAAAATCACAGATATATTATTGTATAAATTATAATTACATAATAAAGTAAGAGATGCCAATATTAGATAACAATGAATAGGTTTTACAGAACTACAAAAATTATCACAAAATGATTCTTGATTATACTAATGCTTTAAAAGTAAATAAATTTGTCTAGGAAATAATAAAAGTTGCATGAATGTAATAATATTACATAATAAATGAATATGTAAAGTTGGGCATGAAATATTTCATTAATCAAATGCATTATCGACTCGAATATATTTTGATTTTTAAAAAATATTTCACGTCAAAAATCAATAATAAGATAATATATAAATATAAACCCTTGTATCAATATAAAAAATGATTAACCAAAGAAAAAATCACGTGTAATATGTATATTCTTAATTTTAAAGAATATGTATTAAATATTAATTGTAAAGTAACCTTTTATATAACAATGTAAGTATTAACAAAGAGAAACTCTAACCATGGAAAATAGCTTGAATGGAAAATTATGATTCTAATAAAAATACCACAGCGCACACAGTTCTTAAATAATAGTAATATTTAAAACATTTTGAAAAATTATAGTACATGGTGTTATAATTATTTTATAACATTGAGCTTAAGTTTTCCATTTATAAGTACTATTTTAATATTTACTATTATTGTGTTTTAATCAATTAGTAGTAAACAAGTTGATTGATTACTGTTATATGAAAAATACATTCTAAATATTTGACAAGAATCTCTAAGAGGGCTCAATGTTTACTTGCACCAACGATAGTCTAATTAATTAATGTCCAAAGTCCACCTGTTACTGGTACATATATATATATATACAACAATAAAGGAATTGTAAGTTAACGATACTTATAAAATTAATAATTCCATCAAATCTACACGTATCTTAAGTTAATGCAACGTTAAACTCTAATTTTAGAGGTAGAGTATTTTACATACAAAAATTTATATACACAGATTTAGATTCCGTAAACTTAGATCACACATTAAATGTTCTTCATTGAAATCAACTTTTATATAATGTAATATACATATTACTATTCTACAAATTCACAACAATATTATTTAATACCCAATATAAGTAATTTACGAGAAAAATATTTTTTTTTCAAAATATACACCTTATGACACAACATCTATTTCTCGTGGAGAAGCCAATGCGGGCGGAACAACTTGCGGTATTATATTGTGAGAGGGTGAATTGCCCAGAGGTTGACGGATTCTATTTTCCGCATTCTCCCTCGCTTCCACCGAAGCTTGCTTTATGGCTTCCTTGTAGGGACCCCTCTTCTTCTTGTTATATCTTATCTGTAAATGCAATATTAATGATATTTTACTATAATAACAATACGTCAATGTACCTTAAAATTATCCAAGTATGGGCTAAGTTGATTACATTCCATTAGAGATGATGTGGACGACCCGTACCATGAGACATGTGCTTGAGGATTTTGATTGCCACAACTTGTAATCGTCAGAATTTTACCAGGCCACCAGGGAAATCCATGAATTTTACCCCAAACCACGTCACCAACTAATAACCGTACTCCTAAAAGAACATTTAATCGTTTTAAATGTATCATATTCGATTCGAAATTAAACCGAATGGAATGCTCATTACAACATCTGAGCAACACATTTGGAACTAGTTCAAAGAAAATTTTTAACATTTAAATTAAATGGGATTCATGCCCTCAAATTTTTTGTCATTTGCATAGTTGGACCATTACTATTTCGTGTTCAATTTTAATGGTTTACCTTCTGCTCCAAGAGCACTGGACAAGGCGTGCGCATTAATCCTGAGCGTCAGCGGCGGATTCGACGGTGGAAAATCCGGAACTTGCTCGCTGTGCTCGTCGGAACTGGACAAATTCTCCTCGTTGGTCAACGTATCCGCCTGACAACTTGACGTATACGTGTTGTTCAATCGTTTCAAGTTTATCGATAACTTTTGAGTCAGACACGTGGACTCTTTAGAATCGTCCTGTGTCGAACTCACCTGTGGAATGAATCCGTGTAGACATTGTGATGTATAATAAATACATAAGCAGGGGAAAGTAAACTTTTATTGATTTGAAATATTCTGTAAACCCATATGTTATAAAAAACGTGTGCACAAGTTCTTCTTTCGTTATTATTACGGTATTGTTAAAAATGTATAGGTTAAATTATGTATTAATATTTAAAATTGTACTAAAATATTCTAGCAAATACATTTAATTCCCCCTAACTTGTAATTTCAAATAAGTAATACATTTTTTATTGTAATATCTACTGTCTTTTACCTTGTGCCTAATGATGAGTTTGTCTTCTACATTTTTAATGATGTATTATCATGATTTGAATTTTGTTCTACTAGTACTCATGCAAAAATTTATTTAACGAAGAAATTTATACTAACAATTTTGATTTAAAATTTTGACATATTTTTCATGCTTCTTCTCCACACAAAAGCTTGTAGGGTACATCAGGGTAAAAAATTAAAACAACCAAATATACAATTGCCTATATTTGTAGTGTTTGTTCGTGAACAAATATGAAAAATATCAGTGTACACAACTTGTTATTTTTGGTATAAATCTCGCAGTACATGAGTTAAAATCATTCTCTGGCATATTTTCTTAAACGCTCTTTTGCCATGTCTTCAGTCTACAGCTTTCATAGAAAGAAAAGAAAACACATTTAGGTACAACTACTCTACGGCATTCTAATCTTCCGGCGGGTTGCTAAAACTTATGGAAATAAGGGAACTCACCTCGCTTTCCTTGTGTTTCTTGTCCTCGCGATGCTTCTTTTTGTGTTTCACCTTGTGTTTGCGCCGTCGTGGCACGTTGAAATCACATGTTGCGATGTACCGCGGCGAATTATTGCCTAATCCCTGTCTAGGTGAGGCACTGCCAACTGTGTACCTCGGTGACGAAGTTCCTATCGCGTATCTAGGACTGTTGTTACCCACATAAATGGGTGGAGAACTGGTCGACAGCAAAACCTTCCTTTTCGCCTCCTTTTTGGCTTTCTTCAATGCCTTTCTTGCAGCTTTATTCGTCGTCACTTCCTTATCTTCCTCCTCCTTAATCACATTCTCTTCAGAGTCATCACATTCGTCGAGGTTCTCAATCTTCGCCGGTATTTTAAGTACGGTACCTTCTCCCTGTGGACCATAGGAAATTTTAATCGTCCTTGTGTTGGTGGTCGTACTGTTTAAACCCGTCGACTGGTCACCCTCCACGCCGTTTTTGTTTTCTTCCGAGCCCGTTTCTTCCGTCGGCTCCTCTGTGGTCGATACGCTCCTCTTTTTTCTAGGCGCTCGTTTCCTTGTATTCTTTGGACCAGTCTGTGAATCCGGCACTTCAGGATTCGAACTACTGTCGGAATTGTTCGAGGAATGATTCTTTAAATCGTCTTGGTCATTTTCACTATTGATTGCGTCTAGTGGTTTCTTATTTAATAACCGATTATCTACATTGAAATCTTTGCATTCCTGCAACGTTAGTCTAGTTAATTTCGGCACTAACGTGGGCTCTTCGGCTCTGGCTTTCCTTTTGTTCGCTATCGAGGTGTAACTGGCTCTCGTTGCGGGAGCTGCCTCGCCACGTTTCGCCGGTGATGTGGGAATGCTGGAGTCCGATGATTTTCTTTTTCTAGAGACGTTTTCGGAATTTTCATTGCATATGCCCTTGCATTTTGAACACAATACTTGTCTCGGCCGCAGTCTTACTGTCATCTTGCTGTTTTTGTATTTACTGGATATATGGACGTTTTTCTTTTTCGTCGTTGCCGGGTCTGTGTAAGCGAATCTTTGGTTAACGGCGTAAAGGGTATCATCGTCTGGGTTTTTCGTGGGCACATTGAATGCGGGGTTGATATTTGGAACACCGCAAGGCAAGTTCCTATAAATTCATTTTTTTTATTAACAATTAAGACAGGTCAGGTTGACATGTTAAATTTTTTTTCCAGTACATAAATGTGTAATGTTTAATGTTGTCCAAAAATTACTAAAATATAATGTGAAAATTACTATGTAATATTTAAAAATGCCTTCTGGAGTAGGTAAGTAATAGTTAATAAATTTAACCACTTGAATTAACTAATATAATTAATTGATTTCATGATAACCGTCAATCAATATTTAATATACTATAGTTTGATATAATTATTAATTAAATATAGCCAATGACATATATGAAAAATGATTATATGTAAACAGGAACTTATTGCACCTACTTGATATTTTAAAAATCACTAAGAAGAAAAAACAATATGTTTCCTTAATTGTTTTTGTTCTAATATTAGTAAAAAAGTTTCTATAATAAAATTAATAATTTATAAATTGAAACATTTTTTTACAGAATATGGCAGTATAAACTTATGATTGAATATAGATGAGTCACCTGACAACAAAGCAATTTTCATAGTTTTATTTCGCTTTCATATTCTTAAAAATAAGACGTTAACTAAAAGATAGGATCAAATTTTTTGTTTTTGTTACTAATTACACTTTATTATTCAGTTAGATCAGAATACCAAATATAAAATTTATAATAAGGGAGGAAATAAGATATTGGATAAAAATAATTAAGTCAATATCCAAATAAATAAATAATTTATGAATGAAAAGATTTATAGGGTGTATCTCTAAGAATTTATTTGAAAAATATGAATAATAAATTCTGTTGTGGTCTTTAAATTTTTGATGATTATCTGATGATTCAGCATCTGCCTATGACATTGAAGTGGAAGAATTTGGGCTAGACTACAATAATAAGGGAGAATTCTTGTGAATTACACAGGAAAAACAATAAATATACAAGGTCGAACATAATACTTCTGAATTGAAAGGGCACAATTTTAATAGCTCACCTTTTCGTTGAGTCAAGTAGTACGCCTTTAAAAATTTTTACACCAAACTCATACGTTACAACAAGTATATCTGGCAGAGCCTCGTCAACATAAACTGAGATGCTTGTTCTTTTTAATAATGTAACGTCCTTACTATTTTCTTGTTCCGCCATATTTGTCGATTCATAGGACAGAAATTTTGTCTATCGGGCTCGTTTCGTGAATAGTGGCCGAGCCGTAGTTTTTGCCTTATCGGGCATGAGATTACGGTGGTGGTTAAGAAAACTGATAAACATCTGTTGTAAAATAAATGGATATGGATTTGTTATCTTTTATTTTTGTAATTATAAAAATTGACATTTTTAATTTCGTGCGCCATATTGGCAACCCTGGCATTTGTTAGCTGCCTAAGGTGCGTTCACAATACAAAACGTAACAGCCATTGAGTATTGTGTTTATTACACAATTAGCTATTAATGACACATACCAGTTGAATAATGAAATTATTATTCAATAAGCGATGAGTGAATAAAGTGAAATATGTAAATATTGAGGAATCTTATTTCATATTAGAGTATATACATGAGTTGTAGTATGTACTGCTGTCAAAAATGTATCTACAGAGTTATTCATAATCCACAACAGTTAAGCATCCATTCGCATTGCTATTTTAATATTTTGACATTTATATGTTTCTAAAAAATATTAGCTATTAGTAAATGTGTATTATCTACTTACGTGGCTATTCTAAAAGAGATGGCAGCACTTTTACAACTTTTACAACTTTACAAAAATTTCAATTAATAAAATGTATTTTTCTTAAAAATACATCAGAGGCAACGGTTCCTTTATACATAAATTTTAAATTGCTATTTTAATATTTTGTCATTTATATGTTTCTAAAAAATATAAGATATGTATTATCTACTTACACGGCTATTTTCGAAGAGATGGCAGCATTATTGCACCTTTAAATAAAGACAAAATTTTAATATAAAAATTCAATTAATAAAATGTATTATTTTTAGAAACACATCAAAGGCAACGATTCCTCTATACATAAATCTTACAATAGGTGAACCTTCGTAAACCCGTAACCGCGACCGTATGTTCGTACAAAACTACTTGTAAGCGGCGGACATTTCGGCGGTTTCTTTAAATTCACTAAAAATGTTAAGCAACATAAAGTACTTAAATAAAATAATTATAATTAAGTTTAATCAAATACTTTAACCAAGCCAAGATCAATTAAAATTTAGCACCTGATCACCGTAAATCCGCGGGATCATGTGTAAGTTTTCGCGTAACGTGTGATGAGCCAGGTGGGATTAGGTATGCATATTGATAGACTGGCATCCGCAGTATTACGGGTTAAAATTACTGGCAGGACGAATTTCGTTTAGCACGTCCTTGCGTTGAGCCGATGCAGTTGGCAGTTCTCGCAGCAATTTCGGGCGATTAGTTTCGATCCCGCGGCGGTGTCTCGATTTGTGCCTGGAGGGGGTGTACACACATAAAAATTCATATCGTTTATCGGGACAGAAAGTTTTGCGGCTCACATTTAATTAGTAAGTCGAAAACATATCTTATCGGCCACACTTGCTTCATTTTTATTCATATTTATCTTACGTGCACTTTGAATTATTTTGGTTATGGCGATTTAGTTACACAATATTTATTATTCGAACCGGCTGTGGAGCACATACAACGTATCTAAGCTAAAGGGTATCTGTTCCAGACTGAAATGCCTGAGAGACTAGACATCAATGCACCATTGTGGGACCAGAACACCTTCATAGGTAGGTTCAAACATTTTCTGTGGGTCACAGATCCCAGGACATGTGTGGTCACTGAGGAAGCTCTTGACAATGCCAAGATCCTTGTCGAACAGTACAAGAACAAAACAGAACCTCCAGGCACAAGTATAGAGCAAGTTATTTATGCGAAGAAACTGTATGAAAGTGCATTTCACCCTGATAGTGGAGAGAAACAGAATGTGTTTGGAAGAATGTCTTTCCAAGTACCTGGTGGTATGGCCATCACTGGTGCTATGTTGCAGTTTTATAGGTAAGATTTTAACATTACACTTGTATGCTATATTGTCTATATATTTGCAACATTTTATTCATTTTTTTACATGTCAATTGTATATTTTCTACTTGCAAAAATCTAGTAATCCAATTGAATTTTTACATTAATATCTAAGAGTACTTGATTTTATTTTATTGTGATTATAAAAAGAAATGGTACATATTGCTAATTTTTACATATTAGACATGTTCTGAACATTAGTCTCAAATGAGCAGTGCAATCAGCTAAACAGTTAAAATAAAATATTTTTAGAAAAATCTATTTTAATCTGTGAATGTATATTCTGTGTTTTCAACCTCATTTTAGTTATAGTGTAGTTAACATATTTCTTAATTACACACCTTTTATTAATTCATATAAATTTATTTATAATAGATTAGATAATTATGTTTTAAATTTCTTTAAATAGTAAATTCAAAGTCCAGAAAAATATAGGTTTTCAGTTGCTAATGAATAATCCAATTTTAGGGGTATATTTTTAAATATACTTTGTACTTTGCCCCTTTCTTTACTGTATATTTAATGGAGCATATTTAAAATAGTTCCAAAGATTATGTTTTCTACATTACTGTCAACATAAACAAGTGGCCACAAAAATTATTATCACTTTATTTCCTATTACGAAATTTAATTATGCGTTTGAAAGCAAAATTAACCCAAAGCACAATACCCTTTTGTTTACGAAATTGTAATTCGAACAATCTGACTTATTCTGTCACGCATTGAACTGCTTTCGTGTTGTAACTATTTTTGGCATACGAAATTGTTTTTGTTTTTGTCATCAACGTGACTACCTCATGAGTCCGTCACAAGATTCAGAATAAAAGGCAGAATTGGTGTGCTTCTTTATAATGAGCACAGTAATTTTGCATAACTCATATAACTCAACGTACATATATTTCTGGAGAGGCAAACCGACGACAGAAACAAAAATAGCAACCTTAATTCCTATGGGAAAATTTCGGAGATGCATTATCCATAGACATAACAGATTAGATTTTGTACTTTTTTTGTTTCTGGCTCACGTTACATTTTCACTACTGTAATTATGCATGGAAGATGATGTGATGGTGGCTTTTGTCTTTCAGAACGGCGCCAGCTGTTGTCTTTTGGCAATGGGTAAATCAGTCATTTAACGCCCTGGTAAATTATACGAACCGAAATGCAAAATCTCCAACAACAACTACCCAACTTCTTGTCGCTTATGTCACTGCCACTTCATCTGCCATGGCAACTGCTCTTGGATGCAAATATTACTGGTCCAAGAAAGCCAGCCCCTTTATTCAGGTAAGACACATATAAATGTAAAAGGAGGAACTGAAATAAGTGATCTACTATTGGTCCTGAAGGGAAAATAATAGAAATTAATTATACCATTTTAGTTTCTAAGTGATCGTCAGAAAGTTGTTTCTACTTTTCAATATTAAAAAGCGATTTAAAAATTTCAGCGTTATGTCCCATTCGCCGCAGTTGCAGCCGCCAATTGCGTTAACATCCCCTTAATGAGGCAAAACGAGATCTTGCACGGAATTGATTGCACGGATGCCGATAACAAAATCGTCGGTCAGTCTAAATTGGCCGCTGGTAAAGGTATTGCCCAGGTGATTATATCTAGGATCACGATGTGCGCCCCAGGCATGCTCATTCTTCCTGTCATTATGGAACGTCTCGAGAAATTCCCTTGGATGCAAAAGATCACTCCGCTTCACGGGCCCATTCAGGTCATGGCAGTTGGATGCTTGTAAGTGTATATAATGTATAATAATCGTATGACTTTCATTTCTTAAAATATTCTTACAGCCTCTCATTCATGGTACCAACAGCTTGTGGATTGTTCCCTCAAAGATGGTGAGTAAAGGTCATCAGGCTTAGGTGGGGTAATATTTATTAATTCACTTTTCAGCTCATTGAAAATGTCTACTCTAGAATGGCTTGAGCCTCAGGCTTATGAACAAATTAAGAAGAATACGGGTGGAAAAGTACCCGAAAGAATATATTTCAATAAAGGTCTTTAAAAAACCAAATCCTGAAATGCTTTGACAATAATAGGTTTAAAGTTTGTGGACGAGTTTGTTAGAGTAGAAAGATTTTAAGCTCCTTTAAGTCTGAAACCTTTCTACACTAATAATAGATTTGTTACAATTTGAGCCTAGATTGATATTAATATATTTCTTGTATAAGAAATGTGATGCTAGTAAGCATAGAGTAAACTAATACCAGGTATGACTTCAAATGGATATATACGTAGTAATTTAATGTGCACCTAATGAACAATTATGTTTCGAAAAAATATTGTAGTCATTGTAGAAAATTCTCATTGTGAATGTATGTATATTAATACTTGACTTGCAGATATTTCAAAAAAGTACTTAAACGAATAATTTATTTTATAAAATTTTTCTTATAATTTTTATTATCACTAGCAAATTTTACACGCAGCAATATACAACACTTTTTATTTATTATGCAAATCTATCAGGTTTTATGAGTTTATATAAAGTAATAAATAAGCAATAATTTATACACCGTTATTGTTGATTCGTAATTAAATATATGTTTTAAACACAATTAATATTATATTTATTTACCTATTTCCTTAAACAAAATCCTTTAAAAATATCTTTCAATAAAATAAAACAAATACATTATGAAAGATACAAATAAATTTATTTGTATATAAAAATGTTACATAAGGCACTGTATTTTATACATAATAAACAATACTACTAAAATATTAAGATAAACATATAAATTAGTTGAAAATATCTCCAAAAACCAATAAATTATAAAATTATATAATCTTAATATATACAATAAACATATAATATTCTGGCAGTACATAAGCTAGAAATTTTGATATATACACTATAAAAATAAGTTAGTCTAACACCATGTACATTAAAAAATAAGTTATGGTAAGACAATTGGCAAAATGTGATTGTTGTATTCATAAAACTTTAATATTAATCATAAAGATACTTTGAATATCTTTGATTAATAGTAATAAATTAAAATAGTACTTATTATGAATAATATTCGCCAGATTATTTGTGACTGTTCAAATATGCGTGCTTCATGTTACTCGATTCAATAAGTAAAGAAGCATCGCACATCATTCTTGAATTGCTACGCACTAAGAACAATAAATGACACTCTTCATAAACAGTAAGTTGAACTCTTGCACATACAAGACCGTGTAACACTGTAGCCCTTTGCAAATCCAACCACCGTTGAAGTGCCAACTCTCTTTCTCTTATTGTACTGCCCAAGTTAACGTCAGACGGTCCCCAAAGAGTGAATTCCAAAATGGACTTCACTTGAGTTAAAGATACTGCCCTTTCATTACTCAAAAGAGACTGAATGAGGGTTGTAATCTTGGCGGTGGGTTGAAGGACCAATAAAGCTTTAGATGCGCACATGCACAAAGTTCCATATTTTTCTTCCGCTTTGTTGGATATTTCTGAGCCCAATCTGAAAAAATATTGATATTATAATATCAAAAAAATAAATAAAACATCAAAATTACCCTTGTAAGACGCACAGTCTGTGGTAAGTTTCCCTTTCCATTTCTTTGCACAAGATAAAACTGTTAAGGGATACTGGCATTTCTTCAATTCCTTGAGCTTGCAGACATTTCAGTGCGTTTACTAGCTGCAGCATCACGAAACTGGCATCTTTCCAATTCTCTTCTTGATTTGCTGAGGGCTTATTTTTAAGCAAGTCGCTGTACGATTGGATCGTATTAATTTGCAACCACGGTAACACTGCAATATTCGCTTCAAAAAATGGACATTATTAATTGGAAGCATTCTTTAATACTTTAAAGTAAACAAGACACTTTTAGTAATACAGATTTTTGCTTATTTGCATGATAAAATTCAAATTGTTATTAATTACCTTGAATCTGTTTGCTGCCTTCATTACCACTCATTGGTAGATAGGAAGAAGGCACAAGATCGTTGAATTCGGTGACAGGTGTTAAACTGAAGGTTCCCAGTGACATTGTGCTCGTAGTCAATGATCCAGCATTTACGACCAATGTCACGTGCTGGGCGCCCCACAATGCTTGCAGAAAGGCCCTCTGTCCAACGATGACCGGTTGCGTACCTGATTTCATAGAGAAATCTGACCATCTTAGGTTCTGGGCAGTCTTCAGACCCCTCAGAGCTGGCAAGATGTGACTGGTTTGTTGGATCTAGGGAAAATTTAATTTTTTAGTTTACTTTAAATGATTAGGTCGACGGGCTTACATTTTCTAACACTTGAGCTAAGGCTTCATGGTTAGCTACAACAACAGCACCATAGTTGTCTTCCAAATTTTTGTGGACAATACTTCTGCCCTTCCTAGATCTTAGTTTATGCGTTCTTCCATTTTGAATCCAATCGTGATCGTCTTCAGTTACCTAAAAAGATTTTCATATTACAATTATGTTAAGAGTGAGATTTTAATATTATTTACTTCAGATTCACTTCCATAAAATCCATAAGGCGAATAAATTTCCGATTCAGTTTCGCTGCCACAATACGTTAAAGACATAGATCTCGGAATATTATTGTACTTAAAGTAATCTCCCGATACATCTATGCTGCTCTCTGATCGTTTATTTAATCGTATATTCTTTATAGTAGGGCTTCTTTTACCACCCCTGCTAGAATCCGAGTCTGGACTGCTTGATCTAGCACTATTTATGTAATCGTAGACATTTTCAGTCTCTTTAACATTAATTCGTTCGTAGTCGCCATTTTTGCGTTGGATTTGTTTCTGTTGTAACGCCTCTCTTTCTCTCATACTCGCAGTTCTTTGTGGTTTGTTTGGAACGATAGAGTTTCTGACTTCCCCAAGATTTGCATAGACAGTCTCAGTTTTCTTCACAGCAGAGTTACTTCTAGATATTTGTCTCTGTTTGTTCATTATATCCGCAGATTTAGGTGGATGAGGAAGGCTGGGTTTGGAGTTTCTATTCCATTCATCGTAATTTCTTGGAGGCGGTGGAGGTTTATTGAGTTTCGGGCTGAAAGATTCGTATTCGCTGCTTGAGCTTGTTTGGTAATCTACTTGATCTATAGTTGGTTTTTGGACAACCTCAACTTTTGTTCCATTTAATTCTGACGGATGTACGATAACTAATCTGGAAAGATTTAATCTTTGAAATTGGTAATATTTTAATACACTTTTATTTTATACAAACCTTGGTTTTGGTTGTGGAGGTTGTTCCACCTGCTGCTCTTCAATTTTAACGTCCACTGGTAGTTTGTTTAACTCTTTACTGGATCCCATACGTAAGAACTTCTTCAAGCTAAATCTGCCTTTTGTCTTGGCCTTCCTCTCTTCTCCACAGTTCGAAGTTAGACTGTCAGTAGAAATAGATAAAGATTTTCTTGGAGCGGGTTCTGGTAAAGTGCTGTACTCTGGTTCACCTTGTGGACTGTTACATACTCCGTATATTTTTGGGGTACAGGAAGAAGCACGTTCCCTCTTTTCCTTTTCACGTACCTGAAAAAATATTGCTTAGAAATACAACCCACTGGCGTTAAAAATATAGTACTCACCACTGGAGAATCCCCAGTAATAGAGCTACTCGAATGTCTTGCGTAAATGCCATTATCTTCTGGTGGTTTTGGTGCACGTCTCTTATTGATTCCTTTAACCGATAAATCACTGTCAAAAGAATCCTGTTTGCACAATGCCATTTTCTCTTCTTTGAGTTTGGGATCACTGCAGAATGTAGTCAGAGTCTGAGCAGGAACTATCTGTTGATTAGGATTGACAGGCTTTCGAATAAGTACGGTGGCAGGTTTATTAGGAATTTTGGGTTTCTCGTACAAAGAATGATTGGCGTGTAAAAAGGATGATTGCACTTCCATAACTGGTGGAGGAGTTAAAGGAAGAGCTGGCAATTCATTGATCACTTCCGGGTCAGCCCTTCCGTCTGGTTCACCCGCCAATTCCCTACTTTGTGGGAAAATCATGTTAGTGTACTTGGGAACTGGCGGCGGTAATCCGACAACTTTTTCCTTTCTTTCTAGGGTAGTTTTCTCTGCCATGTTTGAGTTGATCTCGTCCTTCTTTTCTTTTGATTCGCATAAATCGGATATATTGTTTTTGGTTGCCTTATTGTTGTTCACTTCGTCTGATTCGTTGGGACTAGATTCTTGATCAAGCGTGATTTGTTGCTGTTCATTGCTTTTTATTTCAGCCTTGATGAAATTACTTATGCCTACGGTACTGTCCTTCTGTTCAATAGGTTTTTCTATACTATCAGTCTTTTCATTATTGTTAACTTCACTTTTAGCCTTATTATTATTATTTACAGTCTCTTTATTAAGTTTTAAGTTCTTGGTGTTCAGTAACTCTATTTTCGCCGTAGATGTTTGATATTGTACAGGCTTTTCATTGTCTTTTTTGATAAGAGCTGGTGTACGAGTTAAGCTCACTCTCTTTTCAGGTACATTGGATTTCTGCTTAGAATCGACTTGATTGTTTTCTTTTATCGTTTTAGAGTCGGTTGAATTTTCACCTTCATTTTCTTTATTACAATCGGATTTTGAAACAGTAAGTACTATTTCCTTTTGAATTTTCTTACGGGCCATTATTTGAATAGGATTTTTGCCCTTCTCCAATGTTTCTGATATTTCATCCAATAGAGATTTCTCTTCCATTTCCATCTTATGTTCATCATTTTTTGTATAAGATTTCAAAACTACATTAGTTTTGGTATCTGCAACAGCAACTTCTCTTGTCGCCTTTGATATTGGAATGTGCGAGCTTTTACTAATTTTTTTGGAAGTAGTTTCTTCGCCGAAAGGAGTCACTGATACTAATAATGTCTGCTTTTTGCCATCTTTATCTAAGACAGGTTGTCCTAGTAACAGTTGAGTAAACGTCTTCTTAGGTTCCACTTCAGCTAATCCCGTAGTATTAAAATCAGTGTTTTCCTTAGTAATTCGTTTTAACTCTTTGATATCATCATCTGATTCAGTTACAGAATCTTCTTCACTGTTTTCACTGTCCTCAGAATCATCAATAGTATCTTCTTCCTCTTCATTTTCGGAAGCCCAATCTTCGCCACCAAATCCAATAATTTCTGTAAGCTCATTAGGAAAACAAACAGTTTGTTTTGGTTTAAACTTATTTGGTTTCTTGATGATACTCTCCACCTTTTTATTGGTTGTTGCCGGAACAGGTTTTAATTTTGACTTTGTGGCGTGTTCGTCCTTGGATTTAAAGCAATTTGAGCATAATTCTTTTTTCCAAGCATTCTGGACAAAGTTTTGGCATATCGCAGATGACATTGTTTTGGTTATGCGGTTCTCTCATTGAATTCTGTAACAAAGAAAGAAACAAATTAAAACATTAAACCGTGAATGTTTAATTATACAATTGTTTATCTATTGGTTCAAGTATGAGAGAGGCAATTATGTGCAACCTTCAGAATGTCGTATTTTTAAATAACCTGATCTATAATGTTTGTGTGAAAAAAATCAAATACCATTCACTGTTGTTTATTGCTTTTTTTGAATTAATGACACGACCAACACCCAGAGATATGCGCATAATTATCACCATTATTTAATATTAAATATATTTGCAATATATGTCAATATTTCGGAATATCATCAAACATGTCGACGAATATAAATGAGATAGCACTTGTTTTATTTTGATTTAAATTAAAATATGCTATGACAACCTGAACATTCAATTATCAATTTAATCAGTCATAAAATGTCGGAAATGTTAGGAGAAGGTGAACAGCCTCCGATCCCTGGAGAAGGTCAAACCAGCCCTAGAGAAGACACTGCATTGCCCATAACACAGGAGATAAAAGATAAAAAACTGTCATTCGAAGAAGCATCTAGAAGTTTAAAGGTGTTAGGCAAAGATGAAAGTGGAATTCGATATGCGTATCTGATGATGAGTCTCATGAATCGCAGTCTAACAGATGTGTCTGTTATTTTGAACTTCAAACATGTACTATTCCTTGACCTTTCAGGAAATTATCTCACGTTAGATGATCTTCAAGTTTTGGTTGACATGCCGTTTTTGATACTTCTAAAAGTTGACCGTAACAAAGTCGAGTCTGCGGCTTTAGGATATATGCCTTATTTGCAAGTTTTGTCTTTTAATCAGAATAAAATTATAGAAACCAATGACATATACCAACCACTATTGGATAGTTTAGAATTGCACTATAATTTTATTTGTAACGTACAATTCAATGTTGAAGGCTTAAAAAACCTAAAGCAGTTAGAAATGAGAAGTGAGTAATGCAATTGATATTTTTTAATGTCCATTCTAATTTTATTTGCAGGTAATCATCTTTTGGACTTGAGCGGAACTTTTCCTACGAGTCTCGAAAGGCTCTACTTGGCAAGAAATCAGATTAAAGACATCAACGGTGAAGACTTAGCGAAGCTGGAAAACCTTGCCAGATTGCACTTACGAGACAATGACATAAGGAAACTGAACGGTTTCTCCAGTTCCTTAAAACACCTGGCGTACTTAAATCTGAGAAATAATAAAATTACAAAAATGCGGCAGTGTCAGAAGCTTCAATGTCTCAAGGCTTTGAGGACCCTGATAGTTATAGGTAACCCGTTTTGGCCGGACGAACCAATTCCAACCGGCGAAGAAAAACCGGAAGAGGAGGCTGGTGATGAAGAGGAAGCGGGAGAGGGCGAACTTGATAACAGAAAGATAGATTTCAGAAGAGTAAGTGAGTATTTTAGTAAATTCAGTTAATAGAAAACCTTCCGTATGATGTTTTTGAAGGTTTGCTTGTTCTTTTGCCTTGGTTGACCAGGATTAACAAAGATATGGTAACGATGGATGAACGCCAGTTAGCGAGAGAAATTAAACAAGATAAATATTTAGACATAATGGCAGAGTCTAGTAGTGAAGAAGAAACGGATATGCCAACGACTGCGGAACCCGAAGAAAGTATGCTTGACGACTATCAAATAGCTACAAGCAGTGAATATGATGATGATGAAGAGGATGAAGAAGAAGACGAAGAAGAAAACGATGAAGAAGGTCAATCTCCACCACCATCACCAATTAACATGTGAAATTTACAAGTAGTTTCTTTGCGTCTATATATATATTGAAAAAATCAATTATACTTATATTTTACAATTATTACATTGCGTTGTCAGTGACATTTACAAAGTCGGTAGGCCTGAGGGTATTTGTGCAAAAGTATAACCGTTTGCATATTTTATAATTACATCCTAAACAATTCCAAGGACGATTACATAGGTGGCTGAATGTCCTTTATAAAAACTGGATTAATGTCAATTACCAACTTTCTTAACTGATTGGCAATGATGTAGTGCAGAGAAGAAACCATGGAGTAATTATACCTAGTAATTCAGGATGTAGTGAAATTCATTAGTTGTAATTACACATATGTTTAAAATAAATGTTCAATAATCTTTATGTTCTACTACTGTTTACTTTAATTAAAACTTTAACGTGTTGTAATTATTATTTAAATTAGTTTAATCAAATTTCCACAGAACACATAAATCGGTTTCTCTTGATCTAGTTTTTAACCAAATACACTATTGTGTAAAACAACACAATTTCACGAAATGAACTGAAATTGTAGCTTTGAAGAAATTAAAAAAATATAAAAATTTATAGTCTGTGTCACCCATTATTAATGACCTCTTAGGTTTATGAATACCATTTAAGTAAAGTATACGATACATGTTTCATGCATAATATTTATTTTGTTTAAAGCTTAAACAAATTGTCTGTATACAGATGATTCATGTGTTTTTTTTGTAAAAATGTAAAACTTTTTACTTTCATCGAGTATGCCACTATTCAATTGGAAATACTAAATGTATAAAATAATAATATAAACCCACTCAGTGCAGTAAACATCAAGGAATGCAATAAAAATTAATTAAGCTTGTATTTCTTGAAAACTAGTGCCATTTAAATGTTACAATGATTATTTTATTATTGCATAATCGTTTTGGCACTAAGGCTAATCTACAAGTGTCTTTATACTCCTGTAATTATTATGACATGCATACGTGAATGTTAATAAAGCCTTGTGCAATTCAAATTACTTATTGTAGGTGTTTCGCAATTATAATTTAATAACTTGCTTTCGATCAGATAAAGCTGAAATATCTTGCAAATATTGTACACGTATGTGCTATATGGTTATTTGGGTTTTTATCAAAATGGGAAGCATTCATTGGAAACGATTACTTTATTATTATTTGACATAATTGATTCTACTTGAGGTCACCACCGGAAATTCCGTTGATTAGTAACTAAATGTTAAATTATAAGAAAGCTAGGAAATTAAGCAACCGCAACTAGTAAATAAATCCGGTGTTGAAAGTTAAAAAATCCCCTTGTAAAATATACTGATGATTTCATTTATTTTCGTATGTGCATAACTATTGTAAAAACTTGCAAATACCGTTGATTGTATTCTGAAAACGTTTTTATTTTTAGTACTCATCAACTGCTAGAAAATCGTTATATATAAAAATTGATAAACACCAATAAATTCGTGACGATTTCATATACAGTGAACATGATAAAACCCATTATAGAAAGTATATAATTTGTAAATAAATATGTTTCCGTTCCTCCACCATATAATTTTTACGTAATAATTCACAACAACAGTTACGATTAATTTGTAAAAATTTGTACCGTTCGGTACGACGATTAAGCCCGAATTACCGCTCAATTATAAATAATCGCACCGGCTAAATCGATATTTCTATCAGGATCTGTTTAATTAGCCATTACCACAAAGATCAATTTTTATAATTTTACAACCATTACTACTAGTATTAAGTAACAGTGTTAATTGCACCTTTGTTAGCGGAATTAAATGGTTTCACCATTTGTTTCGACACCTTCTATGGCTCGATAATTGTCCTAACTGCGCCCGATCGCAATCGGTTAAAAGTACCGCAAAATATGTTTGCTTCAATGTGATCTTTCACGTTCGCCTCGTTTGGACTCCGTAACAGTGAGCCATTGTATCGAAATGGAACCGTTTCAAAGTATTTATTGACTAGTGCTGGGAATGTTTCTAAGTGATACTTACATAAGTCCATTTGTATGGAGTTCACGCCGAGACAAGTGGAAATCAATCTGAAAAAATATAAACAACTATAATAAATTTCAAAGATAAATTCTCTTTAAAGTGCAGAAGATGAAAAATGCAACGCCAGACTAGACAACGAACCTCGCATACACCAAAAATAGAAATGGTGGAGGTTGACGATTTTACACCTACTGGTTGTTGCTCTATCTCTTCAAATCGTTAATATTGTGATTCATTAATGGCAGGTCTTGTTATAAATAAAAATTATTAGGTTTATGGTAGAAAATTACATGTATTTCGTTGTCTTGTACAGTTTGTACCATACCAAACCTGTTTTGTAATGTTAATTCGTATGTAAGACAGATTTCGATTAAGTTTTACGTAGCCTAAAACCAAATGTACATGGTAGACTGTAGAAAATTACAAGTTTGAATATCAAACAGCTTATTCAAATTATACAGTAAAGAGTGTATGGGAAACTGGCCTCAGTATTTTACGAGGCAGTGCAAAGAAAAAACGGTTCTAAAAAATTGTACTCTACCTAGTTTATTATTTACCTAAACCTTTGAAAATATCTGTACCACATTCCACTACTTTAAATTCTGGGAGGGAATAACTAATCTCCGTACAGTTAAATTATCAATATCCAAACGTTGCACAATCAACACATCACGACATCAACGAATTTGATATTCTGGATCACCTCACGTTTTCGATTCATTTAAGTTAACCCAGTGTTCGCACCGAGCGTAACAAAACAACTTGCAGATCCAATGGATATTTAAATTTTAATATGGAAATCGAACACAACGACGACGACAATAAGAAACTTAAAAGGCAAGGTCGCAGTTAACGTGGAATGGTAAAAAATGCGGTTGAGTGGAGCACACAGTATGTTCCAAGAAGTAACGGCCGCGACAGTCGATTGAGATTGATAAGGAGTCTGGGACTGCATTCAACAGGCTACATCAGTTGCAATCCAGGAAGTGCAGACCGAAAACCAGATGGGACACGATTCAATCGTGTCACAAAGAACTTGAACTTGACACTTTTTCTTAACGTAATCTCTGAACAATTATAGCCGCACTTCGATTACTAGGTTTTGACAACTCGATGTATTTTGATGCCTTTGGAGTATCTAATATTCTTTGGAAAAAATCTTTTACTTCAAAAGCTAAAAAATTAACATCACAAAGTTTAAAAATACTATAAATTGATTAAAAAAGATATAAAATATAAAGGAGAGTCCAGAGAAAACACTTTCTTATGATGCGATGCCAAATTATGTTGAATAATTTTAATTGTGAAAATTTGTATTAGTGTAATTTAAATATGAAGGAAGTCTCCAAGTATTTCTTTTTTTAACACGATCTCTGAACACTAACAGACACACTTCAAACAGTAGTTTTAACAACTCAAATGAATATGGCAACTATTGATAATGGATTTTGATGTTTAACCGAGTTGAGGTAGTCGTGACGATTTACAATGTGTAATATTCTTTTAAAAATATTTCCGAAAGGACATTGAAAGGCAACAAAAAGAATTAAAACCAAACACAAAATTTGCCAATATGTTGGTGTAAAAAAGGTATAAAATATAAAAGATATTCCGAAGACAACATTTCTTTTGATGCTTAATTATTGACTTCTTGTTTTGTAAAATTGAGGAATATTTTCCAATTTTAATTTTCCCAGTTATCTCCATTTTATTTTAAAAGAAGGGACAAGGAGAATAAAATCAAAATGTGATGCTCAAAGTTATAATAATAAAACATATTAAATACGTATTTATTCGGTTAATTTGAAAGAAAAGTTTACTGATGTCAGAGGTCCCTTTCCTCTAATAACGGATGTAACTTTTTTTGGCAGGCTTTTTTAATGTTTAACCTGTTTCATCTACTCTATTACGACTAAAAGTTTATAATTTTATAAAAATAAGTGTTAGGACCACTGACAGCAATCTTAGAGACATAAAGATATTTGTTTTCAGGGTCCTATTTATTAAAAGTATTTTTACATATTCAATTAGTAGTTTCTGTGATAAGGTGATGATCATCATGAATGAAACGTGTTATAAAAGACAATCTTAGACACAGAATACTAATAAGAAATGAGAAAGTTTTAACAAGAATTCTCTAAATGTTAAACCCCGCCAAAATACACCGAATAAATTTAACTGTGAAAACATGTATCAGTGTAATTTAAAATGTGAACGTGTTCCTCAAATATTTCCTTTTTGTTAACATCATTTCTTAACTAAAATGAAATTAATAACTCGAATATCTTGATATTTTGAAGATCATATATGGCAGTAAATTTCATTCAATGAATGTCTGAGTTTAGACTTTTTAAGTGATAATTTACAATAATAGGTAGACTAAACAAAACTCTGTCTCTTTATGCTAAGTTTATCGACTTCTGTTGTGTCAAATTGAAGTTTCAATTTAATTTAAGAGATGAGACAAAGAGAATATGATAAAAATGTGCTAAATATTCTCGTCTTTAGTGGTAAATGTGGAAGAAAATTAATTAGTAATTTTTAGTTTCGGATTTTAGAAGTTCTTTATCAATGAAAATGTAAAAGCAAATTCTAAAAGTGTAAAATATATTCGTTAATCTTTCGTCGCAATGACTTTATCATATTATTAGTCACACTTGCATACAATAAACATACTGATACACCATTATTTAACACACTCACCTCAATTATTGTATTGACAAAAACCTAATAATAAAATAAATGACTAATAAAAATTGTCATTCAATTCCTAGAGATAATTATTTCACGGTTGAAATATTAACTATAAAACCGCTGAATTGGTATTACCGGTGTTATGCATTTTATTTTGTGATTTTTATCATTGTAGTTTCAATGACGTTTGCATCGGTACTTGTTTTGTTTAGGTTTATTATCGTACTTCGCAATTATTATTATTATAATGGCGGTCTTCTCCGCAGAAAACTATTTAGATTGGTTGCTACTAGTAAAATATTCATGTAAAATTATAATCATTATTTAGCGCAACACATTCTAAGAATTAACGTTTCCAGATTTATTATAATTTTTTATTTAACGCGTAAATTTATAATTGTACAATTATAAATTTACTCTAAACAAAAGAATGTTGATTATCATCATAATAAGTTGCATGAAAAATGCTGGACAGAGTATACGGAGATTTTTATAATAATAGTGACATATAACAATGTCATTTTTATTACCATGAATCTGTGTTTTCTCTTCTACCTGCATTCAAGCATGAACAGCATTGTTTTGTGTTAAAACATATGAAACTTAAGTGGTCATTGTTTAAATGCTCGGACGTAATCCTGACCCAACATGTGGTACTACAACAATAGTGGCATAACAAAAATGTCTTAGGTCGATCGAGTCATTCGATAAAAGTGCGTGCATTGTAAAGTAATACTTAATCGTACAGGTAACCGAAGAATATTAATTTGCTATACGCCCGAGCTACAACCAAATAATAATAACAGGTCATGGTTTTGTTTGTTTTGGGGGTCTGTAGGTGGTGTCGACATTGTATATTACAATGAGAGCAAAAACAGTTCCTGTTTACCAACGAATCTCATTGTTATTGCTAATAAGAAGTGTTGTAAACCCAGTTTGGATATCAGAAATATGCACATATCATATTTATTAAAGACGTTATTGCTTTCCCATAATTAGCTCGGCTAAATTAAATAATTCAGAATGTGTGTCAAGAGTAACCCATTGTTTTTTATCTTCTTCTTTAACGCATAAGCCTCAAGTACAGTAATTTCATGCCATGAACGGGAATTGTCTCACAATTAATTTTCAAATATTTTATTTGAATAGCATATAGACAGATTAGATTTGGTGTTATTATTTATTGTCATTTTTTTTCTCTTTGATTGACGGCAGGAAATTATTTCATTTTATTAAAATGGTACAATTATTGTAATAATGAAATCCCGTTCACACTACAACTCTCATTTAAATGTTGACATTAAACAAACGGTACAAATTTCACTAGTTTAATTCGACTCTTTTTTTGTGTAGTTGAGCAATAATTTCATTTTCAAGTAAAACCGGTAAGGTTAATGATACTTATACGAACACTTGCACTAATATAAGCTTAATTCTTTATTTTATAATTATATTATATTTATAAGATACTCACAATTATTTACTATTTTCTTGAATTAATTAATTTAAAATAGTGAAAAACATATAGTAAATAAAATATAGTATAAAAATGGATTACTTTTTCTTGAGTACAAATTTAAAATTTAATCACGCTTATATGAAAAGTGTAATTCTAATAATAAGTTTAAGTCATACACAACCATTCAACTGATTGTGAGTTATCCACTCAGATATAAGGTAAACAAATGTTGGAAAATTCAAAATTCATATATCTATCACTAATTTTGTATCATATTTAATATGTGTGAATAAATGATTATATTTATTATTTAATAAAAAGGAAAATATTTTGAACTGCACGATTCGCTCTCTTTGGTTGGACTGTTGAACTGATAAGACGTCGAGAAGAGTAATAAAATCTGGTTATAAAAATTTATATTTATTATATTTAAAAATTATCTCATTGTAATAACATCTGTATTTGTTCTATTTGTTTAAATGTCGAGTTTTCTCTTTAATTTTGAATCTTTCATATCTTTGAAATTGTTGAATTTCCATCACATCATAATCTTTTCAATCATTTTTTTATTATTCTTGTTTATTTAGAAACAATATGATTTCGTAAAACACTTTTTCTCATGTATAGATTTCTAGAAACCCAGGTGAGAGCAGTGTTTTCAGATACCTATGTTAATATTTTTACAAATTTATTTGTGATATTGCGTCACATTTTTTTTTAATTTTTATGTGAGAATTATTGTTCAGAATTGTGTTTTTTCTTATGTTTTTCACTTTCCGGCCGTTGAATGTTGTTTTTATTTTAATTATTGAAGTATTTATTTAAATACTTATTTAAGACGTTGTGGAGATAACGACGGGATTGTCATTATGTTTATATATATCTATCGAAAAGTGTTTGATCCGACTGAATTTTGAGAAAGATAGATATCGTGTATGACAGATATAGTAAAAGTTTCCCACTATATGTCTCTGTCATGTTTGAGGTCTCTCTCAAAATGCAGTCTATGTATATGTTTTATTTGTGTTGTTGTCGATAACTGTTTAAAAAATATTCCTTTCGAAGTTCTTCTAAAAAATTGGCTTCAGTATTCGATAGAGTGTCTACATGGCGGTGAACAATAACTAAATTCATTTAATTTGATTAGTTATAAACAATAATTATTGCAATACACATTATATTTATATTCTTAATCATAGTAAAGTCAAGTTACATATATTTTGACCAAATACGAATATGATAATACTTAAGATGTAAATAAATCATATTTGTAAATTTTATTTGTATTTGTTATTTGTGATCTACCTTGATTGTTCAGTCTCATGCATTCAGAATGGGGTTACTACATTTTCGTAATTATTTTCTTATCATACACAACAAGGGTTCCTAATTATTATAGTTAATCACGTGACCATTTCTTTGTACTTTTATAAATTCTAATAATACCTTGGTTGGTACCATTACAAATTTATATTGTTTCTATTTACAAGATAATTTATTAATTTCTTATTTTGTTGGATTTAACTTATTATTACCATATTGATTACAATTACTGCAAAATAATCAAAAAGAAATGAAATGTAATAAGAAAATTAAGAACTGTAAATCGATTCTAAAATTTATATTGCAACTATTACAAAGATAATTTATTAATTTATTTTATTGTTTTTAACTTATTAATATTATTATTACTATTATATTGATAAACGCAAATATAATGTAATAAAAAATTATTCTTTAAATAAAAGTACAAATTTGTTGTCCAATTTTTAATTGACCAATAAATTGCTAAATCAGTTTCCATTTCTAGTAACTTTTAATATTACCAACTTACAAATTAAATTCGTCTATAAACATATTGAGGTTATAAACACTGATACATGTAATTCATAAATGGTTTTGGACAAATTTGGACAATAAGTTCGAAAATAGGTGTCTGTTTAAATTTTACAATGAATTTCTAACTGTATATTTAATAAAAATAAAATATATTAAATCGATCGATATCGATCCTAAAATTTATATTGTTTGAAACCAATTATTGTAAAATAGTCAAAACACAAATAAAATGTAGTATAAAAATAGTAGTTATTATAAGATTTGAATTGAATTTGAAGAAAATTTTAATTCTATACTGTTTTACATACGGCAATTGTTCAATTTGTTGTCCAATTTTTAATTGATCAATAAATTGCTACAACAGATATTATTTTTAGGAATTTACACACATGTTAATACACATGTAATTCAGAAATTATTGCTAATAAATTATACAATACATATGTGTCAGTAAAACAACTACAATAAGTTTAATAGCCATTTTATACAAACTAATTTATTGTCCAGTTTTGGGATCTTTAATTTATTTTTGCACATAATGTCCAAATTGGTCAATTTCCTATCCAATTTTTAATTGTTTAATAAATTGCTGGAAGATTGAACAAGTTTCATTTTTCACCAATTTTCTAATAAGTTTTTAATAATTTTTGATACTATCAACTTATAAAGAACATTTGTTTACAAACATATACAGCTTACATATTCCAAAATAGCCTAACCTAAAAATAAACATGTTCGAGAAATTGATATGTGTAATACACAAATTGCTACCAATAATTTAAACTATAAATTGATGTGCAAAATTTAAATGTGTCTTAAGAAATCCATTTGTGAATTATATATTTTTATTTCAGGTAAATAAATATAACAATAAATATAACGAAATTGTAAAATAAAAATTTTTAGAGTAACTGAAAGATAAAAAGTTCTTCCGATACCGGGAATCGAACCCGAGCCTCCTGGGTGAGAGCCAGGTATCCTAGCCACTAGACCATATCGGATGTTGTGAAATGTTATATTTACTTGGAAGAACTTGTACTTTTCACCACAGATTAAAAATAAATAACATTTAAAAATTAAATAAATAAGACAAATTACTTTCAATTTGTGTCATGCCATGGCAGTACTGAAAATTCATCATAGGTTCAGTAGTAGAAATCCTAATTATAATACAAAAACGTCTTTTTGCCTTGACGCAACTCTAATTTATGGCACATAAATGGACGTAACATCCTCAGATTGCAAATACGCAAAAAGGAACGAGAACGTTCAAGTTATCCACCGGCCGGAACGTTTCGTTTCAGTGAAAGTGATTTTTTTTAGTTTCCGTAAAGTGTAATTGTTTTCATGGCAAGTAATTGCTCGACTTATACCTCTATATTAATTATATACCGACACTAATTAAATATCAATGGAATCCGTTTAATTATAGCGAATTGTAATTTTATAACAATCCAAAGAAATCTGTAATTGTATTGGAATGCATAATAACAGCATTTAAGGGAAAATGAAAAACTCAGTATGTGGAGGAATTGCGGAAGTCAACTTCCTCAAAATGATTAAATGATTAAATCCTCCTGCCAGCCTTACAAACGAATGATTTGTTTGGAAAAATGACCAGATGGCAGCGCGATAATGTGGATAAACACCGTTCCAAGTTCAAAGGGTCAGGTCTCACGGTTATGCGGATTACTTCTCAATTATTTTCACCGTTTCAGTGCACCACGTCGCGATTTCTTGAGACATTACGCTGCGAAGGCTGATACAGTGCTAATAACGATGAAATATATGCGTCGGGATGCCATGCATTTGCGCACACTGACAAGTTAAATAGACAGTTTAATTCAAAGGATATAAATCAATAGAAAGTTAAGTGTAGTTAATGGCACAATTAAGTAATTGACGACTAATTTATAGATTTGTCATGTAATAAAAAAATAGGACAGACACTTTTAATTCTAGGTACATATGGGTAATTTTGTTGGGAGACACTCAGATGTGAGTAAGAAATGAAAGTCATTACAAGCCACATTAAAATTCATTAAACAGGAACTGGCATTCGTAAAATTTTAAATTAACACAATTCAATCATTTTTGCGATACAATTGAAGCGTTTTCTCCCACGGGATGATATCAAATAACAATAAATTTTCTTTCCCATCATATAAAATGAAAGTATAATTCAAGTGATACCTTTCCCCTTTAATTATAATGGTCAAATTCAATTGAAACTTACCTAAATAATACACAAAATTATCAACTAGATGTAAAACTAAAACGTTATAACCTTTTGAGCAGAAATGTGTGACTACAGTTTTGTTACAAACAAATATTTTACAATGCGAAGAATGCTAGCGATAATTTATGTTTGTTATTGTTTTTTATTGCGAGCGAAGTTAAATCTATGAATCACTTCCAGTAAACAAATTTAATAACAGTATACAATATATCGTCGATACAATTGATTTAACCCACCGCCCACCTCGTTAAATTTTACAGTTTGGTTGTTTATTGCCCCAGTATTTTTATATGATTTCAGTGTTAATTGGATTTTATAAAACCAAAATGATTGCGATTTTTAAAAGTGAGAGCATTATTAATTATAATTATAAATAAATTTAATTATAACGTGCACATAATTTATTTTATATAGGCCACAACTAAATATTTCCTTCCGCCTGTTAACTGTATGTTCTAAAAATTATTCGAATAAATTTCATTCTTCATGGTCTTTTATAACGACTTTCTTTTGCAATATAAAAATTCCCAGATAAACTAATAAGGAACTAAAATTTGCATCAAATAAACAAGAATTCCATTGAAATTTTCTACAATTTCTATTTTGCTATAAAGGTTCAAATGTGACATTCCACAATAATCAAGAACATTAAAATTACAGCACAATTTTAAATAAAAACACGAAAAGCCCCGGAGCAATAGTGAGTTCGTGGTTGAGGCTAGGAACCATAATTACGACCTCTCCTTCAAAAGCTCATTACCAAAAGTTTCTCTGATGTTTTTCTGACCCGATTTAAAAAGGGTTTAGTGACCATACGTGGGAAACAACATAAGACTATGGGGGATTTCTAATAATCGCTGTAGGTCGAATCATTAACTAATTAAAGAGGATGTGGAAGATCTATTTGGGAGGGTGTGTCTGTATACAATGCTGATGGTTTTAGGGCACTCAACCATCCAGTCATGTCTAATAACTCTGGGGCGTAACATGTTTAACCCTCTTTTAATTTTAATTTAAATATTACTATTGTTATTTTGGTGTTGTTAATTTTACACCGTTTTCATGTTTTTATGACACAGCAAAGAGGAGTAACATTACGTTTACCTTTAAAATTAGTTTATTTCATTGGAGACATCGGAAATGCTTGTTGTCACGCCACTGAGCATTGTTCCTTCGTTCTTTAACAAGGCGAAATTAAAATCTTTTTATCCGGTTAATTAAGTATCTAGTCCACTCCACGGACACATATACATATGTTGTATGTTACAACAGTCTATCCTACCATTATTATAATTGTCTTTTTATAAACCTATTTATTATAATGTCATACTTAAACAAGGTTCAGAAATTTATTGATGTGTCTAGCCGAACAAATTGAACAGATTTAGACTCTATCGTTTGTGAATTATCAAAAATTAAAATGACCTGACAAAACATATTAAACGGAGGAAATTCTACATCTGTATTTAACGAGACGTCCAATTAAACGGAAGAGCCTGTCAGCGAGATAAACACATTTAGAAAGTAAACATTTTTCTCTTTTCGTTCAAGTATTATGGCATAAAATTACGAGTAATTATTAAGATCGGCATGATGTGCTTTGGGGCAATAAATTTTAATGCCAAGGGAGAAATTCAGTGGCATCGCAGCCTCGTTTCAACAATTAAGAGAAAATGCAAATTGGCACTTTTCTTGTCTTGTGTCAATCAAATGTGGTGTGTAAAAATACGGAGGTTGTTTACATTTTAACGATCGTGATGCAGTTATGAACATTGACCGGTATTGTTCGAAAGAATCTTTATTGCAGTTACACAATTATCTCATTTAAATTCAGACAAATATGCAAATTTGATTTAATAAAATTATGCAAATTTGTTAAAGCCACGATTTGATGGTCAGATATAAGAATGATAAAAAACCTTAAAAGTAGGTCTTCTATTTATCCATGACTGCTGAAGCTACGTTCAACAACAGCTAGACCCATACATCGGGTTGATCAAATTTCCAGGATTCATGTTATTAATCAACACGCCAATAAAAACATGAAGTGTGCTAATTGTTGGAGAGAATTCATGCATTGCATGTTAGTATTTCGATGTATGGGTGGTCGAAGCGTGAATTTTTCAATTAGTAGTGAAACACGACTTCTATTTATAACGTAAGGCTATCATCTGTCAATGAACTGATTTTGCAATTGAATTTCCGTTTGAAAAATTGTCGAAATTGGTGGGTGTCGCGTGCATTTTAATGAAGGAGAAATTACACGAAGATGCGGCTAAACTTGACAAGTCGTTGTGAACAGGTTTCGCAAATTTCGTCGAATCAATGGGCAACAGTCTCCGTACTAGGAAATCAGAACTGGGTTATGGAGAATTATCCTGTTCCGGTATTTTAATTAAATTCTCTAGCCACTTTCTAAAAATGGTTTAAGCAAATTTACACCACCAGACGCAGTGGCCGATTGCAAGAGACTGTGCCTTAGGGCACACCATGACCCACTTACTGACAACCCAAAACAAAGACTGCGAATCGATGCTAGTGAAAAATGATGTTGTTTAACGAAGTAAACTTACTGGTTTTTCTTCAGTGAATCTTCGTGAACTGCTGAATTATTCGGGGACACATAAAACAACATGAATTAATGAGGTAAAGTAGTAAAATGGCACAATTACTTCTTCAGATATTTTCACATAGAGTAGTTTTGAGAAAAATGTGAAAAAAATTATATAAACTTTACTATTATTTATGTCCACTTTGTTTAGTTTTTCTCGACTATTTATTTATCTCTAAATTGTATAGTTTTAACAGATGAAATGTATTTGCAGGAGATTAGCTAAGAATGTTCTTGCAATTGTTTATACGTTTATAATAATATCAAAACATATTGATGACACTGGATTCTTAACACTTAACACAAACAGAAAAACACAATCCTCATATGTATACATTGTAATTTTCAAACATAGATATCTAAAAAGATTTATTGATAAAAATGGGAATGAAGAAACTCGGCAATGTATGTGATATCTTTGATCAGAGAAATACACATTTGCCCCATTTGTTTTTACAACCAACTTCAGATACTTTAATGACCGTCATTAAAGAAAGTTATTTATCCTATAAATTATGCCCAGATGTTAATTGTGGGAATATAGGAAAAAAGAAATCGAACAGTCCACCTCTGCATTCCTCTTTATGTATTATGCCACCATAAACACGAGTAGAATGCAAGAGATAAAGAGAATGTAAATATATCAGAGGAAGGAGTGGTTTATAGTAATAGTTGGTCTATTACGTTTTTCGTTGCAGAAAAAATGACACCAGTATTGAAAGTAACATGTAAGGACAACCACTGAAATAGCTGCATGATTGTACAAAGGGTGATTTGTTGTGCTGTCTTTTATATCGACATCTTATGCAAGATTTATTCTAAAATAATCTTTATTAGTATGTAATGGGAGGTCCAAAGTGGTATTTATATCTTATTTTATAAATTTTAAAAGTATATAAGTGTAAATAATATTAATCACGTGTAAACAGTTTTGCAAGCACTTGAACGGTAAAGAATATTTATGAACAATATTAAGTCAACAGGATTTGTGATAATTGGTTGAACCAAGTAAGATCATGTAGCTGTAAGAATATTATTTTTTAGTCACACTTGACAGCAACAATAAAATTCCCAAAGACAAAACGTTTTGTTTAGAGTTGCAATTATTATTTAATAATTGCTAATTCTATAAATGTCCACGACACAAAAGCTTGAACACGTGCTTGGAAACGATTTCTCTGAATTAGATCTGGTAATAAATCCCCACAAGCCTCTTAGCACAAAATCATCTCAACAAAAACTCGACACTCCTTATACTGAGGTTGTTCAATAAGTTTGCCGAGAGTCAACTCTTTTTTAACAGTTTAAAACTTTAATATCATTTTAATACTTGCTTTATGTTTCATCACTTAAACAAATTTTGTTTACGAGACATTTTCTGTGAGGTTTTCTATAATACAGTGATTGACCTTTTTTTTTAAAAAAACAAGAGAATCTTCTTCTTAATAAACAACTGTTTGTGAAGTGAAGGACATCCAAAAAACTGCAATAACATGAGAACTTGTGGCAATATACATCATTTGAAACATCATCGATTGACTGAAAAATACTTGAGAGAAGCTCTAGACAATTCATTAGACACAGTGAGAAATATTGTATAAGTGAGACATGGATCTATCTCCAAGAAACTAGTAATTAAGGGGTGGTGGTCCTTCGACTTCAAAAGGCATCAGTTTTTTGGACAATTGAACGAATTTAACATTATGCAGTTGAAAAGTTTCTGTATAAAGTGCACTGGAAGTTGAAACAAAACATTCTCCTTCAGTGAAAAATATTTATATTTGATGGACTACTCTCAAAATGATAATAAATTCAAATTATTATTGAAATCTATTGGACCAATTGGATGCAGAAACTGAAGAATAAAGACATGTTTTACGAAAAAAATCAATAAATTTCCAGCCTTAGCTAGCTATTTTATTACAAAATTCAACTTATTGGCCATATTTAGTTATCTCTGACTTTTGGTTCTTCTCAGACATCAAAAGTTGTTTTGCAGAAAACAATATTCATCAAACGGCGAGGTGTATTTTGCTGGAAAACCTACTTTATTTGATTTGACCCATTCATTGGAGAAACAACCAATTACAATTTGCCAAACTGGACATTTTTTTCTCCAATTAGAAACTGTATTATTAGGTGAGGAAATCGTATCGGGTCAATTTATTGTGAACAGCGCGAGTCGAACCAACTGAACAGGTTTGATTTTTAAATGGGAAAGTTCGAATTTAAAGTGTCCCCAGGCTAGTTCAGGTGTTCAGCCTTGAACTTATCCGCGGCACACATGATTTAAACCATAGAAATTACAGGCACAGGCGGGTCCTATAGAAAATCTGTGTTGATTATGATTCGGACATATTGTTTATGTACTGGTTTTTATTGTGCAACAATATTTATTGTTATTGAGACCAAATGTGCGGAGATAAAGTTCATCTAACTCGAAACTTGATTGCCTAGATAAAAGGCACAAGTTAAGCAAGATAAAGATTTTTTCGACTAACAATAAAATACTATGACAGGTAACTAGGAAACCGAACCATTGATCAATGAGGTCCCCCTAACACAAAAGAAGTCATCTTGATGAATGATATCTGTAAGATAATTGAATGTAATAAAGTCGTTGTTCTCAATAAAAATGCTAATGCTTAATTCTAACTCGGCTGTTGGTCGAGATTAAAGTATTTAGTGACCCGTGGACCTTAACGTTATGCTCACATTGTGGAATTCAAGTAGGGGCAGACAGGCAAGTTCTCAATTTTATTAAACTGGGGCACCACTAATTATTTCTTAAGTTATGTACATATTTCGTAATGTTAAGAATTATGGACTAATTAAACTCTTTCGTTTGGTACACTTTGCCGTTACATTAATGCCGGATAAATCACAGTGAATTATCGGAGCAAAATACAAGATCAAGTGCAATCAGTCATATGTATTTCATAACAAGCTATATTTATTTATATCTGAACTACAAGTTATGCAGAGCAGAATTATTATACTAATTAGATTTAATTTAAATATTTAATTATTTAATTTGTGACATCTTTGATTATTTAACACAAATAAGATAAAATATGTATTCCAATTTTATATGACAATATAAATAAACATCCATTGATGTACTGTTTTCATCTAGTAAAATGTGACTCATAAAGTCTATGATTCAGGGTTTCTTGCACCACAAGTGTCTGACAGGTGTTTCACTTTCAGAATCATTCACGTTTCAAGCTGGTTAAGCCGTTTTAACAGTTCCTGTAGTATTTCACCAGTTTATTATATTATGACATTAAAATCTAATTTATTTCCATTAAATTAATTATAACTATAAAACTTTCACTAGTAATTAGTGAAAAAACAAAAAAAAAATACAAAAAACTATTATTGATTTATTGTTTATTCAACTGAACCGAGAATCAGTAAGTAACTTTTCATTTAATAACTCAAGGAATGGAAAATAATACAGACATGTAATACACATTCATTGTATATTTATTGCTTTTAGACCACATGTAATCCCTAGGAGCCAAACTAGATATGCTGAACATTGCAATAGTCTTGTTGCATTTCACTACCACACAAATGGCATTTCAACGCAAAATAAACAACGAATCGACATTTAAACATTACGTTAGCACGAGAAGAATTTCCTGTTTCGATCCAACACAATTTTGTATTGCCACAGTATGCACTATCGAAAGGCTGACTAGTTGTATCAATATGGGTGGGAACTATCTATTACAACTAATGGATGCCGACGTTTTGTTTAGATGTTACAAGATTTGTGGTTTTGGAGTTTTATCGTCTGGAATGTCCTGACGACAAACTTTGAATTTTATCTCTATAAATGTGGATCAATAGACATGTGATTCATATTCAAAATCAACAATAGAAAGCACAGCAAAATTCTATTAATATCGGCATTGTGACAAATGTTTAAACTATTTGAAAATGTGCCACATAAACCAAGACTTATTATTAGTTTACACTTTTCACTTTAATGAACAGTTTCTTGTTTCCTTTAGAACCAATTTGTACAGTAATACAAATACTTTGTTGGCAGTTTTCCTGGCCATCAATTGTGTGTGTTTAGTATCTTGAATTGTTTTATTTCAAAGCAACGCAATACAACATAACAAACAGTTTCATTAGCCTGACACAAGAATAACTGTTTCTTCATGATTATTCGCAATAGAATTCGAAGTAAATTTGTTACCGTCCATAAAAATTCAATGAGTACCGATGCAGATTAATGATACGAACGAATGGCAACTGTAAAATCAGTGCCAATGCCAAATTCCAAACATGTTAAGTAATTGTATGGCAGGTACATTGTGGTATTATTTAATACATTACTTAATTAACTATTCATTCGAATCAAAAGTTTACATGAACAATAGGTTAGCTCTTTAAAAAGTAGGTTGTTGGCAGAATTCAAAAAGATTCTAACAAATAAGAGTGTATAGTATGTGATCACACATCTATATTCTAGTTTAAAATAGAGGTTACGTTTTTGATTTATTATTTATATTTTAATATTTCTATATTAAAATGTATATATTATTTAAAATTTGTTATGGTTTCTTCGGTTAAAAATGGCAATGAGTGCATCGAAGGTGGACAACGTCAAAGTCTTTCAATGAAAGAAATTGAGCAATATCTCATACATTGGAATGATGATAATTAAACTTCGATGAATCACCCTTAGAAAAAAGCTTCATGCAACAAATTTCATCAAAAAGTTTGAAGTTTGGAGAGTTTAACATAATTAAATGTTGATAATTGTGAATTATTTCATTCTCTTTGTGCAACATTTTGTTAAACTTGGTAGAATATTATTAATAATAATAATTAAAAGAATTCTTAACCTAAGAAAAAATTTTGATGACTGTATGGTAGACTGAGCGTGGAACTCTATGTAGAGGCTACCTTCCAAGAAGCCAAACAATCAGTGCAAGCGTTTACTACTAGTAAATCAGCCATGTGCATATGAAACTTACTCAAAGATAGAATAGTAACAAAGGAAGCTTCAAAATGTTAAATTCTCATCTATCATATTGTCCAGATATTTCTCTAAGTTATTTACAAAAATGTTTACAAAAACGAATTTTATAATTAACCGTTAAAAAGGTAAATTTTCCAATACCTATTAAAATTAGAATTTTAAAGGAAATACAAACTAATTCAAAAATACGTGAACCGACTGCTTTTTACTGAAACACCTTTCTTAACTGTTTTCTCTACAAATTTGATGCAGCTTCTGTTGCTAAACCACAATCCATAAATTAACAGTATTCCATCAAGTTTTCCCAATAGTTAATGCCTTATTAAAATAAGCAATATGTGTCGATAACATTTCTTTCACCTTAGGAAAGTTAGTTGAAATGCGTGTCGCGTAGATGGAATGTATGTTCTTCTGCACACATTACTTGTAGTTGGACGTGACATTTTATTTAAACTATATTAATGCAAGAGCTAATCATCCGCAGAGTGTTAACGAAAGTTGTTGTAACTGTCCATAGAGGTATATTATTTATTTCTGGTTTTTACTCACTTCTGTTACGGGAAATATCAACATACCTGAAACAAATAGTGGGTTTATTAATAAAAATTACCCTCATGTTTGACAATTATTGTAGAATAACCGACTATTTTAAAGTCCACTCAACGCCACATAAGTTATAAGGGTGGTGTAACTAATGGCAATAAAAATAAATTAAAATCACCGTTCTATTTTGGGGTGTCGGGAGGATTCACCCAAAAAATCGGCGTTAAGAAATAGATGTTAAAGATCGTTTCCGACAAGGTTATTTTCAGTTTGGATGGAAGGAGCAGAGTCTGATGCAAATAGATGCACTAAGACGTTCTATATTAGGCCACATTTAATTGTATTCACTCCCAGATTTAATGCACATTTTAACATCCTGCACTGCTACAGAAAAAAAGTGACATTAATTTTGGAGGAACCTGGGTGGATGCCATTATCTGCCTACGTCTGAAAATGCACGCTTTGTCTTGAATAATCGTTTCATAAATAATCAATTACAGGCTAAAACCAATAAGACAACTTTCGAAACCAGCCCAGAGTTTACCGTAATATGTTATTACGATCGTGTAAAATAAAGGTAACAATCTGGATAATAGTTGAGTTAATAAACATTAGCCTTAATAGAATAAAATATTGACATTTACATTGGTCGACGTATTGGAAAGTCGATGCGGATAATGAAATCGAATTTAAGCGGTGAAACCGCAACAGATTGAACCGAAATGCCTGAATCATTTGAATTGTCGGTCGCTGATTGTAATTATGTATTATCGGAAATCTATGCATAATAATTATTAAATATATTAACACCAATTAACCAAGAGTGTGGTCACAATGATATCCGGTTTTAAATCTATTTAGATTAATTATTATATATAAAAGTTTCCATTGAAATAAATTTAATATATTAATTCTGAAAAATCATGAATTAATTAATTTTTACTATAAATAATATAATAAGACAACTCCCATTTTATTCAGCTACAGATTATGAACTATTGTAGAAAGTCTGCAGTCAACTTCCGTCTCAATCTAACTATAATATATTTATTATATCAATAATAAAATTGAGGCCAAATTTAGAGTGATTTATAAGAAAATGTGAGCACGGAGCGTCAGCTTCCAAAGATTATTAAAGGCGAAGTCCAGCTACTATGGATTTGACAGTAACAAATAAATTATATAAAAGCAAGGATATAACTATTCCGTCAGCATTAATAAAACAATTGGTGTCTCAACGTCTAGAAGAGAATAGTAATTTATTAATTCTGTTAAATTTTATGTTATATTCAAATATGTTAAAATTATTATATATATATATATATATATATATATATATATATATATATATATATATATATATATATATATATATATATATATATATATAAAATAAAAATATTTAAATGTATTTTTCTGTGAGAAAATTATATTAAAATGGCCACAATGCGTTCTTAAAAGGAATGAGTACTAGGCATAATTAATAGTTAATTTTATGGATTAAAAAAATTATAACCTTAAATAATAATAAAGTGAGATTCATAAATACAATTTATTTATTTAAAATATATAAGAGTATAGTTAAGTATTTCAAGTAATGATTTTTAAACAGAAACTGATATTGTGATGATTTTTAATTATATATTTATTTTATTATCTATTATTACTCTGTACAAACTTAGAAGTGTTTGTACATTTGTATTAATTTGCACATTTAAATATTCCTATACATTTATTCATTTTACAAAACACTTTGTACATTTGTAATGAGTTGATATTATCATGTACAAATATTGTACTGATCCCATTTATTATTCAAAAGTAATTTGTATATTTGTAGTCATTTCCAGAATATACTTCGAACATTATAGTTATTTGCCATTACTCAGTAAAATCTTAGTGATTCATTCATACACTCTATTTAAACATTTTTCTGTCTTACTAAAGTAATTTGTGCATTTTACAAAATACTTTGTATATTTGTAGTGATTTGTACAAATATTGTACTAATCACTACAATGATTCGAAAGTAATTTGTACATTTGTAGTATTTTTCAGAAAATATTTTATACCTTTATAGTCATTTGTTATTACTTATGCACTCTTTATAAACATTCTTCGATCTTTCTAAAGTAATTTGTACATTTAAAGTAGTTTTTATTGTACATTCAAATGTTCCTATACTCTTCATTTATTTTACAAAATACTATACATTTATAGTTATTTATTATTACCCTTTACAAACTTTTAAGAGATTCGTTTATACACTCTTTGTACATTTTTAGTTATTTTAATTATAAAATAAAATTTTAAAACTAATATATATTTGAAGTAATAATATTTAAATGTAACTAATTGTGTGAAATTTACGAGTTTAAAAGTTTCATAACTACAATTCATTTAATGTAACAATAGTATTTTAACACTTATAGGATTTCTTTGTGTCACTTAATAAGTAATTTGGGTTAGATATTAATGTGCATATTATTACTATGTTTATGTGTCTTATGAAGTCAAGAGATGTATTACCAATAGTTGAAGTATTAAATACATAAATTTAAAAAGAATATTTTGTTGTGGTTGAATAACCATTACATGAAATTAAGAAAGAGAAAACTTTTCCTTCCGATAAAAAGTAAACATTTTAAATATTTTTGCCATGATAATGAATGAATCTGTTATGTTTGGAAGTATAAATAGAGCTGAAGTTGCTTCTAATATAGTGATATATATTTTGGATAATGGATACACTTCTCATTTACGCTGAGACTACAACAGTTATATAAAGTTTACTTCAGATGGACAAGAAAATTAAAATTAGCCTGTGATACTAGTATACCAGGAGTTTAGTTTAAAATGTTGTTTTCTTTATAAAAAGTAAACAATTATTTAAGGACAATGGCAAAAGATTTTTTATTTAAACTATCGGTGCTCACTTTCTACACATTTTTTCCATCTCTCGGGCAGCATATATTATGGGTAACATTCCATACAAGAGCTTCATCTTTCATAAATGAAAAGAGGTGATAATCAAGAGGTGCCAAGTCCGGTGACTACAGCAGGTGGCAAAGAATCAAGCGAAGAGTCCATTTTTTTACTACTTTGGCTCGAGGTGCAGAAACGTTGTTGTGCTGCAGAAAGACTTTGTTTTAAAGCCTACTCTAGCCGTTTTTCATCATCATTTATTGTAGATAATGGACTATACACTATTCCTTTCTGAACACCTCACACACAGCATCTTCTCGCTAGTTACAACTCGATGCAAGAAACCGTTTCTTTTTGGCTTAAAAACATCATTTCGTATACAGGTTTTCGCTTTTCCATCTGTCGTTAATTCGGTTCATGTGGAATCCATTTTCAGCCCTTTGAATCTTCCCCATGACTTTCATGCAATCGGAAATAGTTTGTCGAATCACATTCCACTACTCTGCCATCTTATGTTGTGTTTGTGTCTCGTCTTCATCCAATAATGCTTGCATCTTTTTCCAACATCTTTTAGTTAAATAGTAATGAGTCCCATTTTATTTTCTTTACAGCATTAAATGTACAATAACAAATAAGGTCCATAAATATTAATGTATAATTAGGAAATATATTTTATGGACAACTTAACGTTTAAACAAGATTTAGTGATGCATTTCGGCACTTGTAACGTGAATTCCATCACCTATTGCCTAATATTAACCAAAAATTCTAGATATATATTACTAATAATAAAACAGCTAAGTGGTTTCATAAATTGGATAACGCATTTTGATTGTCATTCGAGTCCCGTCTTTCGTCTGCCCATTTATCTGTTTACAATGGACGGGCGATGCACTGGATGCAGATACACATTCATGCGTGTGTGGTTTATTTTTAGTTGTCGTCATTCACATACCGTCGAATCAATATTAAAATTTCGTTGCGCGAAGTGTGCTAGGTGAATGAACTAAATCGGTGCTCGCCTCCAGGCTGATTTGTAAGTTTCACCTCCATTCATGGGGTCTGGGAGAGAATACGTCGGCATCACTCTTTAAACTCTATGGTTTTTGCCATATTTGAGTTTCGTTTGAATGCTTGTCACCTCATCTTACTGTGTAACGGCTGAATTGTCTCTTTGTTATTGACTTTTCTTTCAATTGGTCGAGTACAATTAGCTATCAACACCTGTTGCATATTTTTCTTCTTGTAAATTTTTTACAACTGCTCCGTATGTATATAATTGATGGTTTTAATGTGCACGATTGAATTAAGATGAATATCTTCTAATTAATCTACGCCGAACTACAAAGAGACACGGACAATGACTGAGGAATAATCTGCAAATTCCAACATGATTTTCAATTACAGGCCATTAAATGTGCACGAATAATAAGTTCAGCAGCATTCACGACTATTTAAATAAATCTTTCTGTACTCATATTTCGTTTCAGCTTTTTGCAATAATGAATTATAATTATATGTCTAAATAGTCAGAAATGAAATATCTCTGGAGTTGGAATAAGTGCATATTAATTTTAATGAGTGTGTATTTACAGAACAATTCTTATGCTTGTGTTTAAAATAATGAATTTAGGCTAATGAATATACGAATGAATTCCCTTTCACATATTCCAATGCCCCCAAGCATAATTTATGCCTATAAATATTGTTCCTTTAAATTAAAAAGCAGGTCACAAACGCACCTTTACTTTTTAATTGATGATGACGTTAATATTCATATTAATTTATAATGTAAATATCATACAAAATTTTCTGCATTTACAATTAAATGTTCAGAAAGTTTTAAGACAAAATATAAAGATACCATCATCTACACAATTTTGTTTCGTGAATAAAATATTAAACAATTTTATGTATGATAGATTAGCGACTGTTAATCTGTCTTTTTAGTTTGATTAAAACACTAAATTCACAATAATACGCTTTATTACAACAAACGTACTTTAACCCTCGACATCTAAAGCTTGACTGCCTGGTTCTTTCTTAAGAACTGCCCCGATTATTAAATGTAAACAAATACTTCAGATTTGCTTATAAAACAAAACTAGTCTAAATAGATGTGAGCACGTCGCATCGGTCCATCGGTGAAGGTGATGACGTAAGCTAACACGGCCTTCCTGACATGTGGGGCGTCCTCGCACCTTCCGCAGTTTTGCAAAGATTCACCTGACACCGGTAATCTGTAAACATTATAACAGCAGTACAAGCTCAAAATATATTCGAAGAACTAAGTCTAAACCTTATTTCATTTAACAAAATAGACTGTTATGTGGCACAGTTAACAACCACTAGAAGCTCAGAGGCGGCTCAACCATCAACAGGTCTGTTACACCCATGACTCTCAAGTGCTATCAAAAGATACCATATTCTAGCCAGGAGCTCAGAGGCGGTTCAACCACTACCAGGTCTATTACCCGCTTGTCTCACAGACACAGAACACAACAATCTAAGCCTGCAGAGCAGGGACCTTAAAAATAGCCTGCCGAGCAGGGACCTTTAAACATAGCCTGCAAAGTAGGGACCTTAAACATAGCCTGCAAAGTAGGGACCTCAAACATAGCCTGCGACGCAGGGACCTTAAAAATAGCCTGCCGAGCAGGGACCTTAATCATAGCCTACTAAGCAGGGACCTTCACATATAGCCTGATACACAGGGACCTTAAACAGCCTACTAAGCAGGGACCTTTACACACATTCACACATCAATCTTATTAAATAAATCTATATCCATCATACCTTATAGAATTTCTGTATCTGGCCAGGTTCGTAACTGTTCATGCGCTGCTATTGTAGTTCTACCTCGGCTGCCAATCCTTCGGAGTGCGTACCTCTCATTAGGTAAACAATGCGTTACCTCAAAGGGTCCGTGATACTTTGGTTTCAACTTTCCTCTATTCGACAGCTAACAACGACATCTAATCCTAACGAACTTGCTTCTGTATGTAGTTCGGTTGACAATTCCAGATCAAAAATGTTGAAAATCGGATAAGAAATCAATCGTACATTTTCACATTTAAATGTCCATTCAAAAGATTTTCCCTCACGTAACAGTGCAGATATCGGTGCTGTTAAAGTTGCAAAGTTTTTCACAAGATGTCTAAAATATCCATTCGGTTGTTCTTTTATTTCTTTCGTAACCCACTCGTCCATTCCTGACAAATTCAAGTCATGTTCCTCAAATGCAATTTCTAAATCTTACAAGTCGAAACTGCGCTGCAGCCACACTTAAACCTTCTGCGCAGCCATCTTCAATGTTGCTTGAGTAGTTTGGGCGTTGGCCATTGTCGATAAAATTTCCATGTTTTGTTTTTGGAATCTGTTGTTACTTTCTTGCTGCTAGTCTCTCTCCGATGCACTTTCGGTAATGTTCACAACGTTCGGACTCACTGCGCGTTTGTGTTTTTCACTATTGTCTGTTCGTTCACAAAGAAACACAAAAAAAAAAAAAAATATTTTTTTAGGTCCTCTCTTCCGGAAATAATTCACGAGAAGATATCCTTTATCCCACTTCTGATGATAGATTAGCGACTGTTAATCTGTCTTTTTAGTTTGATTAAAACACTAAATTCACAATAATACGCTTTATTACAACAAACGTACTTTAACCCTCGACATCTAAAGCTTGACTGCCTGGTTCTTTCTTAAGAACTGCCCCGATTATTAAATGTAAACAAATACTTCAGATTTGCTTATAAAACAAAACTAGTCTAAATAGATGTGAGCACGTCGCATCGGTCCATCGGTGAAGGTGATGACGTAAGCTAACATGTATATACATAAAAAATGCATAAAATGTTCACATTAATTTATGGCACTTTCATTTAATTTTTTCATCAAGGTTGCACTGTTTTCACCGAAATTGACCTCTTAAAATTCACGCTGAAACCTTAATGATGTTCTCCACGGACATAAACAATCATCAAACAAATGTGTGCGAAATTGTTTGCTTGTTCAAGTCATTAAACAACACAACATAACCGTGCAGAAGCTTATTCATCCAACCTTGATTCTGCAATCACTGTGAATCACATTTTATATTGGCATCTTTCAAAAAAATAGCGGCGAACATTTGTCTGAGAATGTTTTAAAATGTGTAATCAATTTTCAATAGGTATGCGTCAAAGAACAAACAATGGCAAAAAAGAATTGTAATGGTTTATCAGTTGATTTACCTTACATATATGACATACTGTGTAATTAAGAAATTTATGATTAATGAAGCTTTGTAACAATAAAACCTGCCTCAACAAAAGCCCAACAACAATCATGAAACGATTAAATACAGTTATTGCACTATTGCATGTGTAAAATGATAATTATAAGACACTTAACCATCCGAAACAATGTGTAGATTTCTATTTTTTGTCTGAATGCATAACAATTATTTGTGTAACTTGAATACAATTTGCAAAATTATAATAATTGTATTATTCCGTGGACGGTAAAAGTTAACTATTAAGACAAAGCAGGTTCATGAACTTTTAAGAAAGTGGAATGTGCATAATTATCTAGATTATTTAATATTTGTTTATTCGTCTTCTGCGTGTTGGAAAGTATTTTGTATCCTGCCAAATTTGTTACCAGACATTTTCTGGTATTAATCACAAATTAATCATAGGCGTAGGCGATACCCAAAACATATTTTAAATAATAAATCAAGATGATATAACCTTTTTGGTTAGACAATTAGGAAACTAGAAATTTTATGACTACTGCTAAAGGTGTTCATACATAATATCATCATACACAGAAGTAATCTACGGCTAAATAAATATTGTAGTATTTAGTTTTCCTACTAAATTTGTGTTAAAAAAGAAACATCTGTTTTACATACCCCAATTTATTGTCCAATTTTTAACTGGCCAATGAACAGAAGAAACAGAAGAACAAGTTATATTTTTGGACAATTTTGTAATTAACTTTTAATTAACTTAACTTACAAACAAAGTTTATTCATAAACATAGGTCAATTGCATTAAAATAACTTATAGACTGATACAAGAAATTAACGCATCATCATTTTTAAGACAAAATATCGTGTCTAAGTAAGTAACAATTTTTTTTAATAATTCTGAAGGACCCTCTTACATTGCTTTTACAAGAAGTTTAATTTTTTGTTAAAAATATTTTATGTCAAATATACAAATTCTGTTCAATTAGTAAAACAGGTTAACATAGTAATTTCGCTAGTTTTATTTATATTATCAATATGCAAGGTGAATACAGAATCTCTGATGAGTATGCTCAAGCTGTTTTATTGGTGGAAGAAAGTTGAAGTTATCCCTGAGTAGCAGAATGATGCAGTAGTACCTGACGTCACCAGAAGACCAGAACATGACAGACATCATGCTAAGACTTCTATCCAAGATCATATTTGAGATTTTCAACTTTAAAACAACAGTTTGTAACCACAAGAAAGTTACAATTGCAATTAGAAAAGGTAGAGTATCTAAATATATAATGAATCATTTCGACAGATAATTTACAACTCTTTGCTGCCTGACAACCACATAACCGTGATAAAATCCCAGAACCCTGATAAAATTTGCTAGAGCAAACCAATTGGGTAGAATCGGATTGGGAACAAGTTCTCTTTATGGATGATAGATTAGCGACTGTTAATCTGGCTTTTTAATTTGATTAAAAGACTAAATTCACAATAATACGCTTTATTACAACAAACGTACTTTAACCCTCGACATCTAAAGCTTGACTGCTCGGTTCTTTCTTAAGAACTGCCCCGATTATTAAATGTAAACAAATACTTCAGATTTGCTTATGAAACAAAACTAGTCTAAATAGATGTGAGCACGTCGCATCGGTCCATCGGTGAAGGTGATGACGTAAGCTAACACGGCCTTCCTGACATGTGGGGCGTCCTCGACCCTTCCACAGTTTTGCAAAGATTCACCTGACACCGGTAATCTGTAAACATTATAACAGCAGTACAAGCTCAAAATATATTCGAAGAACTAAGTCTAAACCTTATTTCATTTAACAAAATAGACTGTTATGTGGCACAGTTAACAACCACTAGAAGCTCAGAGGCGGCTCAACCATCAACAGGTCTGTTACACCCATGTCTCTCAAGTGCTATCAAAAGATACCATATTCTAGCCAGGAGCTCAGAGGCGGTTCAACCACTACCAGGTCTATTACCCGCTTGTCTCACAGACCCAGAACACAACAATCTAAGCCTGCAGAGCAGGGACCTTAAAAATAGCCTGCCGAGCAGGGACCTTTAAACATAGCCTGCAAAGTAGGGACCTTAAACATAGCCTGCAAAGTAGGGACCTCAAACATAGCCTGCGACGCAGGGACCTTAAAAATAGCCTGCCGAGCAGGGACCTTAATCATAGCCTACTAAGCAGGGACCTTCACATATAGCCTGATACACAGGGACCTTAAACAGCCTACTAAGCAGGGACCTTTACACACATTCACACATCAATCTTATTAAATAAATCTATATCCATCATACCTTATAGAATTTCTGTATCTGGCCAGGTTCGTAACTGTTCATGCGCTGCTATTGTAGTTCTACCTCGGCTGCCAATCCTTCGGAGTGCGTACCTCTCATTAGGTTAACAATGCGTTATCTCAAAGGGTCCGTGATACTTTTGTTTCAACTTTCTTCTATTCGACAGCTAACAGCGACATCTAATCCTAACGAACTTGCTTCTGTATGTAGTTCGGTTGACAATTCCAGATCAAAAATGTTGAAAATCGGATAAGAAGTCAATCGTACATTTTCACATTTACATGTCCATTCAAAAGATTTTCCCTCACGTAACAGTGCAGATATCGGTGCTGTTAAAGTTGCAAAGTTTTTCACAAGATGTCTAAAATATACAGCCAGTCCTTTTTCGATCACACCTAAATATTTCACAGATGTTTAGAAAAAGTTACATTTTTGTATATTTAAGGGCGTCAATGTCCTTTCTTAAATTCTTAAGACATTCTTGAATGGGTCGAGCAGGGCACAACACATCATCAACATAAACAAACGTAATATCGTCTTTAAGTGGTCCAAGGGCTTTAACGATGGCGCTCTGATAATCTGATGGAGAGTTTATGAGATCAAACGGCATTCGGTTGTTCTTTTATTTATTTCGTAACCCACTCGTCCATTCCTGACAAATTCAAGTTATATTCCTCAAATGCAATTTCTAAATCTTACAAGTCGAAACTGCGCTGCAGCCACACTTAAACCTTCTGCGCAGTCATCTTCAATGTTGCTTGAGTAGTTTGGGCGTTGGCCATTGTCGATAAAATTTCCATGTTTTGTTTTTGGAATCTGTTGTTACTTTCTTGCTGCTAGTCTCTCTCCGATGCACTTTCGGTAATGTTCACAACGTTCGGACTCACTGCGCGTTTGTGTTTTTCACTATTGTCTGTTCGTTCACAAAGAAACACAAAAAAAAAAAAAAAAAATATTTTTTTAGGTCCTTTCTTCCGGAAATAATTCACGAGAAGATATCCCACTTCTGATGATAGATTAGCGACTGTTAATCTGGCTTTTTAATTTGATTAAAAGACTAAATTCACAATAATACGCTTTATTACAACAAACGTACTTTAACCCTCGACATCTAAAGCTTGACTGCTCGGTTCTTTCTTAAGAACTGCCCCGATTATTAAATGTAAACAAATACTTCAGATTTGCTTATGAAACAAAACTAGTCTAAATAGATGTGAGCACGTCGCATCGGTCCATCGGTGAAGGTGATGACGTAAGCTAACATGGATGAATCTAAATTTTGCCTGTACACATACGATAGACAGGTTCGTGTATGTAACTTACTAAATACCACCTTATTTGGTGAAGGCGCAATTATGGTGTGGGGAGGCATTTTGTTAACAACTCGAGCCTACTTAGTTGTTAAATAATTGCATCTTTATTGTTTAACTTTATATTTTGATAATATGGAAGAATATGTTATGTTATGTCAAATGTGACTAATGCTCCACACTGTTCATGTGGTCCAAAATTATCTTGCTCCCGTTAAAATTGGTATCCAAAATATTTGGGACATGATTGTGAGACGATTAAGTGATCATCTAAACCATCCCAAAAACTGGAAGTAGAAATTCGAACGCTTATTTTGATGAACAAATGGTTTGAGACTGTAATTCGAAATAAAGGGGATAATACTCAATATTAAATTAAATTCATCAAATTACATAAAAATCAGGTTTTATTTATTTTTAATTTATTTAGAATTAAAATATTTATATTTATCTTCTTCAGGATAATCTTTATGTAAAATACAAACAGTATATATTTTACATTTTCAGAAAAAAAATAATATTGTTTAATTATTATTATTGTGATGCGTTTTTGGAGCAGCGTAATAAATTGGTGTCTTAAAAATCATTGAACAAATCCTTTTGAAATAACAACAATCCAAATTCCCATGGCGATTTAAATGATTTAATTAGCTTCCCTTTTGATGTTCCGCAAAGAATTTAACATATGTTGTTGAAATTAAAGTATTATTTACAAATTAGTTACAACCTTGAAAATTAGCATCGAATAAACCGAAACGAACTCCAAAAACACAATTCATTTGCACAAATTTTGTTGCGTATTAAAATAAGCGTTGGTACCACAAAGACGAACTAAATTGTCATTAACTTTTTTGCACAACCTATTACACAGGTAAATAGACTTTTTGAGGAACGTAATTTCACAAATTTAATTTTTTCTTACAAGCTAAAAAAAACTTTTATGCTAATTTACAGCTGGTACAAGATAATATATTGCTGTAACTGAAATATTTACTAATGATATGAATTACATAACCCACGATCAGGTTGATTAGCAAAATATGTTGTCTATTTGCATATCCCATTTTAGTTATAAGGTCGTCCGGTCTCTTTCGGTTATAAATTCACAGAACTGCATCCTCCACTTCACCAATTAATGAGATGGTAGCTGACTCGTTAGCCGAATTCTTCGTATCAAATTAAAGATATTAAGTGTCAATCGTATTCTCACACCCATGGGAATATTCTGCAAGGAAATGAAACCTTAAATATTGACAGAACGTATCACTTGACTTATCTTACACTTGTGGGAATAAACTGCGATAACAATGAACATGTTTTACTGTTTTTACAAAATTGAAATGAATTCGTTACACACGGAATAATTGTATCAACAAAATTAATCGAATTCTGGTTTCTTGTTCGATTAAGGTCAATTTCACACCAGCTGATGATCATTCAGTCTTCTAATGCCATACAAAATTAAGTCATTTTCAACATTATAAGATTGATTATTTTGTAATGGTGTTTGTAAATCTAATAAAACCAAATTACTTTTTCTCTCCTATAACATCATAGATATTCATTATAATTATATTGTGATGATCATATGCATTTTTATCCATACTAATAATTGCATTTTTAAATCAACACTTCCAATATCCTCAAGCACCATATGGTTGAAGACCTTTTTCTATAAAAATAATGCGTCAACACTTGCATAACATCACCATTGGACCTTATTCCTCGATGACACAAGCTCGTGAGTTAAAAGCCTTCGCAATTATCATACGACACTTTATAGTGGCAGCATAAAGAGCGAACACAAAGACCGGCCAAGATGGGAAAAAGAACATACTGCCATTTTGCAGACTCCAGACGCCGATAATAAACAACAACTGTAGTCTCGGATATCGACGGAGGGGCATTTAAAATTATTAATGCATCCATTCGTGCGGTGCAGAAAATACACACAACAAAATGCATTCACGCCCGCAAGGTCATTGGACTTGGATTTGGATTTTTTAATTCATCATTCGGAGGAGCACAACGTTTGCACTACCCATAAGGCATATTGACCTATTCCTTTTGTTTGTTTGGGATTGTTACAGGCGTTGTTTTGCCCTTTCCTCGCTTTATTTGGCACAACTGTTGAACAAATTCGTGTATTATTAAAACGAAGTCGACGTTTTCATATAAAATTACAGTTAGTCATTTGCAGACGTTGGTTGAGATCACTAACGCAGTTCACCGGGACATATTGTGAATCAGAGTCAGTGAGTTAGTGTTGTTTGCATTGCAGCGGACAAGAAAAAATAAAGGAGTCGAAGAAATAGCAGGACTCCAGTCTGCTGTTATATATACCGGCGATCTCTTGGAATAGACGTTTAATGATCTGTGGTCTAGACTATTTTCACACACAAAGGGGCCATTAAAACTACGGAATCCTGTAGCGGTTTATGTGTATTAAGGACCTAATAATTGTGGCAATAACTCACTATGATATTCTAATAAATGATTCGCGTTCACTTAAAGAATTAAATAACTCTAAAATTCGTAAAAAAATAAGAAACAAATAAAACACGTTTTATTAAAAATAAAAAAAATATGTAGTTACAAGATGTATTTATAACACAGGTTATAGGTTTATGGAGAACGGAAAAAGTTATTGATTTGAAATTTTTATAGTAATTGTAACTTGATTTGCAATTGACTATGTATGGATAAACATATTTTTAATAAAAATAGTTCTTAAAAAACTAAATATTTTTAGTAGGGGACTTAACAACACTATCTTTAATCAAAAAATCTACTTTTCTCTAATTTACCAATTGAAGATGCGTTTTATGCATTTGATTATTTTCCTTTACAGGATTTGCCACATTTTTTGTCCTAATTTTTGTTTCTCTAAATAATGATAAGGTTAAACATTAAAAAAGGTAAAAAAAATTAATTTAACTAAACAAAAGTTTTTTTATATTTCATACCTATTTTACAATTTTTAGCGAAATTTATATGACTATACTTCACAAGAGTGAAGTTAATTGTTATGTTTTCATTGGTTTTAGGTTTCTAAATGACTTTCTTAGGCTTAATAGCACTTGCTTACATAAAACTCCTGAAATATGTCTTATGTTTTAGTTCTTTTTTTTCCAAATCAACATATAAGTTATAAAAAAAAATGGGGAGGTGCACCTTTATCGTAAAGATGATGTCACATAGAGTGACGTTGGGATTATATATATGGAATTTTTACATTGCAGAAATTTTGGGCTCATGAATGGTCAAACAAAATATTGCTCAAAAATTAAAGAGTGTTTTTAAATTTTAAGTTTTCTATGATATTCTCATTGACATTAAACGATTAATTCTATCGATTCCGAAATATTCTTAGAACTAAAATTTCGGTTTCTTTATGGGCAAACATTCGGAGTTTCAAAAATAATCGACCTTTCAATTAATTTTTAAGATAGTTTGTGTGTAAGATGTTCACTTACTGAAATTACACAGATTTATTTAATATTAAAAAAAACAAATACTTGGAGCTTTGTATATATACGAAAATTAAATGAAAAGTCGATTATTTTTCAAGCCCAAAATTTTTACTTTTGGACCAAAATTAGACCATAAATAGCTCAACATTTTAATATTAAAAACACTTCACCGTTTAATGTCAATGAAATATTTAAAATTTCAAAAAATATCTTTAATTGATATTTCTGCATGTAAAAATTTTTTATTCGATAGCCTCTGCCCTTGGTAAAGCTACATATCACACTTTAAAAATAAATAAACGGTTATTTTTCGAATGTAAAATTTTTACTTTTGGGCCGAAATTAGTCCATAAAATGCCCGAAATTCCCATGTAATTGTTATACCGTTTTGGTGAAGTGCTTTTCTCACCCTGATTTATATTTCTTTTATGAACTTGATTATGTAATTTGGAAAAACCACTGCCCGACTCAATATAGTGAAAATATGTTATAACAGGCGATATTGAGCAATATGCAAGCATGCAAATGCATATAATCTGTGTCTACTAATCGCCTATTAAAGACACATTTAAGATATTTGATTATTTATCTTGAAAACATTCGGCGATAAAGGCTGAGAAAGCTAAAACTCTATAACTCAAATTTGACAGAACAAAAGTCGATAAACTTAGCATCAAAAGAAAGAGTTTTCTCTGGTCTATGTTTAAGAATTTTTTACATTTGTCGTTAAAGAGTTTAATATGACTACTCTTTTTAGTTGTCTTTCAAACTCCTCCCAAAGATTTAAGAAAAAAAAACATAAACATATCACTCTATTTAATCGGTTAACCTTATACTTCCTTTAACATTTCCTTCAAATTATATTTTTGAATACATAAATTAAAAATTGATAAATATGTGTTTTGAAACCCGAGTCATAATTCTTGTCTCAAACTTATAGAATTGTTCAAGATTTGGATCCGTTCAGATTCTTCAAGCATCAAGTATTTATTTATACGTTTGACTCATGGTAAAATATGTTAATTCAGTATGTCTGGATGCATTTATAAATTTGTACGGTACATAAAACCGTTGCCTACTTTTCATTCATATCGTGATGCCGATTTAAATGTGTTTTACAACCTATAATCTTAATTTAAATAAAATGTGATCACGCATTTCTTAGAAAAGTGTAGTAACCTGTTATATGCTCGATGCCCGCTTTGCATACTCTCACGACGAAACTTGCATTTTTTACAAATTCACTACGGTACGATCGAGAATTCAATCATCGTTTATCTGTGAGTCATAAATTATGAAATTCGAACGCGCCAACTTTAATTAACTGTTCTATTGTTTTGTGTTGCAATATCTTTTGCGGAAAACGTAAACGTGCAAACGCTACCCTAAAAAAACATTTTGCTAACATCTCAGATATTTCCATAAACAAAATTTATTGCACAAGAAACCAACATAATTAACATTGTATTCATTATGTAAAATTAAATGAGTAAATTATAATCAAACCTACACAACAAAATGTTAAACGTAATTTATTATATAATAAGATTGTGCATATTAGGAAAACGTCCAATAAGGGATTTACAAATTATAAAAATTAGAAAGATAAAAGCCACCACAGCCGCTTACATCATATTCATAATCTATAATACTACCTACTATTATTAGTATTTATGAAAATCGGAACACAGAGAAAGCGTAATCATCAATTAGTTCCGTAACCCATGCATTATTCAGTTTTTTATTCATTATTACAGTTCTGCAAATAATTAATACTCTAGCGTTACTGTAAATATTAGAACCATAACAATCGGTACGAAAACGTTAGACAAACACACAAATCATCATTGTGTTATTCAAATAACTAATTTTTGTATTGAAACCGTAACCGAATTTCACAGAATTGTACCAGTTCATTCCTTTTTAATTTATAGTTGACGAATTAGGTTTATAGACAAGTTTCAAGAGGCTGAAGACGTTCAAGTCAGCAGGAAATGCCATACTTAAATTGTGATTCAAGACCCATAAATATACAGAGTTTGAAATACTTTTTTTATTACTTCCACAGTCCCAGATGATTGCATTATTTATTATACTCAAACGAAATAAACATCAATAAATGTGGAAAATTTCATAGAAAATGTCACGTTAACACGTACGTCATTGTGCACATAAATTTTTGCATACTGCATTAAATCATTCTATTACATATAAAACATATATTTGTTTACCTATATTGTTATTATTAGTTGTTCAAGAGTGAGTGACAGGAAATAACCATTAGAATCGGGACAACTCATATTTTAGAAATTTCAAGTTTAAAATATACACACATGTGTAAAAATCAACATCCACTTTGCATAAAAATGGAGAAAGTATGAATATTTTAAACTTCGTCAAAATTCTTCCATGTTTATTAGTTATTTTTGTTTATTGTTTTCTTTAAAATTTGGAGGGGTGATATTAATAGAAAATAAATAACATTTACAGGGAAGATTTATGTGGAAGAAGGGTGAACGAATAAATAACTTAGGGTTTAAAAGTTTATTTTCTTTACATTAAGCAAGGATTCTGGAGCACAACAATCTTGTTTAAATTAATCATTTACAAACAAAGAATATAATAATCAATGAAATAAAATGTAATGTTTATACGCTTGTCTTATATAGTATACAAACAATTTATGGATCAGCAATTAAAATATTAAGCAGCTGCATTTTTTAGTATGGTATCATCGAAAGTTAGTTAATGATGTGATACGTATAATCAGTGCCTAAAATGTATCACTAAACTACTTTAACAGTCCATTTAGATAAAAACGACATTCTATAAAAAAGTACAAAAATATTATTGTTATATTTTTTAATAAAAGTGACAATAAAATTCAATAATCTAATTGGTTAAAGGAAACTTAAAAGTGGCTTGTTAAATGTGGCCAACAAAATTTGGGTATTGTTTACGAAAAATGTGCGGAACACATGACAATAGATTAAACAAAGCATAACTGTGAGGCAGGTCAGTGCATCAATAAAACACCATTTGTTTTTAAAAACGGGCCTCAATCACTGAAGCCCATTCACCCAACAAATCACAATGCCATTACTTACCTCTTGAATGAAAACAAGGCCCTTTTATATCCAATTAATCACCAGTATCAACAAACTATTCAGTCCAAACGGCTAATTCAACACACTGGCACTTATCAGCACGTACAAATATTACCGTGAAACCGAATGTTGCGCGACTACGAGTGCAACAGCAACCAGACCCAGCGAACGGACGGAGCGGACTGCTTCGGTGACGGCCTAAAATTCCACTTCCAGACGGGTCCGCCGGCACTTGGTTCTTGAGAATCCCAAGTCGAGATTCTTACCGCACACTCCCACCACTCAATAGTGCACCGTACGGTAAGACGACTCCGATAATTCACCGAAAGCAATGAATCTCGGATCGCAGATGTTACCGGGGCTCAATGATGTATGAGCTCGATAAGACTTGGTACATCAGGGGTAAACCAAAACTATCATCAATCTTTTGTCGGAGTCTTACGTTTGTTATTCAAATTGGTCTAAACCAAAATTCGACATACTAACCTATTGTATATACTTGCTTTTATTTAACATACAGTAAATAATAAAGTAACATATAAATGAGGATTGAATATGCATAATTTCTACTTTTGAATAGGAAGTTAAATAATATTATATATTGATAGTCAATAAATTAAAATATAATATTTTAATGTATTATATGTTATTTCATTTTATAATGAATGATGATGCGTAACTATTGTTTGAACGTTAAAATAATTTTCTTTCTTTTTCTGTGCGACAACCTAATAATGCACTTGCTGTAAACTGAGTTGCCTAATATATTTTTAATTCGCAATATGTCCACCAATTCTAACCTAGAAGAATTTACAAAAGTTTCGTATAAAAATAAAAACAGAAAGGCCAAATTACAAATTAAACCAAATATTGAAAATTCAAGTGATCCTATTGATATAAAAAGTACAATAAGGTAATAAGATCAACAAATATTTATAATTTAACCCGAGTAAACAAAGCATGTTCGTCATAAATTATATTGGACTACTATTATTAAATCTAAGTATAATTGCATGATTATTATTATATAATGAAACAAATTTTGTTTTTTAGGAGAATCGAAGAAGCTAAAATCGAATTATTATCCACTGATTTTTATGATTCGATATCAGCATCATTAAAAGAAGGATTAACTGCATTATCAAATTGCACAATTTCTGAAATTATTTGTTTGGGGCTAGGTAGAATTGGTGAGTGTCTCATACCGCGATTTCAATTTGCATTATTACTATGTCTTTATGATATTTACAAAGTGAAAATATCAGTATTTGATCCAGTATTTACCGATGAAGAAAAATGCATCCTTAAGCATTTTAATTGCAATATTTTAACAGAAAATTTGGAGGGTAAATACAAAGTTAAAGACAAATATATTTTATTCTACCTACCTCATTGCCCAAAGCAACTTACAAACAACCTACTTTGGGCAAACTGGGGTTTAAATTTAACCTATTGTGTTATAATATCCAATAGTTTTAACACAATCATTGAAAATACGTCGAAACGCGAATTGCGAGAATCTGGCCAATACATTTCTAACATTATTCCATACACATTAGAATTAGCCATTATTAACAGTTTTAAGTATTATGAAGTATTCAATGATCTTGCAATCCATATATTCCCATTTGAAAAATTAAATATAATTTCGGATGATATTTGGAATTTCACAAACGAACCAAAATATTCAGACGCAGACATAGAATTCATTCGAAATTGCGTGGAAGAGAACTTAAAATTAACTTAATTTTTCGTTTGATCAACTCTTATTGCTTCAGATTCAAAATGGCCACTAATCTACCTAAACTTAGCATCCTAAGATCTCTTATCGCCGAATTACGTTATGCCTTACCAGAAGGCTCATTAAAAAATAATTTAGCCCTTGAATATATTGTGAACCAGTTCAGAAAGTACAAGACCACCGACGAGCAATTGTGCAAAGCCAGAGAAGAGATGGAATTCATGGCCAACACCTACCTTTGTTACCTGAAAAGTTCGCGTATGGCACAGGAAATACACTCCGAGTTCCATGGCAAAGGCGAACGCACTATTCAAGAAACAGCCAACATGGTTGGCTTTAAATTGCCGCATGATCCAAAATAAAATTTGTTGTGTAACTTTAGTTTATGATCTTAATATGTTTTAGAATATATGTATAGTTTATCAACAGGTGTTTTCTTTATGTCAGAAATTCTCTGGTAACACAATATAATTCTTCAGTTATCACAGAAATCATTTTTCTGGATTACAGTTAATAGTTTAACTGTAAAATAATACATTAATTTTTATATTCTTTCTGAATGAATTTTGCGATAGTAGTCCAAGTAGAAGTATCATACATCCAGTAAATAATGATAAATAAAATACATACTTAAACATTTTAATTTAATATTAAAAAAAATTGGAGGATAAATTAAAAGTTAAAGAAAATATATCTCAACCATTGTTCAAAACAAATTACAAACCACTTTGTGTAGGCCAATTAGGTTTTAAATTTAACCTGACGTGTTATCCAATAGTTCTAACACAATCATTGAAAATAGAACAAAACGTGAATTACGAGAATCTAACCAAGGCATTTCTGACATTATTCCACACACTCACAAGTAGCCATTCTAAGTATTATAGTGTTCAATAATTTTGCAAAAAATATATTCCCATTTGAAAAATTAAATATAATTTCAGATGATGTTTGAAATTTCACAACTAAATCAATATATTGAGACACATATATAGAATTCACCGAAATTGCGTAGAAGAAAAATTAACTTAATTTTTCGTTTCACCAACCCTTGTGGCTTCAGATTCAAAATAGCCACTAAACTACCTAAACTTAGCATCTTATGTTTTTTTATTGCGTTATGCCTTATCAGAAGGCTCATTAAAAATAAGTTGGCACTTGAATATATTGTGAATCAGTTCAGAAAGTACAAGACCACCGACGAGCAATTGTGTAATGCCAGAGAAGAGATTGAATTTATGGGAAACTTCTACCTTTGTTACTTGAAAAGTTCATGCATGGCACAGGAAATTCACTTGAAGTTGCATGACAAAGGTAAACGCACAATTCAAGAAACAACCGAAGCTTGTGTAACTTTAGAATAAATGTATAGTTCATCAACAGGTTGTTGATGATGTTAAATGAAAGTCATAAAATTGTAACAAAATATATTTGTTCAGTTATCAGGGAAATCATTCCTCTGGGTATTAGAGTCAATAATTTTTACAAAATTAATTTTCATATTCCTTCTGTATGAACTTTGCGATAGTGTTCAGTTGCATATTGTAAGTTCCTTCATAGATGCTACCAATCTTGCAATCCCTATAAAACTTTTCCTGAATAAAATCCTTGGTGAAACCTGAATGATACAGTGTTTTAAAATCACGTATAATTTGAAACTTTTCTGCTCTCACCAACTCCACCCATCCAGTCTATGCATTTTATACAAGTCCGTTGCGCCACTTCAGCTGCGTAATATTTAGCCATTGCTGCCTGTTTAATAAAAGGTACGCCCTCCTCAACTAGCCTTGCCGCATTGTACGTTAACAACCTGGCACATTCAATTTGCGTGGCAATTTCTGATATTTGATGTTGCATCGCCTAAAGCCACAAAATTGTGCATTAAAATAATTACACTTGGTAAAAGTATGTACTTGGAAGTTAAATATGGGTTTGCCAAACTGTTGCCTTTCCAAAGTGTATGGTATGGTGGCGTCGAAGCAACCTTGAGCCAATCCAAGCATTTGCGAGGCGATTCCGATTCGACCCTCGTTTAAAAAGCCTGCTGCAATTTTATACCCTTGCCCCAATTCACCCAGAATCGACGATTCCGGAACACGCACGTTGTCCAAATTCACCATACAAGTTCCGGACGCGCATATTCCCAGTTTCTTTTCGGGTTTCGCAACTTGAAGTCCTGGACTGTCACCATCCACTAAGAAACAAGTTATACCTTTATAACCCTGCAATGATCCGTAATTTAAAAGTTAATAATCAAGACAAACAGTTCATTATTTACGGCGGATGGGTTGGCGTTAGCCATTATTAGAAATAGACCGGCGATGTCCGAGTTTGAGATCCACATTTTAGAGCCGTTGAGTATGTAATCGGTGCCGTCTTTCTTGGCGGTTGCTTTCAAAGCGAAAGCATCAGATCCAGATCCAGTTTCAGTTAATGCAAAACTTGCGGCCTGCAAAAGTCTTTACAATTATAAAATAAATGTGCGCAGAAATCATACCATATTTGTTGCAAGTTGAGGTAAGTATTTCTCTTTTTGTTCTTTGGTACCTAATTTCTTAATGACTGCGTTGACTAGAGTATTTTGGATGTCGACCCATACTGCTACAGCTGGATCCACTTTAGCTATTTCTTCAACAGTTAATATGGTAGTCATAAAATTACAACCCGATCCTCCATATTCTGTGTCAATTTCAATACCCAAGAGCTGGAAATATTTTAATATAATCTATATTGTAAAATAAGTGGTCAAAATTTGGGATCAGGTAAAACAGATCTACAGTTTTTCCTCAAATAAACAATTTTTTTCCTACATACTTACAATTCAATGTAACACACTTTTTCCATAAAGATACAGTAGTGTGGAGTACCCCTTTTTTTCCTGCACTATTTTATACACTACTTAATGTTTTTTAAAGTATATATACTTTGCATAATTTAGAAGAAAAAATGTATTCTTGACTAATTTTAGTTATCACAGCCGTTTTATAATGTTTGAAGAAAGTTAAAATAATTTCCATACAACAAAAATCCAAGAAGATATAATGTAATGAAATAAAATCAGATTGTATTTACAGAAAAAACTTAAGTTCATACAAACATTAAAATAGAAATATTTCAAAAACGGGTGTGATAATAAACTTATTAATGATACCTTTTTTTTGCAAATTGTGCAAAGAATATGAAAAGCTTAATAGTTTTAAAAAATATATAGTGACGTAGAAAAAGAGAAGTATACTCCAAAATTTACTACAGTATTGTAATGGAAAAAAATATTACATTGAATTATAGATATAAATTTTAGGATAATATGTATCAAATTTAAACACAATTATATTAAAGATATATGATAAATATGAGAAAAGCAAAACAATTTTTGAAATTTAAATTGATGGGTTTCTTTATAAAGAAAATTTAATTAATTTTTTTCGTTATTGGATGTATTCTATCTGCTATCAAAATTTATCATCTAATTTAGGTACACCTTTATAGCAGTTATGACAATTGTTCCTGATATATAACAAACAAAATTAACACATTAAAATAAGTAATTACGAGACATATGTTATATATTATTTATTATAAACATTATTTAAGAGATTAAAGAAGAAAAGGAAGAAGAATATTAACCTTACATTAATTTTTACATCAAAATGTAGTGTTTTCATACTATATTCAATTTGTCAACAAATTTCCTTGTAGCATAAATACATTTTAAAATTTTATGAAAATAAAATATTTATATATTTATAATAAATATAATTTAAAGAATATTTTTTATAAAAGCTATTGCTGGTTAATAGCTTAAATTAATGGTTTATTTATGGAAATACTTACCCCATTTTCAAATAAGGTTTTAATAACACTATCTGTAAATCTTCCATTTTTTTCCATTTCACGTACAAATGGGGCAATTTGTTCTTGTGCCAGTTTGGCAACTAAAAATTTCATTGTTTAACATAAAACTTAAAAAAAAAAATATTTTTATTCCTACCAGTGTTCTTCATGGTCAATTCATCTTCTGACAGAGTTGTTAAAGCTTTATGTTCTGTAGAATATTGGCAATGATTCGGCAAAATTTTTGCATTAAATAGTACATTTCTATTTAAACACTTGCCTAAAACCTAACTAACGATTATTTATTAAGTTATCCAATGGATTTTTAACTAAATTACCTTTCTAACATTCATTTTATAATAAACTAGCCGCTTGAACTGCGTACGTATGATAAAAAAGTTATTATGTTCTTGAGATTATAATTATTGAGCAAGATATTGCTGCTGTTGTGACGAAAACAGATTTAATACTGAGGAGATTATGAATGTCCAAGTGCAAGTGATTACGTATCATAAAATTGCTCAAAATCATATTGTTATGAATATTATGAAAAATTGAAAAGAGATCTTTAGAAAAAAAGAGAAATATTCATATTTAGTGACAAATAGAAAATCACCAAGAAGTTGCCGACCTTGCCGCGCATGCTCTTTGGTTTCTTTCCGATTTGACTCCGTTGCTGTTGTCGGTAGGTGAAATTTTATTTACGAATTCTTCAATCATCCGCCACTGGTAAACATAAATATTTCAATTTTAAGTTAAAAAGCCTGTGCCGTTACGTTGTGCAGTGAATTGAGTTCGTATTTTTCGAAAATAATTGATAATATTTGAAAACTTTGTAAACATAACCTTTGTAAGGTCCATGTTGTCAGGTAGTATAAGTTTGTGTTTGTGTTTCAGGGGTGAAAAACAGCATTCAAAATGAAATTCAACAAAATGGTGACTTCCTCCAGGAGGAAAAACAGGAAGAGGCATTTCACCGCCCCATCCCACATAAGAAGGACTCTTATGTCCGCACCTCTGTCTAAGGAACTTAGGCAAAAATACAATGTTCGCACTATGCCAATTCGTAAAGATGACGAAGTACAGGTAAATTTATCTTAACCACTTCAAATTCAGCAAAACTAAATGTGTACTTTGGTTTTAGGTTGTACGTGGACACTACAAAGGACAACAAGTAGGCAAAGTTGTACAAGTGTACAGGAAGAAGTTCGTCATTTACATTGAAAGAATTCAAAGGGAAAAAGCCAATGGTGCCAGTGTTTATGTAGGCATCCACCCCTCAAAGGTAAATATATTATCCATTTTATTTATGTATGATTTTGAAACTTTACATGATGATCTCAAACCATTCTTAGACTGTAGATTAATGACCTAAACTATTGTGAACTAGTTTGCAAGGTTCTCTTGTAAATCATGTTGCATAGTTTTGTGTCATCTACAATATGGTTAGAAACTGGCACTGACTAATGCTTGTCTATTTATTTTATAATTGGCATCAGAGAATGTGGTTCTAAAAGTATGCAATTTTTAGGTAGTCATTGTTAAGTTGAAAATGGACAGGGACAGGAAGAAGATCATTGACCGCAGGGCTGCCGGACGTCTGGCTGCTTTGGGCAAGGACAAGGGCAAGTACACAGAAGAATCAGCTGCTGCTGCTGTTGAGACCTCTTAAATGTACAACTCTTTTGTATTTAATAAGATAATAAAAAAATATTACAAATATTTGTTTTTAATAAGATTGTTTAAAGTTTACAATTAATTAAAATGGGTAAGTAACAGCTACTACTTAAAATTAATAAGTATATGATAAAATGTAAGTATATTATGCAAAATTTTGAAAATTTTTCTTACCATAATTCTTTTAGGCATGGATTAATTATTGAAGCTGACCAAATTGAATTTTGAGGTAAATATTAGTTTCTTTTTAAAACATTGTTCCACACATTTCATGATGATTTCAAACCATTCTTAGACTGTAGATTGACCTCAACTGTTGTAAACAGCTTTATAAGGTTTTCTTATAAAGCTGTAGCAAAGTTTTGTGTCATCTACAAAATGGTTAGAAAATGGCACTGATTTAAATTTATTATATATTTTTATGTTGTGAGATTAATGCAGACTATAATATTTTTTATTTGATTACAGGTACTGGAATCTTATCAAGAAGCAAATTTCACCTTTTATATTTAAAATGTAAATTAATTATGTTGAATAAAGTTATAATTAAACATTTCCTATTATTTAAGTACCTTATTACAAATTTTAAGTTGATTCTTTTACTAATCACATAGAGTGGAAGACATTAAATGAACGTGTCATATACATTTTCTTAAAAATCCTGATTTCCAAAATAATTATTTAAGTAAAATTATCTTAAATAAATGTTACATTTTGTGCATTTTAACAAGGGAGTAGAAATAAAATACTGTTAAAAAATGAGTCATTTAATATTAAAGCATATAAGTTAATCCTTGTTTATCTAAATACTAACTCTCCGTTTCAACATCAACAGATCTGAATTTGTCTCTTAAAATATCATTAACACCCTCTTTATTTCTTGCTATTTCAATAGCATAAAATTGAATTCGGGTAACTAAGATTGTGTTATTTTCTTTGTAGTCTTCAGATGCATCTCCTCTAACTAGAGTGCCAAAGCTGTAGTCTTCAACCAAGTTCTTGAAACGTTCGCAAAACGGCCTCCACTTAGCTTTTTCCTTTGTACTTTTAAGTTCATTCTCCTCAATTACATGCAGATCTAATGTAGGGAATTCCTCTCTGAAGATTTTGTAAATTGTATCATCTATTGGAGTCAGTTTTAGGAGTTTTGGATCCGCTGAGCAGAGTATCTAAAATAATGATTGATAATAATTTAATTATATTAAATTATTGTGAATTACATTGAAATAAATGTGAGCGTGATCGTAGGCTTTCATAGCCCACATAACTTCCAGAGACTCATCATTTCCAAATTCTTCTGCCGGTCTTGATAAAACATCCTAAAATATCAAGGTTTGTATTTACAAAGCAAAATTCTAGGTGAGATTTACCATTATTTTTCTCTTATAAACAACACGTGTTTTATACCGTTTGCATCTAATCTGACATTTGCAATTGTCTAACTTTGGAACTATTCGTAAAATCATTACATATTTAAAAAAAATTCTTTGCGGTTTTATTTTTAAAGATGACAAACTAAAATGTGTAACACAATTTGTAATGGTTATATTTTTTAAAATTTTTAGTTTAAATAATAGTTCCATTCGTATGTGTTAGTTAAGCTTTCTTACGATAGATGGCACTGATGTATCAATTTTTAAAATTTAATTACTCAATATAAAATATAAATATATATAAATAATTTTATTAAAATTTTGAAATAAATTTAAAATAAAGTTTTTAAATGTTTTTATTTATTGTTGGATTTATTAAGAATAACTAAATAAATATGTTAATGGAATCATAAATAATAATAATGAAAGTATAATTTTAAAACGTATAATCCTATATAAAGATAATCCAAATGTTTTTGTACTTTAATCATTATCATCTTTTTATTATCTTTAACATGAGTTTTAGTAATTAATATTGTTTTATTTGAAGTGAAATGGATTAATCCTCATATCATAACTAATTATTACATGGGCAAATTTTATAAACGATCCATAAAAAATAATATAATTACCATTTCGAAATTAGTAAAATTACATCTTAATAGAAGTTGTAAGTACCTTTTAATAAAGTGTAATTTAAAATACTTGAATCATTATTAGGTGTGTAATTAAATATCCTTATTTTGTATACTAATTTAAACTGGTTATATATAATTACAATCATATATACTTTGTAATCGTTTTTTAAAACTTTCAAATACAGTTTCCACTGTTTTACAAACATATTATTATGCCCTTAATAAATTACAATTATTTAATCCCCACTTTTATTATTATCCAATTATTTTTACCCTTCCGAATTTCAAAATACTAGTGCTACAAATAAAAAAAATTAAACCCACATTTAATTTAAAATAGTTTGCGAAATAGTTTTATTATTCGAACTGAATGAACGACGTAAGATTCCATTGTATTTATAAATATCGCCCAATAGATTCGCATGAAGTTAATTTCATTTTTCGCCTGACCCGTGTACAATGTGTTGTTACTGCTGAAAGATATATATTTTTTTTAGAAGGTCCCATGCACCAACATTTTAAACTTAGATGACGGTAGACGCGTTTAATTTTAGAATTGCGTCGCTTAATTTTGCTGTTAAAATCGACAGTGGAATTAGTATTATCTGATATACCGTCTATAAGTAAAGTTTACGCCTTGGTTAATCGTTATGTTCGTTTAGAGGTGAATGAAGCAAGACCTTTATGAACTTTCAATACTGATATAAGTTCAAAAAATACATAATCTTGTATACAGTGAATTGTATATACATTTTAAAAAGCACGTGTCTACTTCTACAAATACACTTGTTTTCCAACTAACAAATCATGGCAGATGCGGTAAGTAATTTTATGAATTTTTTTTTCAATATGTTTCTTGATCATTTCTTTTTGATGTTTGTTTGTTTTGGGTTTATTTTAGAATATAATTCGTTTGACTTTTTGACCGACTGACTTTCTCAAAGTCATCGGTTCTTTCTGTAACCAATAGAGTTACATCATTAGTTACCTTAGCTTTTGTTGTTTTTATTACATTATGTTTAATAAAATTTCTTCGATTTTATATTTTGTTTGAATATACAATATTGTACATTAAAAATTAATACTATGATAATAAATTAATTAAAAACTATTTAATATTTATATTTTCATTACTAATTTGTATTAGGAATTTTAAAAATATTTACAATCAAAATTTATGTAATATTACAAATTCAATTAGTTAATTATGATTACTGATTAAATGAAACTTATACATCGCGAAATGATTATCTCTATTATCGTGTTCACATCTAATAAACGTATTGATGAGATCATTGTTTATTGAATTGATTTTTGTAAAAATAGTTCTAATTGTTTCACTATAACAATTATAAATTCCTATATCAAACAGTTTTGTACTCAAAACTTTCAGTTATTAGTAAATACATATAGTTTATATATAAAATTTAATATAAACAAAGTAGATTTACCAGGGAATATTTTGTTGGTATTAGTACGACCTTCCGAAAATTCAAATTTAATTGCGACATTTTCCTAAGAATGATTAAATCAGGGATCAGATGTCTAAAATATATGACTGATTGGTTGTCTGGTATTGCATACTTATATATAGTTATATATAATAAACATATAATTAGAAAGTTTGACTGTATATTTGAATGTTGAGAAACAAAAAAATCTATTATCAGGTGTCATAAACTTTATAAGGATATAATATTGTTAAACAACACAATAAAGTTTATTTCTTTACATGTTTTGTATTATCGTTTTTATACTTTTCAATTATGTTCTTTAGAAAATTAATTTACTTATTTCATCTGTTTTCAATACTTTTTAATAGTAACTGGAAAAGCGATGAAAATGCAAACAACACAAAAATTATCTTGAATTCACATTATTTCAATTTATAATATATGTTTATTGAGTATTACAATATCGTAGAATATTTTTTAATTAGAATTCATTAATACTATTTATTTATATTACTTAAATTTTAGATAAATAAATATATAAATAAAATCTCATTTATACTCCATATAAAAATTTTTACTTGTGAATGTAACGGAATTAGGTCATTAATAATTATTTTTAGTTTGTTTGGCACAGTTAAAGATTTTATAGTTATTTTACTCAATTTATCATTGCTTAAATCATTTCATAATTTTAAAATTTTATAAATTTTTGTTTTCTCAACAAAATTCAAGTTGAAATTTTCCAGCAATCAATTAAGATTGAGTTTCATTTATCAGTGAAATGTATTTTTTGCAAACAAATTATACGATTCGGAAATGTTTTTAATAAATTGATATCAAACAAAGTTTTCTATTTCATAATTAGAATTATTATTAATATTTTATTTATTTATGTATTTATTTTGTTTACGATAAAATTTATTGAAATGTTACAGATTAGGAAGCGCATGCAACCCTTTGTTTTAGATAATGACAAACTTAAGAAGTATATGGAAATTTTATTAGACAATTTAAATAGAGGATTAAAGAAGGAAACTAATCCTACGTCTATTGTAAAATGTTTCCCTACATATGTACAAGATTTGCCTAACGGAAAAGGTAAGTTAGCATTATATTTGACATAATTTGAAAAACAGTATGTATTTGATTTAATAATTATCTATCTAGATATTCCAAATACTCGTTAAGATTATCTTTATAGTACAATTAGACATGCCATAAAAAAGTAAAAAAAGTAAAAACGCTGATATTTATTAATATAAATTTTCCACAAATTCTTGTAAACATGGATATAAAATTTTCTCTTATCATAAACATATTAATTAACGTTTTATTCCAATATTATATAACGGTATTCTTACTTTGATTAATTTACTCGACATAATTTGCGTACTCGATAATTAGTAAAAAAATAATGCTTATTATGACTAGTTGATAAACTTTTGTATCAATGTAAATAAACTAATAAAATTAAATGAATTTTGATAATTCTCTGATCAATTGATGTTGATAACTTATTTAGAGTATTTTAAGAGTTCATATCTTGTTAGAAATTTAAACCTCTCAAGTTGGAAACACTTTTATTTGTAATTATTAATTGAATAATACTTACAATGAAAAAGTTTCAAATGTGAACAATAAGAAAATAATTGCTTGTTTTTAATATCATACTATTATATTATTCTGTAAAAATATATTGCCTACTTTTATAAATTGTCGCTATTAAAAATTGCGTGTATGTATGACGTATGTGTTTTCATCTATTACAGGGTTTCTTTACCCCTTACGTTACGCCAATTAATTAATTAAACGGATACATAACTCGATTTATTTCGTTTATTTCTGAAGGAACATTAAAACATTAAAACATTTGAAGATGAACCTAGCTTCATAGAGAGGCATGTTTATTTGAAATTTTTTCTATTCTCAGTGAAAAGGATCTTCTATGCAAGGTTCCCCATGCAGTGTGGTCACTGTGCAGAATAAAATGAGTTTTAGAAGGTTTGTTTGAGATCTAACAGTATGAAACTTGTTTCCCTTCTGCATACATTTTTAGTCATATTGTGCAGCTCTTTGATGAACTGGAATACACGATACATTTATGGTTAAAAATGCAAACAATAATGTTGGTTTGAGTATTAAGCAACTTGAACCAATGGTAGAAATTACTACAATTACTCAAAGTCTTCAAGCTGATTATAAAAAAATGTCTTTCATTGATATTTGAGTGGTGAGACATGAAGTATATTTTCAAGTAAAGAGGTGAAATTCTTTTTGCCTTTTGTAAACACTTAGTGATAATGGATTCAGGAATTGAATAAAGAGTGAATTGGAATTAACATTAAAATTTCTTCGGTAATTAACTCAATTTGCGACAAATAACAAGTCTGCCTTTCACATCAATAAAAATAAATTTTGAATCTATTGTAAGTTATTTAAAAGGGGTCTTTGACTTGAAATGTATTCAAATTTTAAACATTTTGTTAAGTGTATATAATATTTTAAGACATTATATCATGCGTTATTAATATTTTTATCAAATTAATCCATACGTATACGTTAATTTTTGTAAACGACGTTTTTGCTTTAAAGTAGATTACATTGGACCTAAATCAAATGTCACATTAATCCACCATTGAATTTGACAAGAAAATTACTATTATTTTAGAAACGGGTACGTTCCTCGCCTTGGATTTGGGTGGCACCAACTTTCGAGTCCTTTGCATCGAACTCGATGGCGAGCACTGCGAGATGAACTCGAAAATTTTTGCCGTCCCTCAACACATAATGTTGGGCACTGGAGAACAATTATTCGATCACATTGCCGAATGTATGCACACCTTCATCATAGAAATGGGAATTGAAAAAGAAGTCTTGCCACTTGGGTTCACCTTTAGTTTTCCACTTAAACAACGAGGTCTTACCGTTGGTTATTTGGAAAGATGGACCAAGGGTTTCAAATGTTCTGGATCAGTTGGAGAGGATGTGGTGAAACTTTTGTCTGAAGCTATCGATCGACGAGGTGTAAGTATCAAGGTTAGATTTAAGGTACCTTTTCTCACAATCGTATTTTTCTAGGATTTGAAAATTGATGTATGTGCTATATTGAACGATACTACAGGAACATTGATGTCATGTGCATGGAGGAACCATGGAACTGCCATTGGTTTGATCATTGGCACTGGCAGTAATGCTTGTTATATCGAAAAGCAAAGTAACGTTGAACTATTTGATGAACCCGACATGGGTTCAGGTGAGGTGTTAATCAACACCGAGTGGGGTGCATTTGGAGACGATGGTGCGATAGATTTCCTTAGAACTGATTGTGATGTTGAAATCGATAAGAATTCCATAAACGTGGGTCACCAAGTGTAAGTTACAAAGTTATTCAAAAAATTTAAATGTTTTACCTTCAAATACTACTTTTAGCCATGAAAAAATGATCTCTGGTATGTACATGGGAGAATTGGTTAGGCTGGCTCTGGTGGGCTTAATAAAGGACGGGCTGATATTCTCCGGCAAAGGATCTGATCTTATCTTCCAAAGAGAGAGATTTTATACCAAATACGTGTCCGAAATCGAATCTGATCCCCCAGGTTCCTACGAGAACGTTGCCCAAGTATGCGAAGAGATGGGTCTGTCGCATGCTACTGTAGAGGACTATAAAAATTTAAGATACGTTTGCGAATGTGTCTCAACAAGAGCCGCCCACCTGTGTTCTGCAGGGTTAGTCACTTTGCTCCATAAGATGGGCAAACCGAACGTTACTGTTGGTATTGACGGATCTGTCTATCGTTTCCATCCAACTGTACACAATAATATGGTTGCGAAAATGACGGAATTGTGTGATCCAAAAATAAAAGTAAATTGGTGTTTAATAATTACTATTTTATTATTTATATTTACGAATTTTATTTTGTAGTTCCAGTTGATGTTGTCCGAGGATGGTAGTGGTAGAGGAGCAGCATTGGTTGCAGCTGTTGCTGTTAGGAAGAAGAAAGAACATCTTAGTTTAATTTAAAATAATTTGTACTTTTTAATTTATAAATTAGATTTTTACTTAATGGATTTTGTTTTGCTTTATGATTTTTTTCTAATCCCTCTACCACATACAAAAAGTCAGTGTCAAAAAAGTATTTTTAAAATTATGGTTTATAAAAATTAACATTTATCAATATAATAAAAATGTAGCATCCTGTATAAATACATATGATTATCTTCAATTTGTAATGTCAGATTTGTCATAGAAAATTCCAGTGATTATAAAAAGAATCTGAAATGATAGAAAGAAGAACTATTAAAAAGTCTGATCAAGACACAATAGAAAAACCATCTTCAACTAAGAAATCATCCGTAGATATTTTCATTTTCCGCTTCATAGATATTATTTTTTATTTTCTCTTTGTAGTGTAAAAGTCGGTTTTGTAGTCGTGAACCCCCAGAACCATTACCTGAAGTAAGTCGAATAGTTAAAACCATTGACACTTTACTTCATTCGATGTCATAGGTTAAAGAACGCATGCAACCTTTCATCATGGATAATGATAAACTTCAGAAGTATATGGAAATATTATTAGAAAACATAAATAAGGGATTGAAAAAGGCTACCAACCCTTCAGCCATTGTAAAGTGTTTCCCTACTTATGTTCAAGATCTTCCGGACGGAACCGGTTAATTTGATTTGAGATTAAGTGCCATCTTTAAAATTAAGGTAATAATCGTTTTAGAGACTGGAAAGTTTCTTGCTTTGGATTTGGGTGGTACAAATTTTCGAGTACTTTGTATTGAACTAGATGGTGACACCTGCGAAATGGCTTCAGAGATTTTCGAGATACCGCAAGCGATAATGGTGGGAACCGGTTCACAACTGTTCGATCATATTGCGGAGTGCATGCACAAATTTCTAACAGAGTTGGGCATGGAGGAAGAAGTTTTACCTCTGGGTTTCACTTTTAGTTTTCCTCTTCAGCAACAAGGTTTGACTGTTGGATATCTGGAAAGATGGACCAAAGGTTTTAACTGTTCTGGAACCGTTGGTCAAAACGTAGTCGGTATGATGGATGATGCAATTGAACGACGAGGGGTAATTTAAAAATAAAAAACATGTATATTTTTAATCATTTAATATTTAGGATCTGAAAATTAAAATGTGTGCTATTTTAAATGACACTACAGGGACACTGATGTCATGTGCGTGGAAACATGAAGGAACTGCCATTGGTTTGATTATAGGTACCGGAAGTAATGCTTGTTATATAGAGCAACAAGCTAACGCTGAATTGTTTGACGAACCTGACATGGGTTCCGGTAATGTAATAATAAATACTGAATGGGGTGCTTTTGGAGATGATGGTGCTATAAACTTTATCAGAACTGATTATGATCTTGAGGTGGACAAGAATTCAATTAATGCACAACGTCAAGTGTAAGTTATTTGTGTTTCCTAAATTACTTTCAAAAACAAACGTCTTAGACATGAAAAGATGATCTCTGGAATGTACATGGGAGAATTAGTGAGATTGGTCCTCGTGGGTCTTATACAAGATGGAATAATGTTCTCTGGCAAAGGATCAGATCTTATTAATCAGAGGGAAAAATTCTTAACGAAATACGTAACAAAAGTTGAATCAGATCCACCTGGAAGTTACCAAAATGCAGCAGAAGTTTGTCAGAAAATGGAATTAACTCATGCCTCAGAAATTGACTACATAAATTTGAGATACGTCTGCGAATGTATTTCAACAAGAGCCGCCTATTTATGTGCTGCCGGTATGGTAACATTGTTGCATAAGATGGGTAAGCCGAACGTTACAATAGGCATTGATGGATCTTTATATCGTTTCCATCCTACTGTTCACAATAACATGGTAGACAAAATGACGGAATTATGTGATCCGAAGATAAAAGTAAGTAAAAGGAATATTGGTAGGAGTTCTTTCTACTATTTATTTTCATTTTGAAGTTTAAACTGATGTTGTCCGAAGATGGTAGTGGAATAGGAGCAGCATTGGTTGCAGCTGTTGCAGTAAGAAAACAAGGAGAGGAAGAATAAAATTAGTTATGTACTATTTTAAATGGTCTAGTAAATTCTTTATTAAAATTATTTTTATCCAGTAGTTGAACATGAGAAAAATTTGTTTGAAAATTAAATTTGATTATTATTATTATATATTTCAGGAAAAACTATTCAGATTTTCTTCATTATTGGAGGTGTTCTACCTGCTCCCAAAGTGCTTGCTGAATACTTATAGAAATATAAAAAAATATATTAAGAACTAATTTTCTATTATAATGAATTGAAGATTACTTTATTTAAAATTTTTAAATAACCGTGTAAAACATGTTTCCACAATCAAAATAGTAAATCATAATTTTCTTAATAATTTTAGATGCAACTTTTAGTACCATACAAAGAAATATTTTTATTAGATAAGCCAATGATTGAGTATTGAAATAAATATTCAGAATATTATCTTACAATTTGATAACATATGTATTTAATAAAATGCTATAAAATCTACTGTGTAATAGATGTATAATGCTTTTAAGAAATCGTACGTAATTTTAAAATTTTAAACAGGCTAGAAGAGTCTAATATGTGATTTAATTTGTACTTATTACTTAGGAACCATACTATATATTTTAGTATTCTATACCTTCAATAATAAATTTAATGAAGAATGATTAATTAATGTCACTTATGTCATACGTGACACAAATTTTGTGCCGATAAATTCCAGTGTATTGATCAAAAATGGTCGAGCGAAGAGTAATTTTAAAGACCGATCCTGATACCTTACTGAAACCATCTTCTGTAGCTAAGAAAACAGGTGTAAGTAAAGTGATAAGTCTTATGAGTTTTGAAAATTTTAAAATTGATTTCATTTAGTGTAAGAGCCAAGTATGCAATCCCCCGCCCCCTCAGCCTTCCCCCATTGTAAGTTTTTAATAAATTGTTCAAGTAGTCCATCAAAACGCTACGATATGTTTTAGTTCGAAGAAAAAATGAAAGATTATATTTTGGATAATGACAAGTTAAAAAAATGCATGGAATTACTTTTGGATAATATCAATAAAGGTTTAAAAAAAGACACTCATCCATCAGCTATCGTGAAATGCTTTCCATCATATGTTCAAGATCTCCCAGATGGAACAGGTAACAATTACTACCCTTTAGAGAATCCATTTGATAATTTGTTGTAGAAAACGGCAAGTTTTTGGCTCTGGACTTGGGTGGCACCAATTTTCGAGTGTTATGCATAGTTCTGGACAATGACAAATGCGAAATGTCTTCTAAGATCTTCGCGGTACCACAAAATATTATGCTGGGTACTGGGGAAGAATTGTTCGACCACATAGCCGCTTGCTTGGCAGAATTTTGCACTGAAGAAGGCATTTTGGAAGAAATTCTGCCTTTGGGATTCACCTTCAGTTTTCCTTTGACACAAAAAGGTTTAAATGTTGGTATACTGGAAATGTGGACCAAAGGTTTCAAAGTTTCTGGCGTAGTAGGGGCGGATGTAGTTCACTTGTTAGAAGAGGCGATCCAAAGGAGAGGAGTATGAACCATAACTTATTATTTATAATATTTTTGATTGTAACCGTTTCAGGATGTAAAAATTGATGTTTGTGCAGTGTTAAATGATACAACGGGAACGTTAATGTCCTGTGCTTGGAAGAACCACGATACAGTTATTGGCCTAATTTTGGGTGAGTTACTTAATGCAATTGAATTTTTTTAATCTTTTGTATTTAGGTACTGGCACCAACGCCTGTTATTTGGAGAAACAAGAAAACAGTGAGCTATTTGATGCAGAAGACATGGGTTCAGGCCAAGTCATCATCAACACTGAATGGGGCGCATTCGGTGATGATGGGTGTTTAGATTTTATTAGAACTGAAGAAGATAACACTGTTGACAAGGACAGTATCAATCCAGGCATTCACATGTAAATAAACACAAAAAAAAACCATAAATTCTTAAATAACATGCATTTCAGCCATGAAAAAATGATATCAGGAATGTATATGGGTGATATAGTAAGACTGCTTCTGATTAAGTTCATTAAAGAAAATTTGATGTTCGGTGGACAACTCTCTAGTAAATTGGAAGAACAGGGCAGTTTCCCAACAAAATACGTGTCCAAAGTTGAATCTGACGCACCCGGCAACTTTGTACAAGCAAAAGAAGTTTGCGACAAATTGGAACTTGCTGCAGCATCTGATGAAGATTTTATACATTTGAGATACATTTGCGAATGCGTTTCGAGGCGAGCTGCATTTCTATGTTCAGCAGGTTTGGTAACGCTCCTACATAAAATAAACAGGCCGAAGGTTACAATTGGTATTGACGGAACGTTATACCGTTTGCATCCAACCATTCACGACCTAATGGTGGAGAAAATGCAAGAGCTTTGCGACCCCAATATTCAGGTGATTTTTGATGGTGATTGTTAAAAACTAATCTGATTAGTTTCGGGTGTTCAGTTTCAGTTGATGTTGTCCGAGGATGGTAGTGGAAGGGGTGCTGCGATAATTGCAGCTGTTTTGGCAAGGACTAAGGAAGCACCGGCAGAGGGCGAGGCCGAAGCCGAACCCGAAGCTGAGGGTTAAATAGATTTGCAACGTAATAAAGGCATATTTTTTATTAATGTAATTACTCAAATTTAACATCTACAATATATTTCGCTCTAAATAAATGGTTTTTATTAATTTGACGTTACATGATTATTTATTATGATTTGAAGTTTCTACTTTATTGTCATTTGTGACGTTAAATTTAATGTTTTATGTTTTGAAATATCTTTATAAAATGATTAATCGGCTGTTAAATATTTGGAAAAATAGTAGCGACTATTTTCATCTGCAGAAGTATGCAAGACAACGTAAACGATGCGAAATTGAGTTGGAGATATTGAAGAAGATGAAATTTGATGTAACTACTGAAATAGAAAAGCAGGAGGACAACGTAAAAAAAATGTTGGAGTCTCTTAATGAAAAAATGGAATTGAGGCACAACAATGTGAAAAAATTGAACAAATAATGGCCGTTAGGAAAGAGTTTAGGTACTATTACATATTTTGAAAAATATATATACAATATACATTATTGAAATTGTAAATAATATATTTAATATATTAATAAATTATTGAAATTACAATTGTATTTAATATAAAAAGTATTTAATAACATAGAACCGGGTGGTATAAGATTGTGTGGGCGGTGGAAGAGCCCACTCCCCATAATAGAACGGAGAGAGGTTCGTGGCTACCCTCGGATATATTTTGTTTGCTATCGAAATCGGTTTACATACCTTGGAAAAAATTGAATTCGATGAAAAACAGAAACAGAAACCCTATTGTCCTCCAGGATAGAATTCTGGCACTGCGACAGAATCGAAAGTCCTCCAACCGCAAGGTAATTAATATATTTAAGATATTTGTTGAAAAGTTTAATCTGTTTATATATTTTAGTTCCCGTTGTCTTCCAGGATAGAATTCTGGCATTGCGACAGAATCGAAAGTCTAATATAAAATTTATATTGGTTTTTGATCCCTTTTTCGAAAAAATAAGTGTGTTAATGTAAAGAATTCTAACGTTGGGTGATTCTTTTTGCATTACACTGCTAGTTCGAATATTTGTTAAGAAATGTCAGTGGTGTCGTGATCTTTAGAATAACAACCATGTATCCCATTTCTGTTTATTATTTCAAAAATGAAGAACACTGTTGGTCAGGTCTGTTTTGGAAACACTATGAAGGAGGCTCACAGGTGAATTGATAATGTCGACGATTTCATTTGCAACTAACAATTTGTGCAACGAAATTAGGTTGATAGGATGCAAGCTAAGTCTAGTCTCCAAATAAAATCTACACTATTGGCGGAAATATTTCATTACCAAAGTCGACTAAAATTCCTAATTAGCTCTAATCGAAAGCACAAAGAATTACATGTGATTAGTAGTTCCCTATATAAATTTGAAAGAAAACGAATAGAAAAATAAACCTGAAAATGAACACAAGACAAAAAAGAATATAAAATGCAAAAGAATAATAACAAAATGAAAATTTGGGTATGTTTAGGATGCAGTGAAGTATATAAAGAGTCAATAGTAGAAATAGAATTAAAGAATGAAAACTGCTGTAACTCTGGATTGGTAAAAGCCAAAGCAATAAAATTTGTGTTATCTACAAAAAACATCTTATATAAATAATATAAATAAAATAAACAAATAAACATCTCATACTTTTGCAATTTATATTTATAAAACTCTACCCTTTAAAAATTGTATTGAAAATTTATCTTTATTCAAATAATTGTGTTTTATAATAGATAAAAACTTAATATATATTTTATCAAAAAATTGAGTACACTGCTCTAGTGTATTACGTTCAGTGAAAGTACTAGCATAAAATGGGTTCGTCTTCGGTAAGTATATATTTTTATTTTCAATCATTGTAGCGAGTAAAAATTAAACTATTACTTTAAAATACATAAACAAGTATTTAATTATAAATAATTATTGTAATTAATGTAATTTTGAATCAGAGTATTAAATATCAAATTTTCATGTATATGTATTCATATTCTTAGGTATAACATATATTAACTAATTTTTATTATAATTATTTTTTAATTGATTTTTGAAAGTTTTAATCAAGTCAATTTCGTTTCATTGTTGAGACAAATTATATAAGATAAGATCAGTTTCGGTAACATCGCTTCTTTCATAGGTAGATGGAATGCTTTCTTTAGACATTACTCTCTGTGAATAACAGTCACTGAATTCAACGTTCTTATATTTAAATTGCTTCTTGGACACATGATCGAAATTTAAACACAACATGCAAACTTAATATGTAGATTATTAGTGTAAATTTAAATTGAATTATTTCCATTGTGTAAAAAGATATATTTGCTATCATCATTTATCTTTATCTTTAATTTCAAAAATAAATTGCATATTATACAAAGGATTAAAAATAGTGGTGTCACTTCAAAAAAGTTTATCTACTATTTTTTATATATTGTTATTAAAATACGAAATATTTTTAGAGCAAAGAGCCAAAAGGAATTCAGCATTACACAGAGGTAACTATGATACTTTTTCCATTTTGTTTATTTGAAAACATAATAAAAACAATTTTAATCCGCAGAAGTATACAAAACAAGGACAACAAATTACATCGGATCTTAAGAAGAAGATAGAAACTGATATAAATACTGAATTAGAAGTCCGTGGAAAGAATATGAAGAAATCATTCAGGTCTCTAGCAAAGAGAATGAAAATAAGGAATAGCTTTCTGAAAAAATTTACGAATTAACATGTACTTACATCACTATTACCCATTTTGAATATAATATACAATGTATATTATTAAAATATATTATACATATATTATTTACCTAAACTTTATTGTTATGTAATATTATTTATCATTATTCAAATACATTACATTTTGAGATAAGACTTTGAATAGACCTTTTATCAAAAATAAATTATTAACAATTATGCTATTCTTCCGTATTCCGTACAGCGATAGTAATAATATAAAATGAGTTCGTGTTCGGTAAGTATATATTTTTATTTTCAATAATTATAGACATAATACAAATTAGTTTACTCTAAATTACAACATAAAACAAATACATATTGGTTTATAGATATTTTTGTTATTTTGTAATCTGAAATATATAACAGTTCATATTAATTTTAATTATTTTTTAAATATACTTTTGCAAATTTTAATAACATTGTGACTTATTGTTACAATTTCATTGGTAAAGCAAATTATATTAAATAAAAACCTAACAAGTTTCAAAATTATTTAAAGTTATTTTTAAATCTGTTAAGAAAACCACATAGCCGGACAAACATATACAATGGAGAAATTTGACTCAGTTTCAACATTTCTTTCCTTGGTAGATGGAACGACTTTATTCACTTTGTGGTGTGTATCTGATAGAGATTCAGATAACGAAAGACAGATCACAAAATTTAAAATTTTGTAAGATATTTCATGAAAAGATTTATAGATATTACTTTAAATGCATGTATTAGTATGATTTGATCGGCCAATGAATTAGCACATTCAAATGTATTTACATTTTTTTATGTTTCAGGTCCGCAACTGTCGTTCTTCATGGATATAAGTAACTATTTAAGAACAATGACCTAATAGATTTTTTTTCAAACTATCGAGGGCTGCTTTTTACACATTTTGTTCATCTTTAGGTAAATATATGAGTACTTACTATTTCAAGTAAGAGTTTCACTTTCATTGAAATTCATTCATCAAGCCATTTTCGTATATCTTCGAAAGTTACTCAGTCAGTGCGTATCCCATCGATGAGAGGAGGTGATAATCAGAAGATTATGGCATGGAGGGGTATACGGCTCCACAGAAGAGCCTAATCAAGAGAAGAAACCGTTTTATTTTACCACTTTAGCTATATGTGCAGGAAGGTTGTTATGCTGCAAAATGCATTGATCATTTGTTGTCGGGAATGGACACACGTAGTACACTACTCCTTTCTGATCCCACCAAGCACACAGCACACCATCTTCTTCCCAAACCGAAGTGGTTTTGCACTCAGTGTTAACGGTTCTCTTGGCGTTACCCATTTCTTACCATCTGCCATAATTTGTGGTGTTTATGTATCGTCTTCCTCCAATTATGCTTGTAAATCGTCTCGTTCAAACTTCTTTTATTGATTTTTACGTCCTTTGTCTTTGATGACATTCCCATGCCTCTTCTTTTCGATTAAACAGGAAAATTATCATAATAGGAATAGAAATTTATTCTTAGCAGGATTTTATTATTTTATTAAATAAATTCGCTTTCAGTGAAAAGAAAGAAACATTGCACTTCAGAGAAAAGGAAAATAATAATTTACATGAAATATCTGTGCTTGTCACTGACCATCACCGTACTTACACTGTACTGTACATTACCTTTTGATGCAGAGAAGTGTCTCTGGAGTATTTACATGTGCATATATGAAAATTGTACATTAAAATATATTGCTGTTAATATGTTGTTCAAATGTTAAATTACATAGAATAAAAATTATATATATAAAAGAAAGTTTTAGAATATATATTTTTTAATATTCACTATATGCCAGTGAAATAATACATAAATATTATTATAGATGAGGCACTTCTCACCTGACTTTGACATTCTTTACATATTTAGATATTGTTTCATGAATATAAATCGATTGAAATACAAATATAATATACTAAAATAATTAATTAACTTCATCGAGTTATCGTTGACAAACCAACTTGAATAAAAAAATGATCAGTGCGAATTTAATGGAATTGTTTTCAATAATTTTCTGTTAATCTTTTTAAGAAGATTAAAAATTATTGTGTTTTAAATAGAACTGATTGTCCACATATTATTATGATGTACATCTTTAAATTAAAAAATAAATTGTATATTATAAAAATAACTTAAAAATGTGGCGTCACTAGAAAAAAGTTTACCAACTTCTTTTTTAAATAAATTACTATCAAAATCGAAGGTAATTTAGCATTTAGCCAATCAATATAATGCAAACAAATTGAATTAAATATAATGAAAAAGATGAAATTTGATGTAAATACTGAAATAGAAAATCAGTGGAGGAAAGAAATATACGGGTAAAGTGAGGAATAGCATCGCAAAAAAATCAAGAAAAAATGTTGGTAAATTTATGTACAATACCATTACCTATTTTGAAAATTTTAAATAATATATCTTATTAAACACTTTAAATGTTTTTAATATAGAACTCATTTTATGACCATTGTACTTTTTATTTATCATTATTCAAATATTTAATATATAGAGATAATCAATCAATAAAATTGATTGCAATTTTTTTATCAAATGTCCATTTTATAAATAAAAATACATAAATATTATTTAGATACCATTGTGAGTGGATTACTTTATATCAAAAATGAATTATAAATTCATTAATTACAATTTTCTTTTTCTAGTGTATTGTGTTCGGCGAAAGTAGTAGCATAAAATGGGTTCCTCTTGCGTAAGTAATCATTTTTATTTTCATTAATTATACGTAATGTATTAATTTTAAATTATCATTTTACACTACTTGATTATTTATAAATATTTTTATTATTTTAAGTAAAATATCAAATTTTCATGTATAACTTGTAATCCATGTTATAACGGACAGTTACTACTGGTTTTTATTTAATTGTTTAATTTTTATGAGTTTTAATAACTTGGTGACAAATTTCTCAATTTTTTTTACCTTAAATAGAAATTATTTTTTTCTACAGTTATATCCAATGGTACTACATGTATATTTTTTTATTTTTTCTATAGATCATTTACTTGTCAATTGAAACGTTCTTATAACAAGTTAATATTTGAAGGTATGATCTAAAAAAATATTTAATAAATAATTTCTGTGTCTTTTCCTTAAAAAATGAATAAAGAAACTATCCACATATTAATTTGGTATACATCTTTAAACACAAAAATAAATCTAAAATATTGTTTTAGAGTAGACAGTCCAAATCCAAAAAGGTTCCGCATTCTGCAGAGGTAACTAATATAGTTTTTCATTTCTCTTTTTAATGGAATGGCCCATTTTAACCAATCATTTCATTAATTTCTAGAACACAAAAGCAAAAGCCTCCTCACATATTTCGCCAGAGGTAAGTAAAAATTAGATCTTTCATTTATAATTATATTATGACCATTTAGCATATATAAATAAAGATTGTTATAAACCGGAATATACTAGAATGTTTTCAGAAATTTTATTTACAATTTGTTATATTAAACCTGTTTCTCATAATTTCGATAAAGAGATTATATTATTTATGATAAAAAATTATATGTTATTTAAATAAACGTATTTTTAATAATTTTTAAATAATTTAATTGAAAATTTAAAATTTTTGCAACAGTATAAAATATACATCGTAATAATTATAGTAACTTAATGAAATATATTAAAAATGTAATTGATAGTATAGTATATATGTGTTTCTTTTGTTATTGCTGTGTCCATTGGCGAATTTAATTTTACAGAATAATATAATTTCAGATTAAAACTGGGAGAAACAAGTAAAATATCAATTCAAAAAATTATAATAAAAATCGATAATTGAATAATTCGAATTTCAAAAAACAATCCATTTTTACCGTCAATTTGCAAGAAATTAGTTGAAGAAGGTTAGGATAGGGGTCTAATCAATCTCTGTTTTTTACTAAGAATGTGAAGGCCCTATATCAATTTGATCAGGATAACGTTCACTGGACTACAGAACAAACCGTTAAAATTTTAGTGATGACTTTAAATTTAAGGTTACATGATCTGATTTATATTATGACACGTTAATAATCCCAAATACAACAAAAATTGTGACGAAGGTATCGATCACGTTGATAACAATATTCACCATAGCCATTACATAAATGTAAACGAAACATACACAGTACTTATAGACAAAATGTCACGATTTTTTACACAAAACCAAAACCTACAGGGAAATTTTTAAGCACGAAATTTGAAGAAATTGTACTAGCAAATTATTTATAAAAAGTCTACTGGATTAAGTAGCGTAAATTTTTTTAATCAAATACTCTATGGAATAAACAGTTAAAAATATTATGTTCGTTTTATGCATTAAAACGAAATTGTTAGTTTTGTGAATTGAATAAAATATTCTTTTTTAAATTCATACTAAAAGTTAATTTTGGTTAAATTTTTAATCAATAATTTTATTACTTGCCAGAACGCAGAGAAAAAAGACGCCCCTCTAGCTCCTCCAGAGGTAAGTAATTCTTATATATGTCAATTATAGATTGTTATTATAGAAAAAATAATATTAGTAACAGATTACATTATATAAAATAGTTATGACCAATGTTTTTAACGTTTCAAAAAATTTATATAATAGTGACTTCCACTGTATATCAATTATATTCTGGGTATCATGATTCATAAAACAGAATTTTTAATTTTATGAATTGAATAAAATATTTTTTATATTCATATTAAAAATTCATTTTGGTTAAATTTTTAATCAATAATTTTATTACTTTCCAGAATGCAGAGAAAAAAGACGCCCCTCTAGCTCCTCCAGACGTAAGTAATGCTTATATGTCAATTATAGATTGTTATTATAGAAAAAATAATATTAGTAACAGATTACATTATATAAAATAATTATGACCATAATTTTTAACGTTTCAAAAAATTTATATAATAGTGACTCCCACTGTATATCAATTATATTCTGGGTATCATGATTCATAAAACAAAATTTTTAATTTTATGAATTGAATAAAATATTTTTTATATTCATATTAAAGGTGCATTTTGGTTAAATTTTTAATCGATAATTTTATTACTTTCCAGAACGCAGAAAAAAAAGACGCCTCTCTAGCTCCCCCAGAGGTAAGTAATTTTTATATGTCAATTATAGATTGTTATTATAGAAAAAATAATATTAGTAACAGATTACATTATATAAAATAGTTATGACTATAATTTTTAATATTTCAAAAAATTGATCTAATAGTGTCTTCCACTGTATATCATTTATATTCATATCATGATTCATAAAACAAAATTGTTGGTTATATGAATTGAATAAAATATATTTTTTTATATTCTTACTAAAAATTAATTTTGGTTAAATTTATAATAAAAAATTTTATTACTTTTCAGATCACAGAAACAAAAGACGCTCTTCTAGTTCCTCCAGAGGTAAGTATTTTATTTTTACATTTAATAAGTACAAACAATGATTGTTGTAAACAAAAATACATCATATTATTTAAACTTAGTGTTCCCGAAAACTAATCAGCACATCTGTTCATTTGAAACGAGACAATAATTATAAAATTAAGCGAAGGTCACGGCGTTCAATAATTTAACATAAACGTTAATTTAACTGCACTACAGACCACAAAAATGCTTCTTAATGAAACCCATAAATTACCTTCATACTGATAAGTAAATATGTGGTTTTACGGGACGGGGGGACGGCTGTTGTCAACGAATGCATCTAATAAAATTGTGACGATGGAAAATCATTGAAAGAATTTGTTGGTGCCTTAGGACATATGTGTCCAGTCGTTAACAGCAGTTAGTAGCACCGAAACATTTAGTAGTGTTTTGTTAGTCGACGTTGACTGTACTACGTTCTTCGGTTGGTTATTGCTGGCGTACGATGAAGGTGGAGAACGTTTACAACAATATTAACGAATTGGGACGCATCGAGTACAACCGATATGTGCCAGTTAACGACTTCGATGTTTCTAGCGAGGTAACACGTCAATCAAATGGTCACATACAATTTAAACGGCACTTTTATTAATACGCATTTGTTTCAAAGGGGCCACTTAGTAGAAGAACTTAAATAGTAACAATACTTTAAGTACAATTTGAATTTAAATTTATTATGGTGTCAAAATTTTGATTCATTCAATAGACTTGCTAAGAAGTACTAAACTAAATTCAGTTAAATTTATTTAAAGTATTCTTAATTTTAAAATTAATTACAATACATTGAATAAAATGCGCAATTTAAATTTATTATGTTGGCAAAATTTTGATTCATTCGATAGATTCAATAGACAATAGATTAACATTAAAAGTCAATGTAAGCCTTAATTAAATTTTAAATTCTAACTAAGCTAACTTATACACAATTCTAAAATTAATGTTCAAAATATTGATTTTGATGGAATTTACTATGTTGAAAAAATTTTGATTTATTTAATATACAATAACTTATTGCTAAAAGGTAATATAGAGTTTAATTAAATTAAGTGTTCTTATCCCATAAAATAAGATAACATATTGATAAAATAAAAATAAATAATTTATTTAAAGTAATCTTAATTCTAAAATTAATTGTATGCGACACATCAATTTAATAATTTTAAATATTGAAATTAAACTTGATTTAATAATAAATTTGATTTAATAATATTAGTTAAAAAATATATAGTAAATAAGTTTTGTTATTATTTATGACACGTTTTAAGTAACTGCCTAATTTTATAACTTAGAAAACAATCTTAGTAGATTTTTCACTAATTACACTAGGAAGTAATATACTTTTATAACATTTTAATTAAATAAAAAACTTGTTTTGGTTTTACCCATCAATTAATAAATATTAGAATCACATTAAATAATCGGGATTCCCATAATTAAAAAAAAACTTAATTTAAAAAATGTTGTATATTAATAACATTATAATTAAACGTTAATTACAAAAATAAATATTTTCTTTATTTTCTAAAAAACATTAAAACAACAAGTCAGTCAAATTCTTTTCTTTTTTAAATGAATCAATGGATCATTTTTGTAGTAACAAAACAGAAAGAGAAAAAGTCAACAACCTTAACCGGCCGTTTAAAAATAAACTAAACAGTGTCACATGCGAAAACCAATTAAATAATTTCGTGAATTGGACATTCCCATTTTTTAGATGGTTTAATACGAAGAGGTTTTACGTAATAAATTGAGAAAGTAATCACAACATAAAACATTTGGCAACAAACAAGGTCGTTTATATTAATCAATTGTGCAAAACCGAAATTCAGTCACTTTTTATTTTAAAGTTTATTTGTGCTGAACTTTTATTTTTGAATTATTAATTAAGATATATAAATAGACGGACAAGAAATGCCAATTTGTGCCAAGTATTTAATTTAAAAATTCGTTGAATTTTAGAAAAAATATAAATATAAAGTAAACCGATGAGTTTAAACTGCGCAATATTTCAGTGCGTTGCTGAAAAAATTTTCCAACCAAAACATGTATGAATTAGGTTCTAAGAATTTTGTAATTAATAATTCATTACTTCCGAACGTTTCTTAAATGCGTAGTAATGAATTAATTACAAACTGTGGAATTATATAATTCCGTACGCTAATGAAAAGGACCTTCACTCAAATTTATTGAATCGTTTGTTCAGCTGATGTATGGGTTGTATAACCTCAGGCGCAAATTTTGCAAAGAATACCTATCTAATCTACCAATTTAATATTTATAAAAATAATTAACCTGTTTGATTAGAGGTCATTTTAAGGTTACTTACCATTGGTAAAAATTAACTTGTAATAATGTTTTTCTTTAATGAAAGTGTCAAGGCCTGGCAAATATTATTTAAATATTTTGCAGTTCCGGAAGGAAATAAATTTATGAATATTAATTTGGACAAGGATATATTCAATGTTAAAACCGGTTGTCAATAAATTAATTATTGTAAATATATTTTTCTATAGGGTTAAAGAACCGAAATTAATCGTTACATATTACCTGATGTTTTATGTTTTGTCGAATAATATAAATTGTTTCTCCAATTTATTCATGACAATTATATATAAATATTTTTTTAAGGTTTTCAAATATCAAATAACTATATAATTGATTATAAATATATGTTATTAAAAATAATTGCATTGAAAATAGGAAATAAACCACATACTTCCTGTCCCCAAAATGTTCTGTTTTGAAATTAATTCTCAATAGCAAGGACGTGGTATTATTATTTATCATATAACGCAAAATAACTAATTATGAGTAATTCATCTTGCTTGTAGAGTGAATTGTTGCCTTGAAATATGGATCATGGCTTTAAGTTAGTCTGCAGTTCAAAAATAATGCACGAGCTACTCAAGGTGATCACAGGTCGATGTTACTTTACAAAAAAAAACAAATTATGTTTAACTGTAATTAATCAGATAAATCAGATAAGTGTGTTAGTTTGAATTATAGACTAACACCTAAAGGTGAACTGCAAAGTAAATATAATTTGCTTACTTTTATTTTGCACCAATCACTCATTAAATGATTAATTAGGTTTAGATTATTATGATGTTGGCCTTAAACTTGGACTTGTTATAAATAATAACTAATTTTATGTAATGTTCGATTAGATAAAAATAGTGCACAGTGTCACTAAAATCCGCAAGTCAGTTTAATTTTAACTTTTTATTTATCTGTAAATCTCCAGTCTTATTCTTGTCTCAATTAAAAATGACAAGTATTTTATTATCAGCTATATCAATTTAAATGCGTTTAGTAATAATTCTACAATCGATGTTTTTTGTATAGTAACAAAATATACTAAGGAAACGGCTAGAGAATGCACATTATTTGGCACCTATAAAATATTTATCTAAAGTCGTTATCAAAATGTCATATTAGGAATGTAAAATAATCTCAAAGTCGTGCACGAGATTCAGACACGATATTTATATGTAACTGTAATAATAATAATTAAGAAATGTATATTTTAAAGATTTATAATTCAATAGAATTTGGTTCTACTAGATGGGGTGAAAAGTAACCTCATTGGGAATGAAACAATTTTTTTTTATTTTATTCAATGTTGTCCCCTTTCAAATCGATATACATATTCCACCGATTCTCTAACTTTTTGATATTTTCCGAAAAGTAATTTTCTGGGAAGTCTGCAAAATACTCCTCTGCGAGCTGTATTTTTTATTGATGAGCCATCTCTTGAGGTTTGGAAAGAGATAATTGTTCGATGGAGCTAAATCTGGCAAATAAGGTGGATGGGAAGCAATTGGAGCTTGCAAAAACAATTTTTTCCCCTTCATGTGAGGGCGTTTCTCAGCTATTTGGGCCTTCAATCGCTCCAATAATGCGCAGTAATACGCTGCTGATGGCTTTTTCTTTTTCGAGGTAGTCCACGAAGAGTATGCCATGACAATCCCATCAGAAGGTCTGTCGCTACGGACTTCGTCGACAGTGGAGTTTTAGCCATCATGAAACTTTCGAAACAATATTTCATGGTGTAATCTCAAGGAGTATTAGCCTCATAATATTTATCCAACTTTTCTTTTGATTCCTTCGCCGTGTTGTATCTTAAAAAAGTGATATTTTATGAGAGAACGAAAATCATCATGCCAAACACGTAACCAAAAATCAGCTGTCAAAACAAAACTAAGGGCTGTATCGCTCTGAAATTTAACAAGTCGGCCTAAATATGAATGGACTATAAGGCATCATAACCTTTTTTGCTATAGCAGCGCATTTTGGTGGACAAGAAGGTTACTTTTCACCCCACCTAGTAATATAATATAATAATAATAATATATTAAGAAATACTTATTGTAATTGTAATTTATTTTTTTGTTACTAAGAGCTGTGACATTATTAATATGATTGCGAAATAAATACATAATTTACGTTAAAATAAATTCTTTATGAACTTAATTATTCTAGTGTTGGAAACCAACTCGTTTGCATTTCGTCAGATAAAAAGCAAAGTATAGAGAATATATATAATTCAAGGAGACATATATTTCTTATCATTTCTACGACTTTTTAATTAAATAATTCCTTTTTTTATACCGTATTATTTTCTATTTCAGGTAAGATTATGTCACATTTAGCAGTAAGTTGCCTAATACTATGTTCAGGACACGAATTTTATGGGTTTTAATAAACTAAAAGTCGCCTCTAATTAACTATTTTTATCGAAACTCTTTGAAATGTTGACATTTTCATGTTTCACATTTAAATTGAAACGACCTTCGATTTGGATAAGCAAGATCAACTGCTATTTTGCCGAAATCGGTGGTGTATTAATTAATATCAATAACTAGAGTTCATTGATACACAATCTGCAAAAATATTTGCTCTAGTTCAACAACGAACAGGTGATTTTTATTAATACTAAACGTTGTTAATGATCGAGGGAAGTCGCCAGGTGAATATCTTTTTACATTTTTGCAAAGTTTTACAATTTATTTATTAGTAGTTTGGGTAAAATAAGAGACAGTTATTTCAAATTTATTATGGATGTAACATAGAAATGACGAAATTCAAAGCTCCAAAGTTGATTGGAATGTTGTCGGTGGATAATCAGGAAATCTGGATTCCTGACGTGAAAGAGTTTGTACTGGATTACAAAGTAATAATAACCCCTGAATCAATTTATCGGCAAACGACCCCAAATAACCTAAATAAACAACCCAAATTTAAAACATCGACCGTCGACGACGACGACGACAACGACGACAAAGACGCAACATAAATTGATGAAACAGTCGTTTTCACGCGTTTATCGATCCATCCAGGCGAGTCTCAAGGTCACTTTCTCGCGCAACCAACCCCCCGTGCCGTGACGTCATCGGTGAATTGACCGTTTCCAGAAACTGGCGGGGGTGTGTTCGAAACGAACGACTGACGTCCTGAAGGTGACCCCGTCCTGTCCTTCCTGCCGCCGAGTCACGGTATTCGCGTCGTGTACCGCCGAGAGTGCGAACCGCCGAGCGACCCGTGCAAACCGCCTCCACCGCCACCACTCCGAAGCCGCGGCAGCACAGGCCGGGGGCTCCAGAATCGTCAATCTAAGGGTAGATGCGACACCAAGGCGTGAACATGTGCACGGAGAAAATAGCCCAGAACAACAGAGTGTCGCCCATTGTAAGTTTCATGTGCACCAACCACCACCACCACCACCATGGTAGAATGCTTGTAGATGGTAGATCGGTTAGACCCTTTCCCAATCTGACACCACGATGGGCACGTAGAGTAATGATTTGTATGTAGATGTTAAAGAGCAGTCAATTCGGTTTTATACTGTTTCTGGGAATGGCACTCATACTGCCGGCAGATGACCTGAAAAACTTTTGTAGGTCGACGAAACTAGCTATGTGTGGTTGGATTATTGATCTGGAAATTTTGCTACGTTTATTTCGAGAAACTATTATAGTTCGTTCCTTCGTTTATGCGATTTCAAATAATTAACGCCGATTGCTACTTTTCAATGTGACGTAATTGATTAGCCATATTAAAAAAATCCCAATATTTTCCTACATAAATAATCTTTTTGCGTAAGCGTTTCAAGTAGTGAATTTTTAGACTTCATATATCATATATGCATAATTTTTGTTACTTAAACGTACATACTTATAAATATTTTTAAAAGAGATAAATATAATTTTCGAAACCCTTAAGAAAAAAACTGTAGTAAACAATAGTAAATTTTTGTGTAGGAATGTAGAATAAAACATCAAATTCAGAATATCAGGTAGTGACCGAAGGCTTTAGTTCTCACAGTAATTTAATTCTTATCTGATTCTAATCAGATCAGTCAGTTATACACTTTCAAAAACATTTTAATAAGCACTAAACTGTTGTTAAACTATAAAATTAAGTCTATATCTGACTGAGACATTTTCACTTTTCATGCCCTAAAAACTATCCCAATTAATTTTTCTTAACTGTTTATTATAAAAAGTTTTCTAATGATAAATTAGTGCATTAAGTCAAAATCAATATTTGATATTTTGAGAAATTTTATGGAAAGATTTCAATGACGTACTTATTTTATCATAAAAACTACTCAAATCAATTTTCCTCAGTTTTTATTATAAAAAATGCTCTAACAGTCTTCGATAGAGAAATACGAAAAACAATTTTATTGATAAATCCTTTATTTTATAACTTTTGACTTATTTTTCCTTAGATTCATCTTAATTGGAGCACTCTGAATGAATAAATATTTAGTGGTATTTTGTTCCCAATTTGATGTATGATCTTAATTATTCAGCTGATAATTTATATTAGTTAGCCATGAGTATCAAAAATTCTTAATTGCACTTTGCATAATAACCATTCAAATTAAAAATATGACAGTATTTTTTATAAATATAATTTTATTTTATATAAATCTCAAACAATTTTTATAATGAATCAAGAAATACGAACAATAGTAAATTTTCAATATACAACGTATTTGATAAGATAATTATTGAATAAAAATCATAAAAATTCTAACAATTCATGTTTACAAATACATATAAAAGGGGAAACCCATTTATATACATGGAGGTTGTTAACTTGATAACAACAATAAAAACGATGCAAAATTTTGTTAATCTTACAAATTTTGGTCTGTAGTTAACAACAACGTATTAACCAATATCATATGTGCACTATCAATAATTTCTTTATGGAGAGTAATTTTGTGACACCTCATTTGAAAATTGTTTTTATTCTCTATTTGGTGGTTTAATATGTTAGATAAACATCCAAAAAAGTATTTAGTGTTTGTTACCAAAAACATTGATATTCTAATAAAGTATTAGAGGTCAATATTTACACAACAGAAGACAGATTTAGTATATCCTTGACTTTTTTTACGACCTCACTATACCAATCGAAAACCGTTTGATCCGACTAAATTTTGAGGGAGACATCATGCACGACAGAGATAGTAAAAGTCTGCCAATTTACTTCACAGTGGGAATCTTTTATTGTCCTTGTCATTCGTGATGCCTCCCTCAAAATACAGTAGTATCGAAGGCTTTCTAATCGGTTGAGAGTGAGGTATCTCTTAGTTTAATATTCAGTATATGCAACTTTCTAAGAATATTTGAAGTATAAAAACATATATTTTAACACTTCTCAAAGTCAAAGTTTATTGATCCACTGTATAACTAGGAATCACATCACCGAGTTAAGATTAATTATCACAAGTGAATTTTATTCGACAATATTGAAATGATACTGAATCAACATTTGAGATGTACACATTTTAGTTTATTTTGATTTTATAAATTGAATTAAGTTATCTTTAATTAAATTCAACCCTGAACAGTAACATAAATTTTCGAGAAGCATTACAAGTCTAATTATATCTACCGACTATTAAATGTAATAAAGTCAAATCATAAATAATGCCAAGCAGTATATGTTATGTTTCTGAGAATGCTTAACCACTATTATTACTATATTATTTTTACAATTTATAAGCAAATTAAACAAATTAAGGTGTGCACAATTTTCACATTTCATATCATAAAAACTTCGCCGATCAATTTTTATCAACTTTTTAGTATTAAATATGTTAATTTTTACACTATGTTCTCTAATGATAAACTAATGCATTATATTTTATTCAAAGGTTTCAATAAAGTACTTATTTTTTTATAAAAACTATCCCAACCGATTTTCATCATTTTTTAGTATAAAAAATGTTACAGCAGTCTTCGGAAGACAATTGTAATGGTATATCCTTCATTTTTTAATTTTTGAGTTATTTTTCCTTAGAATCAAGTTAGAATTAAACCAGTTACGAACTGTTTCCATCTGAATTGGATCACACAGAATAAATAAATATTTAGTAGTGTATAGAAGATTGTTCCCAATTTGATATACGATCTTAATTATTCACCTGACAATTTATATTAATTAACCATGAGTATCAAAAATTCTTAATTGCACATTTATTGCACGTTGTATATAAATGATCATTCAAATTAAAAATATGAAGCATTTTTTATAAATATGATAAATATAATATTATTTTATATAAATCTTAGCATTTCATATAATTTTTATAATAAATTACAAACAATAGTAAATTTTCAATATATAATGTATTTGATAAGATAATTATTGAACAAAAATCATAAAAATCCTAATAACTGATGTTTACAAATACATATAAAAGGGGAAACCCATTTATATACATGGAGGTTGTTTACTCGTTAACTGTTCAATGGATGATGTCGAATAAAAACAATGTAAATTTTATCAATCTTATTAATTTTGGCCTGTAGTTAACAACAACGAATTAACCAATATCGTATGTGCATTATCATCAATTTCTTAATAAAGGGTAATTTTGTAACACATCATTTGAAAATTATTTTTATTCTCTATTTGGTGATTTAATATGTTAAATAAAGTACCAAAAAATATTTAGTGTTTGTTACCAAAAACATTGATATTCTAATAAAGTATTACAGATCAATATTTATACAAATGAAGACAGATTTAGAATATCCTCGACTTCTACATTGTTGGTTGTGCTTAAAATAGGGGGGTTTTTACGATCTCACTATACCAATCGAAAACCGCTTGATCCGACTAAATTTTGAGAGAGAGACATTATGCACGACAAAGACAGTAAAAGTTTGCAAATTTACTTCATAGTAGGAATCTTTTACTGCCTCTGTCATTCATGATGTCTCCCTCAAAATTCAGTAGGATCGAAGGCTTTCCAATCGGTATACCTCACATTTAGTTTAATATTCTGTATATGCAAGTTTCTTACATTCTTTAAAAATGACTAAGAATATTTGAAGTATAAAAACATGTATTTTAAGTTTCAAAGTCAAAGTTTATTGATCCATTGAATAACTGTAACACATCACCTAGTTAAGATTAATTGTTACAAGTGAATTTTATTCGACAACATTGAAATGATACTGAATCAACATTTGAGATGTACACATTTTAGTTTATTTTGAATTTATAAGCTGAATTAAGTTATCTTTAATTAAATTCAGCCCTGAACAGTGACATAAATTTTCGAGAAGCATTACAAGTCTAATTATATCTATCGCTTATTGAATGTAATAAAGTCAAATCATAAATAATGCCAAGCAATATGTTTCTGAGAATGCTTAACCACTATTTGTGTTATTTTTACAACTTATAAACAAATTAAACAAATTGAGGTGTGCATTATTAAATTCAATTAAAAAAAATCACAAACATGCCTCAAAACACGTTCAATTATTCAACAAATATTGTTTCCAGGTATTTCACGTGTTAGCCGCAAAAGTTGTTGCAGTAAATTTTATAAATAAAAAACGGACGTGACCAGATCCACTTTGTAACCGTACCAGGAATAACTTGGGGCAGTTGCCAAAATAAATTTTTAATTTCACCAAAAAAAAAACGTTAAACGTTTATATAACCCATATAGATATTTAAAAATGTCTATATTACCATCATGTTATGGCTTGACCCACATAAACAACATGGACAATATGAGCTAATGCAGTCGTGCCATTGTATAATAATTGACTGGCTTCCGTTAGCGTACAAATTCAAATTTTGATTCAACAATGATGCGCTTTTTATATTTCCGTCAATATAAATGTTCTTAATTAAAAAAATTAAATATTTAACAGGACAATAAAAATCCAGATTGAATATTATAGCGGAAGTTTTTTTCTGCGCCGATAAACAATACCAGATAAATCCTGCGTATATTAACCCCATGTTTAATCCTTTTGTTTATAAATGTGATTATCTGATCTTGTGCAATATATTGACGTTTGTGATAAATATAGGCCTTAATTGGCAATAATACAAGTAAAACACACATTTTATAGTCAGCACAAGCATTATTGAAACAGCTTATCTTGATAACCAAGATTCTACTCATCAAGTATTGATGGTACACGAAAGGTGGTTTCATTTAATTGGACTTTTCCTTGTTCAATTCTAATTAACCATGAGTATTAGAATTTAAACTAACATACAGTCATCGTTGATAATAGGATAATTGTTAGTAAACGTTGTCATTTTTTGTAGCTACAATCACATAAGCTACCATCCATTCAAAACAATACATTTAAGCGAACAATCATACATTTACACATTAGCTCATGATTTATTTTGCATATCAGTTTCATAAATGTTTATTTTATTTCTACGTAAATTCACAAAACGGTGACGCACACCTGATTTGCAATGTCGATTGAAGGTTATCATTACTGGAATTTGTAACATATTTGGAGGAACTTAAGAATTGATCGATGAAAACACTGTTCTGGGAAACATTCCGCTAAAACCTTATCTTATCAATACGATTATCATAGATCGAGTATTGATTAAATAATAACATGCAATTGTTGGACTTGCATACTCCATTAAGGTAGAAACTGCCTCGTAACATTTTGATTTATAAAACGATTTAACTAATTCAAAAGATGGTCAATAAAAAACCCTCTGCACACCATGGAATATGTAATATATTTAGAGGAACTTAAGAATTGATCCATGAAAACACTGTTTTGGAAAACATTCCGTTAAAAGTTTATCTTATCGATACGATTATTATAGATTGCGTATTGATTAATTAATAATTACTTTCCCAATGTTGGACACTCCAAGATAGAAACTGCCCCGTAATATTTTAATAATATAACTTGATTTTGCTAGCTCAAAAAATGGACAATAATTCTATGCATACCACAGAAATTGTTTTCTATTCCTCTAAGAGCTTCTGCAACATTTTTTTTTTTACTTGTCAAAATTATTTTTTCGTCTAAGGTCTTCATTGATTTTATCATCCTTCTAATTGGGTACATACCAAATTTCATGAATATTGCATATTCATAAAATTTTGACAGAATTTAAACTAATGAACTTATTTCTTGTGGTTAAGTAAACAATAGAATGAAATGTCACAATGAGAATATAAGATAGTAACTAAACGAATTAGTTCTCACAAACAATTTAATTCTTAGCACCAAATTTCAAATTTATTTATTTTTACAACTGTTTTATACAAAACAATTTATTGTCCAATTTTGAGACCATCAAATTATCGATGTTACTTGTAATACAGAACAACTTATTGTCCAATGAGTTTCTGGTCCATTTTTCGTCGATATTCTAATAACTTTTGATTCTAATAACTAAAAAATAAAGCTTGTTTACAAACATGTATATGTTAGATACATTCAAATAACTTAAAAATAAATATGCTGTCTACTTTGACGTAAAATACTTACGTATAATACATAAATGGCTGCCAATAAATTGGATTTTCAGAGATATTTTAACAATCAGTATATTAATATTGAACAAACACCTCAAGTCAATATCTGATACTTTCAGAAATGTTGTACATTTTATGGCATGATTTAGTTTATAACAAGATCACGTTCATTAAAGTTCGTTTTATTCATCTCTCCATTTAAAAGGTATTGAGAATTTTCTTTCATAAAAATTATCCAAATCAATTTTTTACTCTAAAAATATTCTATATATTTTAAAATTATTTAATTCAAATATTGTCCGGTCAGTATAAAAAATATATTTCACTATTATATAGGTTATTTTTGACACATAAGAAAAAAATATTACACTCCACAGAAGAGGAAAAAAATAATTAACATGAAACATCAAGGTTTAAATATTGCTGACATTGCTAAAAATTTAATGTGCTCCCGAAAATGGTTTATGTTATTAATATTAAATATGAAATAACACATCCAATTGAAAATACAATAAGAAAACATCCTTTTATAGACAGACAAGTTGGAAGAATCAGTAAACGAAATCCTTCCTTGTCTTCTATGCAAATAAAAAATGTATTAAGTCATACAATATCAATGTGTTTAGTAGGATGAATCAGACGTGACAGAGTGAACAAAACTTACAACTTACTTACTTATATATCAGTTAAGTAATATTTGAATATGAATATTCGAACAAAACTTGAGTTTACACAAACATATACAAATACTAATTATTCTGCTAAATTTTGGCGAAGAATACTTTGGATCGATGAATCCAAATTCTATAGAATGGTAAATCAATTTATCAGTTATATGGATTTTTATACATGATTATGACTTGAAGCTGTCCAAAGATGTTCAAAATTGTTTAAAATACAATCATGTTGAAGTTCTCTATTGGCAACCGCAAAGTTAGGATCTAATTCCTTTTGAAAACTTATGAAATGACATAAAATCTCTATTAAAACACTAAAACCATCAAATTTATATGAAATGGGATAAGTAGAAAGTAGAAATTATTTTGTATAGACACTAAATAAATAATTGTAGGAGGAATATAGTAAGATTATTTAGAAATTATTGTGCATTTCTTAATTTAAAGAAATAGTAATATAGTAATGAGTGCTATTTCTTTTGTCATCACTGTACACTGAGTGTTTTACTTTTAATCTTTTAAGTTATTTATTTTTTTATTAAAATCAAGTTACGGAGTGTATTCCTTTTAAATGGACCACACTGAATGTGTAAATATTTAGCGGTACATATCAGAATTTCGTTCCCAATTTGAAAGGAGCTCTTAATGTTCTATTGACAATATATATTAGTACAATTACGAACACGAACATAAAATTCAAAAATGAACTGAGGAAATGAAAATAATTACGATGCTAAAACAGATGTAAGTCTCTATATTTAGCCGGTATCGTTGTAAAATCAATTTTAAAATGTATCAAAATAATTACATGGTACAATTTCAACCTCAATACGTCCTTGCAATGGAGAAGCATTAATTAATTGAATTTCCGTGATGTGATTACAGAAAATAATTAAAGTCTCAATTACACGTTCAAAAAAAGTGTCATCAAAATATTATGCAATTGTTGACAATCGTTTTGAACTCCCAATTTGCTAATCTACGGAAAAATTAGTATATAAATTATGTGTCCACAACGAGTGATCACGTTTATTAGCATAAACGTGCTACTCAATTACGTCTTACGTTTTGTTGTCGAAATGTCGTATTACTGAACGACAATACTTAAAACGCAGATAAAACGGCGAGAGATTTTTGTTTACATCTCAAACACAAGGATGTTTCGATTAAAACTGGAAAAACGGGCCGCACCAATTGTACTTAAGGACCAATTAAACACTTCTGGTGGAACGTCATACCAGTCATGTGCCACAGTCACGGGAACGGGAAGTGACATACGGCCCCGGCGGGATTTCTGATGAATAACTGCGCGCTGTTACATCATGAAAGCAGGAATTCGTATGGAAGGTGTGTCCGAAGACATGCGCTTCAGACGCCACACAACGTGCGTGTTTTCATATTTCACTTCCTTCGATACCTCAGGCTCGATTTTTTTGTAAAAGAGGTGTGGGTTATTGTTTATGTGTTACAAATCGAGTTGATGATGCAGTTCAAAAATATACTTATTAATGACGTTCTGTTGATTATCTACGCAACATACAGTAATCCTCTAGTCATTCCAATTATATTGATGACATTATCTCAAATGTGGACGGATTAATTAATATTTATATTAATTAATTAAATAATCGCTAAATCGCTATTCTTTCAAACAATAACTAACTGATAAGTGGTGTAAATTATATCCAGCCATCGAATTGATATTCAGTTTTGTGGTGTGCATGTATTTGCATAAATAATGCCATAATTTATTTTTAATCATTGCGGCTTTCCATTTCTGAATTAGTTGTTATGTTTAACCAACCAAAATTAAAATTTACAATGTTACATAACATTTTTATTGGAACCAGATATATCTTGAAATGTTGGTACTTAATAATAGCACTTACTTATCGTATGGTGTGAATGATAATAATTAAAAACGGAAACAATAGAACGATAAATGCTTTGAATTATTTAGATCTTGACGTTGAGTTCGTGTGTGTAACATGATGTCTCTAACATCGAATTGACGCAAGTCATTTGTACTTAATAAAAAATAGTCGAGACATGTAAAAAACGAGTGATACGAAAATTGACGGATCATTTTTGACTTAAAATTAATCATTCCATTTTGTATATTAGTAATTTGATTTTTTGCACTTCTTTAGTGACAGTTATTCCATTATTATGTCGAACGTGATGCATTTCACGTACGCTTTCTTATTCTATTGATTTAAGCTCGCGGACAAACTACACAGTTTATCGGGCTGAAAACCTCACTGATTCACCGTTCCCACTTGGAAACTTTCTTGTAAATCCCAGTATGTATTAATAACATTAGTAACTCAGTCAACATTGCAAATTGCGGTTGGGAAAATCGGTGTATTGTTTTCTTTAATGTAATCAGTACAGAATTATTTTAATAATTAACTTACTAGTCAAGTAATATAAAAAAAGTTCAAGTAGCGTCAAACAAAATTTGGTTAACAGATATTATATTTTGAAATATCTTTAATTTCAGCCTAAATTGATTGTTGTTAAATATTTGAATATTTTTAAATTTTATAACTATTATATTTCGAAATATTCTTAATTTCAGGGTAACATGATTGTTGTTAAATATTTGTGTATTAAAAATCACTATTTTAAAATCAAATTAAAAGATTCCAGAACCCAGATTTATGTTTATCGTGAAATACAGAAATTGACCAATTTATTGTCCAATTTTATGTTGATCAATAAAGTAGCTCCAAACAAAATTTGTTAATTTGTGTATTTTTAATTTTTAATAACTATTATATTTTGAAATATCCTTAATTTCAAGATAAATTGGTTGTTTTTACATATTTCTGCTATTCCACTATTCTAAAACCAAATTAAAAGATTCTAGGACCAAAATTTATAACTATTCTAGGTTACCAATTTATTTTCCAATTTTGTCAATTTGAGTTTTTTTTTAATTTTTAACAGATATTATATTTTGTAATATCCTTAATTCAGCCTAAATTTATTGTAGTTAAATATTTATGTAACATCAAACAAAGTTTGTTAATTTGAATATTTTTAAATTTTAATAACTATTATATTTTGAAATATTTTTAATTTCAGGCAATAAATCAATTTTTGAGTTTTAAAAACCACCATTTTAAAACCAAATTAGAAGATTCCAAAACCCAAATTTATAGTTATCGTGAAATATAGAAATTGACCAATTTATTGTCCAATTTTATATTAATCAATAAAGTGACATCAAACAAAGTTTGTTAATTTAAGTATATTTAATCTTTAATTGATATTATATTTTGAAATATCTATATTTTCAGACAAAATTGGTTTTTTGTTAAATATATCGATGTATTAAAAATCACTTTTTTAAAACCAAGTTAAAAAATTCCAGAACCCAGATTTATAGTTATTGTTCAATTTTATGTTGGTTAATAAAGTGACATCAAAGTTTGTTAATTTAAGTATTTTTAATTTTTAATATCCATGGAATATCTATATTTTCAGACCAAATTTTTTTGTTTGTTAAATATATCGATGTATTAAAAATCACTATTTTAACACCTATCTAAAAGATTCCAGAATCAAGATTTATAGTTATCCTAGTATACAGAATTTGAGCAATTTATTGTCCAATTTTATGTTGATCAATAAAGTAACATCAAACAGATTTTGTCAACTTAAGTATTTTTAATTTTTATTAAATATTTTGAAATATGTATCTATATTTTCTGGCTAAATTGGTTGTTGTTAAATATAACATATATATGTATTTAAAACAACTATTTTAAAACGAAATAAAAAGAATCCATAACAAAGACATATATTTATTCTACTCACTCCAATTTACTTTTCATTTTTTAAATAACATGTTGCCGCTACTAACAAAATATTGGTACCTGTAAAATTATTTAAATATAACTTGGCCATTAAATTAGTGTATGTAAAAAACTATTACGTTAATTTTTATCTCTGCATGTAGAATAAAGGGAAAATGAGTAATGATTTCCTACTAATCTTTACTATACTTAAATGATATCTATTTAAGTATGTATGTGAGTAATGATTTCTTACTAATCTGTAAATAGGATTGTCATTTTTATATACTAAAAATGTTTCTATTAATTTTTTTATAAACAAAATATAAGTATATTTATAATAATTTCGTATATTATGTGCTATCAATTGAAATCAAAAGCTCCAAGAACTAATTTTAATAGTTTTGGATGTTCTTTTGCAATATTATTCGAAACAATTATTCGAATGTTTTATGGATATTTACCTTAACTGGCGCAATCTCTTTTTCCCCATTATGAGATTAGGTGTACGTGCTGTTTATCAGATTAAAATCAAAAACTTCAAAAACTAATTTTAATAATGTTGGACACTTCTTTTACACTTTTATTCGAAACGGTCAGATGTTTCATTGGTTTTGATCCAATGATATTTAATTATAAATGAAAGCTGATAATTCAATGGATATTTATCCTTAACTGAAACAATATCCTTTCCCTTAATTTAGCATTCGAAATACGTGCTGTTAATCAGATAAAACAAAACATTCCAAGAACTAATTTTAATAGTTTTACACATTTCTTGTGCAATCTTATTCGGAACAGTTACTTGAATGTTCTTTAATCAAAAATGAAAGCTTTAATAACACGACGGACTCAATCTTCTCGATCAATTTCAAGGTGACACTTCTTGTGCAATCTTCCACGAAAATTCCTCCGGTTTCCTTTAACGGAATCCAACCAGAATCTTCCTCGAAGAACGTCATCCTTGCTGATCAGTTTGAGGCAATGACAGTGGCCAAAGTCACCTTGTTGGGTTGTCCCAACGTCGGCTCGGCATGGTGCAATATGCGGTAAACGTGATGCCGAGCAGATTCGAGAAGCGCGGGCAGAAGCACGTGCCGAAAGGGGCCCAAGTCCCCGTGACGTAGCCGGTGACATTCACATCGGCATCGCTGGCACACCTCTGGAGCCGACCAATCGTCGGCTCCGGTTCAAAGGCTCGCCGAGGGGAAAGTCCCCGCGCCTCCCCTCCAAAGCGTAACCGATGTCGGGCTCCTCGTGAACGCGCAAGTTTCCAATTCAGTTTCAACCTTACTGTGATAATCTGTGTGTTGTCGGCGCTGGAAGTGTTTCACCAGCTTTTTTTGTAAATCAGTAATAGTTTTTTTGGCGTGACTAGAAAACGGGGCCTTGCTGACAATGGGCTACAGAATTAACAACTGTCCTAATCAAAAGGTAGGTGGGCGAGGGCTTGGCGTGTCTGATTCGAGTGTGCGAATTGGTCCGGTTTGGGGGTGTGTTGCGGACGAGAACTTCTTACAGTTTCGGACCACATGGCTTCCCATTGATCTAATTGGATGTGTCGACTTTCTTCCAAAAAACAACTTTTAGCATTTTTTAAATCTTACCGACGCTATAACTGTTTGTTTGATTGTTTATTTAACCTTTAAACAAACGTTAATACCACCTAGTATGATTTGAAATATACTAATGTTACAACATGCCTAATGCAAATTTTATTTTACATATAAATTATAAAACTCACTGAACAACTTTGCCTTTATTTTGACAATTATTTGTACCTGGTTGTTTTTCATACTGATAATGATTCAATTTATTCTAGTATAGCTTGCAATATTCAAGGTTACATACATTTTTGTTCAAATTTGCTTTTTCAATATAAACTCTAAATACAGTCACTTTTTTACGACTTGACTTAATTTTACTTAAAAATTTTAACTAATTTTTAATTTTTTAAATCCAAATATAGAAAGGAGATATGACACACAATTCACCTAGAAAGATTGCAAAATAGTGCAGGTGAATTTTGTTTATCAAAGGAAGGTCAATGGATTACGAACAAATGTTTCATGGAATAATAAAGATAAAAGTTGGCATTTCCAAACGTAATGGAATTAAATATGAGACTAATTTGCATAAAAGTAAAAACGCAAATATATCAAGGCACTGTAAATATAACAATATTACAATTGATTATACCATAGTTTACAAATATTTGAAACTGTTTAATTATAAAATTTAGTCAAAATAATTATACTTTAGAACGCTTTGTAAATATTTAAATTCCACGTCTAATACCACCTTGTATTGTTTTATTATCGACGCAAAATATTATTAATAACTTACATGTAAACGAATGGTTGTAAAATATTTATTGTAGTTACGAGTCGAAAATTTAAAATATAATGTTTGTTCCTGTTATCGTGTAATTATAAAATAACAATAATATACGACATTTACTACGTAATTTATTAAATAAATTTTCAAATAAATCTTATTTATATTTTTTATTACAGGTAAAGGAACGTCTAAAAGAATTTGTCTTAGACAACGACAAACTGAGAAGATACATTGAGGTTTTCACGGATCATCTTAACAGGGGCTTGGGTAAGGCAACGAACCCAACCTCTATCGTCAAATGTTTCCCCACATACGTACAAGATCTGCCCAATGGCCAAGGTAAATGTTTGTCAATCATCCTCTTTGAATCGTTCTGACTGTAAAGAAATTTTAGAAAAGGGCAAGTTTCTGGCCCTGGACTTGGGCGGCACCAATTTCCGTGTCCTGTGCGTGGAACTGGACGGCGAGCACTGCGAGATGAACTCCAAAATCTTCGCCATCCCTCAACACATCATGGTGGGAACCGGCGAACAACTGTTTGATCACATTGCCGAGTGTATGCACACCTTTGTCAAGGAGGAGGGCATCGAAAACGAAGTGTTGCCTCTCGGCTTCACCTTCAGTTTTCCCTTGATACAGAAGGGTCTGACCGTTGGCATCCTCCAACGGTGGACCAAAGGGTTCAAGTGTTCCGGTGTCGAAGGCGAAGATGTCGTCAAGCTACTCGAGGATGCGATTGAAAGAAGAGGTGTAAGTGCTTCATCATTTAGTCATAAACATATATATTAACATGCGGATGCTCTAACACGTAAAACTCTTTAAAGGTTGTTAAACATTCCGTTTTAATTTAGGACGACCTTCTGTGTGACGCTATTAATTGTTTAAACGTAATTTCTCAAGATGCCGGTAATTACATCACAGTAATTTGTACAGCTACGGCGACGGATACATTTATTCTAATTCAATTGAACAATGTGGGCATTAATTACAATTCCACTAATAGATATGTATTGTGTCATTATTAAAACCTTCATTAAATACATTATTTTTATCGTTATTATATTTAAATGCAATTTCCTGATATATTTCCATATTACTCCACAAATTTTTACATTGAATTATATCCTATGATTACTTTGTTATCGAGTACAATTTAAAATTCCATTGCAGGCAAAAATATCATTAATGGCAATACTGAACGACTCTACAGGCACACTAATGTCGTGCGCCTTTTACAAACATAACTGTTACATAGGCACCATTATTGGTGAGTGTAGGAAACAATGCACACCAACAGCTGCATGTCCTACAGATTAAATTTACACCAATTTAGAATAGAAAGCACTTGTTGAGCATGTTGGAGTTTTTCGCCACTTTAGTGCTGTCTCCTTTTGCTTTTAGTTTATGCATGGTTTTATTCTTTTCTTACAGGATGTCAAAATAGACGTATGTGCGATCTTAAACGACACAACAGGAACACTTATGTCATGTGCATGGAAAAACCACGATTGTGGCATAGGTTTGATCATTGGTAGGTTCACATTTTCATCTTCATTACTATGACAGTCATTCATTGAATGGCTTCTAATTAGTTCTCCTATTCTTCACAAATACTCATTGAATGACTGTCTTTCTTACAATTATCCATGAGCTTTGTTTGATATGTTAGAATAGCTAAGCATTTACACCCGCAGAGTGATTCGGCACAATTTTTAACACAAATGGTACCAAACAAAGTTAATTTGATGCCACTAGAATTAAGGAACAATCTCGAAATATGTTGTTCTCATTTTAGGCACGGGTAGTAACAGCTGTTACGTAGAGAAACAAGCAAATGCCGAGTTGTTTGATGAAGAAGATATGGGTTCTGGGGAGGTTTTGATCAATACTGAATGGGGTGCGTTTGGAGACGATGGCGCTTTGGACTACATTAGAACTGAGTACGACGAAGAAATTGACAGAAACTCTATTAATGTCGGCACACAAAAGTAAGCACTCAACCCCAAAACCCCTAGTCAAATTTTTAATCATAATTGAATTTCAGACAAGAAAAGATGATCTCAGGAATGTACATGGGAGAATTAGTAAGACTGGTAACCGTAAAATTGATTAAAGAAGGTCTCATGTTCGGCGGCAAAGGTTCCGATCTGATCAGCAAACGGGACAACTTCTACACCAAATACGTGTCGGAGATCGAATCAGACGCACCGGGCACCTTCAACAACGTGTCGATGATCTGCGAGGAGTTGGGCCTGAAACACGCCACAGAACAGGACTACATCAACCTGAGATACATTTGCGAATGTATTTCGAGGAGGGCTGCGCATCTGGTGTCTGCAGGTCTGGTGGCCTTGCTCCACAAAATGGGCAAGCCCAATGTGACTGTTGGTGTTGACGGTTCAGTTTATCGGTTCCATCCAACTGTCCATGATGTAATGGTAGAAAAAATGACAGAGCTGTGCGACCCCAATATCAAAGTAAATATTTTATTCGTTCTACCTAAGGCAACTATGATTAATTGTATTTTATTTTTGTTACAGTTCCAGTTAATGTTATCAGAAGACGGCAGTGGTAGAGGTGCAGCTTTGGTGGCCGCAGTGGCGGCAAGAAAGAAGAGGGAAGCTCAATTAAGCGCGTAACAGCAAATCAATGTGTACAATTTAATTTAATAGATTTTTAAATTGATAACAACTTAAAAGCTTGTCCTTTAAATTTAATTTTAGTGAGTCAAGTTTGTGTTATGGGTTAAATAGACTACAAAGTGAAAATAGCCCCTGAGCAGGTCTCAGTTATTGTCAGTTAATTATTGTTTACAGTGTTGTTTTATGTGGAATATACATGAACGTCGATATATTCCATTTGTATTATGTTTTATACTGTATATTTTACAAAATACCTATTTAAATGATATTTTCTATAATTTTACACCAATTGGTCATATTTATTTAACGTTAAATAATTTATTTATATTGTTATTTATGTGGAAAAAAATTTGATCCGATTTTATTTGTTTTTTTTTTATGGAGCATTGCCTTATCCACTGAAAATATATAATACTCGCTTTCATTTATAATGTAATAGGACAATACTTCTACTGAAAAATGTTAAATTAACTGCCATAACCACATAAATTTCATCTTCACATTGAATGTTTGTGATTACGAAATTGTTGATATATTATAGTATATTTTCTCTGATTTTTGTAAATAATTTTATTTTTTTGTCACTAGTTACTTAAAAATGGCATTGTTTTTATACAAGGCAATGATTGTATTGTATATTGTAAAAAATTTTATGTCAAATAAATAGTTTAAAAAATACATGGTTTAATTTATTTCATTAAAGGTGAAAGGTGACATTTTAAAATTGGACATTATGTTTATTTAATTTAATTCCATAGCATTCTGGAGACACAATTGCATTGAATAAAGGAACTTGAGCAAATTGTCAACAGAATTCTTTGCATATATTTCACCGACAGCTTCCTTGTCTCCTGAAATCCTCCTAATTTTAAAAGCAGTTACCATTTCACGTGCTTGAGAGTAGAGGGGTTGATCAAAAGTAATCACACGTTTTTTGTCCATGTGACTTAGCAATGTCGAGAGCACAATGTAAAGCTGTCTATATAATGTCTACGTGGAGTTGTTACTATTTAGAGTAGGAGTACAAGTAATCCATAGGAAACGAGTTTTAAACAAAAAATCGATTTTTATGATTTTTGACCTCTGACTTTTTAAGTTGTGGTCATCATGTGTGAATCTTGAGACAAGTTTTGGAATGTAAAAATACAAGTTTATACGAAATTATAGGTGGGTATCTCAATTTCCAAGATATTCACCTAATTTTGACTAAGATGACTGGACTAATAAAGAATTTTGTCAACAGGCTAAGCAGCTACCATTCTTGCGTTACATCCCAATTTAAATCGTTTTATTTATAATGTAATAAGACGATACTCCCACTTAAAAAAAGTTAAATTAACAACTGTAACCAAAGAACTTTGATCTTCACGTTTAAAGTTTGTGATTACGATTTTCACTAATTTTTATAATTTTATTTATTGCCACTACTTACATAAAATAGTATTGTTTTTATATAAAGTAATGATTGTATTGTATATTGTAAAAAATTTATATCAAATAAATAGTTTCATTTATTTCGGAGTAGGTAAAATAAGACATTTTAATATTAGACAATAAATTTATTTAATTGCAATAATTCCATAGCACCTTGGAGAAACGACTGGATCGAATAATTGAACCAAGAAAGATTTGCTATGTCCCGATTCTAGTAGATATAAAAGTCTGTCCAACAAAATGAGGTTTTCAATAACCGGAGCAAGCATACACCTGATCAAATAAAATACGTTGAGTTCATGAACTCTATGTTTGTGAGTATCAAAAAAATCATTTATCACTTTGTCTTCCATATCTATTTCCAGGTTTAGACGTTTCAACGCTTTTTTATAGTAGTCCAAGAAATCTACTGCAGGTTTTCTAAATCTACCAACATCTTTAAGTTTAATATTTGGGTGCATTGTTTTCATCATAATTTCTAACAATGCTCTATAGAATATGCTTGAACTTGGTAACTCCTTATAATAAAAAATCCTGTCTACAGATTGAGCAGCTACCATTCTTGCGTTACGTCCCAGTTTAAATCGTTTTTCTTTCAGAAAAGTGCTTAAAGGAAAACCATAATCATTTATTTTATTTTTGTGGAATATATTTGAATCCTCATCAAATTCTTCTGTTATAAAGTGATAACAGCAACCCACATTACATATTGTTCTTATGTGGGAAGAAGAGTTAAATATTTTTAAAGAAGCTGTGGCTAAATTTCCACAAGTATGTAAACCAACCAAACCAATGCCGTTTGGTTCCTCTAAAAATATATGTTCTATCAAGTCTTTAAAATTAACATTTTCATCAACAAATTTTGTAATTTGTTTGTACAAATCTTTTGAAGTACTTCTTGTCTTTTCACCAGAAGTTACACTGTTCCATACTTTTGCCAATTTGTCTACCCTTTTCACAGCACTATTTGTGTTAATTTCAGAGGCATCAATTCCAAGAACTGGTATCTTGTAATGAAGTGCCAACATAGAACTTAAGTAACCTTTTCCATCACCAATATCAATTGTATGACTAGTTTTTGCAATGCTTCTAACTGCAGCTGCCACATTACTCAAAATTTCCACTTCATGTGACTTTTTTGAAGTCATAAATATATCCAGTTTCAATGATTCAACATTGTTTCCTCCAAACTCATCAAGTTTTTTGTTTAGTTGACCAATATCAATACAAAGTTCAGTTAAATTTTTAGTTCTAAATTTATTGCAGGTCTGCACATATTTATTTAAATGTGGAAGTTTCTCCAAGTCATTATTAAATAATAAATTTACAGTTTGTTCCTGTCCTACTGATTCTATTTCTTGTCTGATTTCTTTAGGTATGAATCTTATGTAAGAGTTTTGAGAAAAATAATCAACCATATGACAATTTGAAAATGCTAAGAATGGTTCTAGAAAAGCTACAAGACTTTCTATATTATGTCTCAATGACTGAATTTGAGTCATTTTATTTAATTAAAATGACAAAGTATCAATCTCAGGATAAGACAAATTAGTCTTTAATTGGGCACACAACTTCTTAAAATTGACTCGAATCTCATTCATTTGCTCAATTATGTCTACATCTTCTTTGTTAGTTGGAGGAAAGTTTTCTATCAACTCAGACAAGTGTTTCAGAGTTTTTAAAGTTCTTTCACTTGTGTCAGGTTTGTTTTCAAGGTGGTGCAGATATGTCCCAACAACACCAGAATAATATCCCACTTCAGCACCAAATTCTGCTCCTCTGTGGTATCCTAAGTGATAACCATCTGCATTACCTTGCGAAGCGCCTTCCTCGAACCCCTCGTTGTAGGACTTTTCTATTATTCTTTCTTCGCAGAAGAGCAAATCATTGAACACATCGTTTATGTCTTTCTCAGCTTAAATTGTAACATCAAATTAGTTACAGTTAGATGTGTATTTTTAAAATTTACCATTTTCGGCTTCACTCATATTTAGTTAATGGTCACATATATTCAAAATTAATATTAATTTTATTTTTAAATTTTGCACACAACTAGGTTAAGTTCAAATTTACACATGTTCTTGACGTTTAGAAATGGCGCGAATTTTATAAATTCAAATAAGCGGGATTAATTTTACGCTTATTGTATCAATTAAATAAACAAATATTTAATAAATAATTTAAAACAATTTTTATTTTATCCTAGAAACAAACATCTTTTAGAAATTGTAAATGTTAATTAGCAAAATAAATGCGCAATATGGCTGGTCACAGAAATAATTTATAAATCATTTAAAAAAATGTTAATAATTTATTGAATACCTTTATTTGACATAGACAAATGTCACTATTTTTCAATTAATAGCAGCAATTTATCTAAATCTGATAATTTTTCTTGTTTTAATGGATACCTCATGTCGTTTCATTACTTGGATTTTAATCCGGACTTTACTCAGACCAATTGAGGACTTGATCATTATCTTGGATAAAAATTCATGTAACTGGTAAATTATCGTTGGTAAATGATTCTATTCATGTTTGAGATAATTTTCTATAAGGTGTACTATTCCAAGAAAAAGAACTCCAAACCATAATGTATCCTCCACCGTGTTTTTTGCTTTTGTAGTGAGTCTAGTATCAAAACTTTTATTTAGAAAACGATAAACTTATTGTTTAAAATATGAACTAAATCAATTAAACTTGGATTCATGACTCTAAAGTACTCTTCTGGAAGAAATTATTAAAATTTAAAGTCAATCGGAAAACAAATTGTCGATTTTTTGATTTCTTTTCTTCATTTCTTCTTCACAAAGAAGCGTGTACTTAGTTTTTGCCACAATTTGTTTTATTATATAATTTATAATAAACGTTTAACATGCCTACAGTACGGAGAAGAAATAATTTTAGCCAATAAAGCGTTTGATAAAGATAGAATAGTGGCCCTGTATGAGCAGAAATTTCGAACAGAAATGAGAATATTGTAATGCTTTTTTGGCAATCATGGAGTGAAGAGGGCAGAAGAGGTAGAGCAAGAGCTTTCAGAAGACCCAGAAATACCACAGGGTCACAAAACGTCGTCTTAGATTATTGGTTCTAAAGGACAGAATGAGTTCAACGCTGATGATTGCCGTTGAAGGTAGGCCAATTGGTATTTATTATGTTTACCTTCATATAAGGTCTTTTGGTCTACGAAGTTATCACCTTTTATTGGTCTTACTTCTAACAGCAAACCATAGGTGTCAACTGGAGTATGGAACGTCAACAGTGAGATGAGGAATGGAATCACATTGTTTTTAGTGATGTATGACGCTTTTGTTTGGCCATGCACGATAGTCATGTGTTTGTAAGACAGCAATGTGGATCCTCGCTTTGCTGTGGAGAGGTATGTTCACAACTCTATGGATTTAACGTAGTATATGGTGTTATTGCTTACTGCAGGTCACCTTTAGTTCTCATTAGAGGCAATATGACGTCTCAGAGCTATGTGGATGACGTTTTGGAACCATATCTTGTTCCTTACATAAGAAGAGATCTCGAACTAATTTTTCAACAAAATAATAGCCGTCCACATATTGCCACGAGTACATTAAACTCCCTAGAAGCCTCCCATGTGAATTTACTGCCTTGGCCACCCAGATCTGCAACCTTTGCCCAATCGAACCTGTGTGGGGTATGATGGGGCGACGCAAATTTACAGCACCCTCTATGGACTCTTAATAAACTAAGACGTCAGATTCCGTTCATCTGGGACATTGTAAACCATTTTTCGGGAGTATTTTAAACATTTTACGATGTTATTATTATTTAACTATTCTCTGGTGTGTAGCCTTACTCTCTTCCCACAAATATGAATTATTTAATGAAATTATAAAAATTTACAATAAATTATTATTGTTGAGAGTATTGTTAAATACTGTCACAAAACGTAAATATATTTGTGGTATTTCTTTGGTTAAGTTATTTAAATGTGTCCATCACGACATGTTCCATTAATTTTATTGAAATTTTATTATTCAAATTGAAAATATCATAGTTTTCTTTAGATATTAGCAGAAAAGGAACAAGCATATATGCAAATACTATAATTGTAATAGGCTTCGAAGGTTTCAAACAGTATAAAAATTGAAATTATTCAACTTTTAAATAAAGGGCAAATATATAATCCGTATTAACATATATATATAATCTCTGGTATTAAACTCGAGAAATACTGTTTTCTAGAAAATAACACAATAACAACATAAAAAACAGAATATTATTAAGAATGAGTTCAAAATGAATAAATAAATTGAAATTGATAAACTTTCAAAATTAATGTTTAAACCGAAATTACATAAAAAATAAATAATATATGCGCAGAAATTAAAACAATATTGTTTTGTCGAAGGTTTAAAATTTCAAATTATACATGTTCATAATAAATTAATAAACACAATATAATTCTTGAGAATGTCATTATTGCGCTCTTGACTTCTTGAACCCAATTTTTTTTGTTTTCCTGTCCAGCACTCCGCATACATCAATGTCAACAAACGATATCTTCAATCAGAAATATCTTATATTTATGATGCACTTAGGTTCACACTGTTCCTGATAAGTTATCAAAATATCACGACCATCTCTTTATATTGTATTTTAAAAACAAGTATCAGCTATAACACATGTGTGTGATTGTTACACCGTAATTGCTCAAGTAAGTACACACACATAATTTTATGTAATCTCATAATTATAATCGTATTTGTGGATGTTTCGTTGTGCACAAATTTTCCGAGGTAAAGCTAAACTAATGTTTAAATAATAAGAACCTTCTATCAACATATACCGCGTAAAAAACGCAAATTCAAATAATTAACAAAGATTTAATCCCCGGTCAAATATGTATTACAAAATTTCTTAAGATAAGAACGTATTTAATAAACAATTTTTATAATTCGTGATTTATGATACCACTTCTTTCGGCACATATAACCGTTTGACACAGCGGCAAAAAATAAGTTTCCGTGCAAAACTCCTGAAGTCCAGTTCGTTCCTGTTCAAGTAAGTCCAATAAGTAATATTTTCACTTCACTTCGCAGAAACAAATAGTCTATTATTATTATTTACATTAAACTAACTTATTTTTTTTTAATTTAATTTAATGTAAATAAGGCATGAGTAAACAAAAACAAATTTGTACTAGTTAAATAACAGCTGTTATAAGTAATTATTATATGTGTGCACTTAAAATCTACACTACTTAAGATAACGATTGTTAACAAAATTTATTTCAATAAACACAGATTTGTATCCAGCTTATTACTGTAAAAAATGATCAAAATATATGTTATTGTGATAAGACTGTACCATAATATGCAAATTACAAATTTTATTTAATTATAAACGTTCTGACGCACTTACATTAATAACAACAGACAGTTTTAAATTTAATTGAAGAGATGAGACTTTGTATATTGCTTGCAACTGGCTATATTGATTGTATTGCACTTAACCATTTCAGAATTACTTTTTTTTCTCTTTCACAATCAATTTGGGGACAGGAATAATATATGCGTATCACATCAGTCTTCGTGTCCTGTAGAATATGATAATGGTGTGAATATTTTATTCGGCTGAAGAACTACGTGATGTATGTCATATACTTCGGTGTGTTAGTGTTAAATACAAGAAGTCGTGTTAAAATTGTGATAACGTCGATGCTTTATCAGTTGTATAAAACTTGAAATCACGTTACGTTGTTGTAAAATTCACTTCTTAGTGAAAGTGACATTTATAATTAAATCTCATTTGTTTTCGAATTTTTAAATAATGAGTGATATAAATATGAATTTTAATTACTATTAAAACATAACTTTGAGGATCTTTAAAATAATATAATTTCAAGATTGTTTGTATAATCTTTTAAGTTAATATGTGGAAAGTTTACCGAAGCATGAACAATTTGAAATTGTACTTATACAACCATTTAAATAATTTACAAGAATGTGGAAATGTTTCGAATTGAACTAATTGAATTGCAATGGTGGCGAGAGAAATAATACAAATTATGTTAAATTAAATAATAAATAAAATAATTTAATTCAAAATTTGGACATTTTTTGAAACATATCTTAAAAATCTCCGAGATATTATTTTAAACGTACATATTAGTCTGATTTGGTTGATCAAAGGAATAGTACATTAACTATTTAACAATAGTCTTAATATTAAGAATTTATTTTTAGAAGAATTTATTTTATTTTCTTGAAAAACTGACTTACAGTCCAAACGAAAGGGTTTAAGATGCACTCAAAAAATGATTTATAATTTTGTTAAAGAATAAGAAATAACACATTCATTTGAAAATACAATACGTCCTAACAAAAAACCTGTTATAGACAGACAAATGGAACAATTAATAAACGAAATTTTGTCTTCTAGACAAATAAGAAATTAAAGAAACTAATTGAGTTATACAATATTAGTGTTTCTAGTAGAACAATCAAGCGGATGTACTTCACTTCAAAAAATTGCTGCTCAAAAATATATTAATTATCCTCCAGAATTTTGGCGAAGAGTACTTTGGAATGACGAATCCAAGTTCAATATAATGGTGTCAGATGATTACCAAAACCGTTCTTCGTCCTCCAAACAAAAGTTTAGATCCTATCTAGAGTATCTACTATCTCTTCTATCTTTTAGACATGATAACTGAAGCATGTATCCAAAATTGTTCAAAATTTGTAAAAATAAATATGTTTGGATTGGCCAGCATAAAGTCAGTATCCAAATCCAATTAAAAACTTGTAGAAGTCTTGATTAAAACCATCAAAATTAGATGAATTGAAAAGTCATGAAATTTAATTTCAAACTTACAGGAGATTATAACGAACAAAATATTTTTTTCTTTTCAAGTTGTATGTATAAATTTATCAGTGGCTGCTCATGAGTTTTGAGTCTAGTAAGGCTATATATAGAATACAAATAAAACAACATTTTATCCCAGTAATTTAAATTGGAAATAAACAATTAGTTAATAAAAAATCCACAACGTCAATGGTATTTCTTATGTTAATAAATTATTTCATGCTATTATCGGTTGATGGCATATGATAATAAAAAAGAGTTGCAGTATTAAATAAAATCTTTTACACAACTGAATCCACCAAACATAGACACGACCAAGCAGTGTGGCCATTCAACAAATCGACTTTCTGTGAACTAGTTATTTTCGTTAGACACGTTCGACACCTTTGGACTCGATGCGAGTCCCCAACATTGTTATAATAATCTGAAATTGATATATAAATATATAATTCGCGAAATTCATTGTTGATATTTTTGTTATTAAAAATAATTTTATAATGTAACCTTTCTCTCTGAATGAATTATTTGAATTGTTCTTAATAAATATTTTGTTTTAAGAAACTAATATCCATAAAAATATGAAAAGAAATAAATAAAAATTGAATAGAAGGAAATATATTTCAAAACAAAAGTTACGACATAACAACTCTGAAAATCCTATGACAATTACAATTAAAATACAGTTTAATTTGGTTAGTGGGGTAGCGTGTCGTTGCATTTACGTTATATTTTTCATTTGGAAACATTTATTAATTTTATTCTTTCAAAGGAAACAATTTTGAAAAACTTGTACCTGACTAAATGCAGCACTATACTAAGTTTCAATTTATCTGCATATAAATTTAGTTTTATGAGAATATCTATAATAAATAAACAATTAAATGTATTTATTTATAACTTTATTTATAAATAAGTATATTTGGATATTGGACAAGTGAATACAAATTGATTAATATAACAACATAACACAATAAATTTTATTTTATATGTAAGCTAAAAGACATAAGAAACAAACATTTTATGACACATACGATGTAAAATTTATATTAATTAACATAAATATGTAATTTAATAGAAAAGTAATAATTACTCGGACAGAAAAGTTTTGTTTATGTAAGCTGAAAGAGAATATCTGATTAGATGACCTAAAGGACATAAAAACAAACATTTTATGACACACACGTAAAATTTTATTAATCAATCAAAATAAATCTGTAATTTAGTGGAAAAGGAATAAATAGAAGGATAGAAAATAAAATAAAGTTTTCTTTATTTATGTAAGCTGAAAGAGAATATCTGATTAGATGATCTGAAGACAGCAATTTATTCTACCTTCCGCAAATATTTAGTAAAATAATTGATGGACGCAATGATAAACCGACAGCAAAATTGAAACGACGAAAAAAGAACCGGAAATAACATGTTTAAAAACTTACTTTGCGTTGCCAGTTGCCCAGTTAACTAGTCTCGTTCTGGACCTACCTGAAAATAATCAAAAACGTTCAATTAATATTATTGTTTAATTGGTAATTCAATTATTATTTGTTACCTTTAATGCCCTTTCCCTGTCGCCTTATCGTCTCACCAATGCTTGGTTGGGTCATCACAGTTCAGGATTTGTCCATCAAAGTCGCCAAAATAGTCCACGTTGGAGAAAACACTACATCACTGTTGTCCTTAACACTTACGTCGAATCGATGAGAAAATAAACAAAAATCTCCCCTAAATGGTTTAGTTAAAGAAAGAACTTACTCACAAAAACATTTATTCTAATTATAAAAAATATAATAAATCAGTTTCGACCAATAAAAAACAAAAAGTTGATAAAATTTCAATTTTTTTTAATTTTTGTTTAATTAAACTGATTTTAAAAACTGACATTAAAAAAATATTCAATTAAAAATCAAAGTATTTAATTTACTATTAAAATATTTGAATATTAAACAGAAACTTTAAATTAATTCATACTAATTATTGTACTGTGTCATTAGGTAACTGTACTGAAGTATTGTTTAAACAAGTAAATTTTACAAAATTGACTCGTATTTTAATAAAGCTTTTAACATTGATTTCACATTTAAACAAAAAAATTAAAAAAAACCTTAAACAAGTGATTCAAAATAAAAAATCCTATCGTTTAACCCTTCAGTATGTCCAGTAGGGCACTAATTGATCGCACGAGAGACTGCACTACCCCGAACCGCAACACCGAATTAAATGGGGTGGATAGCAGCGCGGACCACCACCCCCGACCGATCAACCGATCGATACGCGGGTCTATAACAGAATGACCGTAATTGGTCAACGTTGGGGTTTATGTAATTCCTTTAAGAAGTTTTTTGATTGAAACGAAATTTTTTTGTAAAAACATCTGATTTTATACACACTTAAAAAACATTTTATATTAATTGTTTTAATATTATTTAGCCCATTTTATCTATTTAATGATAATAACCAAAAAATATGAAGTACTAATCGACAAATTCTAAATAAATAATCATTTCTATACTAATTCAGAATATTAAAAACCATCAAAATATTTCAATTTTAATGTAAAATTATATAAATTGTTGTTTAAAATATGTATATGAACAATATCTAAGAGAATTTACAAATTTATATACATATTTAATTATAATTAACACATAAGTAATATACGTACTTCATTATTATAACATTAAATTGAACGTTTGCATTATTATTAACAGATTGAAATTGAATTTTTCCATTAAATATCCAATTTAACACAATTGTTAAATGTTGTTAAACCATTTTACATTCTTAATGACAATAGGTAACCAAAAATTCTGAGGATCTAATAGATAAATTTTAAATAAATAACCATTTTTATTCCAATACAATTTATTATGAATAATTTTAAACTAAAATATTATATTATTATATATATTTTTTGTTTCCTAAAATGAACATTTGTATTAAGATTATTTTTATTTATTTACTTTTAACAAGCAATTTGATGATTTTGATGAAACATTTGATGAACAATGAATTATTTTTATATATCATTAAAATTTAACGGAGCAAACATGGGTCGTGCGAAACATTCCACTCCACAAGAAACTTACTTTTAAATATATATTCTGGAATTTCTCACTTATTTATTATGTATTCCATTTCTATTATAATAAAAGTATATTTATAAAATGTTTCTTTATTAAAACAGTCAAATAATTATATTTAATTATATTGTTAAAATTAATTTAAAGTTTTTGTTTAATATTTAAAATTTAAATTAATTTGTGTTTAATCATTATATTTTTTTAATTTTAACATTTGAAATCATAACAATTAACAAAACTCTTAATAATTCTGTAAATAATTTGAAAGAGTTCTTCCAATATAAAAGAAATTTTTTCTTTTGGTTTTCATTAACCTGAACTAAACTGTTATTATCATTAATATTATTGAGCCAGTCGTGCTGTGAGATTAATAGAGTATATACCAAATTTATTCTAAAAAGTATTAATGTTTAACTTTTACCAGTAATTTTATAATTGTATATTACTTTCCTCACACACAGATATAAAATAAATGTTAATTCTTATTTTATTATCCAAACGAAATGCGTAATATGATATCTGCAAAAATGTTCCTATAAATATATTGTTAATTTTTAATTTACTTATTCTGTAACTGTATAACCATAAATAAATAGTAGTATAGTAGTTATATTATTAATTTCAAATAATTATATTGAAACAAAAATGTTCTATATTCACTCCGACTCCAAAATTTTATCCTTATATTGTTTAATACGCTTTGCAGGTAAACATAAAATTGTAAAAAACTAATACTAAAAACTGCATGCGGATCCACGGCAGTCGCGTTTCGACTCGGAAACCGATACGGGCCGAACGTAGTGAACGAAAACGAGCAGTCCAAAATCGTTATAGACCCAAGAATGTCGGTTTGCTGAATGGCCACACAGCGACCAAATAGTTTTTGAAACTGAAAAATTGGCAATGTTCGGGAACTTCGTTTGTGTTGGCATTTGAAGTTATCTCATTGTCTAGAGGCACGCCTCAGCATCCCTACCATTACAACAATAGATCGATCGTAAGGCGCATACGCAATTGTTGAAGTCAAATAGACAGAAGTAGATCAAGTTTTATTTATGAAACAAATTGGCACAAAGAGGCACATTTAAAAGTGTATTTGAAAACAAAATTTTCATTGAAATTTAATATAAAACTGTTATAAACGTTATATTCTATTTTAAAGAATAAAAACATTTAATTTAAGTAGAAATTATTTTGATTTATGTACAAAATTAATAAAGCAAAATATAAAATATATTGTTGCATTTAATTAGAGGTAAGCACTTCCTAATTAACATTAAATAAGTAATGTATGCTATTTCTCCAGCCACGACTGTATGTGGTGACACCCAATCCTTCTGCCACTTCTTGTAAACAACAACGCAAAATTTGCACACACATAAAAAAGATACAGTCAAATAAACAAACCGTATGAATTCATATTCAAATGTACCAGTTCCCATTTATTTATAAACATTATGCATACAAACATCAGTCTCCATATGAATGTAAAGCGAGGCATTCAAGACGAATATAATTCCGAAGGACGCCCGGTTCAAAGGCGATCTGCTGCATTCAATGCACCATCACGGTTATCTCGATAACCGAAAAATCCCATAGGACAATGTATAAATTTTGGGCGCGTTCTTCGCGTCGTAGTACGTAGAAACCCGTTGATCGAAAGAGCCCATGTCGAAGGCCACACCATGTTGTAATTAACATTAACATTTCGGTTTGTTTACTCGTCTAGCGCACCACCGGACAGAAACAGTGTTGATTCGTCATTAGAGTTGTTTACGTTGCGACAGCAAGAACGAAGTAAGTTCGAATTCTTGTCTTCCATTCGCATTTATTGGATTTAGAAACGCACTGCATTATCACATCCGGTTTCGGTCTCTTTCGTATCAGCAGGAAAGCGTCTGGTCAATAGACTTTCCAATCGGGAATTGTGTCGTTTGGCCGCGAATTTTTGTGATGCATGTATAAGTTGTTAAGTGTTAACGACGTAAGTAGTTTTTATTTGTTTTGCGAAAATTCTGAGCTAGAGGTAATAGAGAATAATAATAATTTGCTATTAATTGTTTCTCGAAATTATTCCATTAAAAATTTAAATTTTAATTCAAAAAATAAAGTCCGCATTTAGTGCCAGTCATTTCCTACAAAAACTGAACTCCTCATATGTTTACATTTTTTTTATAAATTATTCACATTTTTCAAACTTTTACCGCAATTTTACTAATCCTTCGCGCGTAAATGTATAACTCCATAATTACATACATACGTTATCAGGTTTTGTAATTTAATTTACAGCATATATAAAAATCCTGTGAACTTTGCACTTCTAGCAAAACAGTCAGTACCTTCATTTAACTAAATATTTATCATAGAAAATTTAATCATTTAACCTACAGCAACGTAAAAATTATTGCATCGTTGATATTGCATGTTATCTCTATCTAATGTTTGTTTATAGCACCCTTTTTTCATATTAAAAACAATTTTGAATTGATAAAAAATATATTTTTGTCGAATCTGTGATTTTCTCATCACGTTTCACTGATAATAATCACGCAGGCACTCGTGGTGCATTAAATTTATATAAAATTATCTGAAAATAATTATTATACATAATTTTGTATGCAAATTAAATTCATATTTATAATAATATTTCATTACACTTATTTAATACTAAATATTAATATTATTTTATTAAATAATTTATTCTAACAATTAAGAGTTTTCATAATTATATAATATTAGTATCACATAATTCTACAATTAAAATGACAAAATTTATTTTAATTAAAATTTATTTTAATTAATATTAATATTTAATTAATTAATTGTTGTTTTTTCCTAAAACCCTTTATTTGTCCGAAAAAAATTGTTACTGAATATGTGTAGACGGCTATTTTACATTTTGCCTCGAGATATTTTTATGCTTATAAACATGGGCTATAAAATTTTACTAATGAGATCCGCTCTTTAATGATGAAAGTTATAAATGGCTCCAATTTTTGTTACATTTGTACGTAAAATTATTATTAATGTATCTATCTACTTATGGAACGTGATAACCTAGGCAGCATAGTGTGATAAATTCGTGTTGAGCGCTTCTATTATCACTGTAACATTACACAGCGAAACTAGATGAGGTATATCGTTCTCTAGATGTAATATTAATAACATGTTTAAACAATTTACATGAGAATATTTTATCAAGTAACTTTATTATAAGCGCAAAATTAATAAGAAACTTTAGTAATTTTTCCAGAATGTTATCAAAATTTCGTGGTGTTTCAAGTTTGCTTGAAAAAATAAACGACGTTGTAAAACCACAAGAAATCACAAAAAGGGTAATCAGCACGAAAGAAATCATAGATAGGGAATCCAAATACGCCGCACACAACTACCACCCCCTGCCAGTAGCGCTGACCAAAGGAGAAGGTAATTTTCATCAAAACTTCCGTTGTTGTGTTTGAATTATGTGATTTTTCTAGGTGTATTCGTGTGGGATGTGGAAGGAAAGCGATATTTTGATTACCTCAGTGGATATTCGGCAAATAACTTCGGACATTGCCATCCAAAAATTGTTCAGGCCCTTCAACAACAAAGTGGCGTCTTACATCACACATCGAGAGCATTTTACAGCGACGCTCTCGGAGAGTACGCTGAAGTGATTACCAAACTATTCGGATATGATAAAGTTTTACCAATGAATACAGGTGTGTTCACAAAAAATTACTAATGGAAATAAGGTCCACGATAACTTGATTTCAGGAGTGGAAGCTGATGATACTGCCTGCAAAATTGCAAGAAAATGGGGTTACAGAGTTAAAAAGATCCCAAAGGACGAAGCTAAAATCATATTCTGCAGCGATAACTTCTGGGGACGTTCTCTAGCTGCCGTTTCGGCTTCAACCGATCCAACCAGTTTCGAAGGATATGGTCCCTTCATGCCGGGTTTTAGTTGTGTTCCCTATAACGATCTTAAAGCTCTGGAGGTGTGTGGCATTTTTAAACACATAATAATTATAATCAAAACATCGTTTTTTAATTCTAGAAAGCTCTTCAAGACCCATTAGTGTGTGGTTTTATGGTGGAACCTATTCAGGGTGAAGCAGGAATTAAAGTTCCAGACGACGGATACTTAAAAGGTGTCAGAGAACTGTGTAGTAAATATAACGTGCTGTGGATCGCAGACGAAATACAAACCGGTCTGGGACGCACCGGCAAGAGAATTGCCGTGGACTACGAAGGCGTTAAACCTGACATTCTAGTCTTAGGAAAAGCTTTAGGAGGTAATATAAATACCTGATGTTAGGAATTTTGGTGTTAACTTCTTCTTGCATAGGTGGAGTGTATCCTGTATCAGCTTGCCTGGCAAACGACCCGATTATGTTAGTTATTGAACCGGGAACTCATGGTTCGACATTTGGTGGTAATCCATTGGGATCTAAAGTAGCAATCGCTGCTTTAGAAGTACTTGAAACCGAAAATGTTGCCGAAAATGCTTTTAAATTGGGAGAAATTTTCAGGAGAACACTTAGACAGAAATTAGACAAGAATATAGTCATAGAAGTTAGGGGGAAAGGTCTTCTTAACGCAATAGTCATTAACAGAAGTGAGTTTAAATGTATAGAATAATAATTAGATTATTTAATATATTAAATTTCAGATTTTGCTGATGCATGGGATGTGTGTTTGATGATGAAAGAAAACGGATTGATTGCAAAGCATACTCATGAAGACATTATTAGATTTGCTCCACCTTTAATTATTAACGAAGAACAACTCAAGGAATCTTTGGCTATTATTGTTAAAACTATTAACAGTATTGAAACAGGCAAACAATAAAACTGAATATACTTTATTAGGTTTTTTAAAATGTAAATTATAATTTTTTTTATTAATAAATCTTTTTTGACGTACTTTTTGTTCATTACTTACATCTAAAATTAAATAGATTGCAGATACGATAACTTAAGGTTAGCCCCTCGTATATTTTTAAACTGTGAAAGTTTGAATTTATAGGACTTATCTAGGGCTTTTTTCGTAATGTTGGTAGTAAAACTCCCTAAATTATTGAAATTTCAAGATGGTGTTTGTTGTAGTTGTCAAAACATAAAAATATTATGATGTAAGAAATTAGTTAAAAGTGTAGTTTGTGAATATTTTTATACAGTTGCAAATATTCTTAGTAGGAGTTATATGTTAGCCAACATTTATGTGGGCTGTTTGTGACAAATGTGGTGAAAAGTTGTTTATTTATGAAACACTATAAATACAATTAGTTTACTTTCCGTATTTATACGGAAGTAGGGAAGATACGTGGATACAATGACTAAAACAAAGCGAACAAAATGAGAGCAATTGTTTTAACATGTTCACTGATCATTTTGTTCACTATAAACACAGTATCCAGTGAGGAAGAGTGTCCGAACAAATGTAACTGTAAAAGAAGTACACAAAAGGATGGTGGCATTAAATTAAAATGTGGAGACATCGAAAAAGTGTCAGATATAGAACAACTAGACTTTTTGAATTTGGCTAATGAAATTGCACAACTGTAAGTACAGAAATTATTTAATAAAATTATGTTTTCTATTTAACTTTAATCTAATTCAGGAACTTGTCTGAAAACTTATTGAAAACTTTCAAACCAAAAGTTGAGCTGATAGCTTTACAAAAACTGTAAGTGAAGTTTGTATTTCTATGAACAATATCATAAATCTTATTACTTTCTAGTGACCTAAGTAGGAATCAAATAAGTTCCTTGGAGGCCAATCAATTCTCAGAAGTTCCTAACTTAAGAAGATTAGATGTATCAGCAAATAACATAAAATATATTGATATATCAGCTTTTTCAAATTTGAAACACCTGGAAAGACTGAAGTTAAACCAAAACCATATTAATTTTATAACACAAGGAACATTTGACTCCTTATCTCATTTAAAACAACTGTAAGTATTATATTCCATAAATAAATCACATGCCTGCAAACAAAATTTACAATTTTAGAGACATATCAAGTAATCCCCTTAATTGTGACTGTGGCCTTTTATGGCTGCTAGACTGGACATCAAAAAATGGTGTTAAACTAATTTCAAACCCAAAATGTAACTCACCACCTGAATTCAAGGATGTGCCACTAAGAAAACTAAAAGTGGGTGTGGACATACATTGCAAGTCACCAGTAGGAAATAATGGATTTCCAAGCCCAGAAATGCTTCCTAGCCACAATCAGGTGGTGTTTGAGGGAGATTCTTTGCAATTACAATGCCGGATGCCCATTATATCTGATTCATTTGATTCCCAAGATGACTCAAAAATAGAGTGGACTTGGTTGGATTCAGATCCCAAGAAATATTTTCCGGATATCACTATTGAAAGGAAGTTAATCCCCAGTGATGGTTGGCTTGTCAGTGTTCTTAATATTAATAGATTAAAAAGAAACCACACAGGTATATGGAATTGTTTGTTTTCTTCTGTTAGAGGGAATCATTCAAAAGGTATAACTGTTGTGGTTATATCAGATGAAACCAAATACTGTCCAATGGCTGTTACTTCTAACAATAAGGGTACATACAACTGGCCTAGAACATTAGTTAATTACACAGTGACAATATCATGTGAATCTTTAAATCTAAACTATGATGAAAGTCAACAAAAAGCCTCATATCACTGTTCTACTGATGGACTGTGGAAAAATTTAAACACAAGCATGTGCAGCTACATATCTGATACAACAAAGATTCTGGAGCAGTTCTCCAAAGTGAATACCAGTATTTTAGAAAGTGCCAAACATTTTAGAAATTATACCTCAAACTTGAAAATTTTCCGTGATATTATGGATCTTGTTTATGCAGTTACTACCATTGATAATTATTTAAAACATTCATTAGACCATTTGGGGGTGATACTCATGGATGTAACCAATAATCTTTTGGATCTACCCAAGGCGTATTTCAAAAAAGCTGATACAGAATATAAAGTTTGTGGCACCCTGTTAAATTCGACGGAAAATCTTGCGCAAATGGGTTCAACATCGTCGTTTCTAAAGGTTCGTCTACTTAAAATTACCCTGAGTTGTAAAATTAATTTTTTTCCGTTTCAGAACAACATAGCTGTAGAAGTTTTCCCTGCAAAAAAGGATGGATTTACTGGCATGACTTGTACTTGGTACTTAAACCCTGACAATCAATTGGATCCATTGTTCTCTTGTGCTTCAAATAATCAAGTGGATGCCTTGAGCGTCAAAGGAAAAGTGGTGGAAGCTTCAATCACAATTCCAGACAGCTTATTTCATCAACTGCAAGAAGATTTTGATTATGTTCTTACAAATAAGGCATATAAAATACTTATATCCATGCATTCATCTAACAAATTGTTCCCAATACGTGATGAGTCGTCTAAGGAGGACGTCACTTCTGCTGTTGTTGGCGCCAAATTAGGTAAATTACCACTTTTGTCCTTTAACAAATATTTAAATTATATAATTGCAGTTGAATTGGAGGTAACCAACTTGACTGAGCCCATTTACATTATGCTTCGCACACCTGCATCATTGGTATACGAGGTAACCCCATTTATACCGGTATGGTGGAACTCCAAGCTGAACAATAATACAGGAGGATGGTCTAAGGACGGCTGTAGCTTTAGTCAAGAGTTGCAGGATCATTTGGTTTTTTCTTGTCATCAGTTTGGGTATTTCGGACTATTACAAGACGTCACGCACATGCAGAACATCGAAGCTGGTGCTAAGTTCAAGTGGTCACATCCTGCTATTTATGTCGGTAGTTTTATTTTATTTTCGTCGCTTTTAATTATAATTTTAACGTATCTGCTGTGTTACACCACCATTCAGATGCCGAAAAAGGCGAAACACTCACTTATAAATATGTGGATAGCTATCTCAATTCTTTGTTTTATGTATGTATTTGGTATATATCAAACAGAGGATGAAGGACTCTGTCAGATTATTGGAATGATATTACATTATCTCACGTTATGTTCTCTGTTGTGGATGTGTGTAGGAGTCAATTGCATGTACAAACGTCTCAGTAAGAACGATATAATCAGTTTGCAGGACGACGATCTTCCATCCGATCAGCCAATACAAAAACCAATTCTGGGATTGTACCTGGTGGGTTGGGGAATTGCTTTAATTATTTGCGGATTGTGCGCCGCCATTAACATGAAAGAATACGCTTCTCCTACCCATTGTTTCCTGCGGACCGGTCCAGCATTAAGTGCCCTCTACATTCCATTTGCGGTTTTGATGATGTTCTTAATAATATTTTTCCTACTAATTAGATGCGCTATTTATAGCTTGGACGCGAATGGCCATCTAAGTGAAGGCACACAAGCCACCGAACACGTGGACTTGGATTTGCTCGAACCCAATTTCCCGAACGTTGAAACTCGTAGTATTAGAAGTGTGTCAAGTAAGACTGCTTCAAGTGAAGTAGAAGACCCCGAACATGCTCCCGCTGCTCAATTAAAAGCCTACATAATATTTTTATTCCTTTACATCGCTACCTGGCTCAGTTGTGCTTTCTCAACCGTTCCTCCATTCCACGTGGTGTCATTTGAAGAAGATTTGTTCAGCATAGCTTTTGCCATTTTGTCAACCACTTTGAGTGCTTTCACTTTGTTCTTTTATTGTGTGGCCAGAAACGATGTTAGAACGCAGTGGATGGTCTGTAATAGATGGTGGAAAGCTAAAAGGATATTCAGGTCGAGAAATGTGTCGGATACGACGCCTCCTGTGCCTCAAATTCAACAACTTCCTCTGCCACCCATTGTGGCGCCTGAAAGTCAAATTCTCTCACGTAGCAGCAGTCGTACTTCCAGTCACACCAAATCTAACTCGCACACCAGCAATATTTTAAAAGGTGCTGTAGACTTGAATGGTTCATTCAGTGATGGACAAGGGGCTAGAATTAACAACGTAAACTTAGTTGTATTACACAGACAACAGTACAGGAACAATATTATTCCGAACATTATAGAAAATCCTACTAATGCAGCTGAGGTGTTTTATAATCCTCATCAAGCCTCAGTTGCCAGAAAATTCTTTAAGAGGCAAAAAAGACATCAGTTAAAAAAGAATAACCTCACGACTCGTCCCAGAGATTTAAACAGTGACACAGCTTCGGTATTTTCCGAACCAAAGGCATTGCCAAAACAAAAGAACAAAGACCAGAGCATGTTTGGTACAAATTCTAAAGTTAACAACACAAATATTCATGTGGAGCAAGTCAAGAAAGTGCAGCAGAAAAATCCGAATATCTTTTCAGATAGTGGGGACGAATACAACTCTTTAAACAATGTCCCAGTAGAAAATATTGTGATAAACGCCGAAAGGCTGCGACGGAAGGAAATAACAAAACACAAAACCAGGAAAAAACACAACGAATCTAATGTTTCTCAGACACCAGAAAACAATATTAGATCCGTGTCCCAGCAATGCACCCTCGAGTATAGCTCGGACAACGTGTCCGATTCGATACTGGACAAGGCCAGCCCCGAAAAGAGCCTGTTGCCCAATCAAATTAGTTTCATGACGGAAGGTAGCGATCCCATTGCCTCCACGCGACGAGAAAACAGTCCTATTGGAAGCGTTCTCACCGAGGAGGACGTAAATTTCAAAATTAATGACGTGCACAGCGACAGCACGTTGCATAACGAATACTTCCAAGAGAAATACGACACGTGTCGCCGCAACCCCAAGTCTCAAAATGTGCCAAGCGAAATAAGTTTCAGTGTTATGGAGTCTTCGGTGAGCGGTATAAACGAATCGTTGTCGAGAATTTACATAAATCCCTCTCATGAAATGCACTTGATCAAGGGCGGATCTGGCAGCAGAGCTAGCAGTGTTTCCGTTAGCGATCTGGACGAGCTCTATCAGCAGATTCGTAGAGGACCGGAGCCGAAACATTCGCGGCCGGTGTTTATAAACAGCGGGAGCGCATCCCGGGCAAGTCCGTGTCTTTCAGACTCTGAAGTCACGTCGTATGTTAGTGACATGAGGCTGAGGCATCGGGGTAGATGTAGCATCGATAATGTAAGCGATAATGTCGAAACTACAGTCTAGTGTGTTTATATGTTATTATTTATTATTATTTATTAGGTTTTCGTACTCAATAAGCGATTCAAAAGGTCTCATAAAGTAAACGTCTGTATACTATCTTTGAACGAGTCGTCGCGGTGATGCATCTCAGCGAATTAATGAAACATTTAGTTTATTACATTTGTCATTGTCAGTAACACACTTATGAAAATCAATTTTTACATGATTTTTCGTACATGTGGCCTTAACATTGTTTATGTGGAGTGGTCATTTTTGAAATACGTAAAATATTTATACGAAACCATTATCGTCTGGTGTTGAAAAGATTCTTTAGTATTTACAATTATTGGTATTAAAATAAAAATGAATTATATATTTATCAGTCTTGAAAGAGGGAATATGTGTAATAATTTTTAATTTGTGATTGAAAATGCTTTTTTTATAATCGTGGCGTATATCCAAACAAACTGTTTCTAGTACAATTACTGACTGTGCAAAATCTTTATTAGAATTGTTAGTTCAATTAATTTTCAATAAAATGTTTTACGTAACATGTGCACAGGTTTCTGTTTAGATTAATAATTTATTTAATGATTGCAGCACTATCAGCAGTTGTTTCTAAAAACAATGTTGATGCTTTAACTGTTTTTAATGCCTAGTTAGATAAATTAATACCTTAAAAATGTTTAGAACTTATAAGAGATTATCTTTGTATTTATCTTCCTAATATAAAAACCTATGGTTGTGAAACAGTTATGGTATAATGACGCATATTATTTTTAGTTCAATTTCTTCTTTAGAGTTTTATATAGTTTTCGACTTCTAACAAGCACTCCCAACATAGATTGGATTTACTTTTATACAAATACAGGTATACAAATTAATATTACGCAATTGACCTCAGGATAAAAGGAAAAAATGATAATATGAATTAATTTTATTTTGTGATTTTGCAACATGAAATTTACTTAAAATATTAGATAATTAAGTACATTTTTTCGCAAATTTGAGCTTGACTGATGTAACTGCTCAACTACGTGTGTTTCTGTGTTCTCGCCTCGTTCGCACAAATTGTAAAAGTGATTTACAATATTGTCAAGATTTTTGCTATAATGTGTAGCTAAACCTCTTTTTTGGAGCGCATATTTTGCAAATAGTTATACATAAGAGTCATTGTACAGCCTATATTTTTTGTACCCAAAATATACATCGAATGTGCATTATTAGATAAAATTACGTTTATTTCATTAATTATTGTAGCTTGCTCTCTATTATTTAGCAAATGGAAATAATACTGATTTAAAGTAAGCATAAACTTATGCTACCTGTGATAATTGTGCTTATTATTATTTTTAAATACTCAATTAATATTTGAATCCCGTACCTTTAATATATGAATACAAAATATGTATTACCATATCTGATGTAGTAGTTTAAATTATTCATTTGTAGTTTCATTTAAACACTACAATTTATTAAGTATTCATAAATTTAAATCAGTTTTATTGCTTAACAATTTCTTTAATCACTATCTTAAAATAGTAAATATTTATAAAAACGTTTTAAGACGGTGGTTTAGATATAAATTTTATTGTATAGATAAATGTGGAAAGTTGCTAAGAGTATTGTAAAAATGTACAATTTAAAGACTGTTACAATAGTATTAAATAAATTGCTATGAAAAACATTGTTATAAATCATTGTGAAAAATAATGTGTAACCAATAAAATAAGATTCAAGTAATTGTTTTTTTATTTTATATTCTATATTAATTCATATTCTTACCTTTTATGTATGAGCATGTACTACTATAAAACATCTATAAATATTATGTTGTTATTTCTTACTAACAAATACACTTTTGCTTATTTAATTTTTTAAAAATAAACAAACATTAAAAACTAAACTGAGTAATCTCAGTTTCACCAACTTAAAATATTCAATATTTGTTGAGGTTATGATTTATTTATAACCTATATATGATTTCCGCGGTTAAAAATGTTCATTTTGTAATTGTTCAAAATGTATAAACCAATTACCGTAAATTTAACGGGACCAGTAGTCTCATTCTTATTCTATGAAAATTCGAAAGCACCAAACCTTCAGGTGAAAACATTTGAAACTTGTTAATATCAACATTTATTTATTTTAATTTTAGGAGGGGTTTTTGTTAGGAGATATCGTAAAAAAAAAAATTTCGAAAATTACAGACCATGAACAGATACAGGTGGAAACAATTGAAACAATACAAATAAATTCTGTGATACCATGCCCTCAGATAAGTTATTTTTATGATGCAGTCGGAAGAGTGAATTGTCAGAAGCTCAAAGATTTCTTAGGATCTCAATACGATAAGGTTGTGTCATGGTATATATATAAAACTGGAGAAGATATACATTTTACATTTAGAGATAAACTAGTTCATAAAAGCCTGTCGAATATCTTTAATGTTTATGCATCATGTTTTACAACATGTCTACTAACAAAAGCCACTTCAGAAAATTCTTCAACACATTCATTTGAAACGACATTTTGGAAACATAGTGGAATGAAGTACACTCAGATTCCAATACACATAAGTAATCTAGGTGAGAAGAATAATGCATATAAAAGTGAAGGTCCATCTTCTCAAACCTTCCAAAATATAATTAAACAAATAAATGTTGGTGAAATGAAGTCTAATGCAATATTAAACATCAATAAAATTCACAGTGCCTTGCTCACACATGTCAACAAAGTAGCTATTGAATTGTCAGTGGCAGAGAAACGCTTATTTGATTTGGAAAATGAGATAGCACAATTAAAGAATGACAACAAAAACAAAGTTGGCAGTGAGAACATGTGTAACATTTTCAAAGAAATTATTGAAAAAGACAAAACTGAGATAGATGCAAGTCCAAGTAGGAGGGGCAGGCGAAGAGTAAGACTTCCAACTTCTCCAAAAGTAGATCAAGCCACACCCTCTAAAAGGGGCAGAGGCAGATCCAAGAAAGATTAATGATGTGTTACGTTTTTAAAATTTGTGTTCTGTTAAATACTTGTAAGAATATTATTTATAAAATATTTTTTCACAACATTTATAGTTTCATTGTCCCAAAAAAATGTGATTGTTGATTGTTGGAAATTTGTGAAAGGGCAAATATAACAAACAATAATTAGACATTTATATTTTATTAAATTATGCTTGTAGGTATGACAATCTGGGATAATACTGACTAAACTTGAAATAAATTATACCTTAAAACTAATCATATCACAAATGAAATAAATATCTGCTAATATTAAATTAATCTAATTTACAATAAATCAATTGGATGGGAAGGATGCCCTCTTAACTCCCAAATGGTGGCAGACAGCCGTCGCGTTTGTTCCAGAACACATGAAGCAGTCACCAAACCCAAATGCACGCAAAATAATTCATAGCAACGGATTTTTGCTGGAGCTATTTTTGGAAAACATATCTCCTTCAGTTTCCTAGAAATATATTCATTAAGAGAATATAAATTAAAAAATCGAAATAATTACTGATAAAAATCTTCGCACAAAATTCCTGGCAAAGGTAATGATGCATTAGGCATAACAGTTGGTTTCATTGGTGTTCCGCTAATATCCTCGAACCAAACAAAGTAGGCGTAGTTAAAAGTCATATCCTTCCACATTAAGGACAAGGTTCCATCCATCAGGTGGCTCCTTCCGAAGTTGATCATTAACGATATCTTTGAAATAAACTGAACACTACTTTAGTTTTCCAGTAAATTAAACAGACATACTTTACAACTGAAACATTGAGAAAAATTTTATAAAATATCTGCATTTATACCTTTTCTGTAATCAAATTTTCTTTATTTGTGACGTCCAAAGTTGGACTAGTCAGTCTGTGATTGGATCTATCCACATAGAGAAAATGAACTAGTCCTGGAAACTCTTCCAAATACTTATTGATTGTTAGGGAATCTCTAGTACACAAATATTAAGGATTAATCATGGATGATTATTTACAGAATACAATAAAACTAAACACTGTTTAAAAGGATATGATCCAAGGGAAAAGTTTTTGATGCTCTTAACTTTGAAAAATTCATTATAACTCTTCAAATTTGTTTGAACTATCTCCCCCGCCGTCTTGGCCCGACTTCGTGTGGATTTAATAATACTCTCATCAATTGAAGTCAGTTTCAAAAAATCATTTAAGTCTTCCAAGAACGTCAGTGTTACAGTCTCCGCTCTTAATAAAGCTTCATCAGAAGAAGTCTTAAAAAATTCATAGTATTTCTTCTTTATTATATCCCATTTCTTCATGAGCTGTTTATGGGCCACCTCAATATGACTATTTCTATTTTTCTTAAGACTGTCATTTAGTTTCTTAGTAGCGAGTTCGAAATTTTCGAAAGCTGGTTGAAGAATAGACTTTTCTCTTTGACTTTGCAATAATTGTAGGGTGTGCAAGTGACTGAAAGTTTCATATAAACTGGCAGCAACTGCTGAGTTCCCAACTTCTAATAAGTAAATTAAATGAACGCCCTCACTGATTGGTATAATATGAACAATATGTGGTAAACATTTAGGCTGCAGTTCAGGTCCAGACAATAAAATTTGGTAACTGTAGATGGTTTCAAGTGATTCCTCTGGCGGAACAATAATCTCGAAATTTTCATCTTCATCTTTTTTAATGTAATTACTTTGGCACAAAATCATTGAGAACAATATATCTGTTGCAGACAATTCTTTGGCATTTTGACTGAAGTAAACAAAATTAAGTACCATTCAACAACTAGATTGTGTTACTCACCAAGAATATAAAGCTAAAAATTTGTTTTGAACAAGTACTAGGGCATGTATTTTATTACAATCCACTTCTGAACTTAGTCTATCAGTTGATTCCTGAAGCGCTTTAAGAGTGGCCATACTCAAATCAGAATTTACAATTAACTGCTCAACAGCTTCAATAAGAACTGCCTGATCAGTTTTATGAAGATATAACCAACTGTCTATTAACTTGGTAGCCAACTCTGCTTTACTATTATTCTGTTTTAATCTTTAAAAAGAGAATTTCTTTATTTATTGAATTATTATAAGTATTTGTAATCACTTACTGGTATACATCAGGTCCACATAAGTATCTGACAACTGTTATAGATACATTCAGAAAACGTTTTATGTTTGAAGTATCTGTTGAACCAATAGCCACAAAAAGGTATCCCATATACTACAATTCAATAAACATTCTTAGAAATAATAATATAGATTATATCTTATTATACTAAATTATTAAAATAAAATTATAAAATAGTAAATGAAAAAAGTTAAACTTGAAATCAAAATAACAATTCTCTAGAATAAATTTCTTAATACCTGATCAAATTGTAAATTTAAACCATCCAAACATTTAATCGATGTATATGAATTTCCAAATTGGCAACTCATAATTCTATGAGAAGCAATTATGGGGGAAAATATCTGTACAATAACATTTCCATCCAGTTCATTGTTATTTGTCTAAAAATTGTGTTCAATAATTTTTATAATATTTACATATTTTATTATAACCTCTATTTGTAAACATTGGGCCACTGCAAATTCATTTAGGTGTATTGCAAATTTTTTGTTGTATTTCGAAAATATGAGATCATTTAGGTGATCGAAGATTAACAAACAATTCATTTTAATACAAAACGTCAGTAGATTTTTAAAAATTAATTGTAATATACTTCTTATTCACTGAATAGGATACAACCAGAATAAAATCATCGTCTGACAAGAAGATGGTCCGATAATCGTAGTTGTCAGCTTGTTTACTTAAAAAGAAAAACTAATTATTATTATTATTCTAAATTTATTTATTTAATTTATTAGCAGTTTTCATACTAATTATGGGAATAATAAAAAAATGCAGTAGTTTTTAACATTAACATGAGAATTAATTCTTAAAAATGTTAACAACGTACAGTTGGTGACCCTGACTTATTCATTGATAAAGAACAGAGTTCTTAATACTGTGCCATGGCAGTCTGTGGTACCCTCAGTCCCCAAACAAAATTGTTTTGTGGCCACAGCCTACTGTTTGTGACAGTTCGATAATCCATGTCAATTATTTTACAATTATTTTATGTTTATAACTTTTTAGATTGGTAATTAGCTTATTTGCTTACATAGAATTGACCCGCAAATCCATAGAATTATCATGACTTTTAGGAATCATATCCTTTAAAGACTATAAATTGAACCCTTTGTTTAAGTTTACAAAGAACAATGTCTATGTCGGGAAGTATTAGCCCCAGCAAAGAATCTTTAAGTGTTAGCGGTAGTATTACAAGTAGTGATAATCTACCCAGAGACATCAGTAGACTGTCTTTGGGATCAACAACTTCTCAAGATGAGCACTTCAGATGCGAGGGACATGCAGAGCATAGTCTCTCTTGTATGAAATCATATTTGCAAGCTGGAAAGTTATGTGATATTACACTTGTGGCTGGCAGCAATGGCAAGAGAGTTCAAGCACATAGGTATTTATTTATCTTTAAAATATATCATATATTAAATATTAATTTATTTTAGATTAGTTTTATCAGCTGCTAGTGAATACTTTTCAACAATGTTCACTGGCAGTTTGAGGGATCCTGAACAGACTGAAGTAACGTTAGGTGATGTCAATGGTGATGTGCTGCAAGCTGTGGTGAACTACTGTTACACAGGGACCATTGAAATTAGGGAGGACAATGTTGAGACACTTTTGTCCACCGCCTGTTTAATGTTGTTGCACGAAGTTGTGGAAGCTTGCTCTAGATTTCTGGCACATCAATTACATCCTAGCAATTGCTTAGGCATTGCTGTTTTTGCAGAATATCAAAACTGCTCAAGTTTATTGATGGAAGCTAATTCTTATACCAGTCAGCATTTTATGCAGGTATAGTGTAAAATGAGTATTTTATTTAAACTTAATTTCATTTATAAAGGGTTCTAAAGAATCTCAAAAAAATATATAATTTGAACACATCCATAAAAATTAAAGAATCTACATTGTGTAATTATACTAATATTAGACTTATCATTAATTGTAATACTATACTAATTGTTTCTGAGAAGTTACAGTGATATTTTAAATTACAATTTTACAGAAGCCTAATAATATAATGAGACTATACTAAATATTTTGTAAACCTATACACAAATTTTAGTTTTATGATTATCATATAAAACAGAAGATATTGAATTCTTAAAAGCACATTAATAAATTTTTATAAATAATAATACTTTAATATAATGGGGGAGGAATATATATTTGTAAAATAGTTCTCTTAATATTTAAAGCAAACAAGAGTCGTTTATTTAATTAAATTCGGTTCTAATGCGTTCCATAATAATAAATACCTATAAAAGATATTCAGGAAGGCACTGAATTTATAATCGTTGAAAATGATTTAAAAGACAAGTAAAAAAGAAGTTCTATTATTATTGAATAGAAATTTTAAATTAATTTGCATTAATTAATGTACTTAGTGTCATTTTTATAAGTAAAATTTAGAAAATTGAAATAATTTTAACTTATTTGAATGGAGAGGAAATAATTGATAATAGTAATTTTAAATTACAATAAATTAATAATAAATTAAAATATAGTAAGGTACTAAAGAGCACACTAATTAATAACAAGGATTTCTTTACTAAGCTGATTCTGTATTATTTATTATAGGTAATTCGCAACCAGGAATTTCTTCAGTTAACAGTGGAGCAAATGACAACCTTGTTGAATAACGATGTGCTGAATGTACCATCAGAAGAACACATATTCCACGCGTTGATGAATTGGGTGAACCACGATCCCGTCGAACGGAAACAGTACGTCGGGCAGCTGCTGGAACTAGTAAAGTTACCTTTACTCAGTCCAGCTTTCCTAACGGACCACGTAGAAGCTATAGTTGGTAATAATATCTTTTTTGACTTACTGATTGAATGTTACGATAATGATTGACCTTAGGCGACGATATCAACTGCCAAAAATTAATAATTGAAGCGATGAAATGGCATCTCCTCCCCGAAAGACGACTCCAAATGGCGTGCGCAAGAACTCGTCCCAGAAAGGCAACTCTCGGCAAGTTGTTTGTTGTGGGTGGTATGGATAAAAATAAGGGTGCAACCACGATAGAATGTTACGATCCCCGTCGTGATATGTGGAGTGTAGCATACAACATGAGTGGCAGAAGATTGCAGTTCGGCATCGCCCTTATGGGAGATAAGTAAGTGCCAATTTTGTACACTTTTCTGGCTTTAATTTGCAGTAAAAAAGGGTGACTACAAGTCTGGTGTTTAGTTTTGTATGAAATTGTTCACGTTTGAAAATAATTGAATAGGTCTTTCATTTAATAACACATCACATAATCAAAAATTGTAATAGTTTTTTAAATATCATCAAAAAGTATTATTTATATAAAGCAGTACCAGGTCACATTGATCTGTAACAGTAGTTAGCTTAAGGAACTTTGCTTTATCATTTTTTTAATTATTATTTATTTAATTACTACATTTGGTTTAAAAATTTAATTATTTTTTTGTAGGTATTTCATGATTTCTGACTTTGAAGAATTAAGAATCACAGAAAATGAAGAACTAAGTAATTAACTTTCAGTAAAAATGTTATCCTTAATTATTTTCATCTCATAAATTAGCAGATATTGTGTTTAAGAAGATCTATAGTAAAATAATTTTAAGTATTTAAAAATCTCAACAATTTCTATAAAATTATCAACTCTCATTTTTTCCTTCTAATAAAATAAATAATAATCATTTTTTAGATTGTTGGTGGTTGGTGGAAGAGACGGTTTGAAAACATTGAACACAATGGAATGTCTCGACATGGATTTGGGCTCTTGGTGTCAATTGTCGCCGATGAATACTCACCGACATGGTTTAGGTGTCGCTGTGCTGGGCGGCACCTTGTATGCAGTAGGGGGACATGACGGTTGGAGCTATCTAAACACTGTGGAGAGGTTTGCGCGTCCACATTGTCTGATTAGACATTTTAATTAAAATAAATACAATTTCCAGGTGGGATCCTGTAGCCAGGTCGTGGCAGTACGTGGCACCGATGCAAAATCAGCGATGTTCAGCCGGCATAGCCGTGCTAAATGGGAAGCTTTACGCAGTTGGTGGCCGAGACGGTGCATCGTGTCTGAGAACGGTAGAATGTTATGACCCGCACACGAACAAGTGGACCCCTACGGCACCGTTGACGCGACGGAGGGGTGGAGTCGGTGTGGCCGTGGCGAACGGATTTCTATACGCCATGGGAGGACAGGACGCGCCCGCCAATAATCCAGCCGCCTCGCGGTTTGATTGCGTCGAGAGATACGATCCAAGTAATCCGAGTTTAAATAATTATTTTTTCAATATATACTAACGGGCATTTTTTAGGTACCGATACGTGGTCAACAGTGGCTTCGCTGTCGAGTAAAAGAGACGCGGTGGCGGCGTGTCTGTTCGGTGATAAACTGTATGCAATTGGAGGCTATGACGGTGGACATTATTTACGGACTGTGGAACAGTATGATCCACATACAAATGAATGGACGACTGTGGCGCCTCTTATAACTGGAAGAGCTGGTGCCTGTGTAATAGCCATGAGCAATAACCCAAATACGGCCCCTGAGCAATAAATAATCTCTGGATACTGAAACGTGCAGTTAACCTTACCATTCTTCCTTATTGTCAACGAAACTGGAAATTTATTTTATTTATTTATTTTAATTTAATCAACATTAAGATTTAAGATTCAATAATTTTATTAAGATAACGATCCGTAAAACAATGCAAACAGAAGATGGTATGGTTTTGTGCGTCATTTGTGATAAGAAAACTACATTATTTTATTAACTGGCCCTTACAGTGTTTCTTCATATAATATTGTGACACTAACTTTTTATCATAATTTTTTAATTTTATTATTTTCCCATCTTGATGTGAGCATTTTAAATATTTATAGACTGAACAGGCAGCATTTATTTCAGTAAACTGAATTATCAAGACTGAAGCAAATCTGAATATGTAATTTTTGATGTGTAAACTGCAATTTAAACATTCTATTTAATGTAATTAATAAGTTGGTATTATTCAAGCTTTACCATTCCACGTTATTAGCGTTTTTTGCTTTGTTAAAATTTTTATATGTAAACTGATGTCATTTATTTCTGTAAGCCGGGTACAAAAGGCCAAAATTTTATTCTATACATAATCTGAAACTATTCCTGTGATATTGTAATATAAGCATAAAAATTACCCTTACAGAAATGAATGTTTTTAGAAAGGTTTGTAAACCTTTCATTAGTGGATTCAATGGTGATTGGTGGTTATTTTTTGTAGAATTTAGACGTTATGTACAATCAGATCTGTAAATGCTAATAGAGAGACTGATTGCGTTCAATTTTAATATTGTCAGTCTCAAATTTTAACAGAACTGATTGAAATAAATAAAATTGTGATAATTTGTGAATAGGATTCTTATAACCAAAAATTGTACTTTTTCAATAATAATTACCTTATTGTAAGTTTAATGGTTTTATTTGCAAAATTGTATTTCCTATTTTACTCTGTTAATTCGATTAAAAGAAATGCAAAAAAATATATTTTTATGGCTTATCTGATGGAAAAGAATTCAAAACTGTATAAAACTACAACCAATCTATAAAAATTTTACAATTAAAATTTCATCTAGTTTTTTACACTTTAAAAAAATCTTTTTATGTTAATTATTTTGAAATACGAATATTAATCGTTGTTAGCTTAGTAGTATAAGTCACTATATAAAAATAAATATATACATATATCAATTTAAGAACACTAATTATCATTGAGTGAATACAACACTATTCTAAATTATAATTTACTAAAGTTCAATTATATATTAAGGGACGTTAAATATATAAAAAAGTTTATTAAAAAACAAAAATGTATTTATGCTATATGTAGCACAATAGTATACATTGGTATATGGACACAAATTTAGTTAAAGATCATTTCCAGAAAATAGCAATTTAGTATGTTAATAATTTGACGAAGTATTGGGAAAGAAATAAAGGAATAAATAGGATAGTTAAAAAATGGACACAGTTCTTTTTAATTATGTAAGCTGAAAAAAATGCTTAATTAGATTACTTAGTAAACATACAAAGTAATTAATAATTCCTGAAAACCTAGTGTTACCAGTCGTATTTACCTAAATATTGTCTTTTGGAAAGTAGTAACTTCAAATTCAATCATACTGAAAATAAAACGAAATTTTCTATCTAAAGAAAATATCTAAAACAATCGATTGATGCGATCAAAAACCAACTTAAGTGTTGATTCCATGGAGAAAGGACCCAGACCTACCTGTAGTCATTTAAAAACATTCAATTAATTTCAGTGCTTAACGGAGAAATAAAATTAATATTATATCTTTAATGCCTTTTCTAGATGAGTACAGACACTTTCAATCGATAAGAAAATAAACAAAAATTCTTAATAATTTTCAATCTTATTCTTTAATTTGATTTATATAAATATTGAGCGATGATGTGCACTTTTTCGATACTCACTTATCCAAGTATTTTTATTAGTTTGTTCAAAATTCACGTGACATAACTTTTCTAAATAACACATACTGAAGCATTTTTATTTATATTCGTTAATGTAAAAAGAAAGTAAAGTGTAACAAAAAGTTATAAATCAGGTATACAGGAAAACTTTCTTATGATATAAACCAATTTAAAACACTGATAAAATAGTAACATTAAAACTCAAAATTTATACTTAATTTATTAATAAAAAATTAAATATAGATATGTATAAATTAATTATTATTATTATAGATTATAAACCTGGTCATTTTTACTGTATGACAAAGAGGAAATTGTTTTGTTTAATTGTGTAAGAATATTAAGTAAAGCCGACGAAAACTGTCGTAAAACTCACTATAAAAAAGTATTTTTATTCATCCACATCCCGGTGCTCAGTGTTTTTATCGCTTATTTGTTAATTTTGTATCGATCTCAAACATTAACTACACATTCGATTTTGAACTATATTGCATTTATATCCGAATAAATATTATAAAAAATATAATTTATTTATAAGCCAAAATTTATATTTAATAATAATTTATTATTTCGGTATTAAAGAGACATTTCAAGTCAATTTGTACTAATTAATGTTACTATTTTTATTTATTACATTACAATAAAATTTAAATAATTGATATATTGTTAAATAGATATAATAGACATTAAATAAAAACTTTTTATAAACAGATTGGTTTATATACGTATACATTTTAAGCTTTATTTAACTTCAATTTATTGTTAAATTCAATCATTTATTTAATTTTTATCATAAACATTAAATAAGTAATTTCTATAATATTAAAATAAACTTGAAAACTTAGTTATTCAATGTTTGCTATCAGCATGCCTTGGTTTCTGTTTGCCTGATTTTGATGGCTAAGTATTACTTTGCAAGTAAACAACCCATTGATATCATTTTTTTACACGGTATTAAGTGACGCAGATGTAGACAATATAAATACTGGAATGTATTTGTAATGTCACTAAAAATTCAAGGTGAAAATACTAGTAAAAAGTAAGGAGGATTCTTTATATAAACCGATTTCCAATAACGAATCTTGTCTTAGTTAAATTTATTTAAAGACATTAGACTTAAATTTTATTTCATTGTCTACATAGTTTGAGGTTCAGAATCAGAAGTAGCCATGGTAGTCTATGTCTGTTGTTATATAAATAAATTATATTTGTTGTTTCATATTTAAGACCATTCACATAACACTAGACAAAATATTTAATAGTAACAAAAAATAGTAAATAGCACTGGCAACGCTGGTGTTGATACGAAATTTCGACTTAGTTGACCATTGACATATGCTTTATTTACATTATATTTATCTAATCCATTTATGATTTTTGATAGACAATGACCGATAGGAAACAAAAATTATGAACGCGGAAATAGAAGAGTGCATCCGAAACAACAACACTTGGGGACAGTTGCCCGCACACATCAAACAGGCAAATAATGTTGCCACCACATTAAATTTATAAAAGTAAACAAAATGTTTTGTAGATCTTAAGCAATTCATCCAAGGAATATGAACGATGTATCGTATCATTTAGCATAAAAAATCAACTTAGATACAGGGGAAACTTGGGTATGTGTCCAAAATATGTTTCGTCAACATCAGTTTTTAATGGAGTCATTTTCAGTTCGACACATAGTTAAAGATGAAAAACGATACTATGAACGTGTCGTTAGCTACAGCAGAGAAAAACTCATGCTGTTTCCATATCACTTAGCTGACATGATTGTGAAAGGTCTCAGAATAACCCCCTTTAACTACTACATATCTGTGGTAGAGAAACTCATGCAGGCTGAAAAGAGTTATGATACTTTACCTAACTTTACTGCAGCAGATTGTAAGTATAGTTGAAGTAAAGTTATAATGTATACTAAGTGAATGAATTAGGTCTACGTCTCTTGGGCATTGGTAGAAATGAATACATTGATCTAATGAACAAATCTAGGTCAAACAGAGGGAGATTGTTTGGTAAAAAGAATGTTAGGGGACTGTTGCCTAAAGTTCCATGTAAAATTCATATAGAATCTTGGTGGAGGGTTGAAGTTGGATTAGTTTTAGAGGAGGACATTAAGGTAGTTTTTACATCTTTTGTTATATTTTAAATTAAGATGCACATTTTTAGATGGTGAATGAAGAAGAACTTGCTGTAATTGATGCTTTGATTGATTTAGGATCACAAAATGCTGGTGAATTGAACTATTACACAGTTTTATCTTTATACAAGTTAGTATCTATAATTTGATGTGAGATTTATAATTCAATTTGAATAAATTTTAGAAAAGGATTGATATATTTGGATGTTCCTATTACGGCTGTTGACAGAGTACAAGTACCACCTTTACAAGGATTTGTTATGAATAGGATTGTGGGAGATTATTTTGAGACTTTATTGTACAAAATTTTTGTGTCCATTGATGAACATACAACAATTGGAGAGGTAACTTCAATTACATTGTTATTATTACATCATACTGATTCAAGTTTCTGTATTTAGTTAGCAAGTGTTTTGCAAGTGGAAACAGAACTTGTCAAACAGGCAGTGTCTCTGTATTGTAGACTGCAATTTGCTAGAAAGCTTGAACCAGAGACTGATAAAGAAATTGCTAAAAGGCATCCCTCATGGAATAATGTGCCAATTAGGGAATCCAGGTAGTGCATTGTCAATGGAATTTCTCCAACATTGTACTTTAATCATGTGAACACCAATATATTCAGTTTAAGATATATCATTATTTCATTTCAGAAGTGTAGATATCACTCCCCTAACCCTTAATTTGAGCCATGAAATGAATGGTTCACAGGGTTTGCAGTCACCTCAGTCAGATATGCCAGAGAGTCCTGCTAGTAATACATTAAACCGCAAAGGACAAAGAATAGCCTTCCTTTTTGATTCCACTTTAACTGGTAAAATCACAATAATGCCTATTAATGTTGTATATTACTTTTAATGTTTTATAGCATTTTTGATGATGGGAAACTTGACACCAGGTCTTAAAAAACATGCTGTAACCATGTTCGAAGTTGGTAAGCTGTGCGACGAGAGTCTCGACAGTTTTTTGATGGAATTAGAAAAAGTTTCGGTTCTGGACGCAGAGGGTGAAGGAGAAGCCAGGCGATTCTTTGATCACGCTGTGATTTTACGATCTACTGTACTGGCATTGCGAAAATTACCCAGTCCTGGTTTGGATTTAGTAAGATTAGAAAGCTTGCATTCCTTAGATGAAGCTGCTTGCATTAGACTGCTCCAGAAAAAATACAAGTAAGACAAGTTCAAGTAAGTAAGTAGTAGTACTAATTGTTTTCAATTTACAGGTTATTGGTTTCTATGGCCCCATTGAGCCGCGAGGTGCGTCCAATAACAAGCCTTTTACCACCACACTTGGGACCAGCCGCACCTGAAGTCAACACGTTGTGGTTCAAATTATTCTTGTACCATATGACCGGTTACGGACCTCCCTCCCTTTTACTGACCAAGGGTACAACCATTAAGCAGTTGCCTCGCGTGTTTCTCGGTTTCTCCCGACTCCTGGTTACATCCTGGTTGCACGAACCGGCAGTGATACCAGTCGCTAATGTTTTGTACGTTAATGCCGCTTTGCAATTCTCTCCAGTACTTATTCAGGCGTATGGGGTACACCAACCAGCCCAAACGTACATCGTACCTTTTCCTTTTGGAAGGACAACTCCCTCTAAAAATGCAAGAGAGAATCCTGCTGACGTACTCTTTAGGAACCATCCGGCGGTTAAGAGTATGTCAGAGCTCGTCGATTTGGAACATAACTGTGGTTATTTGACCTTTGCCAATATCGGCGTGTCCGATTTTGGGTGCCCGAATAAGGATCCTGTGGTTCGGCTGGGCCGGAGTTACAGAAATCCAAGTGAGTGTTAGCCAGCACGTTATTTTTCAAAATTGTTTACCAATATTATTTGTTTTAGATAATAAATTGCAGAAAGTTAGTAACGAACACGTCAGCGAACCAACGTCAATATCTAACGAAAATTTCAGTTTCACTTCTGAAAAACAATCATCACCAAAAGAAGAAGTAAAAGAAGATGCTGATAAACAATTGCAAAGTCCCGTCGAATCCCATTTCGCCGTCACACCTGTTATGAGCAGTCAATCATCATCTCCAGCCAATGGATTCACCAGTCAGGAATCGAATAATTTACTGCAGGAGGAACTTGATCAGTTAGCAAAACAGGAGGCCTTGGAAACGAATTCTAATGAAAGCGATTTCGTGCTGACTAGTTCAGTGTCTTTGGAAGGATTGACGAGCCCCACTGATGAGAATATTAGTATGTTTACTCGAGTTTCCGACGAACCCCCTTCAACTTCCGAGTCCGAAGTTGAGACTAAGGAGAAAGATAAACCTGAGGTAAGGATTGTTTAGTTTAACTTTGAATGTAACAAGTACTAATGTTTGGAAATAATTTAGTAACATACTGTAATTCTATTCTACATACATACTGTAATTCTATTTATTAACATATATAATTATTTCGTAGATTTTAACTTGCTTGTGATAGTTTTTTTTGGTTTGAGTGTGATGTTTTGTCATGTAGGTCTGGACCCTATTAGACTGTCACTTTGGAGTGCCATTATTTGACGTTAATGCAAATACTAAAATATGTGATACCATTGTATCTGGCGGTTTAGCAGAACAGAACAGGTAAAGCATTCAGTTAAATTATAATGGTACAAATTTTTTTTTTATGTTTTTTAATGTTCTCTTTTATGTTTTTCCAGCTTAGATCTTTTGGTTGAATCTAGTCGGAAACTTGGAAGCGTTTTACTCGATTTTATTTCCCAATGTCAGGTAACTATTTTTCATCTAATAAATCAAACACACATTTAGAATTATTTATTGTTTTCAGTACTATCCAGGAGAAAATATGGAGATATTGAAAAGGGGACGTTTGGTACCTTTACCAAGACACAATTTGGTGTTTGATAATGGTCGTGTAAGTGAATGGCCCGGAAAGTAAAATTATTTGGGTCACGAACTTCAGCCTAGCAATATGAAATGCAATTGAAGTAGATTATGTATATACACGGCAGTAATGTATTTTAATTAATTACGTTAAAAGCTTGATTGTTGAGTATTCCCATGGGCAAATTTATCTTTGTTGACGTTATGATTGTGTAGATAGGTTTTTACATGTTATAAGTTTTCCAGTTTATGCATTTTTTATGTAGATAATCAATTTTAGAAGTCCAAACTATTCTCCTGTTCTCTCAGACTGAGTTCATACTTTTTTATTCTTTGTTGTTTATAATATGTAAAAGACTATCTGAAATTTGCCCCAGGTTTCTTCCAATTTTATTTAGGAATTTTTATCGAGTGAGCAAAAATATTATATAACTGTTGAGGCTTAAATTGTTTTGAGTTTATAAGTCAGTCAATTATTTATATTTATATAACATAGTCAATAGGAGATAAATATGATTTTATATATTATTAAGTGTATACTGTGTAAAACATCTAGCTAATAATATTTTGGTAATTGTAGTGTCATTTACATATCTGGATTGTGAATTGATTTTTTTCAGAATTTACAAATTTACCGGAAAAATATATGTACGATTATTATTTTAACATATTTTTAACATTTAAAACTTAATAACATTTAGTTGTTTTTTATGTATTTCAAAACTGACTAATCAAAACATCACAAACTTATGCATTTAGTTGCTTAATTTGTACAAAATTTCAGTATTAAAATACATTCCAATAAATATATTATTTTAGCAACTTATGTGTTATCAATTTATCATTCTTGCTCCTGGAATTAATAGTACTTTGTAAATTGAATGTGGAAGATTCTTTTTGAAGCAGTTACTGACGAAGGGGTTCATTCTTCTACCGAATCCAAATTTGAAACCAATGAGAAAAATAAAATTGAGGTAAGGATTGAATATTTTTAACATTTAAAACGTGTTTTTTACCAATTCCAAAACTTCAAATAAACATTTTAGTTATTCAATTTATACAAAATTTCAGTATTAATAGATATATTATTTTAACTTACATCATATACCGATTGGAAAGCCTTTGATCCTACTGAGTTTTGAGAGAGACATCATGCATTACAGAGACAATAAAAGATTTCCACTAAAAAGCAAATTTTGCAAACTTGTACTGTCTCTGTCGTTCATGATACTCTCAAAATTCAGTCGGATCTAACGGCTTTTGATTGGTATATAATTTTACTATTCTTCAAACAATACTTTTAACATACTGCTTTGATTGTGTTGTCATAAATAAAAGAAAAATGATTTATATAAAATGTTTATTTTATTTAAAATATATAGTACAAAGCATATTTTTGAACTATTAAGACTAATGAAAGATAAACCGAATGTCGAAGATACTTTTCGAAGACCTTTCGACATTTTTGCTAACAATTACTAAATTATTCAAAACCATGTTCATACAGTATTAGTTATCTAATCAGTACTTTTTACAAAGGAAAAATCAGCTGAATTAATCGAGAATAAAACAATGATAAATAGAATTACTCGTCAACTGATTTATAGCTAAAATATATAATACATGCTTTTTCTATATAAAAATGTATAACAAGACTTCCAATGGAATGTCGTAAAATTTAATTTTATCAAAAATATCAAAATTTGCATTATCACTTATTTATTTACGTTTTATATTGTCAAGGATCCTGTTTACATACATTTGAATCACAGACTTGCAAAATAAAGTTGTATATGTAGAAATTTTAAAACGCATAAATTCTAAAATGATATGGAAACTGTTACAAGTACAAAAAACTTAAAATCGATGGGGCTTAACTAACTAATAATATTACAATTTATGTCATGATTTTGAGATGTCCAAAAAAATATATAAATTAAACTTACATGTTTGCAACTTCAGGATTGTGTCTTTATTAGTATTTAAAGTTTTTTAAAACAAATAATAAATAAATTTGTTAAAATGCTTATTGGACTACGCGTTACCCATTAAAAAACAAAGAATAAATAAAATATTGCGCTGCAAACATGCAAGTTTACAAATTAAAAAATCCTAAGTCGGTGATGAAGAAACTATTCTAATAATAAAATAATCTAAAATATGTACAATACAATTATGTAATCTATAAAATATTACAACACGTCAAAATAACAATGTGTCAAGGCACAAGATGAGGCAAATAATTTACTTTAAACACTCTATAGAGATTTACAAAGGATGTAATTGTGTGCATATAATTCTACTTTTTATTTATATGAAGTTAACAGATTGTCAAAATAAAATAAGCCAGAAACAGTAAATTTGAGACTAGGATTCAGATGGGGGGCATAAATAAATAGTAGAATTTTTGGTACCTCTATATATGTGTATATAGATAATATTGCTTGGTTTGGCATTTATAAAAATGAGACCATTTTGTTTCAAAGAAGTGCCTCACCACAACTGAGGCACAATAACAAAGGGAAAACCACTTGTGAATGACACCATTAAATTAAATATAAATAGCATCAGAGCCCTTGTTGGTTTGGTGTCCGGTAGTCACGTAAGTGTTGGGACTGGCGATGTTCTCCGACCAGTCCGAGTTAACCGAGCGCGGCGAACTCGTCGACCAATGTCCCGGACTCTCCGGACTAGGAGTGGAGAAGTTGTCGGGCAACAGATGATCAGAATGTTGCGAAGGGGGAGTCAAGTAGCAGTTGGGCTGCTGGAACTGCTGCGGCTGCAGATTTATGGGCGTTTGAGTGGACATCATCCCAGTGTAGGTCACCGGTACGTCCATCGTGGCCTGGGTGAAGTCAAAACCCATCGGCAGATTCTGCGTTTGTGGAACTCCGCCGTGCTTCTGTTGTGTCGCCGCACGCATCGCAGCTATGTGCGTGGGGCTCGTGGGTAAAGAAGGACGCGTTTTGGCGGGCGAGGGCGACCCGTTGTATCCTTGTGGTGATAGCGACAAGTTCGACTGCACCGAATGAGGTGGCGACTGGTTAGAGTACGGGGGACTCAACGTATTCGGCTGCATCTGTCTTTGTTGCATCATTAACGGGTCTTGGAAGTTGCCCAAATTGAATGTGTAGTTTTCCATATTGAACGTGTGCAAGTTTGCCGCTTTCACCACGTCTTCGTAGCTTGGAGGCTGTTTGTTCCCCATCAGTCCTTCAAGACCGGCTGTCAGCCCCATGTTTGAGTATAACGAGGCTGTGTCATAAGGACTGGGAAGATTCGTAACTGGAGATTCCACAGGACTTAGTGTTGAAGTGATTGAATCCACACTCTGAGGGATTTCAGAGTTTTGTGCGTTTTTCTTGTTCTTCTTCACACTCGCTTTGCGACGTATACTGCCGGACGTTACATCGTTATCCGGACTAGTAGGATCGTTATTGTTTTTGTTAGGTCGCTTAGATTTTGGTCTTTTTGGCACAATAACTGTGGGTTGTTGTAACATGTGTCCTGTAGGCGACGTCATCATCGAATTATTAGGAATAACATTCACCATTTGTGGACTTCTTGGAACGTGTTCATCCAAAAGTCTGACAATATCATGGTGAAGTCTTTCACTGGCAACATCTCTCGGTAGTCGATCCATGTGGTCCGTTATTTCTCTGTTAGCGTATGCCTCAAGCAAAGCCTTACATGCCTGGTATGATCCTTCACGTGCTGCTAAGAACAATGGAGTTTCATCTTTGTCATCTTGAGCATCTCTGTTAGCGCCATGAGCAAGCAAAATGTTTACTGCTTCCACATTATTAACAGCAGCTGCCCAATGCAATGCCGTTTTACCAGAATTATCGGATGCGTTTATATCTGCTTCTGCGCTTATCAAATCTTGTACCATGCCTTCAATAGCCAATCTAGCAGCCAAAATTAGTGGTGTAGTTCCTTCATGCATACGAGCGTTTAAATTAGTTGCCCTATTTCTTAGCAGAATTTGGAAAACTCCAAGAGCATCAGCAGCCACTGCAGCGTGCAGGGGTGTTCTGCCAGTATTATCTTGTGCGTTGGCATCTGCTCCAGCATCCAGTAGTCGTTTTGCAGCATCTGCTCTGGCGTATCTTGCAGCCAAATGAAGTGATGTTTCGCCAGTCTTATCCATGGTCGCATTTAGTTCGGCCCCTTGGGCTACTAGATCTTGTATGATCGCACCAGATGAATCGTCTTCGTCATCTACACCTGTGTCCATACCGCCTCCTCGGACAGCAGCAACCATAATAGGTGTCATACCACATGGTCCTCTGGCGTTTATGTCACCGTGATCGTTTCCTTGTGGTGGGGTTAACATAGCAGGCGGTCTTAAATCGGCAGCTTCCAAGTGTTGTTGGGTCCATCTCGGTTCCGCCTCTTCGTACTCAGTAATTGCGGTGTGATCGCTGGCGTATCCGGCTTCTATTCCCCGGAAGCGTTTCGGTTGCGGCATGTCCGACTCATCGTCGGACCATTGAGGTACGTGCCCTTGATTGACACGCATGTCCAATTCCATTCCAGGAATCGAAGAATTTTTACTGAGGTTGCGTAACTCTTGGCCTTCAGGGCCACGACGTCTAGAACGACGGGTTCCCGAATTTGTGGCCAAGAATCCTTCGGGGAACCAGGTGATGCCGGCGGCGCTCTTTCGTTTTGTCTTGACAACCATTGCTATTACACCTATGACGCAGATGGCGAATCCTATTCCAATAAGTATCCATTTGACTGATGGTTGTACGTCTTCCAAAGAATCTCCAGTTGTTCCTTTCACTTGGTAGATGGGGAATGATTGGGAGAGAGTGTGTCTTGACGCACTGGCTGCCAAGAATTCCGCCGCAGCACTGGCGGTTTGGAAACAGAATTCGGAATTTTCTGTGGTTGTTATGCATTTTCTGTTGTCGATTTCCAGGTAAACTTTTACACCTGACTGGGCCCTCTCTGAGAAAACAATGTGATGTTTGTTGGTAAAGTCGCTGTCTAACTCACTGGAAGTAGAACCGTGCCAAGGATGGATCATGTCGTTGCCTAATTGATCTTTTTTCACACGCACTGTGGTTCTAAGTTGGTGGCTGGTGTCTCTCAAGAAAGCCACCAAGTTCTTTTTAAATCCTTGCATATCCATAAGTACAACCATTGAAATGACGCCTTCAGCCAACTCTGGAGGACTCTTCTCGCAATCAAGACCGTCCCAGTTACATTCGGCGTTGTTACAACCGTAGTCGCAGTATCCGTTGGCATAATGTTTTTGACAATAGGCATCGTAAATGGGATTGCATGGTTGTAGGGATTTTTCGCAGTCACGTCCATCGAACAAACATTGTGCATTGTTACATTCTTCATTACATTTTCCGTCCATGAAAACTTCCCAACATTTAATAGATGCAGTGCAATTTGCCCACGGATTAATGCCAAGCGAGCAATCGTTGCCATCGAAGTCGCAGGCGTACTTATTACATTCTTCATCACATTTGAAGTTGCCTCGTTTCATGGGACAGCCCAGTTTGACACATTCCTGTCGCTGTTTTTCTAGGTCTTTAGCGTAGAATATGCTAATATCCGGCTGTGCGACAGACGATTGTCCTATACCCCCCGGAGAGTTGCGGTCGTAAATCTCACAATTTTTACCTACATACTTTGGTGGACAAAGGCAAACGTAGTCGCCCAATTTATCCTGACAAAGAGCTTCGCCGTGGCAAGGATTGCTGTCGCATTCGTTCAGCGAGTCCAGTTCGCAGTTGTTTCCGGTTGTTCCTACAGGACATTCGCAAATGTATCCACCACCGTCGGCAATTTTACATTGTCCGCCGTTTTGACAAGGACTCGAATCGCAATCGTATCCGCTGAACTCACAATTCTTTCCGTAGTATCCATCAGGGCAGGAACACTTGTGACCAGAGTGAATGGTTGTACAAACACCACCGTTCTGGCAGGGCGATTGGGCACAGAAGTTTACTTTGCGTTCACAGTGTCTGCCCATGTAGCCGGCTTTGCAGTTGCAATGGTAGTCGTTGATTAACTGCACGCAATCCAGAGTGCCGGCGTCCGAACAAGGGTTGGAGAGACATTCGTTAATGTCACCTTCGCATCGGGGGCCGACAAAACCGGGAGGACACTTGCAGTCGAACCCTCGTACCTTGTCGATGCAAGTTCCATTGTTGTGGCAAGAGTCGGGTCTGCAATCGTCGATGTTGATCTCGCAGATGTAGCCGAGAGTTCCGGGAGGGCAGGAACAGACAAAGCTGTTGACCAAATCGTGGCAAGTACCGCCGTTTTGGCATGGATTGGGTTGGCAATCGTCGATGTTAAGTTCACAATTCTGGCCTTGGAAGCCGTTGGGACATTGACAAGAGTAGGAGCCTACTAAATCTTTGCAAGTGGCTCCGTTTTGACATGGGGCCGAGTCGCATTCGTTGATTTCCTGCTGACAGTACGAGCCAGTATATCCATCCAAACAGTGACAGCGGTGGGAGTTTCCGATATTTTCGCAGGTTCCATTATTACACAAAGTCTTCACAGACACGCCTGTAAACAAATAAAATAAAACAGTTAGTAAATCCGCTAGGACAACTTAAATGAAGTTTCTTACCTTTGCGGTTGGCTGCGTCGTTGCAACTGACCATCTCAACATCGCACACCTTTCCGGTCCATCCTGAGGCGCACATACAGTGGTATTGGTTCTTGATTTGTCTGCAAGTGGCTTGATTCTCGCACGGATTGGTGGAACACCAATCCACATACTCGCCACAATCTTTGCCGGTGTAACCGTAGGGACAGTGACACGTATAGTGAGTGGTGTGATCCTGACAAGTGGCACCGTTCAGACAAGGATCACTGTCGCACAGATTAATCCTATGTTGGCAATTTGTCCCAGTGAATCTAAACCAAAGGATATTATATTAATTTCTCGTCAATTTTAATGTATATTTATTACTTACCCTTGTTTACATTTGCATGTATACGAATTGATTCCATCTATGCACTCGCCGCCATTCATGCAACTGCTGTCAGTGCAGTCCTCGTCGTTAGTCTGACAATTGATTCCTGAGAATCCCAGTGGGCAGGTGCAAGTATAGGAGTCCACATATTGGTTGCAGGTCGCTCCGTTTAGGCAAGGATTCGACAAACATTCGTCCACGTCGATTTCGCACTGTTTTCCTTCGAAACCACTTACGCAGAAGCACATGTAGTCGCCGATGCTGTCCAAACATGATCCACCGTTCTGACAGGGAACTGAAAAAAAGAACGAAAATTATATAAGGCTTCTAAAAACCCTGTCATTGGTACTTACATGAAGCACAGTCGTCAGTGTTGATGGAACAATCTCTTCCCTCGTAACCTTTAGCACAAATGCATTGATAAGACCCGTTGGTGTTCTTGCAAGTGGCCCCGTTCCTGCATGGTCTGGTCACCATACATTCGTCAACATCTTGTTCGCAAAATCGGCCGGTATATCCGATACTGCAAGTACAAGAGAAATCCAAATAGTTGGAGCTGGGCGTGCACTTGGCGTTGTGTCTGCATTTATTGGGCTGGCACGGGTCTAATTTCTCCTGACACTGACGTCCGGTGAACGGGAGTTCGCACACGCATTTATAATTGTTAACCTGATCAATGCACGAGCCGCCGTTCTTGCACGGATTTATGGCGCAGTCGTCCAGATTCGTTTCGCAATTAATGCCGCTGTAGCCGGCCTGACACTCGCAAGAATACGATGCCAAGTGGTCGCGACAGGCGCCGCCGTGTTGACAGGGATTCGAGGCGCATTCATCGATGTTGATCTCGCACTGTTTGCCACTGTAGCCGGGCAAACAGTGGCATATGAACTGGTTGACGCCGTCCTCGCAGCTTCCGCCGTGACGGCACGGGTTCGATTTGCATTCGTCCACGTCGCTGAGGCAACGGGCGTCGAAGTAGCCTCTGGGACATTCGCATTGGAAGCCGTTGACGAGGTCTATGCAGACGCCGCCGTTGGCGCAAGGGTTCGAGGCGCACTCGTCGATGTTGTTCTCGCAATGGCGACCGGTGTAGCCCGGCAAACATTCGCAAGTGTAACTGTAAAATACAAATATTGTAATAAGTTTTAAAAAGTTATAAATGTGTACTGGCATTCTTAGCTATTTATAAAGCCCTTTCTAAGGTGTATCCATCAATTTTAAATTAAGAAAAAATTTAACAGTGATATAAACAATTTAATTTTTGTGATGTTTGTGACTCATAAGTTTGAATAATTCAAATAATTTAATTATGGGACTTTTGAAAATGTATTAATATTTCCAATTTCTGAACTATTCGAAATTAAATTAAATTGAGAACCACATTTATAATTAAAAGTTTGGATACACCTATATACACCACATCAAATCCAATACAATAAAAAAGCAAGTAAATAAATTTGGCAATATGTACAGAATACATGCACAGAGCAATAAGGCAAAAAAACACAACACAACAACATCTATAACTTACGGTTCAAATGGATTTCCACTGTTAAGCATGAAAAGAAATAATAAATTATAACTACTTGTTTTTAGATGAAGGAATATAGAACAAAGGTTATTACCAATTTATTATTATATAACATCCAACAATGAAAAGTGAGAATTAATAGCTTGCATAAAATTATTCATCATAAATATTGTGGTTAGTATAAAATGAACTAAACAGTGATGTAATCTACAACTACAACTGTCGAATCTGAGAAGTAATTTAAGCCCAATTAATAAATTCGATAATAACCCAAAAAATACCAGAAATTATATAATCACCTGTTGATTCCGTCGATGCATCGTGCGTTATTCCTACAGGGATTGCTGTAACATTCGTTCACGTTGATCTCGCAATTCGGTCCAGAAGTTCCGGCCTTGCAAATGCACTGATACCGATTGACTAGATCCTGGCAGGTGCCTCCGTATTGGCAAGGATTGGATTCGCACTCGTTTATCTGAGTTTGGCACAGGTATCCGGTGTAACCCGGATGGCAAGTGCACGTGAACGAGTTCTCGCCGTCGATGCACTCTCCGTGTTGGCACGGGGATGATTGACAATCGTTGATGTTGGTTTCGCACGAAAGGCCTAAACAACAAATAATAGATGCAAGTGTTAGGAAACTTGTCCGAAGGTCGTAAGCTCAGGAGTTTACCTGTAAAACCAGGAGGACACTCGCAGGTGTATCCGGCGATGGAGTCGTGACATATACCGCCGTTCCTGCAAGGACTGGAAACGCAGTCGTCGATATTCGTCTGGCACCTGGAGCCGGTGAAGCCGATGGAACATGCACATTTGAAGGAGTTGATGAGATCGTGGCACACTCCTCCGTTCAAGCACGGGTTGTCTTTGCATTCGTCTATGTCGATCTCGCATTGGGTTCCAGTAAAACCTACAAGAAAAAGTGTTGTTTGAATAAAGAAAAACTAATAAATTTGTAATAAGCATAACAGAAAATCAATTACTTATATATTTCGACAAGTAAATTGAAAATTCATTTTATTAAAGAAACAACAAAGAACACCACCGACTTTTTTGCTTGGATATCAAAAATTAATTATGTCATAGTAAATAAATTCGGGCGGTAATAAGTTCCCATGGTTTGCTTTCTAAAATAAGTTTTATTAGATTCAATTCATATAAAAATTGACTGAATAGAAAACTAAAAAAAACTTGTTTGTTCTGTACAAATAAATTCTCCACGCTTTTTCATAATTTAGTAACGGTCATCGGCACGATTATTTATTTTATCATCAGCCGATCGTGGACTGTTATTCGAACAAAGAACCGACTTTTTAGTGAAATATTGGAGCACAATAATCCGACGGACTGATATTACATTTCAACCTCAGTCCCAAGAACCGCGGCCAAGTCTAATTAGAAAGAAAAAAGTGAGTGGATCTTCGCAGCGATTATTATTGTTATTAAATTTAATTAATGGTGTCTCAGGAAGTGTCGAACGCATGAATGGGACAAAACTCGTAGTAAAAATTAGACATCTTTCTGAGAATGGGGGCAATTATCCGAGTATTATATCAAAGGAACGTAACTCAGGCAAGAATTGTATCGATGTCCGTGTCGAATCAACGATTCACACAACTTCTAGTTACTTAACATGGCAAGATTACAGCACCGATCGAAAAATGCACGTCGAAAAAAGAGGAAAAACATAATTAATTTATCAAAGTACGGTACTATTCAATTTACTTCAGTCATACGTGTGGCTGAACAAGTCCGACCAGTAACCGCTGGAAGAAAATAAGGCGAAAACGTCCGACCTGTCAGATTTTATAAATCAACCGGGGCAGTGGCAATAAGTAAAGGAGACACGATAATTTGTATTGGGGTCGAATTGTATAATCGGTACTGGGTTTAATCAATTCGTCATACGGGAAGTGCAGCAATTATAAACCGTAGGTTGGATGATCATAAAAATATGCATCGTATTATTATTATTAAGGTTTAGCTGGGCGTTTTTAATGGCCTGGCAAGAACCGAATTTCCGAGTTGACAGACCACCCAAATTAAACTCATTTTACTGTTATGGTGACAATGGAGTCAGTGTTTTCCTTGGGTTATGAAGGAACACATTTAATATACATAATGCGGCGTGGAACAAGTTTAACGGATACAATGCGAAACACAGTTTTTGATGGTCGGGAAGAAGTAAATGGTGATGAGGTTACACCAGTCGTCCGCACATTGGAACTGGTCAGAACTGGCAATTTAAGGAAACATGAAATGGAACATTTAAATTTAATAATGGTTATAAATTTTGCGAATATGGGATAGTGCGGAATTCTACGTGATACGCTTCTGGCATTGTGGTAATTATGATGGCTGGAACTTACTGAGCCTACAATCATCTCTATTACGATCCGCCATTTGTAACTATTTAGCTGGATTTCGCATTTAATAGAATAACGGGAACTCTGCATGCGACACAAGAGTTATTTATTATGTTTGATGCTGTGAGACTGTTTGCAACTGCAACAACACCAGACGCGAATTTGTGGTGTTGAATTCGCCGTGATAAAAATGCATTCCGGTATGTTGCACGGGTCTTACAATAACTTATATGCAATTTATGGTTGTTCTAGATATATACAATGGTACAACGAGAAACGGCTAGATGATTAAATGACACTGGATGTGTGGGTAATCTGCACAAATTATCTGTATACCTACTTCGGAGGATCTCACACACAGCATAAAAACACTCAACCTATCAATATGCGCCCCGATAATTTGACGAAAGCAAAAATGACTTTTGATGTGTGCCGACGCGGACACAATCAGAATTGTACAAAACGCAGGGGCATTGTTGTCCGTAATTGAATAATGGCCTGGCAATTTGGACTGTCCGATTTCAATGACGGCAATGACTTGAGTGGCGACCGTAAAAAACTAGTTCCAACTATTCCATAGAAATTCATCGTTTTATTGGTCGGTGTCCGCGTTTTTGTCATTTCGGCTTTCGCGGTTTGACGGGTCCGCTCCCCCGTAATGGCAACGTTCAAATTGTCTTTGTTCCCTCACGGTCTCCCACGAGTCAACATTTAAGTGAGTATTTCGTATTGCGTAAGTGCACAATTGTCTAGGCAATAAACTAAGGGCATTGTTGCATTGCTTGATATTAGAAGCCACGGCACTCGGTATGCAAAAGATGTCGCGTGGGAGTACGAAAAGGGCATTGCCAAGACGGATGGAAAGGCGTGTCCGAGACCTCTCCAGACTGCGAAACCGTTAATAATAATAAACTCGTAATTTATTAGAGACATTGCAAAAGTGCATGTGCACCGCGCACTCGCAATTCATTCGCTAATTTATTTATTGCCTCACTTTAATGTGGGATACGAGGCATCGTGCAAAAAATGGTGTAACACCGGCGCAATTTCAATTCACCATCTCGGATGGTTGGGCTTGGAAAAAATATAAATGGTCGATGGATTTGTCAAATTATTATATATATATTGCGATCAAATGGGCAATTGAAAGTAGAAAATAAGTCGGTCAGGCCGAGCTTTTATCGTTTTTGATTTCTCTTATAATACGCTCTGAGGTGTATCACGACCACTTTTTGATTTATAGAGGCCATTAATTAAACACTAAGAGTTAATGACTAATTAGATAAGTGCAATTTGCTGTTACGATTGTCCGAGCCATAATCTACGACGCATTGAAGGGCCGCTTTCGATTTAACATCGGCGATATGTGAAAATTGCTGCTTAATGGGTTCGTACGAGATCTGGGCTCGTATATGGCAAAGATTAAAGGACATTTACTTATTATTTTATTAAAGAAGGCGAATAGCATGATTAAACAAGATTTAGACAATTCCGGACTTCTTGAAAAGGAATTGCCAACGAGTTCCAGGTGAGTGTAATAAGTTCATTAAATCTGAGAATAAATCAGCTCGAAACTACTTAAATTTGTTATCCGCAGAACACATTAATTAGTACGTATTTAAATCATAAATACACACAAAGATCAGACTAAATATGGAAGGTTGCTTTTATATTTACACTTGCGGAATTTATTCGAGATGGTTCAGAAGCTGCTAACAAGGATCAACGATTAATTAGCAAAGACCGATCCACTGGGACCGGACCCGTTTTAATTTGAAAAATAGGAAAATTTACGTAAAGCAAAAAAATAATTGCTAAGCACCAGTAGCAACAAGAAAAAAAATAAATAAGCATCCATTTGTATTCATCGTTGGGAATTGTTGGTACGTCGTAAATTGCATGAATCATTTTTGCGAAAACCGAATACCAAGCTCCGGTTCAACAACATTAAAATAATTAAATCATAAATGACGAACGTTCACGTGAAATAATACATTTGCATTTGGCCAACAATAGAGCGGTACATGCGTGGAGAACGAGTCGAGTTAATTTCGCAGAAAACCATTTTGAATGGATAAATTGCATCTGTTTGTGAAAGTGTTGGCAGTGAATTAAATAATTAATGTTTACATAAAGGGGACAATATCTAATTGAATTAATTCAACGTGCCGAGCAGCTCAAGTTCAGTTAATGGATTTATTGTTGTTCTGCAACACCTTTGACAACACATTAGCGACTGCACACAACTTACTGGTTTAATGGAATTTCAAATATTTTTATGTATATGAAAAAATGTGCATATGAGAGTTACAGAATGCAGTTTTGTTGTTTGCAATCCGAAAAAAACGGTTGTATTATCTCGACTTCCTTATTCGGAAATTGAACTGTTAGACGATCGCTTGGCTATAAACGTGAATGTTCATTAGCTTTTTAGATGGAACATTTTTCACGCGAATTGCTTAATAATGAAAATAATAATTGATGGTCTAAAAATTCCGCTATTTGATTTTACACGGATGTATCGACATTGGATCGAGGTTTTTTCTAATGTACCAATTAAAGATACATCAAAAAACTTTTGATTGCTTATCTTAAGAATATTTGTCATATTATCCTACTGTAAATCTTAAAATAAAGTGGTTAAACAGTTGACTCATAACTTCAATTATTTAAGTTTATAGAAAATTCTTACCTGGCATGCAAACGCATCGAAAAGTGCCCGGATCGTCCAGGCATGAGCCGTCGTTGTGACACGGATGGGACTCGCACTCGTTGACGTTGATCTCGCACCTGGGGCCGGTGAATCCTTGCGTACAGTTGCAGGCGAAGCTTCCGGGTGTGTTCACGCAAATGCCGTCGTGTTCGCATGGCGAGCCTGCAACAAAAAAGGAAAAAATAAATAAAATAAATAAAATAAACGTGCGTATGTTCAAACACTGAAATGCATCAGGTGTCAAAGTAAACGCGACCAGTTTGCACAAGCTGCCGACTACTGACTATTCGGTTGCGCGTACCAACTGGTCCAATTGCTATAAATCCGCGTTTTGTGTTTGCATTAAAAACAACATCAAGTGCCGACTACCAAATAAGCACAGGCACAATTTACATACGCGTCCACATTGCAGGAACGTAAACGTTAGTAAGTAAAGAGTAGCGAGGCGATGTGGAATTCTCAAGTGCCGGACTAACGCATCTTTTAATGACCGATGTTAATTAAACATTGTTTAATTAGCATTCGTACCGGACGATTAGCATAATGGATTTTACAACTGATTTATGTAGACAAACGTACGGATGTGCAAATGACTTTTTTACAAGTGTCAAAGCCATATGAATGTAGATTACTATAAAACCCGTTAATTAATTAAAATTTACAATTCAATACAAAGGTTCTATTAATATTAAAACAAAGTTTTAGTGTGCAGATTTTGAGTAATTAAATTCGGTGTACACTCATTGACAGTGTGAAGAAATGCACACACACACACATGTAGTTCTCTCGAATTTTTAATAATTAATTTAAATGTAAATTGCATGAGTAATAACTGCGAAGCTGGCCGGGTAATCAGTGGAAGTAAGGACGTGGGTTCCTCTCGCCAACAGCCGCTTTCTGGCGAATTATCAATATTAATCACGGTCTTTTTCCATTCATGTACCGACCTCATAACTCCTCCAAGAGGACCAGATCAATTAATAAACGGATGGAGACAGAGAAACCTGACCGTCATGCAAACGTATAAATTAATAATTGTCTTTTTAAGACAATATTTTATTTGAAAACATTTTTAAAGACCCACTGCATACATAATTTATCGTATTAGAAATGGCGCACGATCATTTATAATGGCCCGGCTTATAAACTGTGTCTTTTCATAAACAAATCGAATCCCTGCACCGGGATATTATATCAAACGGAAGGTGCGCCCATTTATGCAAATGAACCGGCCTTTTTCTCGTTTTGTTATGCACTAATTTATACCGTATTATGGTTTTATGGATACGATACTGATGGTTTCTGAGAAATTAATGGTATCATTTATAATAAATCCGTTATTTTAATACAATTGTTCGATTTCCTTTTCGCAATATAATCTTAAGTGTTAATGTGCCTGTCCAAACATATTCTTCAGATTTAATGGAGTTTCGTATTAACTATAAAAAAGCAATATTTAAAAATAACATGCCATGAATTGCATCTTTACCTACTTTCTTCTAAATATATAATATTAACATGTAAAAATAATTTATTTAATTTATAATTTAACCCAAGTGAAAACGACACTTAAAAAATATACCAATCAAGAATTTATCAGATTTTTTACATTTAGTTAATGGTGTGATAATTGCAATCCAAATTTAACCCAATATATATTAAAAATATTTACATAATACTTGAATTAATGGCGTTTTTTATTCATGCGTTCCAAATTTACTTAAAAAAATCAAAACTACATTTACATATATGGTATAATTATATATTTTTAATTTATTAATATATGATTATGACAGTTCTCATTATTCGATTCAATTTTGTATTTGTGTGCCCGCAAGAGTAAAAGAACCTTCTCTTTTGATAGAATCAAGAGAGTTAGAGAAAGTTGAATGAGTTCGTCATTTCAGGAATTTTTTCAATATTTAAATAATTTCAATATCAAGTAGCTAATCTGTAGCTAGTTCAATTAAATGTAGGAGAATATTTCAAAAGCTAAAATTTGTAACCATTGTAATTTAAATAAGGTGAGAACAATACTTAAATTTAATTATTAATGTATGTGGTAGTGGATGGACAGAGAAATAGCACAAAATTTAAAATTAAACATTTTGTTTAATAATTTCATAAAAGGATTAAATTTCAGAATAAATAATATATTTCAATTTTTTTTGTTGCTTTTTTCGTTACATAAGACAGAAGATACAATTACAATTAATTAAGAATATATTATATATATTATTTTATTAAATAACGCCTTTTCAGTGGGTTCCTACGCTACTGAAAAGGTGTTATTGAATTATCACATTGAACTCCATAGAAGAAGGAAATAATAATTGACATGAAACATCAAGGTCCAAATGTTGCTGACATCGTTAAATGTGTACGATGCTTTCGAAAAACGGTTTACAATGTTATTATGAAAATATGAAACAAGATAATGAATTGAAGATACAAAAAAACAATTCCTTTTACAGAGAGACAAATTTGAAGAATCTGTAAATTAAATCCTTTCTTGTCTTCTATATAAATAAAAAATGTATTAATTGAGTCATCAGTATGTCTAGTATAGTAATTAATTAAAGGTATCAAAAAGAAATATTAGAACAAGACTAAATCTTGAACAATAACATATTAATTATTCTTCAAAATTACTTTTGAATAATGAAAGTTTAAGAGAATAGGATTAAATAGTAAACAAGTGTTTAAAATAAAATATAATATATTTTGATAGCATTTAATTAGAGGTGTGCATTTCCTAATTATCAATAAAGTGTAATGAGTGTTATTTCTCTGTATAAAAAAGAATGTATCAACTTTTTTACACCCAGCAAGTGATGCGATAATTGCAACCCAAATAGAACTCAAGATAAGTTAGAAATATTTACATAATACTAATTACTAATGGTGCTTTTTATATATGTGTTCTAAATTTTCTTTTTTAAAAATGTTTACCCAAACTGCACCTGTCAATTTAAAACATATTGGTGAAAGATTCAATCTACATATAATCATCAGTGATTCATACTTAATGCAAACATAATTAGTTACCAATTAAGTAGGTACGTTTATGAATATTAATGTATTTTTGTTTCTGAATTTTTCACAATACAATTAATATTAAATGTGCATTATCGAAAAATACTTTAAAAATTACTCTTGCCCACTTTATTCGGAATACATGTAATATAAATATGTAAAAAACATAATTAATAATTTAAATGGAAGAAAATAACGTTTAAACTTAATTATAAAAATATAAAAACCAATCAAGAATTTTTCAGATTTTTTACATCCAAATTAATGGCGTGATAATTGCAAGCCAAATTGAATTCAAGGTAAGTTAAAAATATCTGCATAATATTTGAGCTAATGGTACTTTTTATACAAACGTTCCAGATTGACTTTCAAAAAATGTTTATCAAAACTGCACTTGTCGATATAAAACAAATTGTTGAAAGATTCAATCTATATACAATAATTATCTGCGATTCCCACTTAACGCAAACATTATAATTAGGTACCAATTAAGTGAATTCGTTAATGAATATTAATGTATTTTTGGAATATACTTTAGCTAATTGGATACCAAATATCGGTTATTAAGCAAAAAAAAAACTCATAATTCATATCGTCTTCACATTTATCATGTCAATTACACGACGACATACTCCGCGTTAATACCATTAGCCTAATAATTAACAATCCATGATACACAGTGATATGCCAAAAGTAAACAGAAAAATTTAATTAACTTCCAATTAACATCAAATTAAGACGTAGCTTTTTTGGTCCGGCGGCTAACGTATCACATTAACGTTTGATATTTTTGACGTCATTTTCATTAGCTCCCCACTGATTCCCCACACAACTCCTCCATTGTGCGTTTGATTGCACAGTTCAAATACAATGTTGTTATTTTTTGGGCTTGGTGTTTTTTCATCTAGTCAATAAAGCTGCTTGCAGTGTGCTAAACAATCCTGGGAAAAAAAACTAGCTCCATTGTACTACCAACAATATATTGTTTATGTTGTGTTCCTTTTGTGTTATTAATATTTTTTCATGCTGATTAATACGACTGACGGAGGCTATGCGACTGTCTCAGTATTTGGTTTACTTAGCAAATACATTTTGATCAATGTGTCTAATTGGGAATCGGTAAATGAATGGACAACTCTTTTAAAGCATGTCTCACTTACGCTACCACTAATTAGTTACTTCTCATGTTACTTTGTGCCGCTGAAGTAGTCACTCTCACGATACAATCTGTCGAATGACGCCATAAACACTGTGCAGTTCTAATTTAGTTTGTTAGTGCACTTTTAAAATTTAAAAACCAATTATAACAGAACGATAAATACGTTTCGTATTCATGAGGTAATAATTTTCAGGAACCGTATTAACTCGTACGTATCCTGTATGCATAATTCAAAATATACAAATAAACATTGGCCGGAAAAGGTATTAAATGCGTCTTAATTTATTTTAACTTTATCCCAAAGCAAACAGACAAACGGACACTTCTGGCGTTGTTAGCCAGTGCAAACGAAAACACTTGTGATGCTTTAATGAAAGCTCAACACGACGTTCACAAATATTTCAAACGAATACATAAATAAATTAACACATCGACGAACCGGAAAGTTGCCTTTTTACCTGAATGAAAAGTGTAGCATTTGTTCAATAATTAACACCGTACGTTAATATTTATCTTGACCGATACAATATGTAAAGGAGGCTATCGAACTTTGCGCCGAGGTTTGTTGATCGGGTCGGACAATGGACCGAGAAGGACGGAGACGGATCGTACAATAAATATTAACTGCGGCATTTTGCGCGACCGTGTGGGTGGAACACCACGTATGAAAAAAACAATGAAACAATTAGCGGATCATTTTCCGCTTTGAGAGAGTTAATTAATATACCGTTTATTGCTTTGCGCAGCCCGAAATATAGGTTTACGAAGTAGAACCAATTCTTAATGAGTGTTATGGGTAGGATGGAACTGTTTAATATTGGGTGTCGGAAAAAGTAATTTACTTTTTTGGTTTATGAATTATTTTAATAAATTTTTATATTATAATATAACATTTTTGTATTCAATACATTGTATATATAATGTTTTATATTTTTTCTTAATATGATGTTTAATTTTTCTATATTGTATTTAAAACATCTTTTGGGTGAACAGTGAAGAAATGGTACATTCAATTCGTGACATATTGTAAGTTCATCCTGAAACCTGTGCCAATGAACAAATTAAGTATGTATGCAAAATCGTCGCATTTGGATATAGATCTGTCATTAAACTGTGATCAATCAACCTTTAAGAACAGGTTTCATGCCATGAATTTTATCAAAGCAAGATTTCGATGACTATGTGGTGGACTGTGGTCCAGAACTTACATATTGATCAAGAGAACTGTTCTTTAATCAAAAGAAAAGAGGCGTTCTTTTTCCTCGTGGCAATGTAACACCACATCACATCGTAGTAGAGTTTCTAAGGAAGCTCCAATATGTTAAATGAGACGTTCAGTCTCATTCACTATATAATCCAGATTTTTCTCCAGGTGACTATCATTTATTTTTGTCATTTTCAATTTGTTACATAATTAACAGATTAATTCTGAATAGGAGGTCAAAACTGAGGTTGAGCTTTTCTTTAGTTCGAAGACCCGTAACATTTGCTTGCAGAACATTAGCAAAAAATTGTTGAATAAAGATAATTTTAGAGTTAAATGTTAAATTTAAAACACGTCTTCCGGTATCTAATAATTACTAAATATTGTTAGCCAGTAATTGATTGACTTTATTCTGAACAACTGACTATCAGAATCAGATACATGGGTTGTACCAATCCGATTGACATTTTATTTCCTGACGGCACGCCATATTTTACTCAATCCCAACTGGTAATTATCGGTAATTGTGAGACCAGCTACCTAACACTTATTCGTAACTTTTAAAAGTCTCTGGCGTAACGCGGAAGGAATTATGTGCAAACTAAATGTTTATGAGCATTTAGCATAATCACAATTTATAGTCGGAAAATGGTAAAATATAAATTCCGATCTGGTTTTAAACTTATGCAACATATCTGCATCGTCATTGACACTTGTGGTGGACAATTGTGTATTTTATAAGCTTATTCGTAATTTAGTCAAGTGGAGCTTTCACTGTTGGACGATGGTCGAAGCAATAAATAAACATTTTCGCCGAACAATACGTTCGACTGCACCACATTTTTAATTTCTAAACTCACGAACAGGTAATTGATGTGTGTTTTTTGGGAGGCCGGACCAGATAGATTTATCGACCGACGAACAATGGCTTTTTATACCATAAATAATATTAGAACGTACACATGATAAGGTCGATGATCTGACTGAATGGCGCTTACGAAGTGTATTGTTTCTTTTTTTGACATGGGAGCCATCACCCACTGCATTTGGACACTGTGTCTAATCAGGCCTGACTATGATCCGACTATGTAAACAAAAAGGACTAGTTGTTTAATAGGAAATGGTGGCACAATGGAGGCTAGCACACATTAAAATTGTATTACATTCGAAACGTATGTTATCGTAAATGGATTAAACACAACAAGTTTGTGAGACATGAATTTTTCTTTTAATGTTGATTACAAATATGTAATCAATGTTTTTATGTTAATTTACATTTTGTACATGTAATCAATATTCACGAACTATTCAAACACATCACAATCGAGCTTTTGTAACAGTAATCACCAGTTTTATTACAGTTATTCGCAGTTTATGGATTTGTTACAAAATAAATGTTGAAAGATATATCTTTTATAGGTTGTCAATGCATGTCTTGTTTGCTGATTTTAAATGGATAAGAAAAGTATGAATTCTAAAATGCAGTTTTGTAGTTTAATTGACGTTGCTCATTGTGAAATTCATACATTTTACAATGGACAACCATCTTTCAGTTACTTTCTAACTGAGTAATTGATTTATGTGTGTATGAGATGAGAGATCTACATACACATAGTCATGCATAAACAGAATAATAATTCAAAAGTCACAAAAGATTAGCAAAAATAATAATAACAACATACAGTTTATAGTGAATGCGATTATATTGATGTTTTCTTTACAGTTATTCGTAGTATATCGAAAGAATCTTATCTTCAATAAATTTTCAATGCTTGTCTCGTTCTCCGATTCCAAAGCAGATAACAAGTATCTACTTTATTTAAATTGTAAAAGGCACTTTTTATAGTTTCAGTTAATTGTGAAATGTATGTTATACAATAGAAAACGATGATGTTACAAGCCTAGAAATCGTATGTTTTCAGCACTTTAGACAAGATCTAACCGAAATTGTTTCATCCAATTATCCAATTATAAAGACCTCTATTTGGGTCGATGCAGCATCAATCTAAAGGTAAGTTGCAAACAGTAATGTAGAACCTACCTTGTTCACACTCGTCGATATCCTCCGAACAGTCGATTCCCTTGTATCCAGAAGCACAACTGCAAGTGTACGAGCCATTTATGGGACTCGTGTCGCAAATGGCATCGGCGTGACACGGATTGCTGGTGCAGGCGTCGTCCAAGTGGCACAGGAGACCTGAAAACAGAATGGTAAAATCAGTGCTGGTTGCAAATGCTAAACATAACATTTTTTTCTTGTATCTGTCGTTTTGTTCGTGTGTTTATTTGTTGCGAAATTTATCATTAATTAAAATTGTTTATATAGTGTTAATTGTGTTTTAATTAATACTTTTCAGTAAACTATTATCGCGATAATGTTAGTCCGGTTACAATTTTTGTTGTGAAAAGACTTCTTATAAGTAACACTGGTAGAACGTGTATTTGTTCGGATTTTTGCATTTAATCCATCCAATTACTTATTAAATGAATAATAGAACGTTGGCAATAGAAGGAATTCGCTAATTAATACTCGGGCAATAAAGCGAGTATTACCATAACGTGTTCGTAATAACAGTGGATTTATTCTTGTCTTTAGAAATAATAAGCAGAACTTAATAGACCAAAAATAAGATCGTTCCGAGTTAATTATTCTATCTAAATGGAGCACAGGATATTGTTCATTTGTAAATTGTAGATAAGACATGTGTTGTTTTATATTAATTAATGCTATGAAATAGTCTTGGGAGCGCGATTTATAGTACGAAAGAGTAAGAGATCGTATCAGAAAAACGGGTTTTTATAAATTTAATAAGTGTAATTATGAAGAAACATGCTTGCATTTCTTTAAGTTGGCTCTAATTACTGATTTGCATAACCTGAAAGCCAGTCAAAACACATAAGTAATATCGTGAACGATATAAATATAATTTAATCGTGGAAATTGAACGATGCGTTCGATGCCTCTCGAACTGGGTGTGATAAAAAAATTCCAAACAAGATCTTGTGATGCGTACGGTGATATCACTCAGCTAAGCATGATTGCTCGTTAGGAAACCGCCGTGGTTATCCATCAAAGAAAGTAACTGGTTATTAGATGTTTATTTTAATCCAATTATCACTTTTTCCAAAAATGCGACCAACAATTTTATTGAATTAATCAAGATGTGAGGAACAGTTATGTAGAAATGGGAGACAGTTTATGTACAAATGTTGGGAAATGTGTAACAATGTGACATTCCCAATTCACACGCGAATACTCGAAATACTTTTGTGATATCGTCGTTAAATTTATGATACACTTTTTGTTGCTGTAATTACACTGAACATCTTAATTTTTTTAGCGTTTATTCTTAATTTTAAACATAGTAATTGAGAAGCAAATACAAAAATATCAATTTTTTCCAGTTTATTTTTGATATAGCAATTAATAGTTATTATATAAATATAATTTATGATGATGATGATGATGATGATGATATGATGCTGTAAGTACATCTAAAATCTTCATTATCTCAATTTTATTTCTATAAATCTTAACAGAGTAATTAGATAAAAAGTAATATGATCATTCAAAAACCACTCAAGACCCAATTTATAATAAAATAGAAAACTAAGAAATGTAATTAATTTATGATAATATGTCATTAAATTGGTGATACAAATTATGATGTTGTAAACGCATAGAGAATGTAAAATTTTATTTTAAATTTTAACATGGTAATTGGATATTAATCACATAAAATGTAATATATTCATTGCAAAACACATTAAGTCATGTTTTCAATCAGAATTGAAAACTAAAAGTGTCTAAACAACTAAATAAAGTGACTTTCATTGCGTTTTTATTAATCGTTACCTTAGTAAGTCATTCACCGATTACGAAAAGAAAATTTGGGAGAACTTGGGGTAATTTTCGATTTCAGTTCGGACACAAAATGCTACTTGTTCGGCATTCGAAAATGGCAAGAGTCGAAATCGGCCTACATCGGCTTATATGCACTAAAATTAACCATACAATTCTATGTAATTAAAATTGTTCGGGGTTACCGAAGTTCACCGCTTTCGTTACACTTGGCGTATCATTAAAGGAGGCCGATTTAACGACTTTTTAATTATATAAATCTCGGGTCTCGATTAATTGTTGGCTGTCATACCGGGACGGACACCGTACACCGCACGCCCGCGTCCATTTTTCACGTTGACGCCGCGGAATTCGCTGAACGAAACCCATTTTTGGGTCTCTGCCACAGTGGAACCATAAATTGTGTTGGTCAAATCGATACATCTTAGAGTTTACTCTTTTTCATGAAAAGAAACTTGATGTCTTGTACTAAAAAATGGGAGCTACGAGTCAATTTTCATATTCAATAGATCCAATTAGTTTTTTAGATGATCTTTCTGAAATGCGCCGTTTGATAACACAAACAGAGTGATGGTTCGCGATTAGCGCTCATTAAGGCATATCGGAACCGGCGAGCTTGCGTTATGCATCAAGAAAGAAATTGTTGTTGTAATCTTGGCCGCAACAAAAGGCGGGTGTTTTTGCATTTTCTCATTATACACGTAGGGCATTTTGTTATTATGCTGTTGTGATGGAATCCATGCCGTTTTTTTTTCCTTTTACGAAGATAATTGTCTCATCAGTATGCATGTAATAGATTAATTCAGCTGGCAAATTGCTTGCTTATTTTACGAGAGGCTAGTGGATGGGCGCATATTAGCTCTTGGTGTGCATATGTCTCTTTGATGGACTGAAGCGGTTTTTGTTCTTTTACGGTTCACGTTCTTCGCAATGAGTTGTGTTCTGTGATTTAAAACGCGGTTTTGGATATAAAATAATTAATTAACATTTGGGCGAGTCAACTGGTTTTCAATTAGAGGAGCCTAACGAAGCGTTCTAGAAAATTTAAAAATTGCACGGTTCAACTTTCGCTCCGAAACGTATTCATCAACGCGGATAAGCTGGATGTGAAGAAAATAATTCATTTGGACATTAGCAACGGTAATCCATTAGGTGAGGTATGTAAAATAATATTAATGGGGTCTTGAATGTCCAAAAGAATGTTTAGTGTTGAAATCTAATTAATTTGTGTTTATTTATTTGAAAGAAATGTGTAATTATGTTTCAATTTGGATTTGAATGTTATTACTTTCAGTACAGTGTCAGGAAAAACATTTTGGGATGTACTTACACCCTATATATTCAAATAATTCAGCTAGATCCGTTTAGAGTCTAGACGAATTGAACAAGTGTCTTAAAGACTGTTTTGATTTCTAAATTTAATTAGTTTACATTTATATGAATTTTGAAAAATGAACAATTATGTTTCAAATAAATAATTCCTAATTATTTAAAAGTAAGTAAGTCTGGATTCTGTGTTTCACAAAGAAATGTTGTTATTATTATACTTCTAGTTGTCTGTCATACCGGATCAGACACATTTTTTGAGGGAGAACAATTTGAACCAGTGTCTTAAAGAATGTCTGGTGCCAAAATTTATTTAGTTCGAATTTATTAACTTAAAAAAATGGACAATTATCTTTCAATAAAATATTTTCTCGATTGAATTTTGCGTTTCATAAAAGAATGTTACTGAATGTTGTTGTTGGCACTTCGAACGCAGTGACAGAAAAAAAGTTTTGGGATGTACATCCCATATAATCAAATAATTCAGCAAGAAGCAATCTCGTATTCTAAATAAGGTGATTTAAATATCGAGTGTCGATGTTCTGAACAAGTTGCCAGTTGTTTCCTTTCTCTCCACTCGGTCCGATGGAGTGTTAACAGAGAATACAAGCTGGTCACCACACCTACCTCCACCGATTCAAAACACCATAACATAAATTCAAAAGCGAACACGAACAAACAATACGACCGCATTGACATATTAATGTGTGTTCAATCAAATACACAAGGAATATCTCCATTTTGCATCGTGCCCATCTAAGCGCACACACACACATCCGATGCATTATCCAAGATACCGACTTTTTCAGGCTAATTTAACCGACAGGTCAATCTCGACCGCGAGATTTTAAAGATAATGGTGCTTTATTACGGGCACGTTGAAAGCTGAATAAGAACGAACTGGCCCACGGAAAAAATGCCATAAAGAACATTTCAATACGTGAACGTTGAAAGATGTCGTCGAGCCTTAAATCAGTACCATTGTAAGTGTACGTGTACCAATTTGCTCTTACCTGTTTTTCCAGGGGTGCATTTGCAGTAGAAGCTTCCGACCCTGTCGATGCACGTCGCCCCGTTGAAGCAGGCGGCGTCGGCGCAATCGTTGATGTTGATGGAACAATCCGGACCGGTCCAGCCGTTCACGCATATGCAGGAGTAGCCGCCCACGCTGTTCGTGCAAGTGGCCCCGTTCTGGCAAACGGACGGACGTTGGGAACACTCGTCCACGTCCTGCTCGCAGAACCGACCCATGTACGTCGACGGACATAGGCAGGTGTAGTTGTTGATGCCGTCCACGCAAGTCGCCCCATTCTGGCACTGGTGGCCCGGGCAGTCGTTGATGTTTTCCTCGCAGTTCTGTCCGCGGAATCCTGAAAAGAAAATATCAATTGAATTAGTTAGCTGTATTAGTCAATTGCTAAAGACAAGTAACTTAGGTAAGACTACTAGGAGTACAATTAGAGTACATTGTTTTTCTTGGAAGGTCATCCGGCAGGTTAAAGCGTTCAATTAGCGCAGTATCCGAGAGTAATTGCGGCGTTGCTCTTGTTAAAACTTTATTATCCGTTTAAAGCAATTTTTAATACCGCTGAGTTCAGTGGGCCAAAGATCGGAACGGGGCGTCAGCCTTCGTAGCTGAAGAAGGCAGAGGGAGTGTGTGTGTGTTTGTATGGAGGGCTGGAGAGAGAGGGGCCGCAACATCTGGAGCGGATCGGCGCGTTTTTCCCACGGTCGTCGTATCGGGCCGGAGGAGCACCGGCCCACGCCGATCTATCGCGCTCCTCGCTCACTCTGCACTGTCGGCTTATCGGCCTCCTTCCTCCACGTCCTCGGACTCGGAGATTACGGTCGCTGGGATGCTGCGGTTTCCGCACTTCCTGTCCGAGGGAAATTCGATAGACGCGGCCAAGGCACCCGAAATGATTGTCGAGAATTTAAAACTGCTCCTCTATACTATTGTTATTATTAAGATTTAGATTAGTTGCTTGTCTTATCAACAGCGTGTTCATAACCAGGTTTATGGCATGTCAACAAAATTGTTTTGCTGACAATCATGGAAGTTAGATAAGCTTTTTCTGAATCATTATTTATTTTCAATATTATCTTAATTGCGTTTACAGTGTGCTTTTCACATAAGATTAATTATCAGTTCCTGGACATTCTCTTCTTGTTGCAATTGCTTTGGAGGGTTGAAATTCGTGATTGGATAAATGAGTGGCTGCTCTAATTTCGCAGATGTGGAAATACGTCGGTAATTACCATACAATACTGTCGGTGCCCTCGAGTACCACAGAAATGGATAGATTAAATCAATTATATGCCGCATTTCCTAACTGCTCGAGCCCAACCACTTAAAAGAGTACGGGGATCACGAGTCGTGAGAAGACCATAAACGAAAACATTTACTATTATTTCATAGTCTAATTTGTTAAAAAATATGATTTGTACCTTAGCATTTTGAAATAACGGAGCCGATTTTAAAACAATGCATCCATCTATTCCTTTATCACGGCTCATTTTTAAACAATTTAAATTCCATCATAATTAAGATCAAGATTTTATAATTGATTATTGTTCCGATCGAAACGTTTAGCCGTTTACAGTGCAACAGTATGAAGTAAGGATTACACAATACGAATAGATGAGGAGATACGGCTATTTTGGTTCGTGTACCAGTCACAAGGTCATGTAACGTGTCTTTACTAGAATTCCCAAGAAAAACTATGTGTCATCGTCCATGTATTATTGTATTTTACAAAATTATAAGGTGCGTGGCTTATAAAGTGTCTTAACTTCCACCTAAGATAGCTGTAAAATAATGTAACTTATTTATAATGATTAATATACACACACACATAAAATAAAAAATATTATATGGCAAAATGTTGAAAGCTGAAAAACGTTAAGAACTTAAATATGTTTTATCGTGACCATACCGTAACCTCGAACTAAATTCTGATTGATTCGATCCTTTTCGCTTGAGAACCGATAAATTGCACGCGTTATTGACAATGCAAGTTCACAAACGCAAAAATAAAGTAAAATAAGCGCCACAGGACATGCACACATGCCGTTTGTTATTGGCCAAGGGGATTTATTTCAGCAGTGGTACACGCCAGCGTGATAAATTCCTCTGCGAGAGTAATATCCGAACGTTTAACAAAATGGTAATGTCTATGTAAATCCTGAAATATTTAATGCATATCTCGGATTATTTCGTGTCCGGTAGATTAGAACGCGTGAATGTTTATTCAAACGACCGGGGCAATTTATACGATTGAAATTTATAAATACGTAAATATCATCTGCATAAGCATAATAGAAATCTCCACAGTTGATTGGACCTCGTGCTTGCTAAAATCACGGGGAAAGTGCCATAAAATCACGAAATATGATCTAATATTGTGGCACAAACAACTTCCTCATGTCGGTCCTGTGTGTAAGTCGATACAAATTGTTGTTGCGAATTGCGAAACTCCTAAAATCAGTTCTCACACTGCAACCAGTTCATTAGTTTTCCAAGAACAATACGATAAGTTTATGCAAACGTTTATAAGTCGGGAGAGAGACGCGGTTTCGTTAGCGGCAACGCAAGACTTATCGAGACCCAGGTTTATTATAATATAAAGTAATATAATAATTAAGTCTGCGATTATTCAAATTATAATAACAATGGTCTAGTGCTCTGTGAACAGCGCCTTCTCAACGTTCATTTACAATCAGTATTGAGTTGCATTTTAATAATTGCAGTTTTAATTATTTTTCCCATGGAAAAAATACTAATTAATATGTAGGTAGGCAACATTAATCACTATTATGAAAGGAAATTATTAAATTACTACATGAATTTATTTACAAAAATTATTTCGCTTTCAGTGAACGTAATTTTTCACATTATGCGGTAACGATATTGATATAACAATTTTCTGTAATTTTTCGATTGTATCTAAAAAATCTTTCGGTGGTGTCCATATACATTATATGTTAATGTTTTTTCACAACTTAAACATTCAAATTCAAGTTAAGTATTAAAAAATATTAAAAAAAAAATAAGAAACTATTGGTTTATTTTCAACCTAATGTGTGTTCCTAGTAAGAAGATATTACTGATGGTATGAACAATAATTTTTAGAATTAACTAATTTGAAAAGTTAAAAACTAAAAATATACTTTTTACCATAAGAAATTGTTGGATTATTTATAATATACGAAGTATTCCAAGTAACGAAAGATGGTATGAACAATAATTTTTAAATGAATTTAATTTGAGAAGAATAACTTAGTTCTTAACTAATTATTATAATTATTGATACATCGTAGTGAAAAACACATATTATAAATATTTTTTCACACCTTGAACAATTAAAATTCAAATTGAGTATACCAAACATTAAAAACTAAAAATATATTTTTATCACAAGAATATGTTGTTATTTACAATATATAGTGCGTTCTAAGCAAGAAGTAACAAAAGATGGTATAAACAATAATTTTTCGAAGGAATTTTATATTCATTTTCAGTATATTCACCAGATACTGGTTCTTTCAAATGCTGGCAATGTTTAAAAATATTTTTTCACACCTTAAATAGTTCAAATCTAAATTAAGTATTAAAAAAATATTATAAACTTAAAATATATATTTTTTACCACAAGAAATTGTTGTGTTATTTACAACATGTAAAAATTAATAATTTTTCGAATCAATTTAATTTTAGAAGTATAATTTAATGAACTAATTATCATAATGTGAAATTAGTGGCACTTGAAATGCTGACACAATGTAGTGAAATATATATAAATAAATATTTTTCACGCTTACTCCAAATTGAATATTAAAATATATTAAAAACTAAATATATACTTTGAAGGTTGACAATAATTTTCTAACGCAAGGAATTGTGTGTTATTTACAACTTAACTTCGCTTTTAGTAAAGGTAATTTTTCACATTAGGCAGTAGACAATTACATATTATAATTTGCATCTTCACAAAAAATCTTCAGGAATGGTGTGCAGCTGCAAACCGAAAATGGTAAAATAAAACATGCAATTTTAATAATGACGCGAAACTTGTCAAAAAGTGCTTTTAATGAGTTTAATTTGTGAAGTGTAATTTAGATCATTATTTACGTAGGTATCACCGCTATCTCTGGGAGAACGGCCGAGAGTTATCGTTTCAATCAGGACCCCGAAAAACGAGTTTGCGACTCCGGAACACATTTTAATTGAACTGAATAAATTGCCAGAACATTTTCCGAAAACAGTAATTTATGTAACAAAACAAGTAAACGCACCGATTTCATAAGACCTGGCGAATTAAAACATTTTTGTTGTTCCATTAAAGTGGAGGCAATGGGAAAAAATATTTCGGAATCTGCGCCCATAACCTTGTCGAATTATTCACATTTCAACGGTCAACAGTTTGAGTTTGGTGAGTGACGATTCTTCCGAGTGCTGCACTTATTCCAGTACGCCATCTGGATGCATTAATCTCCGTAATTAAACGCATTTACTATGGAAATGCATCATCAATAATGAGTCTTTCGAATCGTACGAGGAACCCGTTTCCAATAAACAATAATAAATGACGCGAGCCGCATTTATGCGGCAAAAGGGGAACACTAACAACTAATCACGGAAACGGTAGCCAGACATTCGCGGTTGATAAATATTAGCGCCTAATTGAAAACGTTACGTAACTGACGGTGCATTTTAAAAGGACGCCGTATCCCGCGGATGCGGGTCCCCGGGACCCGGCCACGATTTACGGCCGCGTCCCATGAAGATGATCGTATTTACACCGTCGTACACGCGAATCTAGCAGAGTTATGTGCACCAAGCGGGGCCGCGTCCATAATGAATCGCATTGGTGGAATGCCGTGTTGTGGTGCGCGGGAACCACCCGGGGACAGCACGCTCCGGACACGGTCGTTGAGTAACGGCCCAGCCCCTCTGGTTTCTTTCTTTCTTTTCCATCGTTTCGTTGTTCTCTCCGTTCGATCGGTCTCCTTCATCGGCACATCCTTTTACTACGCTACGTGCCCTCCGGGTCAATTGCTAGATGGCTTCCACGACATGTTACCAAAGTGGGGTTGCACCGGATCGAGTATTTAACTGAATACCCGAATATGTGCAAATATAATCAGAAAGAAGCTAGTGCGGCCAAAATTTTTGGATTGGATCCCTCAAATCCTGCATTCCTAAGCCAAACCGTCATGTGAACGACGACAAAAAACGTCAAGTGTGGGCATCGATATGCTGTTGAACCTGTCCACTTGACGGTCCTCTGTTTATTTACATGTCCATGTGCACAATGTGCCGGTGGGGAAGTAATGAGATTCAAGTGCCGCGTTCCATCGCACATACAGGCGTCTGCACCCCTCGTAAATTGCTTTCCCAGACGCGGCCCGACGGCATAAATAAATGGTTAGTGGGTGGGTGGTGTCGCACGGAAAGTAAGCAGAAAGACACACGTGGTACTCGTCTGTCGGCGCAACAAGTGGCTCCTGCTGGGCCGACTGGAGTGGCGCTCGCGTTCGGCGAGTGCCCGTGAAATTTTCACGAGAACTTCCACGTTGACAGTGCGGAGATTAATGAACTGATGCGGCAATTACGCGGCGAACTGTATGGGGAAAACCGATTGAATTATTGGCGAATGATGGAGCAACGGTAGACAATTCGTGTCGTCGCAGTTTCCGCGGCATATGTCGGTTTGTATGGACGTGTCATAGTTCTGTTTTTGAAATGAATGGGCATATTGTTGTTGGCGTATGTTGACGTTTGTCTGTAGGAGCGCCGATTCTCGTGTTTCCTCGAGAAGCACGCAAGTAACGTCCATTGTGGTCGGGCCGAGCTAGGAAATATTTTATTGCCCTACAAGGAATTTACGATGTATAATTCAGGCTTCGGGTTTATTGAGCTCGGAATTGTTCACATGTGGATTAAAAATGTTCTGTTACAACGTGTGTTATAATAAAATCTACATGGAAATCATTTTGATTTAATGACGAACATAAATATGTAAAAGATTAATATATTATTTAAGGTACAAATTGAATACTAAGAGACACCAAAAAGATACTTTTCAAATTTGAAAAACTGATGTATTCCATAAATTAATTGAGTTTTGAGTACAAATTAATTGAGAAAAAAAGACATTTATGTTAATCATTTAGGTTAATTTTGAATATTCAAAATTAAAAAAGATAATGGCATTAATTAATATATTCGTCTGATAGAAGATTTGTGTTTCTCAAACATTATTATTAGTATGACCGGGATTTATGAATTTATCAGATCTCTAGAGCTTTTTATGTGTATAATTCAATTAGTACAGTAAATAAATTTGAATGAAAAATAAATGTCTCTTAGATAAAACTCAAATGTCCCGTTAACAAATAATTAAACCGCATTTAAATGCTCGTTAATCCAGTTTATCTTATGCTAAAACGGCTACGATTTATTGAAATAACTTGGGCTCAATCTAGCGATTTGATAATCACCAGGCAGTTAAACCACTAATTCTTCGATGATAAAAGAACAAGACTTCGTATAAACTCCCACAAATACCATTTTAAAAAAACATTAACGCCAGCCTTAAGATGTCTTTAAACATAACAGTTTTATGTTAATTTGAATATCAAGATCTTATCTTGTCACTGGCGGAGATACGTTCTAGCTTTTATTCGATTTTTATTGGTTTATTCAAAGTACTTCGAACAATTTAAAGCCAAAAATCGCCTGCGGCCAAGTTCGCAGTTAAAAACGATAAGACAAGATCGTTAACGCATTACTCGGAAATATGACAAAAAAAGGCCCCATTATAACTCATTTTCATTTAAAATCGACGACAAAAACAACCCCAACACGCAATTTGTCGTCCCATCACTTATAAAACCGTCTCCGATTTTTCATATGCGTAATCGTCGGCCGTTCCGATCATTGCGACAATAATTATTCCACTTTTCAGCGTTGGTAAATTATCATTCAGAACGCTAATTTGATATTAACAAGCCGACCGAGTATAAATTACTTCGCGAACCTGCTCCACCATCGGCTTTTTGATTCGGACGCGTAAAACCGGCGATGGAATTTCGATGCGAGCTTGAGTTCCCATGTATACGCCCGAGGGTGCGTCGGAGTCAACACGCAGCCGTCACTGTGTTATTATTGTTATTAATATTTATACATAATTTGTTTTAGAATAAATACGGCTGTGTGGTTTATATTAAAATAAATATAAAAATTTGGAGTTGGTTGATATTTAATAATTATTTTGGTAAATTAATTACAGACATACAATTTGACCAGACAAAAATTCGGTGCGAGTCAAAATTGTTTCAAATTCGAATTTTGTTTAAGAATCATGTGAAGAAAACATTAATAAACATATCCAGATGAGTTCAACGATGACTTGCCCCTGACAGGTATAACACAACAACATAAAAAATAAAAATAAATATTATTTGTGTTAGTGTTTACGTAGTTATAAATAAAATAATTTTATAATGCATATGCTTTGTGTTATTTATTCACATACATAAATTTATTATTCCCCTTATTAAAAATTAATATTTTTTAATAAATAAGGAGACAGATAAAAATATTATTATTATTTGTGCCCATAAAATTATAGTTTTTATATTATTTACAAATATATATATTTTTTAATTTATTCAAATATTTTTATTGGTACTTTTGTTATTTTTACAAATGGTTATTGTTATTTTTTATCATTAAAAATTAATATTTTTATCAAAAATAAATTAGGAGATAAAAATAATTATTATTTGTGCGTTTCTTTTGATATAAAATATATTTATATTGATACTTTGGTTTATTTCTTTGGATGCATAATTTTATCATTTCCTCTTTTAGAAAAATAATATTAATATTTTTATCAAAAATAAATTAGGAGATAAGAATAATTATTAATTGTGCTTAATTGATAGTTTGGGTTATTTCTTTGGATGCATTATTTTATCATTTTCCCTTTTAAAAAATTATTATTTAAAAAAAAATGAATTATAAGAATGATAAAAACAATCATTTTTCATTTGTACCCCATGAAGTGATTATTTTTATATTAGATATTTAGAAATTCAAAACATTATTTTCACATGTAAAATTTCATAATTTCTCTTTATTAGAAGATATTTTCTTCAAAAATGAATTAGAAAAATTTAATAATTACAAAAAAATATAAAAATAATTATTTTTTGTTTGTACCTCGTGAAGGTATTATTTTTATAAAATTTAGAATTTTTTTTTAATTTTTGTATTGGTACAGATAATTAATTATTTATTCTTGTTAAACTACTTATATTTGAAAAATATATATAAATATTTTAATATTTTGACGCCTAAAAATTTGAGGATAACCTTGGAAAAAACTGAATACCATGGAAACAATATGCAAAGATTCTCATGCCGGAGGGTGGCGGTGGAGCAGGATCGGGACACCCCGAGGACGATTCGGTGTCGGTGCACGCATCGCCTTCACCGTACGCCCACTCGCCGACGCGGAGATCTGTGAGAACTGCGACCCGAGCCGCGGACACCGTTTATTAACATTAACATATTATCATTAACTTATTCGAAGTGCTCCTCTCGCCATTGTGCCGGGCATAACGAACATCGCCTCGCATCCGACGAACGGACGGTGCTTATTTCACGGCGAAAATTTCAATTGTCGATCCGCGGATCGCTGCCCACCGACGGGTATGGGCATCTCAAGAGAGAAAACGACGCGGACATGTAAAACAAAGAGGCGCTCGCCGCGTACAAATTGTTGCGACGGACAAAACGAAGGTTTGTATTACGTTCGGCTGCAGATACACACGCTCCGGTCGGTGGTAATTCAATGGACATGTCCGCCCGATGGGGAGTTTTACGAATAAGTTTTAGTTAATTATTTTCCTCCGTCATCCGACACCATGCTGCTGGTGCTTATTAAATGTAACTTACCGACCACGGTCCGGCGACTAATTGAATTCAGGAATAGACATTTCTCTATTACACGAAAAATTTTTATGGTTTAACGCCGCATCGCACCGACAAAGCACATGCATAATGTTCAATACGAATGGTCGTCTCTACTCGAATGGTTTAATTGAATTTTGATTCGATATTCAACGTAATCGTTCCGACTCAAGGTTTCGTTGAGGTTTCTTCAATTATACCCTCCTTCCTTGTCTTATGGGCTTCATTATTCCGGCGTTCACATCGACAAACATCGTTGCCTTCGTAAATTGCCCGGTGCGATCGGTTCAAATGTGGCCAGACATCTGAAGGAATGCAATAACCGAAACTACAATGCCGGTGTTTAATTGCTCAATGAAACACACGCAGAAGATTAATGGAGCCGTTGCCTCTAATCGCACATCAAACGAAATTTATTCACTGCGCAGTTATTTATGTAAATAAAATGTATAATACTTTATTGATGCTGATATTATTATAATTTCCACCAAGATAAATTTTATGTTTAAACCGAAACGACTGCTCACATATTAAATATTAATATTTATTAGATGCAAGCAAATTATATTCAATCGAGATAAAGAACGAAAAAGAATAATGATTACTATAATCTTGAATAATCATTTAGCTTTAAATGGATATTTCTTGAGCGCAAAGAAAGTTTCTGTACCATCGAACAATACCGGACAAATGTTATATTATTATTCATTGGATTACGCAAGGGAAACAATTAAACGAAACGAAAACCGTTAGCGAGATTTATGTGTCTGTGGATATTTCTAAATTTCATGCCGTATAATTATCTGTTATTTTATTTTTTATTGGTGTTGTTTAAATTAAATTAACGCTGTCTCATTCACAGGTGTAATTGTGCTGGGTTCACAAACTTTCGATTTTGTCTTTTTGGCCAGGAGATGAGAATTCTTTAGGTAATAACAATATTTAGGTCTTGTGTTCTCATACATAAAATTCTGAAACTTTCTTCCATTTTAATTTAACTGACTAAAAAATAATTAAAAAGTGATTTTTAATTTCTTGTACATTTTTATATAATTAAATACTTTTCATTCGACAAAAATTTGTTTGTAAATAATAAGTTTTTAATGTAATAAATTTGCTCTTATTTATAATAATATTGAGTCGTCATAAAAAAAGTAATGGAAGTTTCTTATAGTTTAACTTATATTTGAATTTAACATAATGAAAAGTTCAATTAAGCAAATATAGAGAAAATAAATAAATAAATAACTGGCCCAAAAAATAAAAATAAACATTTTTATATCGAAAACTTTGAATACTTATCTCTTTTATCAAAATGTCTCATTTTTTTGGTGACAGAAAAAATATTGATGTAATTGATCTCCAAAGTTTAACTCTAAATGCGAGTTTAACATATTGAAAAAACTAATTTCAGTAAATATATTACATAAAAATATTAAAGAATAGATCCAAGAAGTAAATAACCAATATTATTTAATTTATTATAATTTTAAGAGCTTTAAATAAGATAAATTTGTAAATATAATGTATAATTTGTGTAAATTTCTAACAGTTTAAGTGGTGCATCAATTCGGAAATTGCGGGGGTTAATTTGAATAAACCCGATGCCCGTGTGTTCACGTCTCCGGCTAAATTATCGTGTTCATTCGCATGGTTAAGAGGACTGTCGATGACCATCTCTGAATGGGCGCACACGACAATTCCCCAGATGCATACGATAGCGCCCAATTTGAATAACTATGTCCGCGGATCCAGTTATGTCGTGTGTTGTTTATATTCAAATTGTTGTCTTCGATCTGACCCATATTCGTGTGCCCGTGCACTCCTCCCCTTTCGGATAGAAGAGGCAATTGTTTAAATTGCATGTCATTAGAAACGATTCCGGACGATAGATCTCACGTTTTGTGTATGTGGATCGGGTAGATTGCGACCGTCGCATTGCCACGTTGTAATTACGTACGGGCTAATGATAGACATTTTTCAATGATCGTTCTAATAACTCGATGAAAATTGAAATTAGTGAGGGCCATTAGATAATCGCCTCATTTTCTTTCTAATGGTGAACCATACTTTACTGACTCGATCAAATTAAACCAATCAATAAAACCTAAAAAAATGTGAAAATTACTTTAAAAATTGATGTATTAGAACCACTGCTTTAAATTTAACAAAATTTTTGGTAATACACTCCCTAATTTATTATATTTATGTTCAGAAGTAATTTAAGTACTCAATAATTTGAACTTGTGGACAAAAAATATTGATTCCAATTTCCCAATTTGTTACAGATTTATCTCTAGGTTAATTGAGTAATATAAGATTATTAAAAAATAATAATTCAAACTTGTTACCCAAAAAATTTATTAATTTACTTTTAACAAAGTAAGATAAGTACTTAATTAATAATAACTTGTTGCTCAAAAAATGTTTCCAATTTATTTAATTTAATTAAGTAGTAATTTTTATAGTTTCTCCTTAAGTTAACGAAATAATTTAACTACTTAACTTAAAAAATATACAAACTTGATGACTAAAAAATGTTTTCCAATTCTCCATTTTATTTCCAGTTTGTTTCTTTAATATGTAACTTTAAAAAGTTCAAATTGGCGTGCCCAAAAATGTTGATCAATAAATAAGGAATAATCTGAAATAAATATTCAATAAAAGTGGTCAATATTTTTTATAGATAAAAAATATGTGTGCCATAAGAATCAATAAATAAATCAAACCGTCATTATTATATCATAAATTCGGGTCTACATTGTATGATTTTTTGTCCCGGATCATCATCAAACATGTAATTAAAAACGTACCGGTTTTTCGACATCAAACCATTTATGGCTATAATTAACGAGGAATCTTGCATATTTTATACGAAATTCCATTGCAATCTGTCACAGAATGCGGTGAACCTTTACAAATTTGGGTTACTTCAACTTGACGATCAAATAATGATAATATAAATACACATCTTAAATTCATACTGCACGCAACTCGGTAATTAGACAGCAAGACAATTTATAATAAACGTTGTTTACCCGCAAAACCATAATTTAAGCCAGATGTTCGTAAACCAGCACCGAAAATGATTCACATATCATCAGTCAAAGCGAATATGATTAATTATGAAATTAGACCATCAATAAAAATGAGATTAACACTCATTTAACAAACACCTGTGTGTAGTATTGGGTGCCAATTTAAAAATGTTGATGGTGAGATAAATAGTGGAGCAACGCCATAACGCAAAAGCGTTGCATAATGAACGCTCATAAATTTAATCGCGTTCATTACATTATCGCGATCGCTTTCCGTAAATTATATGCCAGACGTGCCATACCGTTGTTCCAACTCCAACTCCTTTTCCCTCCAGATCGTTCCGATTGCGATTAGTTTTAAATGTCACAAATTTACACTTGGCTTTCTACGACTAGAATTTTTTTGTGGGTTTGACCATATTTTGACACAAGGAATGACATCGAATAAATCGGTTTTTTTCGAGCGATATCTCGCGTATATGGACCGAGGATACAAGGAATAATGCCATAGTATTTTATTATCGTCGGCGGTAAACGTAATTGCGATTTATTGTTGCTATAAAAATTATTGATGAGTACTTCTCTTCGTGGCAATAAAATAGTGTCTGAATGGCCAGTTTAAGACAATTTTACATTTGATATTATGACAATATAAACGATAATTTACAATATGGCCACATTAACGGTTATTTGTTCGTATAAATGGCAAAATTTATTGGTTGCCTTTTTATTTTGTTATAGAAAGGCGTGTTGTTACAACATATACTTTTTTTAATTTAATTCAATCCGTTTATTTCGTAGGCAACATAAATAGAGACTTAATGTAATTCATATCCACTAGGAAGAATAATTACAAACCTGAACTTTATATCCATTTCACATTTATCAAAACGCATAAATTAAACACGCTGAGATATTTTAAAAGCTTAATATATGGACCCCGGGACGAAATTGACACGCATCATATTTTACCCCGTCAGAAATTATGGCCGGGGCCTCAACGTGTAGGTAGTAGCCTTTTAAAATTCAAATAATGGTTTTCCTATTGATTTAATAGGTAATTATAATGGCACCTGCATTAATATCGTTTTTACCCAGGACATCGATACTGTGATAAATTTCTTTACTAGAGAAATTTGAAACTCATTAAATACGTATAAACTACGAAATATAGAAAACAACATTTCTTACAAATGTTAACGCCGAATATTTATTCAGCCTTGATCCAATCTGATATTTAATTAGCGATGACGAATGAATTCAATTAAGCAGACAAATTATTAAATATTAATTAGGAATAATCGATATTTTATGCAAACAATTTTAACACGTTCAAGTTATTCGTCAACGAAAATTTTCAACGCCCTTCCTGTGTCGTCCTGTTCAATATTTAATCCTCGGGTCAGGCAGGTCTAAATGCCACAATCGTCATGACAAGCGAAATGTCGTTTGAATACAAAAGGGGAGTGGTGGTGTCTGTTATGAAAGAAAAATATTCATTTCATATCCACGGGATATTTTTTTCATTAAGCTGATTCTTGAGATTAAAGATTTCGATACGATTCCGCACAATATCCTAGAATGATTTTTTACTTCTGTACATTTAATTAATCTATAAAAATCATATTTCATATCACAATGTGGCAGACATTTTTGTGGTTAAGTTTTTTTTTCATTTTGACTTTTGTATTGAAAGAAACTTATAAATTAAATAAAATGTTAAATTGTTAATTGTTAAAATGTTTAATTTATTAAATGAACATGTTGGAAACAACAACGAAAAATAAATGAATATTTTATGGGTGTGTAATAAACGCAGTAATTAGTAATACATACACAATAATTACTAACAATACATGACAATTATTATCAATTTAACATTTAACTTTTTATACTTAAACATATAAATGCTTAATAAAATAATATCTTATTAAATAATAACGACAAGTCGAAAAATCCAAAGCCATAAACCCACCCAAATGGTTGCCACAGCATCAATTAACGAAACGAATGAGCAAAGGAATAATGTACGACAAAAGTGGGATCGGAACAGAATATGCAAAACGACTCTACATATCATTTCGACTGGAATTGATGCAGTTCGAACATGCAAACTTGTTGCCGTCGACGAGAGAATGAGGTTGTGGCAAAACAAGATCATTTAAATTACCGGTCGCACAATCTGTAATTTTCATAGTCTGTGTCACATGTGTTTTCCCTCTAAAATGTTCGTTAATTGTCTGTCTGGCTCGCAAATTATTTGATGTTTGTACGATTTAATGTGGCGTTCCATGAGATCATCCGACATATGTCCATATTTCTTGTTTAAAATAATTGTTACGCAATTAACAACTTTGAATGTTTTTCTTACAGTACAATTTGCCATTGTACTAATACAGCACTTAATTTATTATATAGAATGGCCACTAATGGTCGGGTCATTTAGGCTGGTTTTAAACATTAACAAACTACAAACGGTTTATTGTTTTATTATTCTATGTGGGATACCTATTTGGGAAATCCAAAAAAAAATATCAAAATGTCCATATTGATACTGATAAAGAATAGGTAAAAATTGGTCCTGGATTATAGATTTTATCAATTAGATATTTTAAAACAAATTCTGAACATTTTGTTTTTAGAATGACATCTTAATCCAGTATGATTTCGATACAATTGATAATCATAGTCCAGACGATTTAATATGCAAGAATGGACGTTGTCGGAACCCATTTTGGATATTGTCAATTCGGCAGTAATTGAAGACATTATAAATGATCAATACCAGTCATAACAATGTAATGTTCGTCAAATTCAAACCTCAAAGATTTCTATTGTCTATTTTATTTCGTTTTTATCGAACATAAAAGAATAACCACAATCATACATAATATTTGACTTGTACTCGTGGAGAATTTTAATTCGGAGTGCCACTTTAACGCCGACAGCACGGCATTCAATTGTCAATTCATTTAAACGCTTCAAATTATAGGTTGAGTCTAGTTAGTTTTCATATACGTACTTCATCCAAACATTTCTTTGTAATACTTCAAGTGTGTATGTGTGGCTGGCATTCATGCACCGTCAAGAAATAATTGTGTATCAGACATCTATAATAATAATATACGTTATTTATCGATGATATAATATGCATACTAATTTAATGACCACATCCTTGGTTTTTTAGATTCTGTGGAAACGGGTCTGTTGATAATATTGATGTTTGACGTAATTCTAATTAATTTTTTTACCACACAATCCGCCTGATTAATCGCCTGATGAGCTGACACCGTAAACTCCGTTTTCTTATTGTGGGGTAATGGGATCCATGGTGGTTTAAGTGTTACGGAATTAATATTTATTTATAGGATTACACGAATTCCAATTATGGCGACGGTGATTGAATGATGTAGTCGGAAATCAAAACGTCGATAGGTGCATCTAATACAAATTGCAAGGGAGTGGTCGAACGGCGAGAAACGCAGTGTAAGTGTTTACTGCAAATTTATTAATTTTCGGCTTCGTTACGTCATGAAAGTTGGTTCTGCTGAAAATGGTCAGGTCGAAGATTATTTACTTTAAATTTTTCTTTTTATTTTAATTTCAATTTTTTGAAATAAACTTTCTAATATTAATATTTTATTTCATTTTTTAGTTTAATTTGTTTTAATTTATTAATTTTTTTTTCATTCAAAATCAAGATGTTTTTTAAGTTGATTCGAATGGGACCTGGGACCATTTTATATATAAGCACCTTTCCCACAGGAAAAAGGCTTGAATTTGACAAATATTATATTGTTATGACTAGTATTGATAATTTGAAAATAATTTGTTTTAATATCTATATGAGAATATTCAAAATAAGTTTCGAAAACGTCCATTTATATCTATTAAATCATCAGAAAGATAAACTGAGACCTAAACCGTTTTCAAGAACTAACATAAACAGGAAGAACTTGGATCTAAATTGCCACTCAAAAATAATATGTTGAAAGTTTATTTCAAAATATTTGTGTTAGTTGAGATAAAAACCTAGGACCAATTTCAATTTTTTTTCTATGAATGCTTCGTACAAACAATAAGAATCTAAACAATTACTTTTAAACTGTACCCAACCATTTTCAAGAACTGACCATAAACAGGAAGGGCTTGGATTTAGATTGCCACTCAAAAATATGTTGAGAAATATCTGGTTGGTTCAGATAAAGTCTAGGATTAATTTTAATTTTTATTTAACTTAAAGATATCTATCTATATCTAAGGATCTTTCCCACAGTTAGCAAAAAAAAATTGTACAGATGTTGTTTATTGTACAGATAAGTTGACACAGATGTATTTCGCGAAATTTAAAATGCCCACAATATTTGTTTTCAGATTGTATTTCAATTTGGCAATAAAAAAGACCACATGCACACAAAATGGAATTGTGAAACAAAGAAATTATTTTTGTGAACATAAATCGTCGTTGTTTACAATAGCTAGTAAACATCAACTGCATAATATCTAACTGTTCATATCAACTATTTTAGGAATTTAAAGTCATTAGCCCACGCACAATAATTAAAACGGCAAATACATGAAAACCAACAATTAGCACATCATTTTTTACATATCGACCGCAAGTAAGTGCATCAGTAACATGTCCCATCACATTTTCATAATCCCCGCACAAACCTAATTAAGAAATTTTTCGTCCCGTCCGTGTTCTAGCCCAATAAAACCGATATTTATTAAATATAAACGTCGCATTTATGCGTTCCCTTCCACAGAAGTTATGTCGGGAATTAAAACGATCGTCGCAATTAATACAGAACCAGAATCCGCGGGGGAATTAAATGCGATCGAATAAAGACGTTTTACGTCCGTAAGCCGAGGACGATAAACGATTTTGGCGAACGGCATCGTCCGGTGTTCATGTGTTTTATGCAAAGTTAATTGCAATTTTAAGATTCTCAAAAAAACTTACCGCTCGGACAATCGCAGGTGTAGGAGTGTTTGTCCCTTTGACGGCACTGGCCGCCGTTCAAACAGGGGCTGGGGTCGCATGGTATGTACGCGCTTTCGCAGTTCTGCCCCGTGTAACCCTCCTCGCAGTTACATCTGGAAAAAAAAATAATACCGTAAGTAACTAGTGGCAATAAATTTTATTACAATGTAATGCACTGGCGTGTGTAATTAGTAAGTATCATACCGCTACCTTAAGAATTATTGAGAAACATTAACTGTCATTAATGCAGTTTTACAATAATTAATTTGCGACACTGTTTATTTATAATTGATTGATACGAATTATAATAAAAAAATATTGTCAGATCCGGTTCAATTATTCATATAAAAGGCATAATTCCGTTTGAGAAAAAATCTCCTTCAATAAAACGGCCTTGCCTAGGGCCTTTGCTTTTATGTAATACACAAAGGACAAATGATAAATGCAATAAATAATAACGCAACAGTTCGCATAGTAATTATGTATATTTGCTTTGAATAATGCAGAAAAGTCATGTGCAGTGGAACAACTATAATTAATATTTTACATCTGGGATGCCACAATGGTGGGCACAAAGCCAGGGGACACACATAATCGTACGTAAGTAAACTAAGGAAGTTAATTAAGCACAAGAATGACAATGACCAAGTAAACTTAATAATATTATATAATTTATTTGAATACATTTTTAAATTGTTTTTTTATTTGTATATGATATATTATTTGAATATTTTTTACATTTTTTTGGCTTGAAAATGGTGTTATTCAAATTTTATAATCTAGAAAATTTGTTCTATTAGTTCAAAAATCATGTGAGAACAGCAGAAACATCATGTACTCGTAATGCGCTAGGAAAACAAGATAAATTATCAATGTATTTAAGAAGAACGTTAAGGTCATCCTGGAGAAGCCTACTCAAACATTATCTTCTGCAAAATCCTCTTGCAACTTGTTATTAAAATTCACCATTAGGAAGAGACCTCTTATTTATAATAATGTTACATGTAATGAAAAATGGGTTGATTATGACAATCCTGGCCCTTCTGGACACTAGATTAAGGCAGATAAACCTGGTGGAATAGTATCTAAAAGAGTTCTTTTTAATCCAAAAGCATTTTGGTGACTGTATGTAAGATGGACTAAGCTTTTATTTTTATACCTCGACTACTCATCAATAGGCGAAAGAGATCAATGAAAAACTTTTTTAGACGGATTTTTTTAGTCAACAAAAAAGGTATTCTACTTTATCATGACAACGCAAGACCACATGTCGCATTAGAGTCTGAAAGGAAGCTTTAAAATATTACATGGGAAATTCTATGGTCCAGATATTTTTATATATATATTCTATGGTATCCATCATATGGTCCAGATATTTCTCCATGTCACTATTATTTATTTTTATGTAATTGTCTAATTGTTTACGTAATGAACGGTTTAATTCTGAAGAAGAGGTCAAAACGAAAGTTGATCTTCGGTTCGAAGAACACACAATTTTTTTCGTATGGCTTTTAAAATGTTGATTATAATAGTAATTATTTTAAAGTTAAACGGGTGCCTAATATTGTGTTATATGATAATTAAAAAAAAAATAATTACTTAATAGCAAGGAGAGTTTTTATTTAAGAGAGAGAGGTATGTTAAAAAATGTTGTGCACAATCAACGGCTCTTTTGGTCGGCGATATGGCGGGCATGTCAATGACATTCCCTTTCATCTTTTCCAGCCTGAAACTGGAATGGCACTCTTGTACATTTTAAGACAATTGTTAATGGCAACGCGAAATCCCATCAGACCGTTCGGCATAAAACAGCATTAATCAGTTTCTCGGGGGATCTCCAACAAATCCATAATAATTTTACAAGATACTTTGTAAGCCGGAGAGATATGCACGGTGGTCAAACCAGTTGCTCTGTCGGCCGTTCGATAAGAATTTTAAGTACTCTAATTGCCAAAGCAAACACAAGAAAAAGAAGCCACCAACCATCCCGAGCCACATGAATATTTACATACTAATAAACTAAAATTCTTCGAGGCGACGCCATTGTGACTCGAACACATGGCTGTGCCGAAGGACAAAAATCACTCCGCGTCACGTCTATTCAATTCTCGCATCGACTACCGAACAATGTTCACTTCGGAAGAGATCCTCCACTTGATCAACGTACTTAATTTAGTCCGTTCGTAACGTGGTTTCCTACCGGTGCCGGCAGGGGAACTTCTCGGTGGTACCGGTACGACATTTTACATTTGTTGCTGTTCCACTCGAACCTATTGAAATGATTGCATCTGGTTGCCGTGTATGCGATGCATTGCAAGATCGAACATCATATCGACAGGCCTATAAAACTATCCGCTCTTATCGACCGGGCAGATCACTTTCGCGAATTAAAATGCGCTCCGTGTCCGTCGCTATTAGAAGAAAAACCAACGGAGGCCAAGATACGAAAATAGTAGAAGTCTCCTCCATTTGCGCAAGCAAAAGGACTTATTAGTTCCCGGAATGGCACACGGTGGGATGTCTGTTCAAATGAAAAAAAAAAGGTTTTTGCTTGTTCCAACACGAGGTTGGCATTTCTAAATCAGTTTTATGTTACTGAACACTGGTGTACAAGAAATAACTTCTACTTCTACTCTTAGGTAGGCACATAATGGAAAAACATTTCTAAATCACCAATTTATTGTTCTTCATATGGCTAATCTTTCAAAGAAAAATTTTTAAAGTTGTAGTTTTGTCACTACTTTTTATGAAGGTTTACTACTAAAAAGGTGACAAGTAAGTACTACTTTTTTGGTACTATTATGAAGGTAATAATTGAATATTATATAAATTTGAAATACTACATACATAGTATGTGAAAAGTAGGTGATATGATGATGGCTGATAATTAGAATAAAGTTAAAAGTCTTTCCAAAAAGAATTGAAGAAAATTGTGATGGATGATTTAATTATTATTCTTGAATCAGACATAATTTGAAATAATATTTTCGCAAATATTTTAAAAGACATATAAAACACTGAAACTTGATTATTTTAATACTGCAAAATTATAAGGTAGGTACTGCCACAAAACATCAAACGTTAAGTGTTGAGTTTATCGCAGTACTAATTTGGTATCTTGATCGGTTACCGGCGCACCGGTAGAAAATGGCTTGCCAAAAAAACTCCATTAACTTAATTAGTAATTAATCAAGAATCCATAATACGTTTATTACATAACAGGCAACAAAACGAGATTAGTGGCTCTCACATTTTATGTAACGAAATAATTCACTCTATTAAAATTGCATTTAGGTTTGTATCTGCAAGGAACATAAAAGCCGAATTACAATGCACATTGAGAACCAGTACGAGTGGATGTGTGTTCGGCCCGGGCGGCTCTTATCGAGATATTTTTTACGCGGTTTTGATTGACGTTTCACATAACTATTGTGTTACGGGCTGCATTACAAATTGTGTATCTTATTTGTAGTGAAAGGTGTAAAGCATGTGTGAATCGCTTATATGAATAACTCATGAAAATTTACACGGCACTGAGGTGTAATAAGTATATTGGTTGGTTGTTTAGATTGTAATCAAACTGTCAAGATATTCGTATGGATACACAATTGAATGCCATTGAAAGGTTAAAATCATTTGTTCAATACTCTTTGCCGTATTCGCGTTGTTGTTCCTATGGGTATGTCGTGATGGTTGTACTTTTCATATCAGTTCACGATAGCTGAATTTTATATTCGATGCATTGTTTCCATAAGCAATGGCATACGATTTTCGTTCCGTACGGTACGGACTGGGCGTGGTCGTGTGGTGCAACACAACTTCGTTCATTGTTACGGTAGTGCCACCCTTTTGTTTTATTTACATTTTTCTCGGAAAGCCCCAAAAACCAGAAGCCGTCGCCGACAACGAGATGTCTTCGTTCCTTCCCGCGTGTGTCACGTACCATTTTAATAATTTCGGAATGTCCGCGACGAGCACCCGATTTTCCCATCGCGTTCCGCCGGTACGGCTTCCCAGAAGACATAGAGAGCATCGTACCTGTTACACAATACAGCGAAACGGCAGCGTGAACCCTGGCATTCACTCCCATTATGCGACCTTATGGGTCATCATATAACCCAACAGTCTAATGGTTCCGGTTTTCGTCAGGACCGAGGGACCTGAAAAGACCACTTGTGTCCGCGGCAACCGGTTATTTTAGTACAATACTCCGTGTCTTTCGCTTGTTCCAGGCCTTTTGTTTTATCTCTCATCGCTCTGTTGTGCCTTAAGTGCGCCATTACGCCAGTCAATGGTCCACTATGCTTGCCAATTGAATAGGCTGTGTATGAACAGTACCGTGTTAGGTGCTCGAAATCGGACTCCTTTCACGTCACTAAAATGAGAGATGCCACCTTTGTTCGATTCGCGAATCACTCATCACTGTTCTAGAAACTGATTTGGATCTATTGTGTTTGATGTAGTAAAACAGTGCCACATCTATTCGGACTAATCAAGCTGCTTGTGTAATTCAAATAGTTGTATTTTTTTAATTACAAACTTGATTTCCAGCTGAGATTTTGTTGTAATCGATACCTTCACTGTCAATATAATTAAATACAGTGGATAACAATAAAATTTAAGGTAAACCTGAGGAAACACACAACTCGAATTTCAGCCGTATTAGTTTCATCTAACGGCAGAATTCTAATCGGAAGACAATGTTGGGCAATTCATCTTATTGTCTAATTATCAGCTAAGATATTATAAACGGTAGTGATTAATTGAAAGTTTTCCCAAACCGAATAACACATTTATCTTCGTGATTAATGTCTGATACAAAGGCCTTGAACATTAGTGCAGGAAGAAGTGGGTTAACTAAAAATTTACTGACGTTAAATCTGACGTTTCTGCTTGCTTAAATTGTACATTCATCCTGATGGAATGTTTTTAATTGAAAACCTGGTGGCAGGAATTTAAATTAATATAATTGGGTGTTAATATAGATGTTTTTTCCACTGATAATCTGCCTACAATAATAATTGACACGAATCTAAAGATTTAAAATAATTGAATGAAAATTATCTTGATAAACTGAACATACCGTATGTCATTTTAATGTAGCTATTCGCCGTCCAGTTACGCTGAGACGGAAATCGGATTTTACGAGTAATGTGATCATTAATAGTTAAACATTATTTGAATTGCACAACACACCAGATGTACTAATACTTTATTATTTAGGTGGAAAAATATCGATTCATCGAAATAAATCATTATTTAAGACTTGGCCATTAATAATTTCTTATTCCGGACAGTTTTACTACACTTTACTTGTGAGTTCGCAAGTTCTGAATGGTTAAACATATAGTTATAAGTGCACTTTTTAATTGGCAATAAAACCATGGTGGCGTTATCATTGTTAGAAAGCAATTAATCCCGGATCTTTTTTCTTCTCACACTGTCTAGCTGAAGAAAGTTATCGATTTGCCCGGTCCAGGTGGGCGTTTTCCTTCAAGATAGACGAAACGACGAGGTTTATTAACTGGAAGCTGCGGCACGGAATGCAATGTCAACGGGAGAGTTGGTCCACCGGTGTCAGATTGCAACGGTAGCGCGATAATTACGGCGAACCAACAATGCCGTCGTTAATAGAGATTGGTCGTGACCACTTGTAGAATGGATTCGTATGGAACTTTCTATGCCGATTATAATGGGATTCTTGCAATCAACGCTCGAGATTGTTGACATTCATTCGGCACTGTCGTTTGTCGTTCAGTTAGTTCAGAAGAGATAGATGGAGGCTTATAAATAATAGGTGATCATTCAACCACCACATTTATTATACGTACAGACAAAGACGTAGCTTTATTGATGGATTCTTATTACAAAACACAAAAAGGCTTACAAATTTATTTTTATTGTGGTCATTTATTTTTGTTTTATCTTGTTACATGGAAGCGCAATCCATGTTAACGGTACAGTAAGTAATGATTAATATTCAATTTCTTAATTAAATGCGGCTCTGTAATCTTCTTTGCCTAATCACCCTTTATTTGTAATAAACATCGGTTACCGCATATATATAATGTTATTACAGTCATTGAAAAATATTGAGTTTATTGACTTTCTCTACCCGACCATTATGAGATTACCTACACATTTACAATCCAATTTTCTATCTCAAGCGCCATTAAGTTTCTTCAGTGCCCACCATATTCGGTAGGCTAAGACAAAAATATACATTTTATCAGGATTAACACCGTTGTGTACGCCGAGATAACGGTCGAAACAAATCCCCCGACTGCCAGAACCACCTCTTGTAAAAAATGGGAAAAACAAGAAAATAGGAGTCGCAGTTTTTGTGCGGATAGAAGTAATGAAGCCACCGGTCACGAAGTGTATCTTGAAGGCGTTATTTATATGGCACACACATGGCAGAATAAAGGGACCCAAACAATGTCTCGCGGTGTCGTGTTTTCTCTTCACTCCGGGCCTTTATACTAACAGGGAGGCGTTTTTATCTTGTTCGCGAAATGTCCCCTTGTTCACTTCCTCTTTTTAGAAATTGCAAGGTTCCATTTTAGGAAAAAAATGCGAATACAATAGAGAAATAAAGTAGGCACCCAGGTTTCCTTGCCGGCCATATACAGAAGTTATTTGTAAATAAGTGGCGACGGCCTTTGTTTAGAAATTAACTGTGCTTAAAAATCGCCCGTTGCCCAACTGTTCATTTACGACTTGGAAATTTTAACGGTGGCAGTGTTAAGGATGCGAATGCAAATCGGGAGCATTCCGAAAATTGCATTAGTTCCAATACTACTAATTTGTGTTTTTTAACTGCTGGAGCTTCCCGTGTTTATCTCGCAAACATAACTGGTCAGTTCACACAGAATAAATTAAAAGCGTGGTAAAAAAGTGTATTGAAAAGTACTTCTTCTTTCGCATATTGAATGAATTAGAATTATAAATCATCGACGACTTCCCGGGCTAAGTAAAACAAATGTTCCTTGCTGATTTCAATGCATTAATGCATATGGAACGGGTTCCACCGCATTTACAATTACAACGACCATAAATAAGTTGGATTTCTTGTACCCCGTCATTGGCTCGGAGGGATATAATTACAATTCGATATTAATTTGTAGCCGTAACCTTTTATCATATGTAGAATCCGCCTTATTTATGTAAGCCTCCGCCATAAACACCAGTAGTAGTCGAGTCGCCTTTAATAGAGCATAAAATGAATTCCTGATTGGGAGCTTCATGTATTAGACATAAATAAAGCATTGCACGACGGGCAACAAGTCCCCGAGCATAAAAATTCAAATCGACATTATCAATCACTTTTCTAATTGCGCCGCGATAAAATAACTCAGGAACATGTTTCCATGTTCCACTTACTTAAGAGTAATGGACTTTGCGTTGCGGTTTTTGTAATTCGATCATTTTAACAGCATTCATAATTAACATTAACCCTCACGTACACATGTCGGACATCGTTCCATTTAATAACCATTAAATGTCTTAGTTTAGCTCAGCATCAGTTTCTTTTTCGGGGGGACCACCCTTCACGTGTGCAATTAGCATTGTAATAATGTTGGTAATTACAACTCATCAAAGCAATTTCCTCGTTCGTCAGAAGGAGATCGTTATAGATACCTTCTAGATATTTTTACGATCAATTTAATCTCTTTCACACAGCATAAATTACATACGAACGGCTCCGGGTTACATCATCCGAAAATTTCCTCATGCATATTACATTAAGTCCCTTTACAAAAGTGGAAACGGCATCCAAGGCAGGCGCGCACGTACGTAATTGTTCTTGATCTTTCCTTAATCGAATGATAATGCTCACAGAATGGGATTTCATTTAATTGACCTTTTAATTAACGTATTTTCTACGGATCGAACGTTTTAGGCCTTTACGGGCGCTGTACATAAACGGACTGAAAAACGCGTCGTCGAGTTGCGGCAACACAACGCTACGATTTCGAGTGGGTTTTCGAAAAAATGGGTTACATGCGCACTTAATCATTGATAAGATCGTCCGCTGACTATTTCTATTTTATACGCTAGGAACAGGCGATCGAACATGTTGAATTACCACCTTAAAATTTATAAAATATGCATAAATTCGCATAGAAATTAATTAATTATGTCCGTACTTCGTTAATTCGAACCAAGTAACCAAATGGTGGAGGTTGTTTGTTATATTTCATAAATTACTAATCGTAAAATATAGTATTAACAAAAGTAGTCCTGAAAAAATGAGTTTGAGTCAGTTTCCTGAGAACCTAACTCAACTGACTTATCAGTTAAATACAACTTACTAGTTAAAAGTATATTTATGGCATTTGTATTTATGGCATCTTTGGAACATATCATACTATATCTTTTATGGCCACTCTAAGAAATTAATAAATTCTGTTATCTTTCAAAATCCTTTCAAAAATGTGTTCAAAAGTATATTAAGTATTCTAAATTATCAGTTTAATGTAAATTAAATTAATTCTCTAATTAAGAATCCTCTCAAAAATTCTATATTTATAAATTAATTCCAAATACTCTGTTCAAATTATGAAAACATTCGAATTAATGGAAGTTTGAGTTACGTCTAATTTTCACTCTTAATGCCATGGCCCACCCATTGCCCCACTGGTGTTAAAAATGCGACAGTACTTGTGATCCATCAGGAAGCGAAATTCGGATTTCTCCGTCCGTTCGTTCGTAAAAAAACAATATAAACGAATTTATCTCGTGTCAAATGCATGGGAAAAATAATGTCGGACACAAAAACCGCTTTAAATTTGTTTCTAATGACGGTTACGTGTCCGCAAAGAATGGACAAAAACAAGCGTTTGGAGAGAGAGAGAGAGAGAGGGAAACGTTGTCGAAGCGGTCGATGTGATTTTTATTTAAAACAATGTTGTCCACTGTATGTGCCTAGATTACACACTGGTCACTTTAAAATAGATAATTAGTATTACAACCACTGCGCCCGCTTCCACCGTGGACGCATTCACACACGGCCGAGAGTGCCATGTTCAGAAAACCGGCTCTCCTGTATACCTATGCTACATAGATTCACCAGTTTTGTTTTTACTTGAAAAACTGTACGGCTGGCCCAAATAAACGGGCATTCTTATGGGAAAAAAACGTTCAAACAAGAGATCTGAAGGAAAAGAAACGATCTATTTTGACGAAGAGAGATTAATTCATCTCATTTGTGTTCAGTTAATTTTTTAAAGAATAAAAGAAAGGAACTTTAAAGTTTTTCCAACATTTTTCGGTAACCATTAATTTTTATAATATCTTTAAAGTAACATATAAATTTTAATATTTTCCACTAATTTTATATTCATTTATAAATTATTTACAATCAGTTAATTACTTATATAAATTATTTCGAAATATTTAAGGATTATTTTTAAAACTTGTAATAATGAAATTACCTCTAGTATATTTTTTAGTTTTTAATGATAAAAGAAGTATCAATAAAATATTTTGTAATTATCAATTTATATATATATTAATTTTACATAGAATAGATATTTCAGGTCAACATTTAGACAATAGTTTTAGTATCTTTACTTCGTTGTGCTTATAACAGTTTTGATATAATTTTAAAAACCCAACTTAATAATATTATTTTATTATATTTTTTATTAAATTAGTTTTAATTTCTTTAAATTTAAATATTTAATTTTAAGAATATCAATTCCAGATTTCTAATCCTAATCCTAATATATTTTCGCATATATCACATATTTATAAGAAATATTTAATTTATTATAATGCTGATAATTTTACTGTATCAATAACAATTAATCAATACGTTATTGTTTAAAAAGTATTTATATTATTTTCATCATTATTTTATAATTCGTTCATAATATTATGAATTTAATTATTTTTTTCAAATAATTTAATTTTTACTAATCAAATTATTAAAATATAAATGGTATAATATTAAATGATATTTTATTAATTATAGCCAAGCAAATGATAGTTTCGATTTGATAATTTTCTAGATAAATATTTAAATAATTATAACTATATTTTAGTATATGTATCATAAATATTAGATTTTTATTATTAAAATCCTGATAACTTCACCTTATCAAAAACAATTTTCTTATAAACCTTTTTGGGTGTTATTTTTTAAAAAGTAATTATTTTATTTTCTTCATTATTTAAGTTAGAATATTGCTTTCAATTATTTTTTTGGAATAGTTTAATATTTATTAATGAAATAATTATATTTTTAATAAAGAAAATTTAAGAATATCAATTCCAAATCTCTTATCCCATTAAAATAGGCAAAATAAGTTTTCGATATATGAAAATTGATAATTTTTTGGATAATTATAAAATATAAATAATTATAAATATATTTTTGCATACATCACATATTTATGAGAAATATTTAATTTATTGTTTAAAAAGTATTTTCTTCATTATTTAAATTAGAATATTGTTTCCAATTATTTTTTTGGAATAGTTTAGTTTTTATTAATGAAATAATTATATTGTTTAATAAAGAAAATTTGAGAATATCAATTCCAGATCCCTAATCTAACAATTAATCAATAAGTTATTGTTTAAAAAGTAGTTGTTTTATTTTCTTCAGTATTCAAAATTCGTTCATAATATTATTTCAATTATTTTTTTTTTAATAATTTAATTTTTATTAACAAAACTATAAAAATAAAAATGATTTGATATTAAATAATATTTTATTAATTATAGGCAAGCAAAATAATAATTTTGGATACATGAAAATTGATAATTTTCTAGATGAATATCAAATTTAAATATTTACAATTATATTTTAGGATATGTATAACTTTTATCATAAATATTAGATTTATAATATTAAAATCCTGCTAACTTCTCCGTGTCAATAACAATATTCTTATAATCCTTTTTGGGTGTTTTGTATCAAGCATTTTATCTATATTTGCCATATTTTTAATAAATATTTGCGAGTCGTTATAAATTATAGGTTAATTCGACCAATTAACTGCCGTTTAAGAGCTTCAAAAGCTACATAGACTGAAGATAATAAATATCAGCGTTTTAATTATAGCAATTACCAGTTATCGTATGGCTCAAATCAGTTTTCGTAAATTCCGATAGACGCAGTTGAAATTAAACGGCAATTACTAGGTTGTAAATCGTCCCCCTTACAAGTGGTGCTCATTGAGATATATTCGTTACCAGTCGCGATGGCATTCACCAACGCCGTTTACAACGGAACAAACGATACTGCTCACACAATGATAAGTAAACTAATTAGTTGTTTTTAATGAGTTAACCACGGTGATTAAACGAGGAAGCACAACTGATAAATCTGTACTATCGATGTACCTCGTGAATAATTGCGTTTTATCTCAAACGGATGGAAAAAAATTGGCGTGCTGTTATTTCACATGTGCTATAATTATGTGTTTTAGCGGGTATAACGGAGATTTAAGTGTTTGTGTGGCACACAGGAATACCGGAGTTGCCTGAAAATTTACGGCGTTGCGTTTAGGTTCCTTTCACACTTTAATGCAGCCAAAGAGCGGAGCCCGTTTTATTTATTGTCGTCGCTTCACTATGGAAACTGCAAGAGCAATTTTCCAAATTGGACGTATTTATTGGTAACGGCGGACGCTGAATTGTGTTACGTCTTGAAGCTGCCGGACAGTTTTTTGTTTGTGCGACTGGCAAAAGACAAATGGGACGAGGCGATAATTTTGCTGTGGTAAATTGAATGAAACGAACGGAGAACGGAACGCCGGTGTAGATCGGACTTAAGGTGGACGTAGTATGGAAGGCAATAAATTACGAGGCAGTTGGTTGTTAGAGCACAAAAGTCTTGGGGGCATTTTAGGTGGGCGTGAAGCCTTTACGGATCTCCTCTCGCAATTAGTTCCCAACAATGGCTTTCTAATACATTTCTTTGTTTGAGAGCTGATGCATGTGGCATGTTAGCCACATTGTTTCTTAATTAGAATATATTAAAATTGATACGGCACGTTGCCGCATTGATTTATTGTCCGGACTTGCTCATTATGCAGAGATGGAAAAATTAATATTTGGACGGTTGTGATTAGTATTTAGTTAGTTAACAATCCTTGGTAATTCCGGCCGATTAGTCGAATTTTACTCATTCCAGTGCATCCCTTGTTGTGTTGTGACCATTTACGTATCAACGTGTCCATGATGTCACGTAATAGTTTGCTAATCGGTTTGTGGACATCGTAAAAGTAACTTTTCTCCGGATTCTTTGTTCCGGTCACACTTATATTCTTTAAGTTTAGTGATCGTTTCAACATCCTCTCGCGGCCCAACGACGCAACGTAAACATGGACAAGTTCATTCGCGGGGTAGGGATTAAATAGAAGAAATTCCGCCGGTGATACCGTGAACGAAAGCCCGTATCGGGGCCCGTTGCGTGCAGATAATGGACTGGCATGCTCATTCCTCACAAAGGTTCATCAAATTGCATCGGCACATACACACCGCCGTTCGCTTGAATAACGCAACTCGATTTCATTGTGATTTTTGTGTACGGGTTCGTCGCTTCATCTGCCGTTCCTATCGCCCCGTTGCTTGTGCTTGCGGAATTTTTATCGACCAGAATTAAAATGTTAAGACGGATTGATAGTAAATGATTTACATCTAAGCGTCGTTGTTCATTTGAAATATAATGCTTATGAAGTTCGTAATTCATAAAGCTGGGCAATAAACGTCATCATAAAATTATTGATATAGGACCCGCAAACCGGTAGCAAAGGCGCACAAGTTAATCGAATAAAATGACGATAATTTATCCGTTTTGGATATTCCTACTGTTGAAATAGCCTCGTCGTCGACCGAATCGGCGAAATACGAGAAAAATTCGTTCCCATAGCCTTCGAACGGGAGTCGAATTACAAACTTGTCTGACAACACCACGTAATATTGCTGCCGAGATGCTGAGGTGATTTTCCAATCAACTGTTGACCCCACAAAGGACTGCATACGCGAATATATTAGTTTAATTGATTTGATTTATGTTTCTAAAAATAATTTTATGGACTTTTTTTATTTGTGCTCATTATTTTTCTATTTTTAGATTCCCTCCTACACAGACACCTGATACAGGTTACCTTCATGAATTTATACAGTTCAGTTTCATTTTAAAGAATTTTTGTTTTTTATTCAAAATTTATAGTTTCCAAAACATAATATTTCCTTTAATGTTTTTAGTGAAATAAAATATTTAATAAATAAATTAAAAAATTTAAGATTTTTTAATATTCATTATAGGTTTCAAAACTTAGTATTTTCTTTAAGTCAAATTTAAATTTTAAAATTTTTATGTCATTTTAGTATTTATGGTTTTACATAGGTTCAACAATTTCTTCTTGCTTTTACTAAAGTTAAGATATCCTTAGTTTTTATTTTCGAAATTTTAGACTTATTTTATGACCTCACCAGTTATTTTAGGTTTGTAGAAGTTCATCTATTTTAATTTTATTAATTTCGTGGAATTATACAATCAAGTTTGAAATTTAAAGATTCCAAATTTTTAATAGTTATAATTTTATAAAGGTTTAACATATTTAAATTTTCTTACTTTTACTAAAGGTTATAGTTTATTATTATTTATTTTTTTTTTTTCTTTTTATTTTCCTTGATAAATTTTAAGTTGTTTTATTCAAATTTTTACCACTAATCTACTTTTAAACAATAGATGCTAATTTCATGACTTTTCAATTATTTTAGTTTTCCAGAATTTCATCAGATTTGGTTTAATCAATTTTGTGAAATTTATATAAGTTATTATATTTTATGATTTCATATTTAACAGCTATTAGGGTTAATAATTTCATATTTGTAACTTTATTTGTTTTTATTAAATTTTACACTTAAAAATTTTAGATTTTTGTCCTTTATTTAACCTTTTGTTTTCGATATTTGACTAATAATTTTAGTAAGAATTATTTAATAGTCTTTAAAAATATAATATTTCAATTTCTATCTATCTTTTTTAGCCTGTTTTCAACATTTCATATTTTTTTCATTTGACGAGATATTTTATTTAAATATTTTCCCATAGCTGGATTATATTTAACATTTCTAAAAAAAATATCCATTCGTTTCTAATTATAAATGTAAAAAGACTTTTTTGGCAGTGAAATCATCGCCGGATCACACGCTCAATAAATTACAGAACAATCATGTCATCCAAGTTTCATTAATTCTAATATTTATGTTTACCAAATCTTTGAGTTTATAAATACATAATTAATAGGAGGGTTACGAAAGTTCGTGTAGGAAATATCGTGATCTACGCGGACTAAGACAAAAAAATAACACATTAAAATGTTAATGTCTGGACCGTCAATTGACCCACTATCATTTCGACCGTGTGGAAATTGACAAAAAAGTTACGCAGCATTTTTTGTGACCTTTCCATCGTCAACGCGTCCATAAATCACGAGATCGAATTCGTGAACAAACAATTTTAACATGTAATAATACATTTATTCATAAGATCTATTGATACCGTTCGTTGTGCATGGAATAAAAAAAACCCAATTATATTAATAGAGACAGATCATTTTAATTTAAGTATTTAACAGTGGAATGATCGATTGATTGGCTTAATTGACGACACAAATTGGGGCCAGGTCGTTTAACCTTTTTTGCAATTTTATTCACCGACGAGAAAAAGACAGACACATAAACCGATCGATTTCTTCGAAACGTCACCAATCGATCCGGTTTAGTCTGAAACGGAAGAGCCAATCGATGGCTGCGCCTTAATCTTCAATCGTACGCCCCGAAAAACGTCGACGTCGTCGAGCATTTTTTTAATCAGATAGCGTAAACGCATCCTCATCGTGAAATAATAGAATGGGTGGTCCCGGACGCTTCGATCAATCTTCTTAATCTCGTCGTGGAGTGGTCCGGTAGTGGTTTAATAATTTTTTTTTTTTCTCTTTTGAGACCCCTGTGCCGTACGCGGGAGTAAAAGGAAACAATAAATCCATATTAATGCGGCGTAATATGTCAGAAGTCGATTTCGTCGAAATTAACATAAGCACGGACATAAATTCCTTAATTGAAACTTTCGGCCGGCAACGGGGGGAGCCGTGTTTTCGGTTGCTTGCGAGCTGCGATTCGATCCAATTGTGCAACTGCGTAATGTTTGGCTTTCGCAACCGCAAGATAAATTATTTTAAGGCTCGTTGCGGATTTTATTAAACGATCGTATAATACGTATCGCAACTTAATTGAAATTTTGACGATTTGATGAATGGCATCGCGTTCGTTTTGATGGATACTGCAATCAACGATTTTTTTTACGGTGAGCTATGTTGGGCAATCAGAGAAGTTATTTTAATAAATTTACCAATTATGATCCGGCCAGCCCAACATATTTCATTTCTTCTTCCCATCTGACACAAATTAACTTCACTGACTATAATATAGTTTTGTTAGTTATTTTAGTTCTGTAGAAATTCCGAAATTGGAGATCAGTCAATTAAGTGTTTCTTGTTTTTTCTAAATTTTACATTTTACATCAGTTTAAAACACTATATTTCCTACATTTCTATTAATCTTTTGCAATATCTTTTATACGAAGAAATTTTCATTTTGTAGACTAATAATTAAAATATTTTAAATGGTGAGCATTGATGGACAATTAGTAAAGTTATGTTAACAACTTTTGTACAATACTTTGTATTCGAAATAATATCTACAAATTTTTATACGGTGATCATTGTTGGACAATAGGTCAGCCTACCATATTTCTTCCTATCTTTCAATTTGACACAAATTAATTTCATTATTTTAATGGTTTTACTGGTTATTTTAGTTTTGTAGAAGTTCTGCAATTAAAGATAATTCTTCTTATTTTTGATAAACCTTTGTATCAATATATTTTTTTTATTATTTTCTTCATTTATATTAATCATTTGTTTTATATCTTTTAACTTTTGTACAATATCTTATATTCGTATAGAAATTTATATTTGATAGACTTTAAAATTTAATATTGCAATTTTTTTCTTCTTTTCTAGACTTGGTTATTAATGTATTTGTTTAAATTTTGAATTTTAGTTAAAATATTTTACGATTTGTCGCTAATGTGTTGGGATATTTTTTGCTGAATAGCATCGTTTCTTTTTGATAGAATCGGACTTAATTAATTAATTCCATGAATTTATAAAAATCAGTTCAGATTTTAAATATTTTATGACATTACCAGTTATTTTAGGTTTGTAGAAGTTCATCTATTTTAATTTTATTAATTTCGTGGAATTATACAACCAAGTTTAAAGTTTAAAAAAGATGTTTTTAATAGTTATAATTTTATAAAGGTTCAACATATTCGTATTTTCTTACTTACTAAAGGCATTTTTCTTTGATAAATATTAAGTTATTTTGTTCAAAATTTTACCATTTTAAGATCTACTCTTAAACAATGTTAATAAATTAATTTCATGACTTTCCAGTTATTTAAATTTTGCAGAATTTCATCAGATTTCATATTTATCAGTTATTATAATTGACAGAAGTTTAATGTATGTTAAGAACACATTAAATTTTACTTGCTTTTATTAAATTTTACAAATTTTAGATTTTTTTTCTTCATTTAGCCTTTTATTTTCAGTATTTGACTAAGAATTTTAACAAATTTACTATGATTGGGTCAGCCTAACATATTTCTTCCGATCTTCGAATCTGTCACATACAAATTTCAACAACTTTATGGTTTTACTAATTATTTTAGTATTGTTATGCAATTGAGGATTATTCTATTAACTTTTCTTGTTTTTATTAAATTTGTAAATACCTTGTACTCGAAATAATTTTCATTTCGTAGAATTTAAAATTTAATATATTAATTTTTATCTTCTTTTCTATCCTGATTAAAATATTTTACGATTTTATTAATTATTATTTATTTGAATTTTTTCATCCTCCTCCAATCTTATCCCCCAAATTAACTTGACCTATAACTAGTTATTGTAGTTTCGTACAATTTCTCTGATTGGAGATTAATCAACTTTTTTTGTTTCTATTTTTCTAAATTTTACAGTTTGTATTACTTAAATATTTTATATTTCTATTAATTATTAGCATCATAGCATCGATGTTTTGTACAATATCTTATACGAAGGAATGTTCATCGTGTAAACTAACAGTTCAATTTTTATTTTCTTTTTTTAGTCTGGTAAAACATTTCACAATTTTCTTTGTCATTAATGTATTTGTTTGAGAAAGTTTGAATACAATCACCTTCGTTGTGATGGATACTGGAATTAACATTTTTTTTATGCGGTAAGTAATGTTAAGCAAGCAATCGGAGAGATTATTTTAATAAATTTGCCAATTATTATCGGACCAGCCCAAAGTAATTTCGTTCGGTTATTACTGAAACGTATATTCAATCATAAACTGACCATTAAGGACATTTCTATTATTGTAGAGCCAAATTAGACCAATTATCCTGAACCGTTCACGTCGGAACAAAGCAAATGCCTGTGGCGTGTGGGATTATCAACAATTTTTATTCGCTGCGTTCAACAATCACGTGGCTGGTATTTTTCGCTTTTCCTGATAGACGTGCACAACGAAAGCAATTAGATTGTCAGTCAGCGCGGACGGTTTTTGTTCTACGTCGCAGATGATGTATAGCGCTTTTCAATCCACGCTCAAAAGCCATCCATTTCGTATTCCAACGCAAAACTATAACGAACCTCTCTCAGCCATCATCGGAACACTTCGCTTCGCTTTGCTTTTGTATCGATCACAATCGTACGGATTTTAAATATAAAAATGACTTACGCGTAACTTCCATGGGTGTTGTGGCACTTGCCGTGTTTGCATGGTTTAGTTCTGCACTCGTCTCTATCATCTTTGCACGACGGCCCCGTAAAACCCGGCGCGCACTTGCACTCATACGAATCACCGACCGATATGCACTCGGCACCGTTCCAGCACGGCTGGGACGCGCAATGGTCCTGTTTCTCGCAATTTTCTCCTGAAAAACAAACATAAATTATATAAACACAAAATGGAAAACAAATATTTTAACATTTACTATGTCACAACTCTTCGACATACCTAGTAATTTATTCATGATTACACAAAAAGTTTCTTAAAAATGGAAATTAACAACAATCGTATTTAAATCAGATTGATCAAAGCCATCTGAATTCATCAGAACGGTTGATTAGCATATTAAAAGTCGAGGTCCACAAACTTCGCAAAATCGACCAGAATCCCACGAAAATTTACGACTGTTTATAAATAACATCGTTAAAATTGTATGTCAACAATGTCAAACTATTATTTATCTCTTCTGAATTAATATTTATGGTACCACTTTATACGTACGTGTATTTTTACGTCTCGCAATGGTAATTAGAAAGCAAAAATGACAACGTACGTAAATAATTATTGAACTGTTTTTGTTAATTTATTTGCTATATTTATCAATCAACACAAATTACGCAAATTGAATATCTTATCTAATTATTTCCTTTCAAGAGATACAATCTTTGCTTAGTTTTGTTGTAAATTAAAGAGATGGAAATGGTCTACTTCACGTGATAGTTCATTACTACATAACTGAATAACCCGTTCGAAGATTTTATTATTTTGTTAATTTTGCCACATTTGCATGTATTATAATATGGTTTGCATGTTTTGTGATTATCATTTTAAAGAGTTAATTTACGTATTATTACTTTAATAACTGCTGATAATTTAGTACTAATTAAGTAATTTCGAAAGTAATAATGTACTTATTTGTCGGTATTGACGATGTGATAATCAGAAACTTAAATATTGACAATTTTTAATACTTGCTAATTACAATCCTAATCTAATTAAAATATAAAAATATTTTACTCAATTTGACAATTAAAACCAATTTATTAGGTGTCGGGAAAAGTAATAATAATAATATAATATTTTTTTGTTTCTGATTAACTTTTTTTAGTTGAATCTCAGATGAGTTAAAGAAATTTAGACGTTTGACAATTGTCCAATTATCTTCCTGCATGCAACGTAAATGAGTTATTTACTCAATGAGTTGGAGCTGGGAAACCTTGTAAAATAGTATCTAAATAAAGTTTAATTCTCATAAAGACTTTAATGACTGTATAGAAGGCTGTATATATAATTGTACATATACATAACTATCTACTCAAAAACTGATTAAAAACTCAAAAGAAGCTTCAAAATTGGATTAAATGATAAATTCCAGTTCATCCTCAATATAGTACAGATATTTCTTCCGATAACTATTATTTATTTTTGTCTTTTGTCTAATATTTTACATAAATAAACGGTGAAGACGAAATCAAAACTAAGGTTTTTCTTCAATACCAAGAATTCACAAGTTTCTCCTCGTGATACCAATTTACTTGTAGTACATAAACAAACTATTGCTTAATGAAGAATTATTCTGTTGAATAATATATATTATAAATAATGTTTATTCTAGAATTAAAGAGTAAATTACTTTTCCCAATTCTTAATCCATATAATATGAGTATTATAAAGTAATGTTATTTCATAGACATTACATTTTTATCTACTATTTTACTCAACTAATTAATAAAAGAAACGACTTAAGCAACGCATAAAGTCTTATGAAAGGCCCCAGAGCCTACTGTGAGCAGTTCCAGTTACCACATCTTTAATAACCGACCATGTGAACTATCTCAAAACGAAATTGGCCTGCATTATTTTACATACATTTCAATGATAAACACCCATGGTTAATTAACGGATGAAAAACGCGAGAGCAAATGCGTAATGAACCCGAGATAATCATTGAATGTTTGCGTAGCCAGCGCAAAACGAAAAGTTAACACGACCAATGTGTGTTGTGCGAGAAGCAACAGTTAGTTTTTGATTAATCGCACTTCCTAGTGGATCGTCGGCTGCTGAACCGCAGGAAGTGGTCCGGGACGCGGCCGCGACAACTTCGCGAGAATATGTCCCGCTCATTAATTTAATTAAGAGCCGTCACTACTGTATAAAACGGGTTCAGCACGAATATAAATTGAAAATTAAACATATTCGCTAATGATCGACCGGCCTATTTGGATTTTATGAATTATTCACTGCCAATTTATTAGTTATTAAAATTAACTGGGTCTTATTCGTTTTTATTACACGCTCTCGGTATTAAAATACTTGTCACCGTAATATTAAACTTGAACTGAAATCTGCCGTACATTGGCAACCTAAGGTTGCAATCCACATTTTCATTTCGCAAAAACATGAAAGTTCAAAAGTAACTGCCTCACATCTTCCGCAATAATCAATTTGCCGCGAAATTAATGTACGGACCCGATTTTAAAATTCGAGCCCAGCTGGTAATAGGCAACGGTTCAATTTTATCCATCCCATTGGAGAAGATAAGTAGAATCGTAATTACATATTTGTTGGGTGTCTCCCGAGGCGAACAACTGTAATGGCACGATAAATAGTGCGTCCGTACAACGAGAAACTAATATTTCACCCATTTATCTTTCGATCTTTTTTTGCAGCGTATAATTTGCATTAGGTATTTTTGTCTCAATCGTTATTACGGCATAATATATTATCCGGTCGTCAAAAAACTTTCTATTGTTAACTGGCCAATCGTGGCTGGTTTATCTCCTTTAAAAAATCTGGTCCATCTCACAGACTGATTTATGAAGGTAGCCTTTTTTTCAGGCTCAGGAAAAAGTAATTTACATTTTGGTTCGTATTAAACAGTTGAGTTAAAAATCACATATTCAACAGTTATAATCTATCACATTGAAAAATTACGTTGATTGAACAACAGAAGTGACACGTTGTATTCGCAATATGTTAAGAGAAGATGTGAATGATGAAGTGGTACCAAGTTCATGAAAAATTTACTCAAAGAGGAGCTTTTTCAGTCAATAGAAAAGGTGTTCTGCCCATTCATAAATAGTGATGACCTTCTTAAATAAAAGTTATGTTTAAGAACTTTCCTCAAACAGATGTAATGCCTAACTTATACTCTATTATCAAGAGACAACATCTTACCGGTGTATCCTGGAGCACAGTGACACTGATGGGTGTCCAATGTGGTGGTCAGTAGGCAGGTACCGCCGTGCAGGCAAGGTTTTCTATCACAGGAATTGGCGATCGGGATCTCGCACAGGGACGCACTGTAGCCTAAGGGGCAGAGACACGTGAAACTGGGCGAGCCGCCGGCCGATATGCCCTCGCGCACCTGACAAGTGCCGCCGTTCTGGCAACGGGGCCCCTGTCCGGTGTGGCATGGGTTCAGGTGTTGGCAGTACTCTCCAACGAACTTCTTTGTACAACTGCAAAAAAGAAAAGAATTCAGTTAGTTTATGTTTTTAAATTTATAACAAAATTAATACAAATAAAATATGATTTCATGTATTTCATATATTTCATATATTTCATATATTTCATATATTTCATATATTTCATATATTTCATATATTTCATATATTTCATATATTTCATATATTTCATATATTTCATATATTTCATATATTTCATATATTTCATATATTTCATATATTTCATATATTTCATATATTTCATATATTTCATATATTTCATATATTTCATATATTTCATATATTTCATATATTTCATATATTTCATATATTTCATATATTTCATATATTTCATATATTTCATATATTTCATATATATTTATTTTATATTTTATAACGATTGAGCCACGAAAAATTTGCGTTATAAAATTGCAATTAAATAAGAAGTAAGCATTGTATTTTTATATTTATTTACTTATTGATCAATTGAATTTTAATTGTTACTCTAAGTAAAAATTTTTTTTATGGAAATAATCAATCTATAAATATTGTATAGATCACATTTAAATTAGAGATTAAATTTCTAATTTATGCTTAAAATTTTGTTATAAGTTTTACAACAAATTTCAACAAAAAATTGTATTTTCATTCATAGATATTTATTTATTAAATGGATTTGTTATTGATTTGAATATTTATGGTTATTATTTAACTGAAATATTATAAATATCAAATTTCTTCACAAAAAAAATTGATTTATTAATCTATTAATATTTCAAAAGTAGTTTTTTATGACATGATTTCCCAAAAAAAAACGAGTTATCAAAACTGTATAAAAATACAAATAAATAAAAAGTCTTTTTTCATTAAATTATTAAACTGTAAATTACAAATTAAATTAAATTAAATTAAGATAATAAAAAATTATTAAAATTATTTTTGATACTAGATTATATTTTTTAAATCTTGTTTAAAATTATGCAGGGTGAAACTAAAATTGTATTTTTATTCTTAGTTTCTGAGATGAAAAATCAAATTTCTTTCAAATACAAATTTAAATCATTAATGTATAAATATTTTTTAAATTAAATTTGTACAAAACTTATATTTTTTATTCACAGATATAGTACAATTTAATGATCAATTGGACCGATAATTGATTTAAATATTCCCAGATTGGAAAGCGTTAAATCGAGCCACATCAATGAGTACCGAGATCGAGTCTAAGAAACGCCGTTCGGTGTGCGTGAATGGACACAATTTGTTTTGTTTGTACGTAACGTTTTCGGGCCGGGTGTTTCGGTTTCATTGACCGCGTCAGATGGCCGGGGTGAATTCGTTCTCGTTCACCGATGGAATTCTACCGAAAGCAATATTCGGCGTCCAATTCGGCGCGAAAAAGTGGACGGAGAAAGATTGATAATTCGACCAATTACCCACTTAGTGCATACCGGCAATTCTGCGTCGTCCGATACAGCATCGGTGGCGTTGACGCTTGAAAAACACCTCGGTTGCGAAACGGTCCCGAAACAACGGGTAATTTCGTGACACGACCAAATAATTATGGTAAAAACAGAGATGCACATTAAGTTTATAAATACGGGCAAAAACGTACGGGAAACCGGTAGTTAACCGAAAAGATTGATCAAATTTTCGACACCGTGGCAGTGAGAGAAGTTACACCAATCCGAAGTTGTGCAATGGTGCAACGGTAGCAACATCCTTGGGAAGTAGACCACCAATATCTGACAGCAAACATGATCCCGATTATACTTCGTACTCTATTACACGAAGATATTAATTGATTTGCCATATTTCGCAACCCGTTCACGAAACATACGTTGCCGAGGTATTGCGCTCCTTTTGTGCGGCTAATTGTGGGATACACGAGAAAAGGTTCGGTGTATCCTTGTAACGTCAGACCTACTAACGCTCATAAAACCGAAGACGTTGCGCACCGCAATTAATAACAACAAAAACAAAAATAAAAGTGCATCGTCTAACATTTTGCGTGTCCAATTCACTTAACGCCGCATAATTAAGTCACACACACAAGAAACACGACAGGAATACTTGTTTCTGGGGGGAAAAAGGAGAAGCGGCCGATACGAACGCGGATTATTAATATTAAATTTCATATTGGTAATTAAATATGTCGTATTCTGTTTCATATAAAAAGATGGCGCGAATAAATCATCGATTGTTGATACGCGGGCTTAGTTAATTTTAATTAGACGAGAAAACCAATCGGCCGATAGAGGTGGATAATTAGCTGAGAGTACGGCGATAAATTGCAGGTCTCGAGCTGATACTCGAAATAATGAAAGGCAATCAAAAATAACGAATGTGCCGTAATTACGTTGCGAAAATTTGCATCGAATTTACATAACCTACACATTCAGAGTGACATTCTTTCCACTCAGATTCATCTCGGAATCGCCTTAATGAGATTTTATCTTCGGGAGATGGATTATTATTTAAAACCCGGCACCGGCTTTAAACACGCAACGCTGATTTTTCTTGAATAGTTTTCGAATATATACTCAGAAATAGAAAATGGAACACATAGATCAGTGGTCCAGCTTTCTACGACAAAACATTTTGTGTGTTAAAATCATTTAAAGCAGATAGTTCAGGATTATTTCATTCATTTCAAATGTTTGTTGGAGAAACAATTGCAGTCAAACTTTGATAACTCAAATCACGATTTGTCACAAAACAAAAATTGAACTTATCAAGATACCTATAGAAAGTTATAATTGTGTATTCATCATGTATAGTGCTTTAAACTAAATATTACAAATGATACTGCTAAAAATATTATTATGTATAGTTTTATTAATATTAATTAATTAATGATGTTAATTATTAATTAATTAATAATTAATTACATTATTAATTATATTATTAATTATTAATGTAAAAATGACAGTTATTTGTGTTTAGCGAATGAATTTTTTATTTTGACTTGACTGACAAAAAAAGCTGCTATTAAACTATTCCAGATTAGCTTTGTCAATATTTTCAAGCATTACCATTGTAGGGGCTGCATTTAAGCCTTTTAATTGAAAAAACCCTTAGTAAAATGTACTTCCATTTAGAATTTAAGATATTGTGATTGTATAAACACTATACAGTAAATTATGGGAGTTTTCGGCATTATTCTGATCAATCGATAATTTGTATCGAGGAGTTTACCTGAGGCAGGGAAAATTCGACTAATCGAAATTTTCATCCTGGACGCCATTTGCCAACCAATTTGGTTTGAGTTACCATAACGTCATTAAAGATTAAAGCAGTGAAGAGTTTTGAGATATAGAATGGAATCACAACTGACAAATCCGAATAATGGTCAGTTAAATATCTCATCACACATCATTGTAGAAAGAAAAAGGACTGCAACCACATACTTTGGAGGTTCTTCAGCGAAACTAGAGATATCAATGAATGTCTCAATCATGAATTCATTTATTTTATAGTTTTAAATGATGCTGATCAACATATTCAAATTTTTGTTTTCATTTTTAATAATTTACTCAGAAATCAATGCGGCCTGACCACTGCTATGTCACATATTGTAAGAGTACATATTGCGGAATTAAAAAATGTGGAACGAACAACTCATGTAAACGATATTAACTAGTTTTAATTGAGGTTCCTATGTACCGCAAGTAATTTACATTTACCTAACACCCATTAAAATAATTCTCTCCTCGGTGGAAGGCCTTGATCTTATCTGGCCATAAAATTGATTGAACATTAATTTTATTATTTCATATAAGAACACATTTTGATGAAATCTAGTCTCCATAAATTAGCGAGTATTGGTCGTAAACGACGAAAAGAGAAAAGCGGCTTGGAAACTGGTTATTCGTTTCACCTCTGATAATACGAATATTTTTTAAAAATATTATAATTACATGCGTGTTAATTATGCCGCCACTGGACCCATTAATTGGCCTGCTGCATAATTAATAGATAGCCGCTTTGAAAATCACATACCGTTCCTCAATCAATCGAACAGTCAGCCCCAACTAATTTTTATTTGTTTATTTAGAAAGATGTAACTTATATTATGTTTGTTTCTTAATTATGGCACTAACAGTTTTAATGGATTCAGTAAAAGCAAATAATCCTATTAGTTACAACTAATTGTAAATTATACATAATTTTTATAGAAAACTATAAGTTTTAAGAATCAATAAACCGAATGAATATAAACTTTTAATACATTTTAATAGTTCTAGTATAATTGTAAAATCAATTAAATATTTAAACGATATTTTATGGACAGAGTCGAGTAAATCTTCGCCCTTTTTCTTTTCCTAAAATGGTATAAAACTGTCTGAAACGTTAAGTTTTAAGTAAATTGAATGCATTTACAGTTTTAATTTTTATTTCAGTTCCTTATTGTCCCAATTGTTTGATTTGTTGTTTATGTCAATAACAAATAAACATAAAAAGTGACGTATTACATCCGTTTTTACCTCAACCGTCGCAACATTGTCACATGCATGAACATTTAATATCGAATGTGGAAAAAACCTGGTGAATGAATGAAACCCATTCATATGCTCAAGGTGAGATGATAAGACCATTCAAAGAAAGTGCCTTGATCGTAAGACATTCCCCCATAAAAAGTGTTTATTTATTAAAGGAGCGTAATTATAATCAATTCCCATTGACAATAAACTCTATAATTGCATATGTTAAATTACAATTCCTTTTTTTGCCATCCTGCGTTATTGCACGGCATCGAAAACGGCACATGTTGTGCTCGTTCTTATGTATACGCTTTCTGCACACGAAAATCGTTTCGTCTGTCCCCGGGGCACATTTCTGGAGGGCAAATTAATATCGACACTTAACGTACAATTATTAACCATATCCTAAATCGTTTAACAACAACAAAAACGTATCGAAGCACTCAGCAATACTTGCATCATATCATAAATTTCGGGGTAATAAAAGTTTCCATTATAATATGGTCACCAGTTTTATGACCGTGGTATATAAATGTTGAATATCAAATTACCTTAATTTTTTTTAATTGGTTGACTATTATAAATTTTAATATTTTCATTTAATTGATTATAGATGCCAACTGTTGATGATCAAGTGATAAAATTCGATGATGTTTGACTGGTTGTTTTAGGTGGAAGTATTGTTTCTTAGTCAAACCATAACAACAAGAAATATGACAATTTAATGGGTTTAAAAACTTGCTCCGTGGGATTTAATGTTCGAGCTTCTGGACATCGAAATCCGAAAAGATGATTATCCATAATGTCCATGTCGTAAAAAAACGTCGAAATAAAAATTGGCGGTAAACATGCCCATCTAATTACCCATACAAAACCCACCATTTCCTCGAGGATTAAAAAAAACCGAAATATATTACGTGCATATGTGGATGGTAGATCTCAGAAAATATGAACAGCATGTAGGTCCGCCGGTCGACGGTTCGTCGCACATATGTCTTGCACGTGGGCCGTAGTGAAACGGAACCGACGACGGAATGTAAACACACCTTAAGGTCCAATTTCCAGCGGAGCCACTTGTAAAACCACTTGGAGTCTATTACCGGGCCTGAAAACGTACGGCGGGCCGCCACGAACGGCCTTTCGTATGCCCATTGTGTCGGATTAATTGTTTCTCGAAACGATATTTGGGTTAATGTGGATCGGTTGACGGCCATTTAATTTGGACGTGTCGATTTAATTGTGGAAGAAAAAAATCATTAACGTCTCGTACGTGGAAGGAAGATGTTATGAGCATCCACTTGTTGATACACTAGATTGATCTTGGATATATCGGTACATGAGTTTGGAGATCTAGTGATGAACAGGTGGAAAGGATGAAGTTGAAACGGATAATTTCTCAGCTTCCAGTCTTAAAGCACAGCCGTGAAATCACAAAATCACTTAATTTGGACGTGTCGTTTTAATTGTAAGGAAATAATTCATTAATATCTCATTTAAGAAAGACATTGGTACCAAATAAATCGGTGGTTGGTAAGATGTGAAAGGAACAGAATTGTAAGGGATAGTAGCTCAGCCCCTGATCGTTTAATTTAAACGTTAATTTATATATGAGAAAATAATTCATTAAAGTCTCATATGATTTACTTCTAGCAACAAAGAGGTGAAAATAACAGAAATGAACGGATAATGGCCCATCGCCCAATCATGAAGCATTATCTTGAAAGTTGCAGATCATTTAATTTGAATATGCGGACTTAATTAGTATGATAAATTCATTAACGTCCCATACGAGGAAGAAAGAAGTTCTGAAGATCCACTTGTTGATCCCCAGATCGGTGCCGGATAACAAGAAACATGAGTTCCAAGATCTGACTACGTAGAGATGGAATGAACAAAATTGAAACGGATAATTGGCCGGCTCCCAGTCTTAAACCATTGTCGTGCAGTCCGGAGATCGCAACCGCGCGATCTGCACATAGTTTGCGGCCGTCCGGTAAAAATGTCCAATTATTTGAGTTATGTAATAGTGTCGGGACCGTGGTGCCACGGTACAGGAAATGTACGGGTGACATTTTGCGCGGAATTCATTTATTTAAAGTAGCAATTGTCCGATGTGAGAAGTTAATTCCAGTCACGAATTTCGAGCCGATGCAGATTTCCACGGGGTCGCTCCAGTCGGATGTAGGTGATATCTCGGCTTGCCATTGTGTAGGATGAACATCTGAGATAGGACGGGACGTCTGAAGGAAGGGCGGACCGGCTCCGCGCATTCCGGCATCGCATCGGATGGCATTAGTCTCGTCGCCGATTCCGACGTGCCGATTTTTAATCGGTCCGACGCTGATTTATCGCGGAATTTACGTTGACAGGTTTAATGTAAATACGCGGCCTGATAACATATTCTATATTCTTTCCGCCTGTCGGACAAATAATGTCGGACCGACTATGTAAATCCAAACATTGGTTGCATCATTTCCAAACTGAATTGCCACTGTTGATGCGTTTGATAATCGTACTTCCACTACATTCCTAGTACAAGACAATTCGTTGGACTTCCGCTTCTCCGTTAGATCAACGTGGCAGCGTAATTTGATATTTAATAATGTATGATGGTAAATTTAGTTCCATTGCAACGGACGGAGGCAGGAAAGCAGAAAAACCATTTACATGATAGAGAGCAATCGGTTCTATTTGTGGCAGCACTACGCACAACTATGTATATCATGTGCATGTTTATCGTTTTTGTAGACTACTTAACATTTTTTATTGCTTGCTTCGCGTTCCTAGAAGCGGACAAAAAAATGCCGAGATAGATTAATTCTCCCATATGTGGCGAGCGAATGTACAGTATGCCCAAGACGGCCGCGAGATAGCAGGAAAATGCACCGGCAAGTGGCTCGATATCTCGATGTAATGATTCAGAATCGTTGTCTTCGAGCCGAGCGACCAGCTAGCACTTGCAACAATAAAACAATTAAGATGGACATTGCCCGATAGCTCGGTTATAATTTAAATTGGAGATTACTACGTATCACGTAACCACCACCATATGAAATTTTTATATACGCACCGAAAACCAACCGCAGCAACACAATCGGTAATGAATAAATGCAAGAGAGCAACGCAAGAACTTAAAACCTCGCACGCATAAATTATGTGGGCAAACCGTGGCAGCGCATTTTTATTTATACTAATATGTAAATGACGCACTCAATAAGCCACAATTTCTTCGTCGGTGACGCTGTATTAAAAATAAATGCTAATAAGCACGTAGCCGGGGCACGAAACCGCAGAGGATGAGGAAAGAAGGAAAGAAGGGTTGCGGTCTTGTCATCGGATCCTTGTGAGAAGCTTATTCTCCCCTCCGATGCGTTAACGTGTTCCTTCTTATGGGTATTACTGCACCTCCAATGCACCCGTAGCATGCCACAAGAGTTTTCGATAATTAGCGAGGGGTTTCAGATAACCAGTCGAGATTATGTCTTGTCGATGTAATTACTCGTCTATCAATGTCCACAATTTTAATTTAACATGTGATTCGAGTCGGTGGAATTGTCCAGGACTTTTGTCGCACATGAAGTTCATCATTTGAATTGGACGTGTTGAATTAATTATGAGGGACTAATTCATTAATTTCTTTTATGAGGAACAAATAAATTATAAGTTTATCCTGATTAACACCCTAGATTACCATGAGATAAATCAGAAATAGAAGGAATAGAATTAAAACGGATAATGTCTCAGGTTCCAATCATAAGTCATTATCTTGTAGACTAGAAGTAATTTAAGACTTTATTAGTATTTCATTTGATCAAAAAAGATGTTATAAATACATACATCTATCTACTTCTACATTGATATCGGATAAATCAGTGGTTCGTGAACAAGAAATTGGTAACGAAGAAGCGGAAAGTGCAGAAATAGAACGATAATCTCATTATGTTAAAACATTAACTTGAAGGCCAGAGGTAGTTATGAGAAATGAATTCATTAGTATGCTTGTATGAGGAAGAAAAATATTATGTATATATTAAAATCAGTCGTTCGTAAAGAAGAAACGTAACTTTTAGGTCTGGAGAAAAGAATAGAATTGAAACTATAAGTGACTTAGCCCCCAATTCCAATCCTGTCTTGTAGGGTAGATATTATTTAATTTGGAAATGTGCAAGAAGCAGAAAGATGTTATGATTTTATAGTATTTTATCATATATAAAAATATCGATAACGAAATAACTTCGTGGTAATTGAATAATCACTGAAGATAAAAATAATGGTATCCAGACGAATTATAATTTTAAATCAACCCAATTACACCAGTTATGGTAATTTAATGGTTTTCTTGATTGTTCATTTTTCCCATCACCACACCTAGTAAATCGGGGTTTTTGTGCACCGCATCCGCATAATGGAAGCCGGTGACTAATTAATAAAAATATGAGCCAGATCATTACATCTAAGAGAATCCAGTAGCCCCACGTTAAAGTGGCGAACGGTCCGCGAAAGCTCTTTAGATATGATCAGATCGGGTTCGTGTAATGGAAGGGTTCAAATGGTGTTCGTTGGGCAATCTGCTTCAGATCGGGCTCAATAATTGATTATCGTAATGTTCATGAAATTACTCAGCGAGTTCGCTGCCAAAGGAAAATTGTGCGCAGCGGCCAGATGCTCGAGCGTTTAATTGATTCACTTTGTTGCTTGCTAATATCAATTTGTTTAAGGCAAATGGAATGTGCAATTCATTTCCAGCAACGTTCGCATCTATCGGCCACGTAAGGGGTTAACTGGTTTCTTTGTTTAAGTTCGCGAGACTTATTGTGTTATAATATGGCTTTTTTGAATAATGTATGATCAGCAACGCCGTTTTTATCAAGGCTGACTTACCATTTTCTTTGGACCTGATGAATTTTTATTGACTTGTTGCCTAATAAAGTCGGCTTTTTCAGGCAATTAAATTTTACAAATGTGGCTTCTAATGGATTTTATAAATATAAATCGCCGTGGCTTACATAACGGACACAGTTCCGACAATTGTATGACTAGAGGGTGACCATTCATAGAGTTAAGCCCATTTAAGATGGAAACACCCCATCAACTTTTTTATTTATAGCTCAAAAGATATAATATACCCCAATTTGTTGTTCAACTTCGAGGCTTTCAGTTTATTACTATGGAAGTATGGAAATTGGTCAATAAATTGTTGGAAGAGGAACCCACTATTTCCTACCAACTTTTTAGTAATTTTTCATACACCCAAATTTAAAGCAAACTACTAAAAATAAAATGTACATATAGAACACAAATTACTGTCGATAGAATAAATTGTGAAATAAAATAGTTAATAGACAATAAAGGATCTTAATACTGAGTAATTTTTCAGTTAAAAATTGGTGAATACATTTTTATATAAAAAAAATAATAATAAAATTAACTAAAATTATACAGTAAAATATGAAAAATATTTTAAGAAATATCTTTGGTGAATATACTAAGAAACTTTGAGACTTTATTCATGTCGATAAATTATAGAATAAATTGTGAAATAAATTAATGTATGTTATAAAATAATTAACAGACAATAAAGGATCTTTTACCGAGTAATTTTTCAGTCATAAATTGGTGGACATTTTCATATAAAAAAATATTTCTAATAAAATTATAGTGTAAAATATGAAAATTATTATATAAGAAATATCTTTAGTGAATATACTAAGAAGCTGAGACTTTATTCCTTGAAAAATGTGATGTCATAAACAGCCTTTTGAGCAATTAGCCATAAAAATGGAGTCAAAAATAAAAAAGTTACAGGGGTGTTCCCATCTTAAATGTGTTTTAACCAACTCCTAACTCGAAGGACGCAATCGAAAGGAAACCATTCTTATTGTCCATTAATTGTCACTTTGTCGTTGCCCATTGAAGCGAGTAATCGCATTATATTTCGGGAATCCCTGCCCGGACCGTGAAATTATTCGTCGATAACGTTCTTTGAATAATAAAATCGGGCCGCGAGGATTATTGTTATTCCGTTCAGTTTTATCTACCACATCTGTAAACGGCTTAACTATTCCAAAATCGGCATGTAAATCAGATAAAAGTGACCGAAACGCTGAAAGTGCGTTAAATAGCGCCCGCATACAAAGACAAAGTGGTCTTTCATGCAAAATATTTCGTTATATAATAAAAAATTTACCATAAAACTTACATAACGGATTTTTTTTATCATCGTCCATCAAAAATATCCATATCCGTTCACACGGACGAGGCGCTAAGTTCCCAAATGAAAACATTAAAACAGGAATGTTATTGATATGTCTTGTACACGATTAAATCTCATGTTTACATTCAACACTAATTGCTGTATATTAATTGCGAATGTAGGAGCCCGTTATTTGTTGTCAATTGTCGCATTTAAATTAATACCCATAAACTATTTGAACAACCAATCCACTCCGGTGGATAAATATTCATGACTCCGGCGACAATCCTCAATAATGAAACAAACGATTAATATTTGTGTACGCGTCTGTGGCTGCGTCTCGTAAAGTTAAATTTTTGAATTTTAAATGAAGTTTTTAATCATGGGAAACGCATTAATATCATGCATCATCCTCGAAAATTCATCGAGATTAAAATGTTATTAATTTACCGGTGCCATTAATGCCCGTCTCTTCTTGAAATATACTCACGCAGTGTCGCACAGGAAATTTATTTCGCTCTCGATTTCCGACTAAATTAATAAACGATACGTTGGGTACTCGGTGAAAGTCATATTTAATATATTTTTCTTTTTGCGGGGCAAGAATTAATAAAACATGCCTTCCGTTTTCCGTGTCATTTAATTTTAGCACCGTTTCTACCGAATGGCATAAATATGTAATTGCGGTAAAAAAACAACGACACGTACGAACAATTTCGTTTATGACTCGAGTGAGATGTCCATCAATTTGTAACAGTTTTAACAGTGGAACTGCACCGGAATTTATCTTAATTCCATCTAGTCCGCTCTTGATTTGTCGTAGCCGTCCAAAGTGATTATGAAAATCTCGAAAACAATTTAGATGTTAATCTTGTCATAACTGTGGTCGAAGCCATGTTACTTCCAAAAGCCAAAGGACAGATACCAATCGGTACGTTATTTCAGGAAACTGCCGCCTCTACCTGGTGGTGGTGTTAAAAGTCGCTTAGCGCTCGTGGTAAGTAAATATTAACACAAATCCGTACACACAAAGTCTGCGAGCTCAGGTAAAAGAAAAAAACCAAACTCGAAACTCGAAATTGTATGCATACACAAACAAAGGATTCGTATGACCATTGTCTTAGGGATGTTTGCTTGGAGAGCAAGTGACGAACAAACATTCAACGATGACGATGATATATTTAGATGTAAAATGAATTGTGGCTAATCCCGCAACATCTGGCACAAACCAGCAAATTTCACAAGTGTTATTAATGCGTATTTAACTGGTACTAAAAATGCTCGTCGTTGAAAACCGAATTCGACGTTTATGTGGGTTCACAACGAAGCGTAATCCTTCCATGAAACACTACCAATTGATAATTAATAGACGCGCCAACCTTATAATTATACATAATAGATGAAAGTGTCTTAACAGCCTATCATTATATACATATATGTAAGATAAATTCATTGCATTACTTCGTTTCAATAATGCTTAAACAGGTATTTTTAATTATACATTACCAATGCCAAGTAATGATTTTTTAAAAAATAGAAAGTTGGAAAATATGTATATAAACGTGTGATCAAGGCTCCTTATCAAAAACTATACCAAATAAGTAAGACCATATGAGTTAATTACGTAATGCATTATACATTATTCAAAGAACAAGAGGTGTTATTAGAAAATAATTATTTATGGAAGGAAGTCTAATTCTGTGAGAAATTATTTTTCATTTAATACTACTGAATATTATTATAAACTAAAATAAGTTTAAAATTTTGTATTAAACTATTTATATTATTTGAAAGCTTTTTACTATACTATTTAATTCATGCAATGAATTTGATGAAAATGTGGAACAAATTATCAATTTTCTCTTTGCATACAGGACAAATAAGCCTTTTATTAATCATGTTGTTACATGTAAGTCCTAATCATAGAGACATTAAATTCAAAGGAAGCTTCAAAATATTAACGAAGAGATGTTCTACCTCATCACCCACTTAGTCCTGTTATATCCCCATGTGACTATTTTTTATTTTTATCACAGTCCATTTTTATAGGTAATTAAGGATATAATTCTGAAGAGGAGATAAAAACTGGGGTTGTTTATTTTTTCAGTTCTAAGGACCTAGAATTTTTTTCTAGTGGTACCTATCACAATGCAGGAGGTTTAAATTAAACATGTAAATTAAAAGACAATTATTTTAATACAAAAAATAATAGGCAATTTACTTCTGATTCTTTTGTTAGATTAATGACCACAAATTGATGTATTATTCTTGCTGTTAATAAACAAAATTAACGTTTATAATTCAAAACGAAATAAGTGCATGCAAATAATAAAGCAACGTTTATCCCATGGTATCATTAGTCTTGGTGGAACATTTGGCAAGCATTCTGCCCAACATTAACTATCGACAATCGAAAAATTATTCGTATTAAGACACCGGACGGGTCCAGAGATTCCGCTATTCCTTTTCATCAATTTTTCTCGCCCGCCAATTTGGCCGAACGTTTGGCAATGGCGGACTTAACTGCACATACACAAACATTGTTTTGCTGCAGGGATAATGAGCCGTCCTGCATCAAAATAATTAACATCCGACATTGTTATAGGTGCACAAACTCGTTATTAGGAAGGGGCCCTCCGCTTCCATATTCGTCGACTCGACCCGGCAGATGTTTAATTTGGGTCAGTTTAATTTGATTTTTATGCCCGGCCACTTTACTTACGCGTTAACTCAAGCCGAATGGACCGCATTGCGCATAAATTTGCGTCTGGCAAAAAGGACAACGACTTAATGTATACAGCGTTATAATTTCGGCGTGCATCCGATGCCCCGAACAACAACGCCCGATTAAATAGTCGCACTTTTGTCGGATCAAACCGACAGAAACGGCAAATGATATATGTGTGAAAATTACTTTCACTTTTGCACAAGAAATAACACTGGCTTCTAAAAACTAGAGAAATTGTGTTTTTACACAAGAAAGAAAAAATAATCTTTACAAATGTATCAAGCAAGACATATTTTGATTAACACTAATGTCAATGTACATTGAAATCGTAAACTGATTTTTAAATATAACAATGTATAGACCATCTAACTATCAACAGTATTAATCACTAAAAAATTCGATAGCCCCACAAAAGATGGGTATTAGGGTTTATTCCTAAATTATTGATGGTTCTTGTAATAATTATCAAGAGAGGCGGACTTTTGACTACACTATTGTAAACTTTATCATAAATAGATTTGCATAAAATAAATATAAAATGAGCATCAGTCATATATTTATAGCCGCAAAATGAATCAGATTTAAAAAATTATGCATTCCGACACAGAATATCTGAATTATAGGCCTGACCGCCACAAAAATCCGCAAACATTATGTAGGGGTTTTCGGCAAAAACGTTATTTAGCATATTTAATTCTAACATGAGAACGTCTGGTGCACGAGCAGGTAAAAAATGCAAATGCAACGAGTTTGCATATTAGAAATTAAACTGGAATGTGGCCATAGTTGTTAGTTCTTTTTTTTTACTAGTCGTTCTTTTTTACTGTTTCGACAAAAAACCCAAAGGGAACAATTAACACCTTCGCCTACCTTCAGCCCATAATTGCACCCTTTTATCGTTGTTTCTTGGAATGGAACAAATGTTTGGTGAGAAGTCGAAGCGCATAAACCAAAACGATTAGGGTGATGGGGTGGTTAAACCGTTTTAAATTGTTTTTTTTTATAAATAGGTAAAAATGTATAAATTTAGCTAAATATGCATGTATTTCTTTTCGTTGATCTTGTCAATTATTTTATATTTAAATCTTGATAATTATCAGGTGAAAATTATACATAAAAGTTCGGAATATTAAAATATTGAATTCTAAAAAATTTTACTATTTTCTTCGTCAAAATTTGAAATAACAAAAAAATAATTTTAACAATATTTGAATAAAAAATGATTTTTAAAATTTTACTTAAAATTTCACTCTAAATTTGAGATATTTCAAAGGAATGCAATTATTTGAATATATTAAAAAGTAAAATGAGTTCAAGAAAAAATAATAACAACATATAAAAAGTTAGATATTTTTCTACATAATAAAGAAGATTTTGTAAATATTTTATAAAAGATGAGAATTTGGATTTCCCAATTAATAAAAAAATTATTATTTCTTAAAAATTGTCATGTCACAAAAATATTAAAAATTTAAAAATTAATCAGAATTATGTAAAAAACAACATAAATTATAGAAAATGTTTTAAACCAAAGTGATTTTTTAAAAATATTCCAGTTCATGATTCCAGCCATCACTGCTAATAATCTGTACAACAAAACAATCGAATTATCAAAAGCATAATGGAGGCATTGTCTCCCATTATTGATTCTCGGAATTTAAATTGAAAATTCAATCAATCTGACAAATGATGTACCCTTTCGAGAATGGGCAATCAAAACAGTTTTAGTCGTTCCATTAAAAAGATTAATGTGGACTCATCGTCGTTTCAAGACGGATTTCAAGTAGTGTGTAGCAGAGATAGGGCCCGACCGAATGGACAACAAACAACAAACCGGTGCTTGTGCTCGGCCCTATTTAAATTTCGGTCCAAGACGCACCGTCCGGAGTGACGACGATACCTCCATACTAATTCGCAGCAATTTCTGTGACGTCATTTTATAATATTATTTTTGTCCAGAAAGGAAATTAACATACGGCCAGTGTTTTAACCATCGCGGTCGACAATTTGCCGCCGCCATCAACTCCAGAAATCACCGGCGTCGATAATCGTGCCTGAATAAAACTTGTGGCACGTTAGCAGCTAATTGGGATCTCATTTAGACATCGGCCGGATTGTCAAGTAGGTTTCAGTCATTATCTTTCGGATCTTTCGCGACCTTCCCATTAAAGTGGCTCTCGGGTGCTAATATCGTGTTTTGTGGCCGTGCATTTAGAACCGGTGACGTGGGATTTTGTAAGCGCCTCGGCACTCGTTTTTCGGACGGATTACTTGTGTCGGCACTTAGCAGGACAATAATCTCCTGTAATGTTGTACGAACAAATTTCATTCGAGAACAATTTTCATATTTTCACTTTCCATGCGGGAAACAATGGCCGGCATTAATTTCGATCCACTAAATAAACAACAACAAGATCGTGACTAGTGTGAGAGAATGAGATCTGTTATTAAGCTCTTGTGTAAATTTGCTTTAATTACCCGGCGTAATATTGGAGAGTGGATTTTTTTTGAGACAATTAAATCAATTAACGACGTCCCAATCCAAGACAATGCGTTCTTTGTGAGCGCACTTACTGTGAGTTTTGAAATATTCGTCCTTTTACCGGACGAGGTCCCCACAATGATGTGAACCCGTAACATAAAAATCAACGAAAAAACGCTTATATCATCGTGACTAAGAATCATGTTTGCTCCCCCCATTGGGCTGGGACATCGAGCACTGTGCCTATAATTCATTAATATTAAAATCATTACATTGTACTATTGTTACTAGCTTTTTACATTATGATTTCATACTGGGATTTTATTGTATGGTAATGTCGTCATGTGAAAATTACACTCTGCCGCAAATAATGTTGATTTTATTGGAAATCCTTCTTGGTTCACAAAAAATGCAGGAAATCGGCAATTTCTCAGTAAGTGTAAGAATTTAGGGCCTAAAACAAACAAATTATAGCATAGTATTTTGAGAAAGACAACTTAATTCGACAACTTCCTGTTTCTATTAAAAATATGGGAGAAAGTGTTAAAAATTTGTGTGTGAATCGACCCGATTGTTTGTTTTCAATCAGAACGACTGTCGAAATTTGTACGTAAACAATATTGGTTAAATAATTATGTTTATATTATAAACTGGTGAAGAAACTATCATTAAAATTCACAGATTTAAGACTTCCTGTTTCTCACAATAAAAAAGCAAAATTCCCTCCGCCTAACGAGCTGACTGCCGAGGTATATATAGATTAATTAACAAATTACTCTTATTAAATTTGAAATTAATCTATAGCTATGGCTTGATTTATATGTGGTTAGTTGAACCTTGTTCTATTATCATAATTAAATAAACTAGAAAATGGAAAACCGGAGGGTAATACATGTATGAAATAACTTTACAATCTACTTGGATATATAATTAATTTTGTAGATAGTAAAACAGTAATAACATTTTTTTTTAATAAAATATGTCCTCGTCAATTACAATATGAGTTTAGCTTGGTTAGAAAATTAATTATCAAAAATTGTCAGAATTTAGTTATTTGTGTAACATTTTGCCAATAATTTTATTGTTTTATTTATGCACCTTTTATAAATACCAATAAGTTTTGGCCTAATTATCAATTTTTAGCAATAATACATTGTACATTTCGATTGAGATTTTAGGATAAAAATTTTAAATTGTAGTATTTTAAGAAGTTTATAAGTAAATCTAATTAATTTTACTTCTTTTTTATAAATATCTGAACCAAAATAGAATATTGAAAAAAATTTTTCTGAAAAATTTGAGAATTTCAAAATGATTAAAATTAATTAAATTAAAATTTTGATCATTTCAAGCATATGAAGAAAAAATAAAATATTTACTTGTGTAAAATATTTATTAACATAAAAAAATTCGGAATATTAAAATATCGCATTTTAAAAAATGTCTAAATAAAAACGAAATTTTCAAAATTTGACACTACAAGTTTGGGAAAATAAAAAATAATTTTACGAATATTTTAATAAAAATATGATTTTTAAAATTTTGCTTAAAATTTCATTCTAAATTTGAGAAATTTCAAAGGAATGTAATTATTTAATTATATTAAAAAGTAAAATGAGTTCAAAAAAAAAATAATAACAAAATATAAAAAGTTAAATATTTTTCTATATAGTAAAGATTTTATATATTTTTTTATTCAAGTTGAGAATTTGGATTTTTGGAAAAATAATGAAGAAAATACAAACAGTTATTAAATATGTCATATATTAAAATATTTACTGTAGAAAATATTTATTAAAATAAAATTTTAGGTTCAGCATATTAAAAAATTATTCATATCAATAAATCTAATTAATTTTACTATTTTTTAAAATATGTCTAAGTAGAAACAAAGTTTTCAAAATTTGAAACCACAAGTCACTCTAATTTCAATATTTCTGTATTTTGAATTTGGATATTTTTCCACTTAGATGGACGACCGAGTGGGATAATTAGATCAATTTTATTATTTTTATTTTATTTAAGTAAACCATTTTTTAACAAAAATTCTTAGTTTTTAAATGTTATACCTATTGTGTAAAAATAATAACATTTACATAATAATACAGCTAAAGAGCATATATGTTCTTAGAGGAAGTACTTTTTATGAAACTATAAATTAACCATAACAATAAAAATCAAGTGTTTTCATAATTAAAAGAAAATAATAAACAGGCAATTATTTTAGAGAAAAATATACTGCTTTCATCATGTGGACATTAACATCAACCCATTGAAGTCGTAGAATACGAGCCAAGCAAGAAAGTAAATCTCAATTACGAGAGACAATAGTATAAGAAATAATTGCGATCAAAACGTAGAGCGAGAGAGACTTGGAACGTTTCCCAAGTGGCCGGCCAGTCGGATTGTGTGCGAGTCTCATCCGAATGCCATGTGAGTGGGCAGAAGGGGTTATCTATTATCTGGTCTCTAGGCGAGTGCTCGGAGTATGGCTGGCACGCCTCTCTTGCCTCCCTTTCACCTCCTCGCTCGCCATGAGCGCCTAACATTTACCACTTGGTACGAATGTGCTACCTGGTCCGACGTCCCGGTACCTGGACCTACTCGCCCCCCTCGTTCGTATCATTTTCTTTCTCGCGTTGCCACGGCACGTCTCTCCGTTTTTCTGTTTGCCGATGCTCCCTTTGTCCGGACAATGACGCATTGTGCGCCACATGGCCACTTTTTTTTTATTTTCTACGGCGTACGAATGCACACACATAAACCCGGCTTCATTACCGCGTACCCAAATAATGTACGAGTCGGGTTCTGGTAGTCGACGTAATAAATTTTAATTTCAATCTAAATTGATTAAATTATGCGGCTTGGATGGCAACTAGTTGGTGCCCCCTTAGCGTCCGTTGCCAAACTTTATAACTACAATATCAGTAAATAATAAATATCTATTAAGTACAGAGAGTAAATTAATAAAAATCATTTAAGAACTGGTAGAAAATTTATTAAGCACGTCATCTTTAATCCCCTGGAGGCTTCACTAAAAGCATCCCATGTAGCTTAATCCGATGGGTACCTCATTTAAGAGGCCGGGATTTATCAATATTTCTACCTCAGCGAAGAGACACGTGGAGCTTAGATCTCCAGGCACATTTTATTCGTCGGCTTGATTTACACCGTTCTAATCCCCAAATTACAAAAGTCTTAAACTGGAGAGCATGATTTAGTGACTACCATGTAATTACCCGCCAGGTCTTGGTGCGTGGGCTTTTTATTGTGGGTCATTTGTATAAAATACTGATAAACACAGATTAAAATGTAAATCGCCTAGAGATTCCAATAAAACATACTACAAATGTATGCTAATATAGTATTTCGAAAATATTGTTTTACGATTATGAGAATTAGACCTTTAACACACTTTGAGTCATGTATCACTTCCATCAAAAAAGTCTTCCATTAAACCAGTTTTCTATTCGGTAATACGTACTGGAACGTTAGAGTACCAATTTCGAAGAAGAAGGTTAGACAAAAACTGGGGTAATTACGGCCGGATTCCATCTCCTCACTTCAAACACTTTTTGTCATCCATTGTTCCCGACCCACATTACGAAAAATCTAAGATCGGAAGATACAATCTTAGGTCTGGCTTCTGTGCTAATTAACGCTTTTTGTACCGCAAGCTAGGTCCACTTTTTACACCCCGCTCTCAGTGAAACAAGGCCGCAAACACCTCTCACAAAATGAAATGCACTTAATTTTTAGTTGCCGAGGCATCAATTAACCTGTTGGGTACATTAGGCTCGAAACAATAAAAACTCGTAACTACGTCCAAGCCGATTATTATGTTTCTTTGATGTCCTGTGCGAAATGATATTTGCTTTGTGCCGTTAATGTAAGACCATTTCGTCTTATTTGCTTTCGTGTTAGGAAAATTAAACAGGAAATGGTTTAGTGTGCGAATGGATTCCATCTAAGATACTTTGTATCCACTTAAACATAGACAAAAATTTCGTTTTCGTTTAGGAAAATAACCAAAGATGAGATGTGTTGTGCATGTGCGCACCTACTGAAAAACTAACGCACATGTATATGTATCATAAAAGCACCATATGATAAAATATACATTGAGTAGTGATACGCAGTTGCATTAGCACTTACGCATGCACATGTTTCTATTCAGGGGATTGGATGGAAGCGTTTAACCCCTGCGGAAAACCCTTTCGATACAAAAGAGGTGATTAAATTCGCATAGAATACGACCCCCTTTCAAGTTAAAAATAAACACTAAATCATAAACGTGCTTGACAGTGTGTCATTTAATTGAAATCAACACCATGTGGTATGAGGAAGATTCGCATGTGTGGTTTTCAGACAAATAAAATAGGAGCAAAGAACTTTTAACGCCACTAAATTAGACAATGACTGATCTCTTTTGTTTCGTTGTGTTGTATCAAAAAACATCAATTAAAATAATGTAATTTGACACGTGTTTCAATTTAGATTAATCAATTGCCTTAATGGAGGTGATTGTGTACACAGACACTATCTGTTATTTCTATTATTTGAGAAGCGTTCAATCACAAACAAAATTATTTATAAGATTTATTAATGACTAAATAATATACCTCCTTTATAATATTTGTTAAAAAATGAATCAACAACATTTAAAAATTTTTGTAGATATCAATAATTCAATGAATTAAAATTTAAAATTAGATTTAACGAATTGAATAGGATCGAATTAATTCTTAATCTATATTACTTGATTTTAGTAATTCCTTTTATTAGATTTGTTAAAAAATGAATAAATACTATTTAAATATTCTTGTAAATATCAGTCAAATTTTGACATATCAGATTTAATACTAGTTTCAACGAATCGGATCAAGACACATCCAATTTTTGTAGATTTGATTAACTATTAACATATTATTTGTATTCTCTTTAACGAATATTTTAAAAAATGTATCAACTACATCTAATCTAATAGAAGTCATAAACATATCTACATTTAATATTGGTTTAAATCAAATCGAATTAAGACTCATCCAATTATTCTGAATCAATTTCCTATACCAGATTTTTTAAAAAATTAATTAAGCGTATTTAATTCTTCTTTTAATATCAATAATTCAGTCAAAATCTGACATATCTAGATTTAAAATTATCATCCACGAGAAATAGAATAAAAAATCATATCCATGTCATGGTTTTTATGTTAAACTATTAATCTTGTTCGACATCATTTTTATTTTATTAGGATATTCGGTCTGCATCAACTTTTTTAATGTTCTACAAGAAAACTTTATTTTATAACTTTACTAAACTAGAAGAACTAAACAATTTAGAATTAAAGTGAGACTGCTTGAAAGAAGATAATTCTTTATTTTGATTGTTAATTGTTTTGTTTTTGAGGTCGTTGTTTCTTGTTATTAGCATTAATATTGGAATTTTTTATATGGAACATTATTTTATCAAGTAAAATTATTTATAGAAAGTACTTCGTTGCTAATGTCTGGTTTTGAATGAAACTCTTCAAACAATGACTGGTCCTTTCCATTTCATTGTTGTCTTTTATCAAAGAATCGGCAATTAAAATAATGTAAATCAACACGTGTAGTTGCCAGTTTCAATTTAGATTAACAAAATGACTTTAATGGAGATGGTGGCAGTAGACGATCCATCGTTCTCGGCTTCCTGTAATTTACTATGCCACTGGCATATCATTCCAATCCTCAGCTAGATCGGCCTTATCAAACAGGTGCAAAGTGGCCTTTTCACCTCGTCCACTTGTCCGCAGACTTGGCACCGACACCGTCGACTGGTCCACGATCCGGGCCGGCCCACGCAAAACGCATAACCACGAAATTCGTGGCAGCGCGTCCCTGAGTGTGTGTGTGCATATGGCCAGTGCCTTATGAAGACATTGCGTGGCTCCGAGTGAACCCTGTGCATACTCCGGGCAGTTGCTTTGACTCGTGGGAACAGGTACATAATGCCTCCGTCTCGGTCGTTTCGGTCGCTCGGTCTCGCTCTAATGTATTTCCGCCTGTGCCCGGTCCCAAGGTGTGCGACTGAGAGGACCGAGAACAACACCACGAAGATCGTCGTCGTCGTCGTCTGAACCGTAGTCCACTTTCCAAGACAACTGCGGCCCGGGTGCCGTGTTGCCGGTTCGACGAACGTACGCCACGAGTCGTCGTCCGACATTCGTCTGTTTTATTGGTTCGGGACGTTTTTTGGGGCTCGAGACCGACTTTCCGTCAAAACCGGACTTTTTGGACGGTTGCGTTGTACTTGAATTTTATTGTCGTCCTGGCTGATTAGGTGCTTAAGACGTTACTCAATCGTATAAACTAAATTCGACACTAATCGTTTTGTAATTTAGAACAATTTATCGGACTGGTTTAATTAAATCAAATTAGACATGATCTATGCGTACGAAAAAAACAAAATACAACTTTCAATTAGTAAAGCTTCTATTCGAATATAAACAAACATATAATTATCTAAAAGTGTGGTTTTATTAATGTAATTGGCAGGATATAAGTATTACTTTTTGAAGACTTTCAATATTTACAGATAATTATATGGGAATGAAAAAAATGCCGATTAAGATTCACTTTTTCTCCCATCAGCTTTATGATTTATGAACTGAAATGCAAGTTAAATGATGGTCTGACCCGAATTTGTAAAATATGAGGCACGATGCATGTTTTATTGAAAAGCTAGGATGTAGGACGCTTTAATTAATTACGTCGATGATTATTTTTAATACTGGATTTAAAGGAGGATTCTAACAATTCAATTTTTATTTTTTTCCAAATTACTGAAGACTATAAAAAATCAACAAAATCTTATTAAATAATTGGGAGAATAAATCAATAAACATACCTAGCAATTAATTATAACGAATTAAAAGATATTTTAATGAATAGCACAACGTGTTCATCAAGCTTTTTCATTAATAAGAAATTTATACACGTCATTAAGAGTTTTTTTTTGTATAATTACTATGAAAAATTTGTACCCATACAATGAATGAATTATTTTTTTCACCTATTTCTCATGATTTTCTCATAAATTTAGTTTCACATTTAATTTATGTGGTTTTTTAATCACAAATTATTTGACAACAGCTTTTTTAATAAACTACTATTCCTTTAAGATAAATAAATTTATTCGTGAAAACGATGAAATGATCTACATATCGTTAAATTTATTTTAAGACCATATTTTTTAATTTTACATCTAGTGTATGTTGTTTTTTAATAATAATAATAATTTTAATTCTAATTTTATATATATATATATATATATATATATATATATATATATATATATATATATATATATATAATTTTTTATATTGAATACATTTGTTTCTGAAAAAAATACGCCAGTAAAATTTTGAATATGAGGATGTTCTCCAAATATTTTTAAATTCCCATTTTTAATGTAAACTACTATTTATTTATGATGAATAAATTTATTTATGAAAATATGTTACAGTATAATTTAGCATGTGACAATATTCTTCAAACTTTTCACAATATTTTAAGGTCACATTGCCTAATTTTACATTTAATCTCATAAATTTTTAATAATAAATTATTTTTTGAGTTTTTCTGATAAATTTTAAAAGAATATAAATGCTTAAAATATTCAAAAAAATGTCAATCTAGAATTACCATGAAATTTTAAAATTAAATATCAAAATTATTATCTGTGAATCCCAATTTATATCATATTGCAAGTATCAAAGATTCATTGAATTTAAACGTGTAAAAAACCGTTGTATGTTAAAAGCCCCAAATATTTATTGGTGTGTAAATAATGTCCTATTTAATAATCTCAAAAAACCACTAAAACATATTTGTTGTACACCGCCTCCACATGCTTATCTTAATACTCGACAGTAAACATATAAACTTGGGACATGTGTTCAAAAAGCTCCACCCCGCTCTAAAAAAATAACGAACAATATACAAACAACCTACTCTATTGTTCCGCAGACATATGCTGTCGATTCCGTGAGTCTAATCCCCCACGCGATTCAGCTCGTTTATGGGCTTTTTTACAGGACAAGTGCGGATGAAAACGAAACTGAAGGGCGACATTGAATGGAATAATTAAAACGATACGCCCGATAATGAACAATATTGTCTACGAATCCGATACCCTTGACAAAACCACCCGAAATCCTGTCTGGATAATTCGTAATGTTACACATTTAATCGCATCTGATAAAATTTTAAGCAAAAGTTGTTGCCCACTCGTCGAATGTCTAATGGATTAATTTAAATACTAAATACTTAGTGGGGTGCATATAAAGGAGCGACAGAAGTCTTTACTTTTAAATTCAATGGCGCAACCGTTATAAATGCAAAGGAGGGCGGCCTTAAATAAAAAAAATGTGTACTTACTTGCAGGCATAACCGCCGTTGAGCGTCGAAACGCACGTCCCGCCATTTTTGCAAGGACTCGGCGAACAGGATACAAATCCTAAAACAAAAACAAACATGTGTTAAACAGCATTTAAATCGTTCAACTAAAAAATAGAAGAAATATTGAAAGTAATTAATTTAAACTAGATCGTTTCGATCGAACGGCGTCTTAATTTATGGGAAGTGTACGTTATTAAATTATATAGGTTTTTAATGGTTGTCTTTCATTAAGAGGTATCGATAAATCTTAACTTTTCTTAGCTAAATCGGTTACTTGATGGCCCATAATTTTTTTCAAGTTTTAGAGATTTATGATAATTGAACGATTTCAACGGCTATAATTAATTTTTCAACGGTGATCGGCGTGTAGAAAAATAGTAACAACAAAATTAAAATGAAGAAACATATTTCGTTGCATTTAACAAGTAAATAATGTGCAGATCGAAATATAAACGAGTCACTGAATAGGTGAGTGGTAATTTAAAAAATGGCAAGTCGGTTTGTCACAGGCCATAATGCAAATTATGTAAAATTTTCATTTTCCTTAACACAACAACGCGCCACATACAAGGCAATAAAGTTGTCTGCAGCAAAGAAACAATCAATTTGCATAGTTTATTCGGTTCTTATGGAATAACTTTACATTTAAACAACGAAAATGGTTAACTTATTCAAAAATCTCGAAGACAATAATTGGCTAATAAAACAAGCAATTTTAAATTGGACTCGAGAAAATGAAATTAACGAATCACAAAAATAAATAAGCAATAAAACGGCAGGCAAAATGAAAATATATATTTCATAGTTATAAATTACACTCACAAACCGTAACTAGTTGTTAGCCTGCCCACTACTGTAATTTCGGCCAATTTACTCTGTATGTTCAATGCGTCCTTAACATTCAATTCCCTTACATAATTAAGGCATTAAGTGACACCGAGTTAAGTGAACCATCTACTACCTACTGGATACAAACTCCAATTTATCGAGATTGAAACATGGCCAATCGATCAATTAGTTGCCTCTAAACACGGTGATTGAATCCCATCATATTGGAAATTCTTTTTGTTATATTAAATCAAATAATCGACAAAGAAAACAATACAAATTAGTGTAAAATGAGTCGAAAATGAAAAGAAGTTGAACAATGAAAAAATAATTTAGTAATCATTTCGTTAAATACCCTTAAAATGATCATTTTCCGGCAGAAAATTGGTTTTATAACATATTAATAGACCTTTTCCAAATTCAAATGAAAAATTTGAATATTGAACAGAAGTAATTAGAAATATCGTATTTTGTGACTATATTAAATTAACAAAAATAAATATTTTCAAAACTTATTTTTGAAATTATATAACTTTTATCTTAAATTGTTCGAATACAAATAATGTCATATAGCTTAAGACTTAATTGACAAAAAATAACATACAACAAAGTCACATTTTCAAAATTTATTCTTCATAAATCATTAGAATACAAATAATGTATTAAATTTTAAGACACAGAACAATAAAACCAGAAAAATCTGTTTTTCAACTTGTACAATTGAATATATGGAATTTAAAATAAACATAAAAAACAATTAAACATTTCCAAAATTTATTAACTCTTATCTTAAATAGTTAAAATACAAATAATGACATAAAAAGCTATTATTATTATATACGTTTTGTCTTTTAATCATTTCATGGTAGAAAATTGTTTTAGTTTTATAAAATAGAATAAATAAGGCACAAAAAAGAGAGCAATTCGATGTAAAAGATTCTAAAAAAGATCAAAATGTCTTATATATGAACAATCTGATTAAAGCATTTCATTAAATACCTATAAAACGACCATTTTCCGGTCTAGCTGAAAAATGGCATCATAACAGTACTAAAATATATATAACGTAATAGACATTTAACGATAAACCGAAGATTAAGCTCAAATAAACCAAATAGTTTATTGAAGAATGAACTAATACGATGCAAAATACCTGACCCACCATTTAAATCAACTGCATCATCGGAATGCAATTCCTTATCGACCGATTTAATTAGTACACACGGAGTGGTGCTTGTAAAAACCAGCGGCCATATCTTGTTAACATTTTTCCCTCAACGAATACCGTTAATTATGAATATCGATCTAACCAATAAACTACGTAACGTACGAACTTGATGGAGCGGATAGCGCAAAGAGAGCAAAAGCACACGCCGCAGTGTCCTGTAACGGGGACTGCGACTTATCACATCCCGGATGGATTCATTAAAACGTTTTGCGAGATGCCGATGCCACAATAACGTGGCACGTTGCCGGGCATCGCACCTATCCCGAATTAGAGATTTTTCACTTTCGTACTGGCGTATCCAGGTTATTTCGGTCGGGAACAGCAACAGATTTAAGTGTGAAAAGGTAGAGCAGTGAGGGGGACAATAAAATTCACAATTCACACACACAACATATGTGTGTGCATGTATTAACTGCTAATTATGACTACTGCAATTAATGTTGTTATAGGTTCTGTTATTCCAACGAACGAAAAAAGCCCCCTGAATAACTTGTTCTCGAAGTTCTCGTAACGGAAACTGTCCTAATTGGTTAATTCCATTCCCCGTGGTCAACAAAATTTAATAATTGTAATTTATGGTGCGTTTTCCTCCGTCCGACGGAACTAACTGTTACCAAAGACTATTAGGATTGACGTGTGTTACTGTCTAAACAAATCCTCTCCCACATTTATCTAGAAAATGATAAGGAAATCGTAAAATAATAAACACCATTGAAAATATCTTATTTACTTAAACACATAAAATTTTCATATAGTAGTTAAATTGCTTGATTACAATGTTGTTCCATCACCAAAGCAAAACATAATTGTTTAACTGTAATTAGCCATTTCTATATTTGTCCAATGCAATTTCATAGAAAGACAATCAGTCACACTGTGTAATAAGTATGAAATTGATTTCAATCATTCTCTGCATTTTTCTTGAATTGTATTTACTTTACAGTTTTTAAGCTTGGAAAATCACTTAAAAGGTTTTTTTATTATTATGTAATACATTTAAACGCCATAAAAACAATGAACAAATAATATTTATGAAAAAAATATTAATTCAACCTCTTCGATTTGACTTTAATGAAAAACTTTTGTCTCAAATCGTTAAAATAGAAATGCTGTAAAGTTTATGACAAAACAATAGGACTAAGAAAATCTCTATTTCAATTTACAAAATGCATATTAAAATGATGAATGAAAATAATTTACAAATACAATCTGTTTTTCCACCAATAAAAGAAAGAAACATTTTCAAAATTACCCTTTAAATTATATATAATCATGATAAATTTGAATAAAATCTGTTGTCTGTGATAATAGAACTAGAGTAATCGTCTTTCAACTTATACAATCAATTTATTATATTAAATTGAGAAAATGAACAAAGAGAATAACAAAGTATTTTCAAAATTTACTGTTTATATTACATAATTTTTTAAATAAATTGTTAAATAATAACTAATCTAAATAATAACTGAGGTGTCATAGGTTTAGAATAATCTGTTTTCAACTTATACAAATTATTATAATATAGTGAGGAAAATGAAGAATATATTTTATAAACAGGTATTTTCAAAATTACATAATGTTTATCATAAATTGTTAAAATTTAAATAATAACTGTTACAACGTTTGTGACAATAGAAATAGAATATAGTTTTTTTTTCAACTACACAATTTATTATATTAAATAGTATTTTTAAAATATACTGTTCAAAAAATAAAAATAAAATAATAACCCTTTTCAAGTGTGTAACTATAAAAGTAGAATAATCTGTTTTTTAACTGATAAAATTTATACTGTTCTGTTATTAATATAACAAATATAAAAAAGTATTTTCAAAATTTACTGCTGCAATTATATAATTTTATCATAAATTGTTAAAATTTAAATAAAAACTGTGGTAACGTAGATCTAGAATAATCTATTTTCAACTTATACAAATTATTTATTATATTGAGATAAATGAACATATTCTATAAGAAAATATTTTCAAAATTTACTGTTTATATTATATAATTTTTATCATAAATTAAATTATGTTGTAATGTTTGTGACCATAGAAATAGAATATAGTTTTTTTTTTAAACTTAAACAATTTATTATATTAAATAGTATTTTCAAAATACACTGTTCAAAAAATAAAAAAATAACCGTTTTCAAGTGTGTAACTATAAAAGTAGAATAATCTGTTTTTCAACTGATAAAATTTATGACATTGAGGAAAATGAACAAATATAACAAACAAAATATTTTCAAAGTCTATTGCTTCAATTATATAATTTTATCATAACTTATAAAATTTATTACATTAAGGAAAATGGACAAATATAAAAAAGTATTTTCAAAATTTAGATCTAGAATAAACTGTTTTCAACTTATATAAATTATTTTATTATATTGAGAAAAATATATTATATAACATATTCTATAAGAAATTTCTAAATTTACTGTTTATATTATAGAATTTTGTTATAGATTTTAAAATTCTAATAAATAATTGCAAAGTTTGTTATACTGTTTAAATTAGATAATAAGAATAATCTAACTTAACTATACAATTATGTTAAATTGACAAAAAATAACAGAACATTTTATTGATTTTACTTCTCTTCACTTCTAAATGCATTTTAAGTACAAGAATTAAATAAATATTCTTCACATTTCAAACGTATAATTTCGTTAGTGCATCGTCTAGCATCGAGATAAAATTTCGTCCAATGCGCACCACCTGTCAGAACGCGGGACCGTTAGAGCCGAGGGGTGGTTCTACGGCGTTGGGGTCTGGTGCGTGACGTCACTTACACACACGTGCAGCTGCTCCGCCACTCGCAGGTCAAAAATCTATGGCCGTTTCGAACAACAACAAATAATCTAGGACGTTTCGCCGATGTGTACCGCGACAATATCATTTTTTTCGGTTGGTCTTATCGTCTTGAGGCATATAATAAGGGCAATTGTATGCCGTGTTGTTTGCACAGATAAAACTGCGTAAATTGTTTGCATAAATATTCGATACTGGTTTCTCAGAAACGTTAAACCGCGATCGGGTTGGATCGATCATTTTAACGCGTGCAGAATGTATTTTGGTCGTGATAAGAGGATGCTGTGCATCTTTTGGATGGCGCCCATCAAAGCGTAACCGGTGGCATTACGTTTGCGGTGTGCTGCCGAGAATGTTGACCAAAAGGGCAACGCATAAATCGGTGATTGTGCGCCAGTGTCGTACAGTTCAAATACTGCTTCGCTACGTGACATTTTTACAAACACAATATATATATTCAATTCCAACACGCAGCAACCAAGTTGTATTACAATAGTGTTTAGTCTGATAGATTTCCGTTACTTCTCAAGTATATACAACATGTTTAAAATGCCGGTTGAATTTAAATTTTGCGGCAAATAATTGTACGAGCGACTACGTACAAAAACTGTGAGCTGGATGGAGATATTTTCGAAAAGTAAAAAATCGTGCGTGCATGGAAGAGAGCGAAATGAAAACATCCTTGGTACACGTACGATCGTGATCGTTTTGTTTTGAAACGAGTTTTCTTTAACACCTGCCAGTACCGAGTGCGTACACATCTAGGGATTGTATTTTTAAGAAAACGTTTCATGTACTGCTGCTCCACTTATGACAAGATAGAAAACTATTTACGCTCTTTTTTATTTCTTATCGAAATCATGGCGTCTTCCCGAAGTGCATGGGAATGTAAATAGATGGTGAATTTGTATAAATATAAAAAGGATTTTTCATTAAGTAAATAAATGTTTTTACTAGTTTTAGCAGTCACGTTATAAATTGTGGGAGAAGATATAACAACGAAATTTAAATAAAATTCATTAATTTTTCATATTTTAAGAAAAATGTTAAGGAAAAAGATATCAAGATATAAGGTTAAAAATTTTGATTATTTATCATATTAGGGAACATTTGTTATCTTTTTATTAAAAACTTGTTACAGTATCTCTTAAAATAATATGGAAATAACAAGTTAAACTTAGAGTGTTAGAGACAGTAATTTGAACACTGAAATATATTTTTAAATTTTTATTTGTAACGGTAACTCCAGTTTGATTAAAAAATAGTTTCTTTTTGAGTTCTACCTTCCAAATTTTACAAAATATTTATTTTAATATTTGACTCCATTGACCTCTCAGAAAAACCATTTTTCTTTCAAAATTTAAAATTTTGATTTTTTAATAATTGGAACAATTCTTATATCTTTATTAAAATCTTTTTACAGTGTTTCTCCAAATAATATAAAAATAACATGTTAATCTTTGAGAGAAATAAAGCTTGGTAACTCAAGTTTAGCTCAAACAAAATCGTTAAATTTTGTATCAAAAAACTATTGTTTTTCCTACTCGATCTTCCACATTTTACACTTTTGTACTTATTTTACTTCAGCCACTAGAGACGATAATTTGAAAACTTCTCAGAAAAAACATTTTTCTTTCAAACTAATCAATTCAAAATTTAGATTATTTTATATGGAACAATTGTTATATCTTTATTACATTTTTTTTGCTAAGTCTCCCAAAATATGAAAATAACATGTTAAACTTTGAGAAAAATAAAACTCAATAACTCAAGTTTGGTTCAACGAAAATCGTTAAATTTTGTATAAAAATATTCCTACTCTATCTTCCATATTTTTAAATTTTGTACTTTTACAGTGTCTAGTATGGAATCAAAATGTTAAACTTTTTTCAAATTTTTGACTGAATCTTTGATAAGAAAAGAAATATCAATGTGTTATATTACCGACTTGTCAGAAAAATATTTCCTTTTAATTTATTTAATTTGATTATTTATTTTGTCCAACATCTGAAACAATTCTCTAAGCACCGTATGGTGCAACCAAGAACTTAAGAATATTGCAAATCAATTAAAAACAAAATAAAACCTGCTCAAAACAGTAAACCACAGAGATCACGACTTATTCCAGTGATAAAGTCGGTTCAAGGCTAACAGTTCCCTTATAAACGATCAATAATTTACAAAATATTGCCGGAATCCTAATCAGTTAACCGAGTGGCTGATAAATGGTCGATAATAAACTTAATTACCACATAAATGCAGCCGTGTTGCATGCGTTTTAATATCGCAATAAAGTTTCGGTTGCGCGCCCGATAACCGGTGAGTGTTTATAATCTTCGCCAGTAAGGAAATCAGAATTTATGATTGAAAACTTTTGCGGCCGCGGCCGTCAGCACTTCGTTTAAAATAAAAAAAGGTAAACGTCGTTAGGCGAGCCGGGAATTCTTCTCAGGCTTTCTCCGCAGATACGAAATACAGATCAACGGTCATTCAAGCCAACAACTGATATTTAGTGTTGGGTGTTAATTATGTGCGCCGCTAAAACGAATATCAATTTCGAGAAACGAGAACAAAGAACGTGTCGATCACTAAAAAAATAGGACTGCACCGATGAATATTATAAATTATACAAATTATTTAATCTCCATTTTCTATATTCTTTTTATTTCAATTCACATAAACAATTAAAAGAAACAGTAAAACATTCGACAGTAATTTATTCAAGTATATGATTAAAAAACGACACATCTGGGTGAATTTTTCCTGCTGGCAGGAAGGCGTCAGTGACATTTTTAGACAATTAGTGCCAAAGCCGACGAATCGGTCGAGCCTTGCAAAGCAGAACATTTTAATTCACATGATTGGAAATCGTGCAAAAACGTCAAGACGACACTTTAATCGAGGAACTGGATAAATAACGGTAATTGAAATTAATTGAACACACACACTTGTTGTTGAAAATAAGACCCAATCTCCGGATCGGAAGAGGCTGGAGATATGGTGTTAGAGTGGCTTTATTTTACAATAAAAAGCATTAATTAAGGGGTCTCATTTAAAGATGGTCGATTGCCAAGAACACAATATAAAATGTAACTCTATAAACCGTTAATTAACATCGTGTGCAATCCGATAATTAATACAATTTTTTGCCCGTGGTGCGCATTCATTTCGCAGTTCCCACAACTTTTACTCTGTGTAGCTCTCCCACTCACTAAAATATTGTTAATGGCGACTCTTGAGAATATAATTACTATTCATTTATTAATGGACATATAATAATTACCTAATAAGCCAGCGAACTAATATAAATAACTGATCTGGTTAAGTCTGACGGATTTTGTACAATTTTTTGCCTCCCGGACATCATGACTCGGTGGTTATTTGTTGGTTTCACAGTAAAGTCGTTGATTGGCCACCATTTAAGTAATTTATCTCTAATCTGGAACTTTTCTGATTAGTATTTACTAATTGCTCGGCAATAAAACCCATAGAATAAGAGCATTAACCCGAAAATTGGACTGTTCGAAAAAAATAATTAAGCCATTGACAAATGGTTAACTGTTATTGATATCATCTTGTGGGAACTAGTGGCTTTCTATTTCCTATACGTCAAAACATAACACAGCTAGGAACGTAATCACTCAAACAGTTGAGACAAGAATCCCTGAATCCCAGAATTAATTATACAAAAAGAATGACATCACAAAATTGTAATTTATTTCTCTTTGTAGAGAAACACCGATACTCGTCGTTTCAATTGCTTAATCACACCTACATTATGGTGTTAGGTTTATCTTAAATTAAAACTATCAAACAAACTGACATTATTAATGTAAAGTTTGTATTTCGAAATTTCGTGTGCCTTATTACCCAGGGAGTTATTCAAATGAAAATCATGTTTACTTACATCTTGTACTCTCATTTATTCCAATTAAAAACTTCAGAAGACGATAGATCATGGTATGGTTCCAAAATTTATTGGGTACAATTTCTATATTAACCGTTTTTCAGTGTGGCGAACATGATAACTTTTAGGTTAGGTTATTTTAGTATAGGCAACCGTTGTAAACAAACCTTGTTTAGTTGTTGGTAGTATCAAGTTATCAGAATGTCGTTAAAAAATATCTTCCAGTAATTCATTAATCAATTTCTTTATTACCCTTAGTAATAAATTGAAGGCCCCAAAATTGGAAAATGCATACAGTTAGATAAAACAACAGCATATAATTTACTGGAATGGTCTAATCAAGAAAAATGTTTATTTACAACTTGTACTCTCATTTATTTTCATTAAAATACTTCAGAGTGTCAGGAAAAAGGAACAATATGTAATCACCATTTCACACACCAACATATTCCACAATTTATTGGAAGCAATTTGTGTAGGTATTACATGCATAATTTTTTTCCAGTGTGTTGATTTTTAGGTTATGTTATTTTAGAATAAAACTTGTATAAGTTTGTAAACAAATATTATTTATAAATTGTTAAACCTAATGAAAGTTACCACAAAATTGTTAGTTAGTTCTTCCAGCAATCCTTTAACAATTTGTGTATTACTCGTAGCATTAAATTAAAGATTTCAACTGGACGAAACAAAATAGTCTCATGGATGTCACTCCGCCTCGCGAACGAAGATTATTGGACGCGAACATAATTAGTATCCGTTCTCACCAATCATTAGGTGGGTCTTTCGGCGTATTTCACACACTGCGGCGCGGAAATAAAAACATACACATCGAAACCTGTTCGTTACACTTAGCCGTGCACATCATCGGGGCATCTTCTAAGCCCCGGCTAATTGCCAACCATTAGACATTATCGAATTAGTTCCGTTCCAGCAAGATTTTCACAATCCGACTTTTTTACTATTTTCTTCATTTTACTATGTTAATAAATGTGGACGCAGAACATTTTTTTTTTGTTTCAGTAGGTTGCGGTACGCATGCAAGAGAAAGGTTGACCGGTTCGGACAATGAAAAGACCGTCGAAACATTTTTGTCCACCGTTAAAATTCTTCGACATGAAATAGAATTCGGATATGTCAAAAAACAATAGTAAGCTAAACAGGTTTTTTTGTTACGTAGCTCTGGCGAAAGAGTTTTGATGCGGGAACGTTCTACGATGATTCATTTCGCATACTTGACATTAAACGTTCTCAGTTGCCAATTTTACCTCTATCAACAATTTTTTGGACGATGAAGTTACACGTACAAATAAATTAGGTGTATGTTTTAAGTTACTTGAAAATATATTTTCTCCGAGTGTCATGAAGAATTGGCACCTGCTCAGGTAAAACTTACACAAAGGATTATTGCATGCAATATTTGACACAATGGAAGAATTATGAGAGGTCAATATTTTATTACTGGAAAAACCCACAAGAAAGTGTCAAAAATTTAATATTAGATGTTCTATTTTATAAATAATCAATAACAATATTTAAATATGGTTATATAAACGACGATAAACTCATCTATTTGTAAATAAGCACAAAATATATACAGTGTGGCCCATTTGAAAGCAAGCATCCTCATAAATTCGTATTTTTCGTCCGATTTTTACAAATTTTATTTTTTTTTTTTCAATTGTGAAACATGAAAATATATACTTATAGACATTTTCGGTCAAAGTAATTTTTCAGACATGAAAATTGGAAAAATGATACTAACAAATTTTTTATAGCAAATGCAACTTGACCTCTGAATTAAGCACCGCCTGAAATGGTTATATACCAAATATCATTAGTATGCATATTCAAAATTGTAAAAAAATTAAAAATTATATTCTTATGAATTTATTTTTCAACAATGTTGGAATGTTATACTAAAATCATTACAATTAATTTCTCGTAATATTCATATTATTTGTTTCTATCAATTTTTTAGTTTGAAATTTAATATATCTTACCATCAAAAATATAACCTCTTAATACTTCAAGACAAGTGTACATTTTTTATTTTAAATAACAATTATAGTTGAATGAATTTACCTTAAAAATGTAGGAAAATATCAACATATAATTTGAAATATATTAAATTATTTTGAACTAAAATATTTCTGATAAATTTTCATATATTCATTCAATTTTAACGACTCTGAAAAATGAAAAACAATTTCATAAATTTATATGATGATATTTAACAGAAGTATTGTTATCTAAACCATCGACAATTTGTTTAAAATCACAATTTTTGCGTTAGTGTGTATGAATATAAAAAATAAAATAAATTATTAGTTACTCTATTATTATTTAATAGAAAAAAATATTGAGATAATTTAGTAATACACTTTTTAAAATGCCGGAAAACTGCACAAAAATATAATTCAAGTCTAGAATATAACTATAAATATATAAATACTATAGTTATATTTATATAACTCTGATAAATTATTAGATAACTAATATTGTTGGTTTTCAACCGTGATTATAAATTATCAGTGGTTAATAAACGCAGATTTAACACAGTCATAAAAAAATGTTTAATTTTCCATATCAATACATTTTACTAAGACATAATTTAATATATTTCATATTTTTGCTTTACATTTTAAACGCAAATCTAATTATCTGAAATAAGAAAATTGCAAATAACATTATTATCCTGTCAAAAAAAATAACAGAAACATAAAAGTTATATCATTTTTTTTAAACTTCAAATGACAAATTTCGTATAAATTTCAAAAATGGTCAAAATATATATATATAGGCAAGTCCCTAGTAAGTAGCTGAATTTTTACATATGGTTTTTCAATAGTTTCAATCAATAAATTGAATGTATATAATAAATTTATAGAAAATATATTTAAATATAATTTTATGATAATAGAATGAGAAGATTATTTGTTCAGAAATTTGTAAATTTTGATTATTGTTAAGTTATTTTGAAAGAAATACATTTTTAGTTTTATGTTCTCAAGCAACCTTTTTTTGAAAGTAAATCCCCAGTATGTAATTGATTTTTACATATGATTTTTCAATGGTTTCAATCAATAAATTGAATTGAAGTCGACAGAATGAATTTATAGAAAATATATTTAAATATAATTTTATAATAATATAATAAGAATGATTATATATGTTTAGAAATTTGTAAATTATGATTATTGTTACAAGTTAGAAAATTTAACTTGAAATTAGAAAAATCAACATAATATTTGATTTAATTATATAAGTAGTATTCGCACCATAAACATTATGTTATTAATATTATTCCGTTCAAGAAAGTAAACAATGATCAATATCCTGTTTGTTAGATTGTAATCTTCATGTCAACAATATTTCCAATATAAATTCAAATCAAACAACACGTATAATCAGACAACAAATTTATCGTTACCAATGCAATTTTCGTTTCGCAAATCGGGAGACAATTAAATAATTGCAGCGCGCGACCGGAAACATCGACGATTGATCAAGAAACGAACTCTTCCAATACAGGTACTCGGTTTATTTACATTCGTTCCATATCAAAAATTTCTCGTAACATCTGTGGCACAAGGAACGCAACGTTTGCAGGACCGACAGTAGTTGTGCACCACCTTTACGGGGAAAGGTAAAGGTGGACCGGGACAAAACAACCCTCGAGGCAAAACTCATCCGCCGTGACATTGGCACTATTCATCGGTTTCGTGTTTTGCGTTCAACGAAAATTGCGCCTATTTCGTTAGTTTCGATTTGAGTTTTCTTACTGGCACTTGCATTTTTTAACGAACCGACTGACACCGAAGTGGCTGTTGCGAACAATCTACGGGAATTAACTGACACATGTTGGCGGTTGGACTTGTTTGGCGCAATTGAACGTTAATTAAATTATTTAAATGTAATCGTACCTGTTGCCGTGTGCACCAAAGAGAGAAGTACGAGTGTGGACGATGCTATAATCCAAATATTATAATCCCTCTTATTGCTAGTAATCCACATTTTAGTTTAACTTCCCTCATGGGGCGCACATAACACTTTTAGTACACCTAACACATACAAAATCGGATTGCACAAACTAAGTTAGACACATTTTAATCTGGTTCCTGCACTTTTTCCCAGTTTTTAATTGATAAATAACACTTTGAACGTTACATCCGCGCACAGACAAACATTACGGATCACGGCGCACTCGATTCTGCCGAGGGGGGTTTAGTTAAGACGCTCAAAGATGGCAACCGGACTATCTGTATATTCCTACGCGCATACTCTCTCAACTACTTGTTGTTTCTCGCGTTACAATTGCGTTTGTCCACCAAAAAATTACGATAAATTAATAGATTAACGCGTCGTTAATGATATTTGAGTCAGAAAATTGTCTGTAAACCCGCAGAACGTTTGAAAATCCGCGTGAGAAAATGTTCGGAACTACTTTTCGGTGTACCATGTTGGAATGTGCTTACACCGGTGCTTTCGGAGCGACCAATCACATTCGACCTGCCCCACCACCGAACGTATTCAGCTAGTGGCAATATTTTGAGTTTTATTTACGTTAGCTAAAAAGTCTATGAATACATAGTGCTTTTTAGATCAGATGGAGCGCATTTCTCGTATTTATGTCACTCAGCGTTAAAAGTTTTAGTTCAAGCACCTTTCATGTCGTTTTGATTTTACGATTTTGAGTGTGGTGGTGACGAAGAATATTTTATTACAAGTAATGTTTATTTTCAAATAAATTTAGGTTTGGCGATAATTACAAAGACATAAAAATATAATTTTTTAGCAAAACTATAAAAATATGAAGATTGTGTAATAAAAGAAGAAAATCCTAAAATACAAAGTGCCAAGGGCTGGAATAAAAATGACATTAAAAATAACTGAACAAAATCATATTTAAAAAAAATAATTTAATTTATTTATAATTTCACCCCACACTTTTCTTTCATGGCTTTTAAAAAAGTTATAAAATTTAATTTAAATATTTAAGCTGACAATACTCTGTATAATTTATTTTTTTATGGCTATTTTAATACCAGATAGCAAATTTAAAAAAATGCTGTTATAGTGTTACATCTGCAGTTCGTACTTTTAAATTATTTTAGGAAATAATCAAGAAAATTACTATTCAAATTGCGAACTGTTTTTATAATTTAGTTATAAATAGATTAGACATGTAATTAAACATAAAAAACTATATCTCAATTTTTGTTTGACAGTTTATAAAAATATTTTAAAATAAATACATTTTTAGGTTTAGCAACGTTCTCAAGTAACCCCTTTCTGAAAGTAAGGTTCTACTCTCTGAACATTTTTTTTTTATTTTTCTAAAAAATCAATTTTCAATAACTATTTTAATAAAAAAAAATTTTGTAATTACTTCCATTCAGGTAATATAGAATATATTAAAAATTATCATACAAAAATTCAGCACGTGTATGTTTTAAATTAAGTAGATTACTGTTCAATATATCCATGTATATGAATACTTAATAAAAATATAACAAGTACATGTAAGAAACAAATGTCCTTTGACGAAGGATACCACTAATTAAAGTCAGATTACTGTAATGAAGACTTACGTTTGTTATTATTGCAGTCGAAAATTCTTAAAACATATTTTTTAGATTTACTATAAACTATGAAATTATGAAGATTGTGTAATAAAAGAAGAAAATCCTAAAAGTGCCAAGAGCTGGGAAAAACGACATTAAAAATAACTGAACAAAATCAAATTTAAAAAAAGTAATTTAATTTAATTATAATTTTACCCCACACTTTTCTTTCATAACTTTTAAAAAAGTTATAAAAATTAATTTAAATATTTAAGCCGACAATAATCCCAGATAGCATATTTTAAAAAATGCTGTTATAGTGTTGCATCTGTACTTTTAAATGATTTTATGAAGAAATCCGGAAAATTACTGTACAAATTCCGAACTGCTTTTATAATTTAGTTATAAATAGAGAAGATATGTAATTAAACATAAAAAATCATTGCACAAAATTGTTTTTGACAATTTTTTTTTGAATTAAATACTTTTTTAGTTTTACGTTCTCAAACAACCCTTTTCTGAAAATAAGGTTCTACTTTCTAAACAAACATTTTTTTTTATTTTTCTAAAAAATCAATTTTCCATAACCGTATTACTAAAAAAATTATGTAATTACATCCATTCAGACAAATTTATAACCATAAGTAATATCTGTGTACTTTATTAATAAATTTTACTGTAAATAAACACAATGAAATACAATGATCATTTTTATTATTCTTTCTTTTTTTAATAAAATTAATATGTATAGAATATATTAAAAATTATCAGACAAAAATTCAGCACGTGTATGTAAGAAGATTACTGTTCAAAAATCTGTGTATATAAATACTTAATAAAAATATAACAAATCTCCTTTGACGAGGATACCACTAATTAAAGTCAGATTACTGTAATAAATACTTACGTCTGTCATTATTGCAGTCGAAAATTCTTAAGACATGTTTTTCAGATTTAATAATTTTAATTGACTTTGATTCAAAGTAAAATATGAAAATGTATATTGGAAAAAAATACATTTGCGACCAGAAAACAAATGATTATATGCATACATATATTATCAGGGAAACCCTGAGAATCAAAGGCGCTTTGACTATTGATCTTTACAAAATGAATTAAATATTAAATAATATATTGTTATTCAAAAATTAAATTAATAAATGTTCGGATACATCAATAAATCATAAAACAATTCATAATAATTTCGTAAGTATCCAAATGTATATTTAATTAGTGACAATTAAAATGACTTTATTTATGCAAATGAATACCTTGTTCACTGGGAGCACCATGCGTTCGGCACGTATGTGGCATTCATCAGATTATCAGAAGAAAGCATCTTTTAACCAGCGAGGCAAAAATATACGTTTGCCAGGTCCGATGTGACAAGCTGAAGAGCCTATTCAAAATTTGCTGGAATTTACCCCCAGTAGTTTGATCGATACACCATTCGCACACGTTTCCTACTAAATACATCGTGCGATAGGAAAACATGTACGTGAATGGGCATTGAATGAAAATTTACACCGGTTCGCGAGGCGAAATGCAGATGTCCATAAATACAACACCATCGATTAGTCGACAGTGGCAGTGACATCCGAAGAAATTTAACAAAATTAAACCTAATTGGAATCGAGATAAACACGATTAATTGAGATTGTCCACGTTCAATTGCGAGATACTCCAGTAATGAACGCTAACGCTCAGTCAGAGAAATTGTCTGATTTGAATAGGAGAATACTGGAAATTAAAAAGAAAATACAATTGTCAGGTATTTATTATTTTTCTATACTTCAGTTAGGTTATGACTAATTTGAACCTAAAAAATTCGACAATCAAATAATTTAATCCAAATGATAAAAATAATTCCCCTCTGTGTTTTAATAATTTAAAAATTTGTAAACGTTACAAATAAACCAATAATTGGACCCATACGATCAACCAGTCATCGAATTCAATCATAATTTATCCAATTAATTAGGATATGATATGTGTATAGCATTCGGAATCGTTATCACCAAGGCGCATTAAACGCATCAAATAAATTATTGTAAATATCGCATGAAAAAATATCTTGCGTAACCCCCTGCATTAATTCTCAATTACGTTAAATTCCGCGATATCGATGAAGAAATTTTCAATTAATTTTATTGATATGTATCTCGCTGTGGCGATACTTTATTAAATGATATGTAATATTCGCATTCACTTTTTAATTAAGCCATATTGTTAATTATGTGTATCATTTTCTTGCAATCACCAACAAGTTTAATGTTGTGACACAATTAAATCGGGAATCGACAGTTGGATAACGCAGTGATATCACATGAAATTTTAATTTATCGTTTTTATGCAAAAGTGATATTACAGTACGAAAATAATAATAAAATTAATATAAAGATAGGAATCAAGAGAGTTCCCATGGAACATATTTCGTGTCTTTAAACTGTATCTGGTTAAAAGTTGCCAAATGTTACTGTAAATGAACGTAAAATGTAACTTGTGATCTGTGGGAGCAGTTCTATTGTCTCAGGAATGTAAATATAAACAAACACATAAGGTAGCGAATTTTCACATTTCATCCAGTTATTTACATATATAAACTTGTGTACATGTATTTGTTTGAACTTATTTTATCTTGTATAGTTATATAATTTTTAATATAAAGGACCGTAAAATATATGTGCATTAAAAATTCATGGGTATATTTTATATAGATTAGAAGTGTAGTAGATGAAAATAAAACAAAATTCTATTTAATAAAATCTATTGTGGTGTTATAAGTGTACAAATTGTAATTTTTATAAAATAACTGCACCTTAAAATATGTTTAAGATTAGATGAGTATAACTTTTATAATTTATACAAAATTATATTTACAAACTATAATTGAGCTAAACATTGTATGACATATTTTAAAACTTTATAAATGTAATAAATATGTACAAATTAATTATTTTTTTAAACTAATATTTACATATTACATAAATATGATTGGCAGAGATATACAAATCATCATTTTAATTGAACATCAACATACAAATGTGTTAAGAAACATTATATAAGAGAGAAATAAACATTATATTTGTTTTACACATACCAATTTATTGTACATTTTTGCATGTAGTCAATCAACCAATTTTTTACTTGGCCAATAAACTGATGGAACATAAAACACCTCCTACAAATATATTAGACAATAAATCGAAATTCATAAAATTATACAATAAATTGAGATGTGCAAAACATTAAATTTTGAGATAAATAACAATTACAATAAATAATTTAAAATCCAGGTCCACAAGGATGTTTTCAGTCTTGATAAAATTAATGTGTTAAGTAACGTTCTCATGAAATTATGGCTTGAATTTTACCAAGGGTATGTTCTTTGTAGAAAGACATTTATCACATGCCCACTCTGCATATACTTCGGCAGTTAACATTTGGAAGGCTCCTTCTGTGAGGCCAGTGCATCCCCTGTGAAACCAAAAATTGCATCCACTTTCACATAATATGGCTTGATCATTGTCATGTACTTCTTTATGGCACACTCCACAGGGATAAATTGGAGGAGCATTAGGATTCTGAGAATTAAAAACCATAGGTTGATCTGCTGGATACACTTTTCCAGCACTTACTGGCATTGGTTTTGAATAAATATTGTTCATGGGTGACATCATGAAGTTGTTGTTGTTCATGGATTGAGGAGGTGGGCCAATAGGTCCATTAGGAGCAGATATAGGCATACCAGGTCCATGTTGATTGCTCATGGGTCCAGCATTGTTCATAGGGGGACCAGAATTGCCCATCATTGGATTATTCATGTCACCATTCATAGGTCCCATTGGACTCCCCATTGGCCCTCCATTTCCTGGTCCACCAACCCCAACTCCAGGTCCCTGCATGGGACCCATGCCACCTATTGGACTGTGCATTGGAGGTCCTGTCATTGAATGCATGGGGCCATTTGGACTCACCATCATATGCTGTGGAGGACCATGCCCATGGCCTCCATGAGGACCTGGGCCTGGTCCTCCTGGACCACCGGGACCAGGGCCACCCATGTGATTCATTCTAGGCCCATTCATCATCATTGGATTGTTCATCATGGGGTTTTGGTGGGCATTAGGGCTATGCATCATTGGTGAACCCATACCCATCCCTGGGCCCATGGGTCGACACATATTCATGTTATTCACTCCTGGAGGCATGCCTGGCATGTTTGGACCAGATGGAGGACCTGGCATGCCAGGTCCCATTCCCATTGGTGAATTCCTGACCATAGTCATTGAGCTACCTATTGAACTAGGACAGTCGTCAAATGGATTTGATGCTACTATTGTGTCACCATATCCAGATAAAGGTGGAGGTAGTAGATCCTGTACATTAGGTGGCGTTTGGATTGGGGTTTGGACATTTTTTCGCCTCTTCTTTGGGTTAGCCACACTGCTTGGCAAGTCACCCATGTTGGGCACGTTCATTCGAAATGGTGACATGTGACTCATTTTGCCAAAGTGGAATATTTTTACTGTTGCTGTTTATGTGCACATTAGGCGACCCCTTAATTCTTCTGTCTAGAATTCAATGTAGTGTTTGACTTTAGTTCTTTATTATATGCCATTGCACTTGGTAAGGTTATGTTTACAAACTTCTTGGCTTATTATAATTTATTATTCATTATTCGTTAAAACGAATACGTTCAATAATTCATATCTATCCTTGGACATCCACAAATTCAATATTGACATTCCTGAAAATAAAATGGACACTAATTTTAAAAATTCTTTCTTTTACAAAACAAAGTGTTTCCACTTACCTTAGTGTTATACATCGGTCAGTTTTATCTATAAGATTTTTATTTTAAAGTTGACTTATTTTAATTCCTTTCTTTTGATTGATTATTTATTTTGCAAACAACCCCAAAATAAAAATTGAAAGAAACACTGCAATAACCTGCATTACCGGCGCGTTGATAAAAGCGCGCCAAATTTGAAATCTATTCTTATTCCTCATGATTATTTAATTCCTACAAGAATAATTTGAATAAATACATGCTGTTGAAAAAACATGTCATACACTTTAAGGAGATATAGTGTGGCTATCTATATTTTTACAATTAAAAACAAAATATATTATCAAAAAATACGTCTCCAAAATTAGTTCTTGTTGCTCATTAAGACTCTATCACGATTAAAAAGATTCTTTAAAGTTCGTGACAGTTTTATATTTTTACTACCCTGTATAATGGAATGAGTTAATTAAATAATGATAATATTTTTAAAAATGTATTACAGAGGGTCAAAGAAAAGCATTATTTGAAGACTGTGAAGACGAACGCAAAACAAACTGCGACGATATCTTAAAATTAAAAAAAGAAATATCCCATCTAACAATATCTTTGTATGAAAATGCGAATGTATCTGCACAATACAGAATCAAGAGACAAAATAAAATATTGGAGCAAATAATTGGGCCATTGGATGACAAAACCTGTGATCAAGTCAAAGAGTTACTAGACTTGCAAATTATTGACAAATCTAAACATATAGATATTTTAAGGTTTCAAATAAAAAAAGTACTGTAAGTATCAAATAATGAATAGTTTTTAAAAGCGACTTTCCAGAGAAAAAAGAAGCTGGCGGATTTGGGAAAACAATACAAGGCCTTAAATACTCAGGTTGATAAGAAAATTCTAAAAGTTAGAGTGGATTTACCTGTTAAAAAGGTGGTTTAAAATATTAACGTATTAATCGTATTTATGCATTCGTAAATGCAAAAATTGTGTTTTCAGTCTACATGCGAATTACAAAATAACATTCACGCTGTTGAATTACAAATCCGCGAAGCCACCCATGTAAAAAAGAAATATTTGGATATTAGAAAATCTCTGAAGGACGACGCCTCTAAATTCGAAAGTAATATTATAAAATTAAATGAAGAAATAAGTACGCAAGCCAGAGATATAGAAAAGCTACACAAGGTAACAACAAATTTTCATTAAGTCAGTCATTCAACATCTATTTTGAAGATCTTAGATGAAGCTATAAAAATGAAAACCGCGGCGAGGACCAGGTTGTTACAAGAAGAGAAAGTAGTAGCTGCGTTTGCCAGTAGTCGTGAAAAAGAACTGAGTGAGGGACGAAAACTAGTCAACGACAAAAAGCAAGAACTGGAGAAGTTAGAGAAAAAAATCTTCCAAGGCAATAAGGTTGTTGCAAGGCCTGAACCGGAAGGTGCCGAAGAAGATAAGGATGACGAAAGACCTGAAACACCTCCCCATCCATGCGAAGCTTTGGCTCAAGACTTTGAAGTTCTCAAGAAGGCTACTGGAGGTATATCCATTGAAGAAGTCTTGGACCGGTTCAAAACACAGAAGGACACGAACGAGAGGTTAATGGTGTTACGTAAAAAGTCAGAAAATGAAAAGAGGAAGTTGGAGAAACGCAAGGACAGTTTGGAAACACAACTGGAGGGTTTCAGATATGCAGAGGTGAAGGATGCGGAAAGGAAATCCAATGAGATTGAAAAACTGCAAAATTTAATAGAAAATGAAATTGAGAGAATTAAAGAATATAAACAACAAGTTGCGGGGAAGGAAGACGGGATTAAAATGGTGATATGCGGTCTTAGATCGATGTACCTTTGTATTAAGCCTGTCAGAGCTCCAAAGGAGGATGAAAATCCTTTAGTCATTTTGGAGAAAATTAAGGTGTATGTCCAAGACATCATGCAAAAAATGGAACAAATAAATATATCCCCAAATCTTGAAAATGCGTCGAATGTAAGAATTGGTTATTTTTTAAATTATATATGACTAAGTCATTAATTTTAGATGTTGTACGATGTGAACGACGATAAATGGTTACCCACTCCTTATACCAGTTTAGTACGTAGAACGCCTCTGCCTCAACCGGGAACATCGCCAGCACCTGCACCTCCGCCACCCCCAGGTACGAGGAATTAAAAATTAATTACACATCTTTTATATAAAAAATATTTTAGGTTCAGAAGACGAAGATGAAGTACCATCCAGGGCTTATCTCAAAAGACAAGCTCAATTGGTTGTCGATGCAAAGACAAGAAGAAAAACACTTAAAATAAGAAATTAATCATATTACCAATCCATCTAATTGTGAAAGTTTTGTATTCTGTATTACTTACCTTGCACAAATAAAAAACTTTTGTAAGAAAATAATTCAAAAATATCTGTTATGGGTTACTTTATTTAAATTAACTTTAAATATAAAATACAAATTTTGGCTGATTCTTTATATGCATTTAAAATACATTTTTTAAATTTGTTTAAAACTTGAACTTATTATTAATAAGAATATATACAAAATCTACACATTTTTAAGAGTTATACTATCAAAGTAGTCAATAAAAACAATGAACTAGAGTTCAAGAAAAATTCAATGATATACAGCATCCATGGCCATATAAAATGAACATAAATCAGTCTCATTAAGCTAAGAATTTGCTAAAAATAACACAAGATTGTAAACTAAAATCTATAAGGTATACACATTTGACTTCAGCTCTAGTTTAAAAAATGAAACGACTATTCCTCTCTAAAATTACAAATTTGCCTTAGAATTTGATTCAAATACTTTTACAGAGATATGTTATTCAAATGAATGTTTTTATTTTTACTAAAAGGAACTGCGATTATTAGCTAAGGCAATAATAGTACCCTGTTCTCCAATTAATTAAAGAGATTAAAGAAGAATAATTATTTCAATTTTTATACTACAAAATTTATTTATTTAAAAAAAATTACTACGAATCGAAATACTGTTTTAGCCTTTATAAAACTATGAGAATTGTATGAAATATTTCCTCATATATTATTTGCACGAATTTGGTCAGTAGTAAACAGTGTAAAAATGCAAAACAAATATGAGGAGTATAGAGAAATAGAAGCTAGATGTGATAATAAAGAAGAATATTAGCGGTCGTATTTGTTCATGTGTTCAGCATGAGTATAACTTTTAAAACTGTCAACCAAGTTTAAAATACACTCATCTAACTGTTAATGCTTCGAATATTTTAATAACAATCATCTACATATTAAAAACATTGAGTTAATATTTTTTTAAGTGGCAGTGTCCTATATTTGGCAGTTTCCATGTACTTTTTGCAATTAATTCCCAACATTTGTTTATATATGAAAAAATTTATATTCAAATTAGGGATTAAAATTATGAAATGGTGTTCATAATTTATTAGTGAATATTTAAATGTACCTTCCGTAGTTGTTGACTATTGATTACTTTACCTAGAAGCACCAAATATTTCATTCCTAATATAAATATAAAACAATTTTATCTATGCACGTAATATATTGTCTGCAGGTTTTTCTTTAAAAAATATTAATCATTTTACATAATCATTATGAAAATTACATATTAATAACATTAATTTTAGAAAGTGTAGTACGGAAATGGAGTACATTCAATCAACATGTGTCTGTGGAACTACAGAAATTAACTGAACTGGATCATTAAAAACGTTTTATGAAAATAATTGCCAGTTAACTTTGGTAAATTTACAGATACACTTATAATATACAAAATGATATTATGAAGAAACCGCTTGTCTTTGATGAATTTAAATACTAAATAAACACACATTCAATTTAAATTAATGAAACATGGATGATAGACGAGCTTTTAACGTGATATGTGAACATGTGTCGGTGGTAATCTTGAGCATGAATGAACTATTTGGAACTATCATGTGTCACCAAAGACAAGAGTTAATATCTGAACATCACATACTACTACTACTACATCTCTACATTCAAAAATATCCTTTTATTGTTTTACTTTTGCTAATATATTTGGAGGCTTTACATGTGAAAATATGGTGAGGTTTCTTTCAAAACTTCTGTGTATAAAAACGTTCAGTCATGTTCATTCATTTTTAAACAACAAAGCAAATGTATGTGGAATCAAGTTTTCTACCAAATTTGACAGATTCATGTTTTAATATGTTTCAGACCACAACTTTTAGCAGAAAGTAATGTTTTTAATTAATTAAAATGGATATTAGTTTTTCAACACATTATAGGGCAGTGATGTTATTATTAATGATTTAATAATAAATAAAATGGCAGTGAGGGAAAATATTTAGTTATAAAAATAACAAAAATTCATTTCAATTATGTACAGTTTTATAGCATTTTATGTTTCAAGAATTCAATTAATATATTCAACAATTTATATATAAATTACTTAATAAATACAATACACTTAGAGAACACACTTATGGAGTTCAATTCAACAAATTATTCAAATTAAATAACTGCAGCTTTAAGGCATCTCTGATTTCATCTTCATCTTCAGAGAGAAACGCCATATTTTGGGTTTCTTAGATTATGAAGAATACAGAAGAGACGATCTAACATATATTATAAACAATATTTAATTGGCACCAGGTGGAGAGTGGTTGCTTAATTAGGATATCTTTGGTAATAAATAGTTCTAATTGAGTTTTTTATGAAATAAATTAATACTCTGCAATAACATTCACAAGTATATATGAAAAAATAGTTACTTACTAAATAAAACAAAGATTACTTACACAAATCAGTAATAATATTATATATTCATTTTTCAAGATTAAAAATATAAATTAAATAGATTAAGTTGTTAAAAAGCCAAGTTATTTCTTTATAACTTTAATAACCTTTCAAACTTTAATAAATAATCCTGTTGACAAAAAAAATTATGGTTAGCTGAAATTTTATAAGAATCAAAAAGGCACTTTCCTTACTTGATCTTGATAGATTATCAGAATTAATTTATTTTGCAGGTTTTGTCTAAAATTTGTTCACAAATCTAAGTTATTGATTTGAAAATTTTTTTAGGTAAACTGGTACAATCCACCATAAAACAATAATTAATTATCTGACGTTGTACTGACGGGTAATTCGATTCAATTAAAACATTATTTAATTAAAAATCAACGTACCGACAAATGACTGGTTAATTGGTTATTTAATTTTAGTACTAGTATAAATGTTTAGTATTTAGCACTAGCGTGTAAGCGTTGTTTATTGTTAATCGAATGATACATCGGTCATTAATCAGTCAATTAATTGTTAAGTCATTAGGAAGTAATTGTCATCGCAAGCACTATATGCAAATAATTATCTCAGTTTCGACACCTCTTGTATAATTAAAAAAGTTTGTGCATGAACCTGTCAATTTCGGACCCAATCAATCCCACTTACCGGTTGGACATAAAAGTATATGATAAAATAACAGATAACATATTAAATTGAAAGTTGAACACAACATAGCATGAGGAGGTACCCGATCAAGTCATCCCATTCGACGGCCCCTCCCATTCGATCAGGTACTCCATTTTACCTGTCGGTCCGATGCGCTTGGCTTTTACTAGAAAACGTTCACCAGTCGCGATGCGATTCGCCGCGCCAAAGTAAATGTTCACAGAGGACTTCAAATCGTTCATACATATTTCTGGTTCCTGCTTCACCGGACTCGGTTTCGGCGTGGGTGGGTTCGTTGGAGTCTTTTCTTTGTCCGGAGGTTTTTCAGGCCGTTGACGAAGTCTAAATGACAACAAATTAAATAATAATACCATTAAACGAAATACGTTAAAGTACCTCCTGCCGTTGAGAGTGTAATCCATGCCAACAGGTGATGTCTGGCTAGACCTGGGCGCCGCCGGAGACCAATCTTTGGCATCGGGACGAGCCGGCACCACCGCAGCGTTCTTACTGGCAGTCTGTCCGGTCCCGGTGGTAGTACCTTGATGATGGGCACTTCTACTTCGGCGAAAGCGTTTTCGTTTCACCTCCCCATTCGGTCCAATCAAAATGTCCTTTTCACTCAGCTGCCGTTTGATCGGCCGCATCAATGGCTTACCAGGTATCACAGCAGTTAAAGGTATCGGCAGCGTGATCGAGTCCTAAGTTAAAATAACAATAATTATGGGGAAAGTTTGAAAAATATATATTCTCAATTACTTTGCGTTTTTGTTTAACGTCCTCTACCCCCGTGCGCATCAGGGCCAAGAACGGATTGTTCTTGCCCTCGAAATCTTTGGGCGGCGGTATAATTTGGTCCAGAGTACTCTTAGATGAGGTTTCGTCGCCGCTCGTGTCGCACGGCGTGTGCAAAAGATCCGAAATGCCGGTATCGGCCGTTGCAAATTTTCTGGCGTTGCTTTTTGAACAGGCACCATTGTCTGGGAAGTCGTTGCTCAAATCGGAGACGATGGATGTGGCGTTGGAAGTGGGTGGTGTGGGCGGTGCGGACACCGAATTGGGCGGCGTCAATGGCAGTGATTCGTTCGTTTGGGGTTTCGTGTCGAGGGTGAGTCGCTTTGAGTGACCCAATTTGGCATCGGCAGAACTACCAGCTAAACAAATTGTTTATTTTGCCCATTTAATAATTTTTAAATCAGATATTATTATATCAAGAAAATATTAATATTGTGTTATTATTAAAATATCTGTAAAACTACCAATTTTGACAATAAATGTTCATTTTTGACAAACATATTAACCAAATATCATCCTATAAGGAACCATTATTGGTACCGCCAAATTTTATACAGAGTGTTCTTTAATTAGCTTTAATTTTGTACATCTTAAAACATCAATATAATTTATTTTCAATGGAACATTATGTATGTTTCTGAATAATTAAATTAAATATTAGAAAACCTTTCAAATGGTATAAGAATTCCCCCTACATAAAATAAATATTAAGAGATTTTAACAAAAAAGTAAATTAATAATTTGGTTTCACTGTTTTTTTTCTATTTCATTTTACTTTAACTGTACCATTATTCCAAGATCCGGAATTTAGTTTTTATTCATGAAGTTTGCATAGTTCTTTTCAATTCTATCCCACATTCGCCACAGATATGAAACATATCAAGAACATTTTGATTTGTATAATTATCGCCGTTTATAATATACTATTGCCATTATCGGATTACAATGACGTTAATAAGAATTATTAGTTGGCACACTACTATCAATACACACAGGAAAATGAGCGTTATTTTAGGTGATATCTCTGATGATATTATTTTTATGTAGAATGAATATTATTAATATTCAACTTAATTGTGCTAAAACAGATATAGTGTTCCATTGTAAATGATAAAATAATAAGTTATTGTTTTTTAAAATGTTCAAAACTAAACGTAAATAACATGTATGCCAAATATGATCTAACTATCCAGCATAAAAATTGGTGGTTTTGCAGACATTTTAGTTAAACCCTCAATTTATCAAAATCTTTGAAAAAAAAAAAAATATTTTAAAACCTATTGGATTTGGGTATACACGTTTTATAAACAATTTCATGTAGTATTTCAAAGTACAAAAATATGCAGGGTTCCATTGAGAAGTTGAAATTGCTAAAAAAATTCAAATCAATACTTTTTTCCGTTCTTCATATACTTCTAATGAATAAGCTACGTGAATTACTCTGTATATATCTATATACTTACCAGAAGCAACTCTGCGTTTGGGTCTCTTGAGTATCCTCTCTCGTTCCCTATTGGTCATCGCCAACAGCTTCTTCTTTCGCTGCAGGCTCATTTTTTTGAACGGTACGCTCTTCTTTACGGCGCCCGAGTAATCCCCGGCTCGTAAACCCAACGGTTTACGAATATTCTCCAGACTGGCGGACTTGGTGGTTGTATCTGCCACCTTGGTAGACAGAACAGTCTCCGGACTGGGACAGGGAGAATCCGTTTCGGAGACGGCAGTGTTTTGCAAATATGCAACTCCCATCATTAAATTTACCATGTGTGGATCACTATCTATAGTCCTAAATTCAGAATATTACGTTAGTGTCGTGATTTTTAGAATTTTAAAGTTGACTACCGTGGAATCGTTGTTTTATCTGGGGCGGGAAGTAGTTGTAGGCGACTGTTGCCTTGCCACAAATCCCGTAAATCTTTTTCGGTGACCCTGCCGACCGGCGGCAGTGTCATGCAAGGCTTTGGTGGTGGCAGTCTTACACGAAGGCCCCATATCGTCGTGCGTTTCTTTATTTCGCGACCGCATTTAAAACGGTTACGATTGTTTGTCAGAATTGACAATATATTCTCTCTCCTTTCGTGTTTAGTTACGGTCGCTATCTGAAAATTGTTACATGTTATATAAATATTTTTTTGTGTGATATAAAATATATTTTACCTTTGGTGGGAGCTGTAAAGCATGCCAATTATCATTAATATACGGTATAACAACGGCGTCTAAATCATAATACTTTTTGCAGTTGTACACAGTCAAATTGAACAACATTAAATGGACAAGATCAACCCATTTAATCTCCAATCTTCTGAGAAATTCTTTACCTTGGTTACATATTGAACAAACAAATACATAAAATCTACAACAGAGAATTGTTTTAAAAATATTTATACTGAATCATACACATTTTTTTTACCTATCACCACAGTACAAAGGATATTGCAAACAGTCTAAACATTTGTCGTGAAACCATTGGCGGCATCGGCCACACTGCATCATTTGTTTGTACCATTCACCATTTCTGCCACAATAACAGTATATCTGTTCCAAGTTAACTCTGTGATATGTGTCCCAGGTCAATGTGTTCAACTAAAAGAATCACATTGATTTCACAATTTCCATACATAAACAGTGGAAAGACTTACATCATATGGTAATACTTTGACACTTGATGTTGCAACATGGTTTTCATTATGGCTACTAGTTGTACTTTTTACAGTTTTTTGTTTGGAATCACTTTTCCTCAGTCTATAAGGTTCACTTTCAGTGCATCTCTTGCACATCCACGACGTTCCTATTACATAAATTAAAAAAAAAAATGTTAAAAGTTTGCATTTGTGTGTTGATTAAGATATAAAAATTAAATTTTTATGGTTCTCAGAGATGTAGTACCACTTGTGTATTTGTGTACTTAAGTTAAAAATAACAATTGACTCAGTTTACAGTCAATATTAAAACAAACTAACAATTGTTGCATTATTAGTAAACAGTATATCATTTTAAGGAACACCAATTAAAATAACAAGATGGAGACTCATATAACAGTAGAAGTAAATATAACAATAAAAAGTCTATTAGATAAGTATCAAATTAGATATTATATGAAATTAATGATTCATTATAAAAATATAATTGTTTAAAATTACCTTCCTTTAGGCAGTATGTTGGTATTTCAGGCTGATGACATTTTTGGTGATATCCCCTTCCACATTGATCACAAACTCTGATATCATTTTCACTTTTCTGTGATGATTTTTTACAAATAACACACAATAAATACTCAGGTTCTGTTGTATTCAATTTTGTTAGATCTTTAAAATTAGAAAAGTAACTGGTATTGTCTCCATATTTCACTAAACACTCTTCACGAATGGAATCCACCTCAACAATTGTTCCAAAGTAGTACCTTCCATCTTTCTGTTTGACTAATACTTCGCCTCCAGCATGGAAATCAAACAGTTCCTTCTCCATTGGTGTTGTGGAGTCTGGCTCATCTTCATCACTGCTTTCTTGTGAAGATTCCATGTTACTTTTTTTGATGCGCGAAGTAGAAAGGTGGTTCACAGCCGTGTTCATTTTGTGTTTTAGTCAGGAGACTGCTTTACTAAAATGTTTGAAAAATGTTGTTAATCAACTAAAGTCATTGGTGCATTTTATTTGATGTTTTAATTAAACCTGGACAGTTTGCTTCGCGTACAACAAACCATTGTCGACAAAAAACATTAAAACACAATTTATGCCACAATTTGAGGATGCACAACACAAACAACACGGGAAATAATTCGAGACCAGTTTCACTACTTATTATTGCGAATTTTAGCAAACTTCATCAACTTAAGTGTTTCATCTATGATATTAAACAATACCAATATATTTTACTTACAATAAGCTGAATCCCTGCATTAAATTTGAGTCCATTCAAGTTGCATTGCTTTTGCGGCCATTATCAGAACTGTTTGACTAAAAACCCGCCAATATCAACGTCTTTCGAACTTTCTTATTAAATAAAGTGTAAGTAATAAGTTGTGCCAGGACATTTTTATGTGATTTTTAAATCATAAAATCATATGTATACAATTATCTTCGACAATTTCATAATACACTGCTTAATTATATTTTGAAATTTAACGGCACTAAAAATTACTCCGAAACTTTTCACCAGAGGTCGCCATATTATTGCGCCTAACAAGGCTTGCCAACAGTAAATTAGTACCTAACTGTTTGCAAATACCGCCTTTTATGCTAAAAATTGCTGCGTCAATTTCCTTGAATAATTCTTAATTCAACCGTTAATTTGAATGGCCACTAAATAAACTTAATAAATTAATAACTGTCATTATTACAAATAACTTGCTAACTCTACAATAGATTTTCATTTCAAATTTACGTCGTTATTGTTACAAGACTATTTAAAAAATTTATTTATTATAAAATATATTCAGCTTTAATACATGTAATTTTTAATATGTATAAAATACTTTCCAGTGTCTACGTTATTTGCGATCCTCTCATGTGAGTACAATTCACTTTTTTGACTTCTTGTAATTTATACACAGAAATTAAAAAAAAAAAAAAACAAAATATTCCATTATAGAATGTATTCAATTTTAACACATGAAATTTTTGTTTCAATAGGTATAAAATACTTATGTATAATTATACAGAATTTACTTACATTATTTTTGATAGGTTTTATACAGTAGGAAAAGCGTTTGAGACAGTAGAAGTCTGCCCCATATTGTTCATGTGTTTCTTTCAGGATTCAGATGTATTGTATACATAATTAACAAAGAAAATTAAAAAAATACATTTTTTATATTTTTTTTCTTTAAAATAGAATTTAACAATTATTTAAACTAAGACAGAAGGGTAATATATTGTAAAAGCACTTTTTAATGTGCCTCGTCGTGTCTGCAGACAATGAGATAACTCCAAAGGCTGACACAAACGTAGTTCGCGAACATTGCCGATTTTTAATTTTCAAAAACTATTTATTCGTGTGTCTGATGGATTCAGTTACGGAAAGGTTTTTAATACTGCGTCTTTTCTTATTATGATATGGAGTCATCCAGTAATAACATGAAAAAATTATTAACATGATCATTCGAATTAAATGTTAATTAGACATAAATAAAAATTAAATAGTTAGTTTTCTTATGTTCTATATATGATGTGCCTTACCAGCCTCAAACCTCAAGAGTTACCACTGCAGAGAGTATATTATTTGACATCCTGTTGGATGAATGCAATTTACATATACATTACATTTTGTAATGAATGCAGTTTTACATACACAAAAAAAACTTTAAAAAATATTTTAGTTAGCAGATATAATTTTTGTTTTAATAGGTACAAAGTACTTTCTTTATTTGTGATTCTGTTGAATAGATGGCTACAATCACAACTAGAACAAGTAGTGCAAAGAGTGGGATAATAAGGGTAAGTCATTTTAATTATATTAAAAAAATAATTAAATAACAAATATTTACAAAATAATGCATTTATTAAATCAATAAATTGACAAAAAGTTAACAGTATTTTTAAATAAATATTAACAAAAAATATGAAGTAAAATAAAGAAAATTAAGACAGTAATGAATTATAATTTTACCTGACTAATAAATCACTTCTGCAACAATTACTTTCTGTTGTACTACAATACTAATCACTAAAATATAAAAATATGTAATTTGTATAGGAAGGAATAACTAAAAAGAAACAGTAAAGTTTATTTTGTCTTCTGTATAAATGACCAAACCAAAACAAAATTTACTGTACCAAAAAAGAAATGAATTAGCCTTTTTACATTATTCGGTGACAATAAAATAAAAGACAAGCATATCATGTCTTAAATATTTATTCTAACATCACTATTTATGACTTAATTGAAAATAATGAAAAAATATATAACAGCCATACATCATAAATTATTTTACATTTATCATTATAAATAAGGGTAATTCAAATATTTATTTTATCAAAAAAATGCTCAGTTGCATTTTGTAGTTCATTTTATACAAAACAATCAAATGATTTTCTAACATGTAGTTTAATTAATTTTCAAAACATCGTATAAATAGGCAGTATAGTAACCGCAGGGTGTCGATCGTTTTGTATAAATTGAAAGTGAAACGTGGTTGGTAATGTAAGTTATTTCTACAACTACAGTTACATTACCTGCTTAATATATTACAATAATTTATACAGCGTTTTTCAAAGCATTTTGAACTAATAAATTAAGGACTGTTTGAATAAACTCTGTAATAAGGCGATTTCTGTATGATGTGTATGACTATGAGAATATATATGGCGTGTGGAGGCTAAAAAAATTTAACAAGTAACTTCAGTCTAAGTAATGGAAGTTCGGTGGTTTCGGTTTTCTGATCCATTCCAAATGAAACGTACTTGTTTCTTCAATAATATAAAAAATCGGGATAGTCTGAAGTCAATTTAAAAAATGTCAATAAATCCATTAGAATTAATTTTTTTGTATCAATTTTTAACACATGACAATGGTGGTATTATACACACATTTTAAATTATCCGTCGTAATATATTTAATTAATAAAACATATATTAGCTAAATAGGACCTACCATTATTCATAATAACATAAGGGTTAAAGCCAATTTGAACGGATGGTGGATAAATATATACACATTTTAAATATTTTTTAATTTTTTTTTCTAATCGATCTAGTTTCTAGTTTATTCAAAAAGTTCTTTCAAGATATCAAAACAAAATATTACCTTATTGCTAGTGAACTCAATTTTTAAACAGTTACTTAAAATTTTAGATTTTTTTAAAATTTTTATAATTTCTTGATACAATGTCATATCTAAGAATATGCTATATCTCCTTGACCACATTCCATTTTTTAATGAAAATTTTAAATACCACAACAAAGTGACCTAAATATAAGTAAACCGAAAACCTGACTTGATGTGTCAGTTAAATCAAACCAATTTTCAAACTGAGTATTTAACTTTTTAGTTGCAAAAATATGATTGTACTCTCTTTATTGGGGCCATTAAAATGTAGAACTATATAAAATACTGAGATCATCCTAATCTCTACACTCGATTTCGGGATAACAACTAGCAAAGATAAATTCCACAACCCAATTAAACATCCAACATATTAATTTATATTTGTAAGTTATTAGAAAATAGACTCCCAATAATTACAAATCCCAAAAGTCACATGAAACTTTGCAGGTAGTTTTCTAAAATGCGAAAATTGACATTGAATACCTGGTCGAATAAAAATAAACCACCAAATTAAATATTAAATATTTTCGAATACACTAGTTGAAGGTCAGATTTAAACTTAATATTTTGTCTTTTTAAAAAACCTCTTATATTCTTAAAAACGATTTATACTTTATTTATTTAAATAAATAAGTTTATCTATAAAATGTTTTAATTTACTGCCATTGAAATATGAATGTACAAATTTCCTGAAGACGCCATTACGTAATAGTAATAAACATCTTACAAATCCAATTTCACATCTAGAATTCTATTAGTTAAAATATAAAATTATCTAGTCTATAGATATATTTGGATTTATTATTTAAATTGTGGTCAGGTCTATGTTTATTAATATGTTAAATGTATATGTCTCATATGAGAAATAATATTTATTCCTGTAAATTCTCTAGATCAATAAATGTTTTGTAAATACAAAAAGCATATAAAACAAATCAAGTGCCAAAGTGCAGCAAAGTTATTAAATCACTAAATAAAAATTATGAGTATCCTAATCACTTATTAAACCACATACCAAAAATTAAAAACCATGAGGTAATTATGTCAACATATGGTACTAAAGTATTCTGAACATTTTCACTTGTTGTTTTATAACGCTCTACATATTTAATATAAATAAATTGTGAAAAACTTATTCTAAACCCATGGTATCTGTACAATCATCATAATGGTTATAAATTCAAATCTATGTACATTCTACGTGAAAATTTCCTAAATTATAAAAATCAGTTAAAATCATGAGTTAGACACAAGAAATCATATGTTATTATATTCTTCAAAGCTCAACCCATGCTGGAAGCCTCAAAAAATTTTTTTTTTGAGCGATCTAATTAATGTCAGTTAACACCTGATAAAATTATTGTATAAATACACATAATTACATAAATTTTCACTTTGGAAGTGTTCTGCCACTATGCATTCACTCACTACTTTATTATAACGAACCTTCAAATGCAGCCATAAGATCACTTTGCATGTTCAAGTCTATTTTGTTTGCCATCTGGAATAAAACGGAATGTCAAAATATGAGTGTATTAAAAATATAAATAATTTTTCAAATATATTAGACGTAAAAAAATATTTACCGCTTCTCGTCTTCTTCGCTCTTGTTCCTGCAACCGCTGTCTATCTCGCTCCGTTTTCTCCGATCCAGAACTTTGAGATCCGGGTGATATGCTTCCTTCTCCGGGAGAGGATCTCAGTTCTTCGACTCGTTGTGCTGGCAAAGGTTGTTGTTGTTCCGCAACCGCTTTCCTATAATCAACCCTTCTTTTCAGTATTAACAGGATTATTTTCGATTATTAACATCAAGGAAATGAAAACATTGCTTTTAATAACATTTATTTACCTTGCTTTTTCAAGGGCATCTTCCTCTTCACGTTCTCGCCGCCTCTCATTTTCAGCTCTTAGTCGTTCTCTTTCGGCTTGCTCGCGCTGTTGCCGCTTCATTTCCAAGTTCTCCAAACGTTGTTTCTCTCTGTCGGCCTTTTCTTTGGCCTTAGTCTGGAAGGCTTTGAAGCTCTCCATCACTTGCTTGTTACTGCTTCCGCACTGAGCAGTGTTGTTTTGTGGCGAGGTGTTTTTAGTCAGGCTCGTGCCCAAGCTTGACCACGACGTAGCGTTTTTGACATTATGAGACTCCGACTTGACCGGCTTGTAGCCCGGTGCCCCGCTGAACGACTGCGACATTTTTTGCTGGTCCATGTGTGGTGGCTTCTTATCGTTGTTCATGCCCATGTACGCCATGTCCAGACGGTCCTCCATCTTAGGTGGGTTCGACTCTCGTTTAATTGTGGAATTATTCATGGCCTGTTGCATCGGATCGAACACGGATCCCATGTTGATGTCCATGGACAGGCCCATGTTCGGCATACCGTTGTTGTTCGTGTGCATATCGAACTCGTTTTTGATGCCGATTCCATTATTTTGTGGGTGCATCATGAATTGTTGGTTGTTTTGCATCATAGAAGCGATCTCGCTTTCCAGAGGATTATGCATCATCATGGAATTAGCGGGTATCATCGGTGGCATTCCCATGGACGGTTTCAAGTCCATGGCCATGTTCGGCTGTAAAACAGCAGGATGGAGGTTAGGAAGTGAGTTGATGTTGGGATTCATCATGGGATTGCTAAGAGAAGGAGGCATTAAATTTCCGGGCAAATCCAGACTTTCGGACTTGATTTCCATGGGATCAGACTTGGCGATTTCATGCATGCTAGCCAGAGACTGCTCTAAAGGGTCCGTGTATGAGCTAGACATGGGTGACAAAATATTAGGTTTAGGCTTGTCAGGCGAAGGTGTGGGTAGGGCGACTGGTTTGGGAACCTGCGGGGCAGTTGGAGGTGCTGGATTTTGTGCGGGCATAGAAACCGGAGGTTTTTCGATAGATGGCTTGCGATTAGCAACAGGTGGCATTGGACTAGGAACTGTGACGGGCTTATTGCTCGTCAAGTGGTTGTTCACAGTTTGAGGTTGGGATGTGGTCGTTGGATTGGAGACGGTTGGGGGAACTTGATTACTGCTGCTGCTGGCCACAGGCAAATTTGTTGTTGTATTGTTTGTTGGTGGTGCGACGTTTGGTGGTGCTGGTTGTGGTGGTAATATTGGTGGTTTCTGTATGCTCTGTCAAAAACAAACATGCAAATTAACATTTAACGTGTTTTATTAAACAATAAAAATATGTTTAATTTAAGTTAAAATACCTACTCCATATATTACATATTATAGAATATTTCTTCTAATTATAATTAGCAATATATACTTTTATCAAATTGTTTCGTAAATATTAAGAAACAATTTAATTGATATTAATTTACACTGACAAAGCCTCACCTACATTTAAACATAATATAAACTTCAAATTTAATATAATTTCTACTCACTTACCTTGTGAACTAATTAAATAACATAATTAAACTATCTAAAAACTTTTAAACTCACCGGTGCTGTGTTTCCTACGGATGGGTTAGGTGATTTTTTTGCCTTCTTTTTTGGCTGACCTTTACTGGTACCTATAGATAAAACTAGATGACTGAGAGAGTGTTTAACAAACTACAGGCCTTGAGTGCTTTATAAAAGGTCTTACCACACATAAATTAAACCACAATATATTGTAAATTTTATATATTAAATTTATTTTCGACATCAGTGTATATGCTAACATCTTTATCAATTCATTTTCATACCATATATAATATATTACAAAATCAAATAATTTCGGCAACACTAAATACACAGAGGCAAGACATAAAATTGAATTTCCAATTGGTGAATTTTTCGAATTTATCAAAACTATGCCATATCAATTTACAAGTTAAACACGAAGAATTAAGCAGATTTGTGAAAAATGAAAACAAATACCTGAATGACAATAGAAATATATTTATAATAAAAGATTTCTAAATACAAAGAAATAAAATGTAAAAAACATTATTTTAAATACAGTGCAAATTAAAATTTTACCGTGAAACTTCAGTATGTATAACATACTAAAGAGAACTAATAAACTTATAATATACGAATACAATATAAAAAATTCATTTAAAATAGAAAGACAATAATGATGAGATACATGTATCCTCTTCATTACAAATGTTAAAAGTATATACATTTTACATCACGAAAAATATTGATATGAAACAACTTTCGTACTATAGTTTAACTTTTTAAAACAAATGTGAGACCTAACCTGACTTGCCTCTAAAATAAAATTCGACTGCCATTAGTTGAAAAATACTTAAATGCCTGAGTGCAAACAATGTGAATGGAGGCCAGCAAACTTGAACCATACAGAGTACCATAACCAAAATATATACTATTATACACGGCACTTACAAAAGTGTTCAAGTGATTATGACTAGTATGTTTAAAAAGAATACGTCAGCACTCACAAGAACACTTTATTACATCAATGTATGACAAACAAGAATCTATTTATATATGCACATCTTAAACAAAATAAAAGTAGGTGCCTGTTCACTTTCAATATCCATCTGACGGTGTGTTTGACACACGTCGAACGTTCCAAGCCATACTGGATATTGAAAGTTTTGCTCTAGACGAGATACAGCCGCCACACACATTGTCTGCATTTTAATGTAGCGCGTATAACAATAAATTCACCTGTTCTGTCGGTAACGTTGGCCAAAAAGGTTGTGGTAAGACCTGTATGGTTGGTCCGCAACTGGCAGACTCCACACATAATATGCACTCAAGGCTATTTCTAAATAGCCACTTTAAACAAATAACTAAAGCCAATACGCTGCCACCATATAACGAACTTGTATTTGACACTCATCACCTCAGCAAGAAATTTTAGACCATAAGTAGTATTCGAGAATTTTGACCGTCACATTATTTGTTTATAGTGGAGAAAAAACTACAGATCACTTTACAAGAGATTAGGCTCAATAATACTTATAATGTATAATTCATTTCATGCAACATGAATGCGCACAGTATTATCTTTCAAAAAAAATCATATTTCAATTGATATTATTTTGGCAGTAAATTAAATTTCATGTTGCTCCGGAAAATAATATTTGGGACAATGAACAAGAGCACCAGCATAAATGCACTACATTTTTTAATTTAAATTACGTTCCTAGTAAAAAACTGCAAATAAAATTATTTCCCATTTAATATGGAAGGTGAAAATAAATAAAATACGTGTATGAGAAAACACGCAATTGAAAACGAAAAATTAGCCATGTATAATAAAAAGTATATTAACTCTGTTGGTGCTAATTTATAGTCATGTGTCATTGGTAATTATTACCAACAATTTATAATCTCCTTAGATCAAATACAATTTCAATTGTAAACAAATATTTTTTTACTATATACAGTGTAATATAAATTACAATTACCGAGAGTCCAATTCTCAACACTCATCATATATGCTGTGAATTTAATTTTCATGTTCACGGCTTCTTCATTTTTACAATTTACAATTTAATAATCGAATTTATGCATTATGAGAGAAAAAGATTCATTAAATTTAGCATGTATGTCAAACATACAATACTTATAATAACAAGAAAACAGCTCCAAATAATTAGTGCTGTTTCAAATAAAAAAAATACTCTAATATATAAAATACTATAACTATCATTCATAAATAAATATAAATTACACAAACACGTTAATAAAAAATCTATGATCCTTCCTCGTTATTGATCATTATGGCTAAAGTAATGTACAAAAAGAAAATAAAAATTTAAATAATGCGTCTTCCGTGATATCACACACTAGTTATGTGGAAGCTGTGATCTTTTTAAAACTATACAGCAAAATAAGAAAATTTATCCCGCCAAATAGCTTAATTACTCCTTAGCGCCCCATCCTTAAACTTTAATATAAAAGAGAAAAATAAATGGAACGGCAATCAAATCACGAGCATGGCACTAGTTTCTAGCTAAGATCTTAGCACGTTTAAATTAATAAAAAAAAATTACGGTCCGATTTCGAGGGCGTATGAAAACAATGTAAAATAATAATAATTTAACAGAAACATAATAGACATCTGAAACTTCGAAATTCTATAATAATTATTCGAGACGACAGAGAGTCAGAGTGTCTTAACAAGTCTGTCATCTGCGAGCGTGCGACGTAATTTTTTCGCTGCGGATGAGTGACGTAGAAAGTGTGAGCTAACCTGCTTCGCTGTCACTGGAATCGCTACTGCTGCTTGACAGACTCGAGCTGCTCGAGTCGGAGTCCGAACTACTAGAGCTGGACGACAGTCTGCCGGACGGACCGCTCGCCCCCGTCGGGTCTACTTTGTTTGCTTCATCTGGAACAATAATTTTGGTTAGTTTTTCGTTCATTACTATACTGGAATAAAACAACAACTGGATTAAATAAAACTCACCTTTCTTAACGGCCTTCTTTGTGCCTATTTTATCATTGACATCGGATAGTCGCTTCTCCAATTCTTGCTTCTTTTCCGCCATTTGTTCATCTTTTGATTTTCCCTGTACTTTTTTATCTATAAAAATAAAGGCAATGGTATGATCAAAACATTGAAAATGTAGGGACCAGTTGAAACAATCTGTCAAGCACTGTTTGCATTAAATTGTTCCAACTTATTGAATGCATGCAATATTGTTCAATAACTGTTTTTGGAATGTGACATTAATTGGTTATAATTAAATTAATAATTAGATTATTCTTAAACAGTTGAACAATTGACGGTTTTCTAAAATTATGTGACAACTAATAAGTCATAACATAAACATATTTAAGGAGTCACATACTTTTACAAACCATATCCAAAACTTTTTCATTGTTAAAAAAATGTAAATGAATTTGCAATGAGAAAGAATTGAAGTAAAGCTAAACTAATAATATTTCTACCACCAGATAACCAATACGTGAATATAAATTAGAAATACACCTAACTGGTAGAACATGGACCAGAAATATCAAACATGTAGCAAAGCACTGCATGAATAAGTTACATCTCATTAAATTAATTTATGAATTACAATTATGTGTAACAGATGATAATACAAATGACACGATAATTTATAATATTTGCATTTCAAACTAAAATGATAATATGCATGCACATCTGAAATTGGAAAGTGTATCTTGATGTGTTTATGTATTTTGAAATTAGGACTTTAAAATGATTGTTTTGGTGTTGTGTACATGTACATGAAAAATTCCAATTTCAGACTGCGATTTAACCAAAAACCCAAATATACCATCAACGTCTACCATGCTTAGAAATGTGTAGTTCCAATTACATACGCCCTGCAGCGTGTCTTATACCACATTCATCAGAAACGTTAATAAATTCTTAATCTGAGTTGTAAAATTAAAATATGAAACGTTCGAGTAATGTAGACACTTAAGAGCACGCTGCTATCGGTAGTCTGGTGCTAACTAGCCGACCAGTGACGTGAAGTAACGGAACTTACAGTATGGCTTACGTGGCTTTTTACGTAGGCACGATGCGACGTAACTCTCGAGCTCCCTTAGGGTAGACGGCTTAAGCGTCTCGAAATCTATTTCGATTTCGTCTGGATTTGAATCCCGTAGCGAAGGCTCTCGAGATTGAATTATATGTACAACCTTTCCTAATTTGTCACCTGGAAATATAAAACATTAATAAACAAGTCCAACAAGTAAACTAAGAGTTCAAATGAAGACAATATTTACCCGGCAACTTATTAATATCCAAAGACAATTGCCGCTTCTCGTCGTAAGACATTGGCTTGGCATTGTCCTCGTCCTCTGAGTCGAATGCGGGGACGGGCGCCTGCGCCTGTTGCTGCTTCTTCCGACCCTGCTTGTTTGCAGGTTTGGTCATACGATTGTTGCGGGCTGCTGCCGTCACCGCACCAGGAGTTGCTGCGGCCGCTTTTGGTGTGCGCAAACCTGAAAATTGTTGCATTTACTGTTCTCCAACGCACGGTCCCCCAAACAAGGCCGGGGGTGGGATCTACACACGCCGCTACTACTACCATCCTGATACCAACTCGAATCTAATTATATGAATGTCGAGCGAAAAATTGCAAAATGAATAAATGAAATGATGATACAAATAAAAAATTACATAATTAGAACGAGTTGATTTCAAAATGAATTAATGGAAAAATGAAATATTAATGAAGATGATCTGAGAAAAAGTAAGGTAGTCAAACTATAGCTGCATAAAATAGACATAATACACACTACACTTTATACAAAACGCTGTTGAAACATTTTATTTTTGTGTGTTTTGAATCAAAAGTAACTGATGCAATTTTATAAAAAGATCTATATCATGCCCATACAAAAGTAATTCTGAGCAAAGTCCATTTCTGTGTACATATCTATCTTTTTCAATTTACTATACTATAACATGCAAACTCTACAGTCCTTTAAAACCGTGAAAAATACAAAATACTGAAATAACAATTATCAGAATTCAGACGCTCATATTTCATGTAATATTTTGATAAAAATATTTTTCACTTGACAGGACTCTTTCACAGTTAAACAAGCGTCGGTGCGTGCAAAAAACAAAGAAAGTGTCTTCAATTTTAATAATTAATTGCATAACCAGTGGATTACAAAGCCGTAAAGTTTGACTGAGTCCTACCTTTACTCTTTGTTGATTTTGTTGTGGTAGCAGCGTTGGCGCCAGCACCTGCATTGTGGTGCATATTGAGGGACTTGCCTGTTGGATGATGAGTGTCACCAACAATCTTGAGATCGGCCCCTGATACCACTCCAGGATTGCTGTCGTCAACGCTGTCTACAACGCTGTTCGACTTTATTAGTGCTCCATGCGCTCCCGGCTTACCAATACTATTATTACTGTTCGGTAACACTTTCTTAGCCTTGTCTTTCTCTTTCAGTTTTTTCTTTTCCTTCTTCCTCTTGGTGCTTTCCTCCATCAGTTTCCTCATTTTCTCTTGCATTGCGAATAACTGTAAACGGTACACAGAGTTATTCGTCAAATTGAACGCAACCCCTTCTTAAATACCCACCTCTTTTTCTAGTGATTTCAATTGCTTGTTTCGTCGTTCCTCTTCAGAGTCTTCCGTTTCACTAGACGATTCTGAACTGGAACCGGACGAACTCGATTCAGATTTCACCGTCACACCGCCTAGCCTATTTACAGGCTCCTCTGGTATCTTGGCAAATCTAAACCAACACAAAGAAGGATCCAAATAAAGCATCGTCATATAATTTATACGAATAACTTACTTGACTTCGAACACGTCTTGTAACTTTCGAGCCATTGCGACCACATCATGATCTGAAGGATTGTACTTATAACAGTTAGTAAAAATCAGTCTCACATCGGCTGCGAACTCTTGGGCAGTACGATATTCTCTGTTATCCATTTTTTGTTTAACGGTACCTAAATCCATAGGCTTTCTTATAATATCATGATAATCGTGAAGACCCAGTAACTGGGCATCAACAGGTTGGTAAAATGGCCACCCATAACTCTGTAAAATGATCACAAATTTCCTATTTAAAAAACAATATAAATTAAAAACTTTATATATAATATTTAAAGAAACTCAGTGTTAAAAAGCTCGTATTAATATTTACGTCATAGTATTTCAGCTAATTAAGATCTCATCATATAAAAATTGTACAAAATAAAAATAAACAAAATTAACTAAAACCTACTGAATGTTTTTTCGAGAAGAGTTCCTTCAAAATTTCATTGCAGGCTTTCAGTGCTTCACTCAACTTCTCTTTAGGTTTTATTGAAGCATGTTGTGGTGCAGAGGTATTGGTCATCAGAGGCGCAATAGTGGCTTGATTATAAGGTATCATTCCGTCAAGTTCGGGTCGGACTGGTTTCTTGATTTGCCTGCCCGATTCTCTCCGGTTAATTATTTTCGCCGATTTTGATTCCAACGGTGGAGTGTAGTCGTACGCGTTCGCCGTCGGCGTCGTCGTATCAGCCTTTCTTTTCACTCCTTTCTTTGACTTCGCAGGTTGAGAAGGCGGTACTACGCTGCCTGGTAAAACATTAGTGGATAAAGGATCTAGTGAATTTGTATGGTAGTTTTGTGATATAGGTTGAGGGGGGAGAGAGCTGTGGGTTGTTGCGGGTGTAATTGTTGTGGTGGCAGTACTGCCAGGAACTGTTGTGGGAGGTTGTGTACCCAATGGTAGACCAGATGATCCTATAACATTTGATATGCATATAAGTTAACTAATCACAACAAAAGTAACAAATATATTAAATTAAAAATTAATTCCAAAAGCCAACCTGTTGTGGTTGCTACAGGAGTTGCACTTGTAGATGAAACAGCACCAGGCGGTCTACCCCTCCCAGCTGATGGCGTTACTGGCCCAGCTGTAGGTGTTCCACTAGTCCTCCCACCCTTTTTACCTTTTGTTCCTTTAGTAGGGAGTTCAACAACATATTCTTCTTTGGGCATGTCAGCAACTTTGGTGAGAAACACTTTCTCCAAAGTTTGTGCCATCACAACCACATCCTCACCAGGTTTATTGTACACATAACAGTTTGTAAACATTGTATTGAAATCTTGAATGCACTCTTTGCCCGACCAGTAGTAATTGTTGTCCAGCCTTTTCTTAATTGTTCCCAGGTCCATTGGTTGCTTAATAATTTTATGGTAGTCCTTATGACAAAAAGAAAAAAATGTTAAAACCAATCTGCTCATTCACTAATGTGGTTAAAACTTACGGGCAAATTAAGTTTCTTTGCATCAACAGGAGAGGCAAAAGGCCAAGCAAATTGATGTTTTGAAACCGCCTTCAGCACAGTCTTCTGCAAAAACTGTAACTGATTTGTCACACGACCTGGCCTGTCTGGTGATGGATTAACAGGTGGTTGTACCACCCCGTTAACGGGCTCCACAACGGGCTCGTTACGGGGTGGAGGCTCTTTTGTGTCATTCATTTTGCCACCCTAAAATAAAGGAAACTCTTACCATCTATATAAATATTTTCTATAGTTAATTTTCTAAAGCTTTGTATATTAAACAACAAATATATTTCAACAACAATTTAATCTTGTTTTCAAATGTATTAAAGTTAAAAGAAAGCAATATTTTGTAAGTAATTACCCTTAATATACAATTTACACAATTTTATTATTAGTATGCACTTGGCATCACATTTTGTGCCAAATTGTAAAAGAAACATTTTTAGAAATGAAAAATCAATTATTAAACATTTGGTTTTGAAGGTAACATTTGCTTTATAGGATATATTGATTTTATATAGTATAGGACCACTAGGAAGATATGGAACTTAAAAAAAGCTTCATGAGAACATTAACGATCGACTTTATTTATTTTTTTCTTGGTATAATTACTGGTTAACAACTTAACATTTTTCATTGAATATTTAAACAATTTGCAAACAACTTTTCATTAAAAAACAAAATAAATAATACATAATATGAAAATAAACTGACACTAAGAAATATATAATATAAAATACAAATTCTTGATAACTGAATATTACTATTATTATTCAAATGATTTAGCTAATAAAAACAGTCTATATGGAACATACTTCTACTTTTTTTAATGTAAACAAAAATTATACATACCAAATAAATGAAAATGTGAGACCAGGGCCTACCAATCAGCTGGTTTGTACAGTTAGCAGATGAAAATGATATCCCATTCTTTGGGACGTCATATTAAAATACAAAAAGCATTGTATCTTGTGTCTGAAATGAAAATAAAGTTTAGTATGTTTGGTACATAAAGTTCCAATTTTGTTGAATTTTAAATTTGTTAAAAAATGAATTTTACATGCATAAAAAGTGAATTCAATATTTTTTCGAAACCTAGAATATTTTTTTTATATAGCATTATTAACTTCGAATCACTGTTTCTATAAAATTTAGTAGCACATTTTTCATATTAATTAGTATAAATTATATGTTAAAGAGTAAAATTCCTTAAAAGAAGCCATTAATTTAGTAAAATTGTGAAAATATATTAAGAGTAGATTAAGCAAATATATATACTGCTAGTTATAAAATATTATAATTTGTTACAAATAATATACATAAAAAAATTGTATAAGGTATTTATTAGAAAATTGATACATAACATACATAAGGGGGTTACTGATGCTGATCGTAAACACATCCACATTATTATTTAAAACTATACACAAACGCCACACCCCCTTAATATAAACATAAACAAAACAATAAAATCTCGATAAACACTAAAGCCATGAAAAATACTAGAATTTTGAGTTTACATGCAACACTTATCAGTAAGCATCTATGAAAGGTGTTGGTTAATTTGTGGTTGGTGGAGGTTTTTTCGGTTAAAAAACGCGACACAAGTTTCACCACACAGAATATTAATAAATAATAACAGTTTTTAACAGATAATTCGGTAGAAATTTGGTATAGAAGAGACCTTGGGTGTCCCGCGCTATAGGCGGTTGTCTGCCAAAGCAAATAGACAACGGACGCTTTGCATGATAACTGGTTATGGTTTTAACTGTTGAACGCGGGAAAAGTACAAAATAACACAATTTTCACGACATATGCACATATAAATACACGTTCGTACAGATTATTTCACGAGAAAACGATTTATTAGCCAGGGAAATGCATTTCTCTATAGATTTTACAACATGGCGGGTATACACTTCAGGGTTTGGAGAGAAGCTCTGTACAATTTCCACTATTTGATGGTTGTAACGTGTTTTCGTAGCCAAATAATTACACACACTTAAAAAACGGTATCCAAATAATGATTTCCAACATTACCTGCGTATTTTAACGAATAATCCACATGAGAATCGCAGAAAATACGGAGTAACACAACATACACTCCACTTACCACAAACCCGCTTGCCAAGCTTTGCACATACTGCCGTGATGGCGGCCTCGTAGGCACGTCCTCTTTTGACAGGCTTGTAGAGGACAAAATTAATTCGAATTTTCCTTGAAATAATTAAGAAATATCGTGAAATCGTTTGTTCTGATCTCATATTTTACACGAATTCAGTGAAATTTAAACAATATAACTTGAATTATATAAGATGTCGTCGGATATATTATGCATGTTTTATTCATTGTGGGTCACCAATGGCCTCTGAATATTTTTCATGGACGGATTCGATATTTGGGCAAAATTTTGAGAAAAATATACTTTACCACATACTTTATTGGTTGAATGAAACCTCAAAACTCGGATTCCTCTGATGAGTTCGTATCAATATTACACAAAATTAGTCAAACTGACTTTATCATGATGTTTTAGTTTTTTGTTTTAAATGCGGAAATCGAAATTTTGGAAAACCCCAAAAACTCATGGGTTTAATTACACTAATAATACTTTGCATAATATGATGAAATCTTTTAAATCATGATAAAATTTCGTTTACAGGTGAAAACCAGGTAATTTTCTAAGCATGAGTGGAATTGTGACATGCGCCGTCGTTGCTAAACAAACAAGCGCGGGCGACTTTGAATAATTTTACCGTTTCTATGGCAAAATCATAACCTTTAAGTAAACGTTACTTCATTTTACAATAAATCAAATATTTCAATAAAATAATATTTTATTATGTATAGTCTATACAAATCATAATAATTACAAATCATCACATCCTAGTCAAAAACTATATAACATTCCAACACTCTTCAAAAGCAGAGCACAACTTGGAACATGTTAAGGCAGCAGATAATGGATAATTACTTATTGAAATAGTGTCTTCTGTATAATCCACATTTAAACTGCCCCTTGCCATAGCCCCTACAACAATAGCAATAGGATCTTCTGTTTTCGGCACTAATTCTCTGCAATTTTGAACTTTCTTGGAAGAAAAGGACATTGCTATTTTTTGAATACCAGCAGGTAAATGATCTGTGATTGGGTTTTTAATTACTTTCAACAGCTTTGGTCCATCCTCAGCCCTAATTGAAAATTTATGAAGTAGTTGCACTAAAAAAAGCAAAATAATAACATCATTACACAACTATTTATAAATTGCTTCTTACCCATGAGGCCAGCAAATCTTTTAAATGTTCTGGGTATTCTTGTCTGGGGATTTATTTCAATTAATACATTATTACTTGTGTGCACATACACTTGCAAAAGACCAGCTCTGTTTAAAGGACTGTCGAAAAGCATAAGTAGACACTGATGTGTTATATCAGGCCTACAAGACCCTTGATCTCTGTTGTTGCTTTTTAATATATGTGCATGATCATCACAGTTTAATAACTCAAACTTGTTGCCTACCTGAAATAAAATTTATAATTAATTGTCACCAGTTTATTAAAAACTACCTTAATATTACCTTTACTGTTTCTAGATTAGCATCCTCTAGAATAATTATAAGACGTTTTTCTTGATTTTTCAGATGAGCCACAACTAAGTGTTTGGGAACTGGATCAAATTCGAATTCATCACTCTTAGACTCCTTTAATTTCCTCTTTTTACCCATATTGTTAACGCAAGCTTTGCAAACAAGTTGAAAATATTTGTTGTGACAAGTTGTAAGGTTAAGTTATAACCTAATATACCACGTGACGTTTTCGCATGGTATTTTGAAAATAGCCGATTGGTGGCGCAACTGTTCGGCTAGCGCGTAAATTTTCTATTTCAAAAGATCCAAGTAGGCATTGAATGTTTTTTCATGATCGTATCCATGGATGTAAAAAAACAGTATCATTTTGTTTCGTAGCCTATATCAATCCGCCGTGTGTTTGTGTTTTAAGTACTAAATAGTGAAAAGAAAAAAAAGCCCATTGCATAAAGATTTATAATTAAGATTAAATAATGAATCTACCACAAGGAGTGATCGTACCAATGGCGTCTTTGTATGTTGGAGACTTGGACTTGGAGGTTACTGAAGCAATGCTGTATGAGAAGTTCGCCACCGTAGGGCAAGTATTGTCTCTGAGAGTATGCCGAGACACCAGAACCAAACAATCCCTTGGCTATGGTTATGTTAACTTCAACCAGGCCAGCGAAGCGGAAAGGGCTCTCGATACTATGAATTTTGATCTTCTCAAGGGTAAACCCATTAGATTAATGTGGTGCCAGAGAGATCCCGGACTCAGAAAGTCCGGCGTGGGAAATTGCTTTATCAAAAATCTTGATAAAAGCATCGACAATAAGTCTCTCTATGATACATTTTCCGCATTCGGAAATATATTGAGCTGCAAAGTAGCCCTTGATGAAGATGGTAATTCCAAGGGTTATGGCTTCATTCACTTTGAAAACAACGAATGCGCCAATACTGCAATCAGTAAGGTGAATGGAATGTTACTGAACAAAAAGAAGGTATATGTTGGAAAATTTATTCCGAGAAATGAAAGGGAGAAAACTACCGGGGAGAAAACTAAGCACTTTACTAACATATATGTAAAGAACTTTAACGAGAAAATGACGGACCAGCAGTTTCACGCTCTGTTCGCCAAATTTGGAAGGATCACCAGCAGTGTGGTGATGAAAAATGCTGATGGCAGATCCAGAGGTTTCGGATTCGTCGCCTTCGAGGATCCCACTGCGGCCGAGACCGCGGTGAACGAAATGAATGGGAAAAAAATCAACGGAGACATACTCTACGTAGGTAGAGCTCAAAAGAAGAACGAGCGCGTCAATGAATTGAAGAAGCGCTACGAACAACTCAGATTGGAGCGTTACAACCGTTTTCAGGGAGTTAACTTGTACATAAAAAATCTAGACGACTCATTCAATGACGATAAACTACGCGTAGAGTTCTCGAAGTACGGTGAGATCACTTCCGCTAAAGTAATGATGGAGAACGGCAGAAGCAAGGGTTTTGGATTCGTTTGCTTCAACAGCCCCGAACAGGCCACCAAGGCTGTTTCCGAAATGAACGGCAAAATCGTTGGTTCCAAGCCGTTGTACGTTGGCTTGGCTCAAAGGAAGGAGGATCGCAAAGCCTTCTTGAGCACCCAATACATGCAGAGAGTCAGACAGCAGAGCATCAATTTCCCGCCGTCCACGCCGCCGTTCATTATACCGGCGGTGGCCCAGACCGCGCCTAGATTTTACAACCACATGAACCCGCTAAACCATCATATCCGTCCCGCACCGCGTTGGCAGGCACCCAACGGGATTCGTCCGAACGGGACCTACAATATGCCGCCGATGATATCGAGCGGCGCCCCGTTCCGTCAGACCAACCGGAATGCCATGCCCGTCAACAACGGACGGAACTCGATGCACGCCAGGGCTATCACCGGACAAACTCATGCCGGCCGCCCAAACTGCAAATATTCCACCAATTCTCCGAACCACATCATTAGATCAATGGCTATGGCCACGGATAATGGAGGCGATAATATCCCTGTCAACGCCACCACTTTGGCCAATGCTTCGCCGCAAGATCAGAAGCAGATTTTGGGTGAGAGACTTTTCCGGGCTGTAGAGAAATTATATCCTGATATGGCTGGAAAGATCACTGGAATGTTGCTGGAAATCGATATTACAGAATTGCTTCATTTGTTGGAAAACAATGATTCTCTACATGCTAGAGTGGAGGAGGCCATTGCGGTCTTGCAAGCCCATAAAGCCAAAAAAGGAATGATCTCCATTCAAGATTAGTATTATAATGTATTAAGTGTTCATGTTGTTTTAAATTGTTTTTATGTTATGATTTAAAGAGTTTTTAGTTTAATGAAATGTTTAAGTATCTTAGTCTGTACAACATATTATATACATAATTTTAGAAAATTTGAAAATCAGAAAAATATCCATGTTTTATAATACATGTCAAATTCCCAGTGTAATAAATTATAAATAACTAATTGTTTTATTTGTCCAGTTTGTGTATAGTTTTATTAACTTTTATGCATAATTCAAATTTCCTCCGTCTTTGTTTAACTGGTTGCTCTTACTCTGTCTCCTGATTAATTTTCTTGAAGGCGTGCGACGACGGCACTTATAATGTCTGACTCATCGGCCAATAAGAAATGTGAAAGTTGCACAGTTGTAAAGTAACTGTTCATGATTCTGTTTTTTTTATGTAACTAAGACAATGACAACAATCGGTGAAACAGGTAGGCATGGAGATATATAATGTTTTAAACACTTCTATTTATATACCCCATAAATGTATGGCATATTAGGCGCCGAAACAAGAGAGGATATACCATTAAAATCTGGCACAAAATCAACAAGTTTGTGTATTTGCAATGAAGACTGCTTAGGTGGATCAAGATTCATTAATATTTCATTTGGAACTTTAACATTTGTTATTACTATTGCACTTGTTGTGCAAATTTACTATGGTGACTATCAGGTATATGAATATTTTTTAAATAAATACAGATTTTCATAATTTTTATTTTAGGTGATTCCTCATGGCAGTGTAGCAACAGACAATTTTAATTGCTCAAAAATTGGCACCTCAATTCTTAAAGAAAATGGTAATGCTGTGGATGCTGCAATTGCTAGTGCAATTTGTTTGGCAGTTACTAATCCACATGTCACAGGACTTGACGCGTAAAAACTGTCATTTAATTAATTACTACATAAAAGTAATATTTATTTTTGTAGAGAGGGCCAAATATTAATTTACAATCATAGGTCTCGTAATACACCAGTTATAATAGACTTTACTGGCACAAATGTTGTGTCAGAGCATTTACCTAAACTAATTCTTGGTTTGGCATACATTCATATTGAATATGGCAACATAGAATGGAAAAAACTCATCCAACCTTCTGTAGACATTGCAAGATATGGTTTTAGAGTTCAAAAAGTGTTGTTACAAGCCATTAAAGCAGCTAAACTGGAAGATTTATTTCCCAGAATAGAAAATGATCAAATATTAGTACTTGAAGCCTTGGCAGAAACTTTGGAAAAAATAGCAAACATTCCTGAATCAGGTGCATATTAATTCATATAATTTTTTTAAAGGCTTGTAATAAGTGTAATTTTATCAATTTTTATATTTTAGAATTGTCCTCATATATCACAATAACCAATGAGCCATCTCACTTTGAAGCAGTCAAATCCACCTTCAGCAACTATGATGTATTTGTACCCAACATTCCATCTGCAGGTCCATCTCTCCTGGCAAATCTAGAAAGAATTGAAAAATTGAATTATTCGAACAATATTAGTGCAGCAGAGTATGTATACAGAATTGCTGAATCTACAGAACAAATTTACAGTGAATTAAATATAACTTCAAAGTTTGAAGAAGGAACTTCTTCGAACATTGCTGTTATGGATTTGCATGACAATTATGTTTCCCTAATTACGTGAGTAAAAAAATGTATATACATATTTATATAATTCAAGATGTATATTTTTTTAATTTTAGAGGTATGACAGCATTGTTTGGATCAAAAGAATTAACATCAGGTGGATACTTTTTTGATGGAAATCTAGGACATAAACATGCAAGCCGTATACCAATAATTCTGACTGATGCCAATGTGATATGTGGAAGGAGAATTGTATTTGGTGCCAATGATATTTCCACAGCCACTCAACTAATTACTTCCCTAGTAGTTTCCAAACAAAATGCCACTGAAAGCGTCGAAGCACCTAGATTTCATATTTTATCTCAAGGAGGTTTAGGCTTAGAAGGTAAAACATTTACAAAAAAAATAAAATAAAATAACAACAAAATATTTCAGATTTTCCAGCTCCATCCTTCAATGATGAAGCCCTCAAATATTTAAACACATTATCCCAACCAATTGTATTACAAGAACCTTACAGTAGTAGTAATATTGTTGAAAAAGTGAAAGATGATCTTAGCTCACATTCTGATAGTAGAGGCGGAGGTATTGCTAGTAGATTTTGAGAGAGAACTAATTATTAATTAGGCTGTGACTAATACTGAAGTATTTATTTTTATTTATTGACTAATTTAATGCACCAAGGATATTTATTAAATCTATTATACTATTTCATACATGTTAATAAATTCACTATTTATAAAACCAGTGTGACTTTTTAAAAGGGGGAACATGAAACAAACCATCATCTGTTTTTGTAAATTTTTATTTAAAAAAAGTGCATATATATTTGTTGGTGTAACCAATACATAAATAACTTAATAATAGAGAGAATATACATAAATCTATCACGTTAAAACATATCACTAAATGTTATGGCTATAATTCCTCAGCAAAATATTCAATCACTTTGTGTACATCATTTTTGTAAGATTTGCTGACTAGCACATATGTACGCTCCATTCTAAAATTTGAAGTCTCGTTTATTTCAAAACTACATAACATGTATTTTTGATTATGTGGTTGAATAAATCGCCGTAGATGTGATTCGTTAAAATAAAATCAAATGTAAGTTCTAAGTTAAAATAAGAGTAATTTTAATTAAGTGCTGGTAAAAAAATAACTTTCAATATTCCAAGCATTGTACTTTTATTAACAAAATAAATGACATCAAAGTATTTTAGAGTACTTGTTTCAAAAATCACAAAAATAGTGTATATAAAATATCTGCTCAGATTCAAAATAGTCTTTACTTGGTTAATATCAGTATGATAAATTGATATTTAATATGTATTGCCATTTAATTATAAGACTATTCTGTGTTTAAGCATATGAAAAATAAATACTAAAAGTGGTTTAGAAAAAATTAAAGCAAGATACATGTTACAGAATGATTCAATATTCAACTTGGTACTTATTTTGGAAACATTTTATCTGAAACTTAATGTAATACATTCTCGATTTTGGAATTCAGCTTTAAAAGTGTTGGTGGTCCCTTTTATCATAATGAGATTATAATTTCTATGGCATTACAATGTTATAAAACATTTGCATAAATGGCTTCTAAATGTAGTATTTTTACAAGTAACGAATATTTGCATATTAGCAAAAACATAGTCATATTCAAATTTATTTTGGTATGGCCACTACCAATTGTAGAATTAAACTGAGATCTGAGATCAGAGACCAAATAAGTTGATTAATATCAAAATAGATTAAAAAATTCTTAATCTCATATTAAATTATGCGGGATGGTATGGTAAATCGTATAAATAGGTTCTCATTCCTCATAAACTGCATATTGAATCAGTCTATAGAAAAGAAAACGGAACCAGAAAATCAACAATATACACATTCAACATGAACAAACTGAAACCATTCATAACAAAAAATCTAAGATTGTAAACTGCTACAACTTTGCGAATCCTTTATGAGTGGCGGAGCCGACTCGCGACGCCCATCGGTCACGATGGTTGGCCGGTCGTGTCTCAAGGGCACGCTGTCCCGTCTACTCGGTTCACCAATGTGCGAGATAAAGGTGGGGTTCATCGGCATCTGATTCTGGGGATAGTTGAAGTGCGTGAACTCCTTCTTGTTCGCCACCTCCTTGATGGAACTCAGAGTCTTGCTGAGCCATGGCGGCCAACTATTCTTTGCAGTTGTCAGTTCCTGTTCTGTTGCTCTAAGCTGATGCGTTAAATTCTGCAATCACAATTGTTTTAATTACAATGATTTTATTTAAAATGAAGGGATTCTTACTTGATTTCTACATTCCGCTTCTACATGTGCTAATTTTGTCTGTGCCAATTCTAGCTCTAGTTCTCTAATCCGTTCTTCCTCGGTTAATTGTTCAGTTAGACTCGATTTCATGGGATCCGTCTTATCCTCTTTCAAATATGTCGAACATTTTTCGCAATTGCTTACATAAGCCTGTAAGAACACATTAATCGAAGGTAAGTCCAGTATTAACAATCAGCGACAAACCTTAAGAGAATCTAACTCCGCCTTGACAGCATGAAGCTGCGTGTCGAGCCGCTGTCTGACCAGTTTGTAGTCGTTGATTATTGCCGCGTTGTTCTTCTGATCGTTCTCGGCCTGATGCACCTCGCGTTTCAGCATCTCTTTCAACTGAGTGATCTCGTCCATCAAGAGCTTGCGCTCGTCTTCGTAGCGGACGACGGTCTGGCGCAGTTGTTCCACTTCGTTCGCCTCCTGTTCCTTCTTCTCTGCAACCTCTGAATCCAAATTGATAATTTCCCAGCTGTCTGGAGGAGGCACAATACACAGAGCTGACACACTACGTGAGCAATGCAACCTACTATGTGGACTCTGGTATTTTCTCATTTTTGTTTGAATGAGCGTTTCATATACACACATGTAGATATAAATTTGATATTAATGAATGTGAATGGAATCAAACTTTATATCATCACATGTACAATGTAAACTACACTCTCTCTTAACTAGATTTTACTAAACGTGCATTACGAGCAATTTTAAAAGGTGGAATGGAGGAAAATGTTTAAATATGGTGACAAGTTTTAATGTTAATGTTAATTTTATAAATATATACATTTTCATATTATTAATAAGTGATGAGTTGTAAGTATAAATACGTTACGTATACAGGATGGACTGCCTAACTAGTACATTAAAAATTTATGAAGAACAGTAAAAGGTATTGTTTTGATATTTTTATAGTAATTATAATTACTTTTATAATTTATTTTGAACTAACTTTCACTGGAAGTGAAAGGGGAGGATTAATAAGGGGCCATTATAAGATGATCCTTAGTAAATGTGTATACCAAAATTAACTTTTCAGCATCAAGCCTGGTGGCTTTACAGACGTTTTAATAAATAACCCAAAAGCTATTAGATTTAACCATAGGACATTGTATAGCCATTTTATCTGAAACTAAATTTAGAGTAAGTAACAAGGCTGAAGTCATAGAATTCATAATATGAACTTTTGTTCAGAATAAATTAGAAACTAGTCAAGTTACTTGCTATAAAAATATCAAATCAAAACCTTTTTCCATTCTCCATATACTTGTAATAAGTTTATTACTATATATATATATATATATATATATATATATATATTATTTATAAAATTAATTTACAGACACACATTTATATATTTCTTTATGTGAAATGGATAAGCATGTTTTAAATTATAAGTTATTTACAATTAGATTAATTATATAAATACAATTTTGAAAACGACAATTAATTAAAATAAATTCTTACATCACATAGGATGTAATATATGCAACAAAGTTTAATGTTTTCAAAATTATATAACATGCCCTTATACTGATATTTTTCCACAACACCAAATAAAATCGCAGCCGATACCATGCAAAGTGTTCCGGATTGTGATAATAAAATAAATACCAACCCACAGTAGTACAGTATAAACAGTGTAGAAAATAATATAGAAATTGGAACAATATATCATGCATCTAACTGGAGCACTGTTGAAAACATTTACATATTTAACAATATTATAGTTCTAAACAAGTAGTTAGCTTATTTTCATTTATAATTTGAAACTTAACTGATAACAAATTTCTAATTAACATAACTAATTATTCCATACAAGCAATTTAGTTGCATGCTATAATAAAAATAACACGTTGTTTTAAACAAGCTCCAGTATAATTATTGTTAAAAAATGCGTTTTGTGTTGTAATACAACTGATGTGATACCTTTCAAATTCATCAGATCAGCCTCATATTTCTTAAGTTTCTTCACCTTAATGCTGCAAGCCAATTTAATAAGATTTTTAGCCGACTCCTCAGTGCGACATTTCTTTGGTAGAGAAACGCGGAAATATTTCAAAATTCCTTCGAAATCAAGTTGCAACAAATCTTTTTTACATAACTACAAAAAAAAACGTTTATTCGGAATATATCTTCATATTTTATTGCTTACTGAAAGTAGGGCTAGTGCTACTTGGAACAAAGTATCAATACCCTGTAACAGAAACACATCTATAATGTGGAAAACGAAATAGAGTGGAAATCTGGCAGTAAACAGTGTTAGGAACCACTGGGACGCGAACATGTGGGTTTCCACGTTGTGATTTTTAAAATGGGCAAACAATGGAGGTAATTGCTCCTCCATCAATCTATTTAGTTGGTACAAACGAAGATATAAATTGTCGAATCCGTCTTTGTACAGATCCCTCAGGCCGTAGTCGTACATCAACTTGACTAGTACACAGAAAGCTTGTTCCTCAGGCATCTACAATATTAAGATAAAGTACAGTTATAAGAAAATATTAATTAATTTTACATGTAATAATAATGTGGCAGCGAGGAAGCTCAGTCCTTGGCAGTATCCTACTTCGGAATCATAAACAGCGTAAGCTTTGCTGACGCGATACAAGGAATCCTGGCCCAAACCCCCGGCTTCTTTGAAGAAATCATGAGCCGGGAATGTCCGGGCTATGTCTCTCTGTATGACATTCTCACAACTGCTCTCCTATAATACATATATACCATAATAGCTTACTCCAACGTAACAAGTAAAACATACCTTTGTAATTAAGACTCGATAGTTTTCGAGCATGTCGGAGTTCTCTTCGACACCCGACAACCGTTGCCACACCTCACCCCTGAGGGCCTCCGGTATACCGAGTCGGACGAGACCGCTCAGTTGCTTAGGTCTTAGCTTGGTCGATTTCCAGCGGTTCAACACGTCTCCCCATGTTTCCAACACGTCTTCTGAACAATCTTTCGAGACAAGTCCGGTACCGCTTAGCAGGGGTTCGTCACCATCTAAGAAATCACTTGTTCCTAATAATGTTTTGATTAAGAACCCGCATTACTTGCCTGAATGGTATTCTTCTTTGGGAGTTAAAGTATCTATGGACGTAATGCTTGGGGATTGTATAAGGCTGGACAAATTGAGATTGAGATTTAGTAAATTCCTATCTAGTTCACCTGATGTTTCCATGCTTAGCACTTCATACGAAACATCGTTATGGTCGACGTCAACCACCTGCACAGAGAAATGATCATTGTCTATAAGATAATAATGTTTTCATACAATAATGCAATTACAGTTGATAATCATTGGATTGCTATTATTGAGGTCATTAACATGCATAAACAATTAAAATGCAAAATTGTTCCTATGATAACGCTATCACGTGTCCTATTTCTCGTGTAATTAATTGATCGTTAATAATTTAAAGTAATGAGTTATGCACTTAGAATCGTGGAAATGTACTCGGATTATATTTGTTACTTTGATGTAAGCATCACAATCACAATATCTCAACATTTACCTCTTTTAAATTCAGGAAGAATTGCTGAGTGAGACTTTTACGATTAAAATACCAGAAATTCCTCTCACTCTGGCCGTATATTCTGACTGGAGTCTCAATCAGAAACCTGACTGGTTCCTTAATGCACCTGATGACCAAATCAACGGCCACTGTCATATACTGTTTTCCGTCCTTAGGCGTTTCGACGTTGAACGCATCGAACGAACGTTCAGATGTGTCCCACGCTGCACAAATCACCGTCCCGTTTCTCTCCGTTGCCGGCGTCGATCCGTTCGATTCGATTTGTTCAACCTGTAGATAAAAGTGTAAATAATAACATTGTTTTATCTAGAGCGTCCGGTGAGGGTTACCATCTCGAGCAGTTGCATATCGGAGTGTTTGACATGCCTTCCGGCAGCCACCAACACTCCAAAACAACGTTCGATGTGTAATTGCGGTCCATTTTCGGATACTTGACGAATGCTGATGGCAAGTTGCTTTTCGACGTTCGCCTTAAGCTTAAAACCGCTTTTGTCCTTTCCAACGTTAGTAAAAACGCCCTGACAATGTGACAATTAACAGTAAAAAATATAGTACACATTATACGTATGTATATGTGATAGATTAATACCTTTCCATCGTCTTCTTTTATTTCCAAATTCACTTCGAAAACGTACATAAGAGTTCGGGCTTCAGACAATGTCGTAATCGATCCAGTCATGTCCGCAGCAGAAGTAACTGAACTACTCATTGACCTGGGTACTCTTTGAAATGCTTTTGCGAAACACCCTAAATGTAAAAACACAATAGAAAAATACGTTGGTTGCTGATAGAATACAAAATACACATCTTAAGCCAATTGCACTTTTTCATCATTTCCCTTAACTCCACTTATATTATTTTTTAAGGCTTGAATTAACTAACAATTCAAATATCTCTTTACGGATCTATAAATAACTTTTTGTGCTTTATAAAATTAAAAAAAAATTGGGACATTATTAAAATATACAGAAAGTTTCATTAAATTATGATATGGATTCATAATTTTAAAGTATTACCAATCTGATATAGTTTTTAGTAATCTCTTCAAAACAAATTCAATCAATAAGATCAAATAATATATCTGTAGATAGTGTGTGGCAATAAGCGTTAACGTCTATATGAGTATTATTATTTTAATTAATATGGATAACTTATGTCTACATTTGAAATAAAAAGGTATTTTTTTAAAACTTACATTAAACAATTATATCTAAGCAACTATTCTTACCAGAATGTGCATTTCTAGCTCTGATACTACTACTGATAACAATCAGAAACAATATTACTTAATTGATAAAAGTATTAGGAGACACATCACCACAACCATAAATTACTATATTGTTTATAAATGTGTTTCCTGACAAAATATAAACAAAAATATTCAAATTATGTAATGTATGTTTACGTTTTTATTCATGTAAAAATTTTTATTTTATTGTCTTATAGGAACTTTGGCCAAATTTATAAGACCAAAATAAAATCATTATGGTATGAAATTATAAAATATAAAATAAAATTAAATTTATACTAACGATTATTTTGTAAAATGTCAATGGGTACCTAATTGAAGTATAAACAACTACTGAGATTAGGACGGAAAACCGGAAAGAGTTGTATGATTCAATAACACATCAACAAATATCAACAAATATAAATAAACAACTGTTGACAAGTGAGTTTAATTCACGAATATTATTAAGTTTTACGAAGCATTTATGTTTTATTTATAGGGGTGCTTATTTCGTTTTTTTTTTTTAATATTTTGGAAGTAAAGACTTGATGGATTAATTCTAATTAAAAAATATTCGATTTGGTTGAATGTATTTACACAAAAATTCCTTTCGTATGAGGTAATTTATTTTAAAATAAAATAGCTTGCCTGACACTCTTGACACAGCTTCTGCTATATCACATCTAAAAACATGGCACTGATAGATAGCTGACTCCTGAGTATCACCATGTGACCAGGTGAAGGCAAAGCAACTTGCCTCAGCTGTCTCCAATGAGCCACGGGTGTAGAATACAATTCTATGTATTTCATATCGGGAAATAACAGAATTTGTATTTGCATCATAAAGCCTATAATGATGATTATTATTAAATAAACATGCATTTTATTACTTATAAATTCATGAATGTAGATACTTACACAACAAATCCTTGAGAAGATGATGGCACAGAGACAGAAACTTTAATACCCTGATCATAACTTTGTTCATTTAATATGGCCATGTTTCTTTGAATTTCAGCCTCAGATTTTGGGGCATTTATTGCAGCAGCACCCAAATATGTAACACCAGAAAATATTGTACATTCTTGGTCAACATCTGAAACTTTTGAAAATATTTAGTAATATATAGAACTATGGTGCACAATCAATACCTTCATCTTCCTCCTCACTAGAATCAGGTTTCATTGCATCCTGTTTTTCTGTTGGAGATATGTCCATTGTTAATGGGTCCTTTCCCAATGGAACAGCCCTATAGAATGTTGACTGCCCAATTTTTTTCTCATCATCTTCTATGATTTCATTCATGTTACCACCACTTTCTTGCAATACCTCAGTAAGGGCGTTCTTCAGTTCATTCAAGTCACCGTTTTTGAAGTCCAAAGTGGGTGTCCTACTAACTCCGGGTTTTTCTCCAACAAAATCAAATTCCTCACTAGTAGCTACTGACTCATTTGATTTAACACTTAAACTATCCTCCATAACGAACTAAAACCGAGTTTTCTTTGTGTTTTGAAGATTGCGAGGGCTAATAAATACATTCGTTTACCTTATATATTTACAATGTGAATATATAAATGAAATCCATTTGCATTTCTACATTTTGTTAAATTTATTGTCAGAATAATCCAATGCGAACAACTGATTGTGTCGTACAATTTGACAACTAAAATGCCGCATTGTTGTCACTTATTTATTTTACCTCTATACTAATTGATTAAAAACAAATTTAATATTAAAATTTACACAACTACTGAAATGATATATAAAAATTTTTAAATTTTATGTTTATTTGAATATAACAGTATTGTTCAGTTTTGTTGCATTTGACGGGAAAACTTTGGCAACCTGACCTACTTCTTATAAAGAAATTTATACAATATCATAGTTTTTTTTTAAATATATTCTAATATTTAAAAAGAGCCTGCATGAAATGCAACAAAAATAAAAAAGGATGAATTTTTCTAATTATAGTTATATAAATTCATAACCTCAAACAATTATAACAGTCAGTTATTAGTGTCATCATTGTAAACAATCCGGTGTAAACAGTATGGTTTATATACATTTTCCTTCGAATTTTACCGAAGAAGAGCAAATGCTGCAGACAAAATATCAAAAATTAAAAAAGAAAAAAAAGGCATTACAAGCCCTAAAGTCTCCAAAACCAGAACCAGAAAAACCAATTACCCCAAAAAGGCCTGCTGAAGCCAGGGATGCTCGAGAAGTCGCTAAGAAATTGATCAAGTCTGGTGCCATCCAGCCCATTTCAAAACAGCAAAAAGCACCAGAACAAGGTTTTAAGAGACCTCGAGGACTTGAAAGAAAATTAATATCAGACAAAATTGTCAGTGGATATCAGCCTTTTTCTGCCGTACAGATGGAAGAAGGCCCAGATAATCCTGAGAATAAACCGCCAAGAATTAAGAATTTATATGACACTTTTGCAACTGCCAGAGACAGAGAAGAAAGAGGTAATTGAATTTTATTTTATCAAGTTATAATGTTAATAAGTTTTGATTGATTTTATAGGTTTGACTGAGAAACAACGTGAAAAACCAGAAAAGCCACGTTCTGGAAATACCATATATGTTTCTGGATATAAAATAAGTGAAGATTTCTTGAAAAAACATTTTTCCACAATTGGAAATATTATAAACATCTCTATGGAAATAGAAAAAAACAGAGGATTTGTAACATTTGATAAGGTCAGTCCCTTAACATAAATGATTGAAGTGACTAATACTTTTAATTTATTGTAGGTGGAAGCAGCTGAAAGGGCAATAGCTGAAATGGATGGATCAATGGTATCTGGAATTCAACTAAAAGTTTCTTTGGCCAGAAGACAACCTCAAATAGAACCAATAAATGATGTAACTTCATCAGCTGCTTGGGCAACCTTAGCATCAAGTCATTCACAAAAAGGAAATCACAGAGATAAAAGAGATTTGGTTTCTTATGATGACATGTTTGACTAGATTTAAACATAATATATTTTATTCAGTTAATACATATTAAATACACTATTCTAATACTAATTGATCTGCCTCTTTCTTCGTCGCCGTTTTTAATTTTATATCAGACTTCGCAGCTTCATAGAGTTGAGATGATTTGATGGCGGCAAATAGAGAAAATAGCAAATGCAAAGATTGTATCTTGTTTTTGTTTGCTGGTATGCTAAACACTTCACAAACTGTAGTAACATAATCTGATAAACTACCATCACTTTCTGGTTTTGGAAAACCATTTTTCTGTAGATGTGCTTCCATTTCTTCTGGCCATTCTTGCATTAGATCATCTAGATCAGGCATTTGCCTGAAAATGTATATATATATATATATATATTTTAATTTTTACATATGTAAATTTTAAAGACTACTTACTCTGAATATCTCACAACTGGTGATGATTTACTCTTGTGTAAATCAGAAATATCTTTTATCCACTTGTCAATAGTTTTAGCATTTTTTTCAACATTATCAATTTTTTTCACAATCTACAACAAGAAATCTTAAAAACAGTACAATTTTTACTTGTTCAATACATTTACCACGTTTATATTCTTATCATTAGCTTTGACTGATGACGCCCTTAGTTGTAAATGCAACAAAGCAGGATCGCTTTGATTGGCTGCGGGTTCATCCAAAACTTCAAGACCTAATTTTAATTGGTCACTTTTGAACGGTTCTCCGTTAAGATCTAATTCTGGTGCCATTACTTTAAGAAATGCATCTATATCGCCAACAGCAGGTAAAAACTCCGGAATGAACGGCTTAAATTTGTAATCCAAATCAAGTTTTTGTGGAATGTATCTGAAAAAGCAATTTATAAGGAGTGAAATTAAGTATTATAAGAAATTACTTGGTGATGTATTGAAAGATTTCTTTAGTTTCACTATCAACATCCAAGTTTTCATATTCCTTTGGGTCATATTCCCCAGGAAATGATTTTTGTTTGTCATTTTCGCTATCATCTTCACTGTCACTTGAAAGCTGGGCTAGTTTCTGAATTTGTGGTGATCTAAGCCTTTCGTTGGTCGATGTTGGAGATGGAATCTTATCCTTGTGGGATCCATGACGTGGTAAAGGTTCTGGAGCCTTGGAACTTGATGGCTAAAATATTAAAATATTAATTTAATTATTATTATAAATTATAACATAATACTTCTCCAATTGCGCATAGCTCTCTAGGACTAATCTTAGGACTAGGATTGGAACCATCTGAATCGGAATCACGATCGGATTTGTTTGAATAAAATTCAGCATTAGATTTTTTTAAAAATTCCTCTATATTCTCCTCATCGTCATCCTAAATATTAAATTGTTAATTTCAGTTAGTCTTACTTCATTTTATTCATATTTACATCAACTATGGAAAAAGAACGTTGCATTTTCAAATTTCAGTTTTTCAGTTTAGTTTGTTTATAATTTCCATAAAATATCATGAACACAATCTACCACTAATTATAAATATATTTGTATTTTAGTATCCTAGCAACAAAGAATTGAATTCAAAACAAGTAGCTAAAATTAAACAGTTCTTTTAAGTAGATTTAGAAAGCCTATGACGAAAATTAATTAAACTGATTGCCTTTTTAGAGGAATATAATTTTTATATTTCAACTATAACAGTATCTTAATTTCATGTTGTTAAAATATGTAAAATATAAATTAGTTTAATTGAAATTAACATTGATTAAGTTGTATATTTTCTTTAAATCACCAATAAAGTAGCAATCAGTAAATATTAAATTGTATAAATAATTTTTAAAATATCACACGTAGCTGCCTAATTATTTTTTCATATGTGTCATCAGGTAAACGTCAAATCAATGATCTAACCTCAATCCGACATTTAATATTTTAAGTTAGGATGTAGTGTTTATAAAGCAATAATATTGTAATAATAAAACTATACAATGTGGTTTTTAACAGCAATCAGCTATTTAGCAATTTTAGTACAAGTTCTGTTCATTACAATATCAATAGGTAACAATAAAACACATCATATATTCTAATTTAATAATCATATTTCAGCGGCTGGCCTTTATTACTTGGCAGAATTAGTTGAAGAACATACTTCTATAGCAAAGAAATGTATTTGGTGGATGAATTTGGTAAAAAAACTAAATATTAACTATTGAATAGGAAATTAATTATTAATTTTTGTTTCAGGTTGTAACAATACTATTTTCTTTATTATGGCTGTTTGAAAGTTTCCCCATATCATTAATAATATGTGGACTCCTAGCTCAATTGTCTCATTTTGTTATACTCATTAATTTTCCATTTGTTGTATTCTTATCTCCTGGATTTTTGGCAGCTGTTGCCTTTATAGTCATTAACCACTATTTAGCATTTCAATATTTTGCAGAATATTATCATCCATTTTCTGAGGTATGTATATAAATTTTTAATTTAATTTATTAAAATAATATAAATAATTTCAGGTTATTGCCTATTTCACATTATTTTTATGGTTAGTTCCATTTGCACTGTTTGTTTCACTGTCTGCAAATGACAATGTATTACCCACAACAGCAGACAGAACAGAAAGTGATGTAGTTTCCAATTATTTTTCAAAAAGAAACAAGAAATATGGACTTCTAACATTTTTCAATTATGCCAAAGACACTTTACTTCCAGTAAGATCAAAAAAAGGGTTTTAAGTATATTTATTCCAGGTTTTAGACTGAAATTTTTGTTCAGTACATGTACAAACTAATTGATGTATCATTAGGAAAGTTACACTTTTTCTTTAATGTGGTTTTTGTATATATTTGAAAATATATTGTCTAAGTAACACACTTTGGTTTAATTTTAAAAAATAATTTATTTCAACATACCAATGCTACAATTTATGTCATAAATTATTTTACAAATCTATGATTTTATATATTTTTATCAATATGTTTTTAATCAAATAATAATCATTATTCTTTATATTGTCCTTCAAATATTTTAAAACATTATTGTTAAAATAGTTATTAAACCTATCTTTAAATTTGTCAGTTTCATTATCCTCTAAATGAAACATTAGTATCATATCTAAACTATTAATTATTAATTTTCTTGAACAGTTATCCATCATTGGGCCCTCACATTCTTTCAGTGACTTCAATAATGAATCTGTTATATTTTTTAAATTCTGAATTCCAGAGGTATTCTGTTTCGTATCATATAATAGATTAATAAGCAATTGGGAACTGATATTTGCAGTAAAAATGTTTTCAGCAAATAAATTTAATTCTCCTCTTTCAAAAATCTGCAACGAAAATAAGTAAGTGTGTTTTTAATCTTTTTACAAATAATACTTACCGCAGAAACATCATTGCTATGGTCTGGAAAATGCCTACAAGACCACGAAAATAAAAAGTTTATAGCTTCACGTTTAGGTAAAATTTTCGTGCAGGTATTTAATAAGCTTTCTTTAATCCTTTCGGGTATTACTAAATTGGAACTAAAATAAGAATTTTTTGTTATTTTAAATATTTAAATTAAAACGCGCTACTTACTGGGTCGAAATTTTACTTCCAAACGCTGTCCTCACAAACAAGGTACTTAAGGAGTTTCTTACATCTGCGTCGTCATCTTCTAATAGAATCATACATATATTCAACACATTTATAAGATCAGCACCTATAAATCAAAATTGCATTTAAATTTAAAATATAATTTATTATAAATACCTTGTAAGATAGGAGCCTCCTTATCAAGAATCAACGTATTCATTTTAGCGAAAAAGTTTCCTACTACCAGTCTCCCATAATCTGGTGCAGCTGGAGATGCTAACTCCATTAATACTGCGATAAGTCCTTTGAAACTCAATTCCGCTAAATCTTTATCATTTATTGAAGATAGCAAAGTAGTTACACAACTAATTACTACACTGGCCAAATCCTTATCAGCATCTTTACAAATATCAACGAATAAATCTAATGTCTTTTGTGTGTCCTGGTTTAAGTTTTTCAATATACAAGGATAAAAACATAACAATAAAAATAGTAAAATATCTGTATAATTGTTTTTGAATTTAAACATCCACGCTTGTTGCTTGTAGAAATTTAAAATACAATCATGACAGGAACGTAGCAAAAGTCCTATATTTTTCCTTTCAAGAGCGTTTATGATGGAAGTTACATTTTCTGGAATTTCAATTTCTTCTGTTTCTAATATCGGATGTGGAGGGATGTGATTGTAAAATTTCATATTTGCATATATTAAGAAATTTAAAGCATAACATTTCATTTTATTATCCTTCCCATTCAAATAATGATTTAGGTTTAATTTCAGTATATCATAGCTTTTGTCATCTAATTTGTCCAACAACAACACAGTCAGTAATCCCATTTCTGCTTGAATCAATGGTGATTGAACAGTAATTGGACAAGAACTTTCTAAATGATAGTTGGTGATTAAGCTTACCAATTTTTTAAATAAAACGTCATCTCTGAATTGCTTAAATCTAAAATTATGTGAATTATGTCTGACGCTCAAATTCAGTTTTACTATTATTTTTACCTTATTATCATGAATGTTATAACTTCCACATACAATAAAAGCGTTAAATGGGAATGTATTGTACCAGTATTTTCAAATATTTTTAAAGAATCATTTATACATTTTGCTATATTAAGGTCCATTGGTATACTGTTCGATTTTATTAAATATAACACCTGTAATAATTTGCCACTGCACAAATTGTCCTTCTCCTGCTCTGATATACTATTAAAACAATTTTCAAATATGCCTTTAAGATTTTCTTTTGGAATTAGAGGAACTGATGCTCTGGCAGCTAATTCACGAGTTCTATAAAGAGGATTTGCCAAACAAATTGACAAAAAAGGGAGATATGCATCACTCTGAAAAAACCTAATTATTATTTGTATAATATAATAGTACCTTTGTCACCTGTGCGCTATATTCCTCAATATGTGAAGGATACAATCTTGCTAGGATCATTAAAATTGGATGTAAAATAAGACTGTCTGATCTATCACATTCTTCACTCAGTGACTTGAATAAAAACTGAAACAGTTCTGGATACCTCATGAAAAATACTCTAACAGTCAATCTGTTTTTCATGCTTAAATCAACTGAGTCTTGAGTTCTTTGCACTCCAAACATTCTTGTCATGAGTGCTGAATACAACAGTGTGGATGAATTTCTTATCTATAATCAATATCAAAATTCATACAATATTAAAATACAATGATGGTACACTTACACCCCAAGAAGGGCTTTTAAATCCAGTAATTGAAACCACCATGGTCTGTCCTACATACATTGACACCATTTCTCCTAATTTACTGTGTCTGAACAACGCTCTTAAAATGTTCAGAGAATGCATGCGAAATTCGTCGTTCTCAGAGCTTGTATTTTTACAACACTTCAATAAGGACTGTATGGTATCATGAAAACATATTTTATCATATGATAGGTCTGTAGTTAAAATGGACTAAAAATCACAAAATTGCAAATAATATTTAATTTAATATCTAGATTATTACCAAAATCATAAAAGGTAATCCTGCACTACGTCTAGTGGCGCATAACTTATTGGAAAGTTTTGTTCCTGTGCAAAGATCTAATACGTTTTTCAGCCACTGTGAAGGCAAACTTGAAAGAGTTTGATTCCTTGACCTACAAAATATTATGGCTAATTTTTTACAGAAAATATTTGTTACGCAATAATGCTTACTCCCAAAATGCCTGAGATACAATCGAAAATCCAACGTACGCTTGTTCAAACACGCCCCTGTGTTTGCTTTCTATAAATATATCAATAAAAAACTGTCCAATACTAATTAATAAATCCTGTGAAACCATTGTAGTCCTTTCTTCCAGTTTTACGGATTGACGAACGATTTCGGCTAATAACAAAGTCATTTCTTTCATAGTTCTCCATGCATAAACTAGTACCATTTGAGCAATTGCTGATTCATCAGTTTTGAAAATTTTTGCATTTTCAGGTAGATATCCTTCAGGTGAAGGATTACAAACTATTGGCATAATATGCTCTTTGATTTTAAAGCAGGTGTCTATTAAATCTTTAAACAACACTGCATATTCTGTGTTGTTATCACTAAAAATGCATATGAGAAAAGCTAATAATTTAATTGAATAATTACTACTCACTTTATTTTTCGTCTCTCTAATAAGTATCTTAGGCTTAATATAATGCCATATAAAGAATTTGTTAGGTCTCCCACATCAATTTCCACATTAGACTGAGTTAACAAAAGCTCAGACAAAACAGTCAGTGTAAGGAAATATACATCATTCAAATTGCTGCGTTTATAAACAGAATAACGGCTCATAATATCATAAAAATGTGGAGAAATAACCGATAATTGCAACATATAGACAGCTGACAAAGTATTGCTGGGTTTAATATCACAAGCCATTTTAATACAGTTATGAACATATGTTTCCGAAACCTGTAAATCCTAAAATAACAATCCACAGCTACAGTAGTAGTTATACAACAAAAGGCTGAACTCACGTCAAATCCCATCAATTCCGGTGGTAATTTAAGCAGAATTGATAAAGCCATTTTTTTATTAGATTCATAACTATCATACAAAATATTCTGACAATTTAATACATCTTCTTTTCTCCAACAATGTATCCAATGTTCCTTCAAATATGGTTCCACTATTGAAAGAAGTTCAAGTGATGCTGAACGTCTAGAATAATTTGCATCTACTGTTAAATTACTAATTAGCAGTTTTGCAAATGATTTTATAAAATTATTATAATAATCAACTATTATTTTATATTCTTCATTATCTGTAACTTTTTTCAAATTTCGCAGAATAACGTTATAACTTGCATCATAACGTAACAGCGCATTTTTATAATGCGTTATAAGTTGTTTTCTGATGTTAGGCACTTGTGAAGTTATGTTATAAGTCAAATAGCTCAATAAATATTCAAACTCCCACTCCAAAAATAGCTCAGTACTTTTTTGGCTGTCTACAATGAGTGCTAGTGCCGAAATTCGTATCTGGGATTAAAACATGACATAATTAATGCAGGAATATTTCAATTTTTATCTATTTACCTCATCATCTTGGTGCCATTTATACATTTCTAATTTATTTTTCTCAACCAATCCCCTCCAATAATTTCTGTTGTCTTCTTGCGGAATTACAATTCGTGCGTTTCTTGCAAGTTTTAAACATTTTAGTAGAACACCATGCTCTTCCACACTAAGGTTTTTTCCTGGTGGAAAACTATAAGAGAGTAAACATTATTTGTATCATATATTAGCAATATTAATCTCACATTACATTTTATTAATTATAGTTGGGCATACTTTAAAACCAGATGTTATTATATTCTGATAGGATACTGTATTTTCAGACTTCTCTTTGAGATGTTTGGCAATGGGAAGAATCCAAATTTTATAGAAAGTTTCTTCATCTGTTTCTTTGTAGTGTAATTCCAAAAACAATGAATAAGTTTTGCAAACCTATAACAATTACAAAATATAATATACTAGAAACTATATAACTTTTTTATTACATTATCTTGTAAGGTGATGTCACCTAATAATTTAATTAATTTACTAGGTAGTTTATTGTAAGTTTCTAATAAAAAATTACAGCCATAATAAATTCCTATCTGTTCTATTATAACAAACCATGCTGCACTTTCTTCTGAAGAGGAATGCATATTCTCAAGGAGAATATCTAAACATTCATTGTGACCTGTAAATAATAATGAGTATTTTAGAAGAATATTAAAAATATTAATGTTCATACCATTTTTTGAGTGAAATGCTGAAAGAGCAACAAGATCAGCAGAAATAATCTTTATATATTGTCTAACAGTATCTACAAAATGATCAACATGTGACCAAACATGTTGCAAACCTAATATAAACAATCCCTTTACTTTATCAACAGGTAAAGATTTTAAATGTTTGCCAATCATGCTTAAAATTCTACTGACTTCTACTATCTGTGGAGGATTTGTTGTAGCTCTAAAAATTGTATTTTTTTATATAGTACCTATTTATATTTGTTGAGCATAGTTACCTCTTAGCACAAGACACCAGTTCTTCATAAAGAATTGTAACCAAATCCTTATCACTGATTTTTATATTTAGTAATTTATTAGAAGGTATTGCATTAAATACTGCTGAATAAATAACTACTTTATTGTTTTCATTAAAGATATTATCAAAGCTACAGTTTTTAAGAGTAAACCATATTTTGCAGTTAGAATTTTTAATTAGGTCCAAAACTGGACAGTCATTATATTCCTATAAAAATGTCATTGTACAATTATATAAAAATTTAGTAAAATACTTACAAAATGTTCTACTTCAGATTCAGGTAATATCATTAATAGATTTACCAACATTAGGCCACATTTAGTTTTAATATCATATCCTAAATTGTCATATTTTAAGATATCATAACACTGTTTTATAAAATTGAATGAATAATTCTGTGCCACATTGCTCTTGAAGTTATCATTTTTAGCTAATCCTGATAATATTTGTTTTAGTATAGAGTTAATAAGTAAAATTAACTCTTCATAGCTAGCTACATTTGGATATTTTAATCTACACAAATAATAAATATATTTATTTACAAATTATATTTATGTGAAAATGCATACCCAATTTGATGAACATATCCACTCAAAATTAAATTATACAATGGGAGAAGCTGATTTAAAGTATAATCATTGCTTTTTTGTAAATTGGAAATTATATATAAAAAATGTTGAACATGAGAAAATTGCTTCATGTTACATTTTTTTTCATTTTCAATTTGAGCTGTCAAGTCTTTTATTCCCTCTATAGCAAAATTAACTACATTTAATTTACTTATTTTTTCCTGAAGATACTTTTTAACATTTTTCTTTCCATTGTATTTTGTAAACAATTCTATTATAACAATTCTGGCTTCACTCTTTATAGGATCCTGTGACTCACTATATAAATTGAACTAAAAGATTATTAACGAGGTAATATCAGGTAATTTATAAGGAAATATATTTTCTTACCATTGAATTAATAATATTTTTTATATCATTATCTTGTGTTGATTCCGATAACTTTTGAGTTAGAACACAAAGTGGTTCTGAACTCAAAATTGTGCTATGTGACTCAAACGAAATATTCATCTTTTTATATTAAATAATTATATTAATAACCCATAGTCAACAAATTTTTAAAATATACACATGTGTCAAACATCTGAAGTTATAAATTTAGGTTAGAGAGGGTCAAAAGAACTAAACTAAAAATTAGAACTGTTCTAGTAGAACTACCATTGTACATAAAACAAAATCGACTGATAGTGTTGTTTTATTTTAACCTAAAATATAAATAAATAATCATAAATAATTTTTTAAAATGGAAGAAATTAATGCTTACAAAGAACAGGTATATTTTGAAAATATAATATAGGAAAAAACATTCTCTTTTAATTTTAGCTTAGACAAATTGAAGAGGCATTAAAAGCACCATTAAATGACACTCAAAAGAATGAACTGTTTGTTTTAAAGAATTCCATACTGGAACTGTTATCTTTGACAAATGTTGAAACTGACCAAGATGCCTCACAAAGTCAATCAAAAAGTTTGGATGATGAATATGCGTTATTCATGGTAATCAAAATTTATTTGTTCTTATATATTTATTATGTAGACATTTTAGACTGAATTATATAATGAAAGTACAAAGGAACAAAATTGTGATAAAAATGATTCAAAACAACAAAGGAAATTTGATTTGGAATCATTAGAAGGGATGAAATGTAGGGCTCCATACAAACATAATTGGGGAAACATTGTTTATCATAATGCTATGGTTTGCAGCATAATATCTGAAGATTTATCAAATGAAGAAGATATTAAGGCACAATATAAAAATTTTTAACTATAATGAATAACAGTCAAGCTTTTAGGTTCGAGTTTTGTTCATGAATCCAACTCACCAAAATATGGTACCATGTCCTTACTACTTTGAAAAAGATTGCAAATTTTCAGAAAAAGCTTGCTATTATTCCCATGGTGAAGTGGTTATGCTTTCTAGTCTACAAGAATATACTGAACCAAATTTTGATAATCTCACTGCTGGTGCTAGTGTTTTAGCAAAGGAGAACAACTTGTGGCACAGGGCAAGAATAAAGAAAATTTATGATAATAAATGTGTGGTCCGATTTGAAAGTAGTCAGGAATCTGTTGAGCTTACCTTTGATCATTTGTTACCACTTGGTGATGGTGAGGAAGGCACTGAAACTGAGGGCAGTGATGAAGATGTCTGTGAAATTGATGATGTTATAAATATGAGTTTAATGGTAACTCCTAGTAGTCAGGCTTTCGGAGATTGGGAAAAACACACTAGGGTATAAATTTCTTTATTTTTCTTAAAAGGTACTTTAAACTTTGTGTATTTTTAGGGTATAGGATCAAAGTTGATGCAGAAAATGGGCTATATTGTAGGAACTGGGTTAGGGTCTCGCTGTGATGGTAGAATTGATCCTGTTTCTGCAGTTATTCTACCTTCTGGAAAATCTTTAGGTAAAGCCTGTTTTTTGAATGAATGAAATTTATAGTTATATGTTCTAAACATTTAGATTATTGTATGAAACTACGAGAAAATGCAGGAGGCGACAAAGATTTATTCAGTGTTGAACGCAAAATGAAACGACTACAGAAAAAACACGAAGCACAGAGTAAACGTAATTACGAAAATGAGAAAAAGAAAGTCGATATGTTCAATTTTATAAACAAAACACTTTCGGGACCATCTGGATCGTCGCACTCAAAAAGCGATCATCGACGTGAAATAAAAAAAGAGACCTCCAGAAATTTGAATGTGGCCAGTTTACAGACCGACGAGAGTATCAGAAAGGTTGAGAGGGATTTATATAAAATTAAGGAATCACTAACTAGACACACTGATAAGACTTCAGCAGTGCATATACAACTTAAGGAAAAATTAATCTGCAAAGAAGGCGAGCTGAAGATGTTGCAAAGTCAAGCTTTGAATATAAAGAATGAGCAAAATGTTAGAAATGATAAGAAGAAATTGACTATTTTTTAATGCATTATAATATTATTAAATTGTGAATTGTCAAATAACTTTACATCTCAGGGTTTATTCATGTAATAAATATTAATTTCACTCATTTGTTTTTCTAATATATTCCTTAATCCTAAAAAAATGAGCGCACAGGAAAAATTAAATGTCATTAATATATTTACTTAAACAACATGAGAAATAAGACAAGTGCAATAATAATAAAATGCACATTTATTGTTCAAATTTCTATGTAAATTACAGAAGAAATACATAACTTATGTGATAAAATATTAAAATAATTGTTACAACATAAAATCTTAAACTAAACACCTTTCATGTCCATCCAAAAACAACTGGGTCAGTCTCAATAGTAGGCCTGATAAAATCACATTAAAACAAAATAAAAAAATAATCTCATGAAGTTATAACTAAAGCTGAAATATTTAACTTAGAACTAAGTGTTACAAGACTAGGCCAGTTGAAAATATAAGACAAAAAAGGTAATAATGCACAATACAATCAATTTTAATTAGAGGAGACTCGAATAAATAAGGGCAAAATAAATAAGTACTTTCTGAATTATTATTTTATAAAAAAAATAATCCAGAAACCATTTTTCTGAATTTACTATTGGTATACAATGTATGGTATACGAGTTTGCATTGAGGGACTATTAGACTGCACTACACACACAAAACTGGATTAAAAACTTTGTTATTGCCCATTGATGTAAAACTAAATCAGGAACATGAATTACGTGACTTGTGTGTAAACACCCCAACAAAATGAATGTGTTTCATGTTTGTAAAGCGATCTGGAAGCCCCTACGTCCTATCATTACGGTATACATCAGTAAGCTTAAAGCTGCGTCCCTTAGGGCGACAGTTCCTGCGGATGCATCGGGTCGTATCCGCAACTGCTGGCATCGTACGCCGAGCCCTGGTCGTAGGCCGATCCCATCGAGTAGCCCATCGAATCCTGTGGCGGCGCCGGTGACATCATCGGTGTGGGAGTGCCGCTATAGGGTGAGGCGCCCGCCGCCTTTTTTGCTGCGTACAAATTCGCCTCTTCTTGCGCCTTTCCAATGTTCTTCTTGTATCTGTTAATGAAAATTAGTAGCAGAATTATCAACGCCACTTTGGTTTTAAGTACAATATTAGTGATACTTTTCAAAATAACTAACTTTTAATTATATAGTTATTAACTGATCCTGCTATAACCAAAAATCTATTAACTAGATAAGTTTTTATGGTATAATCTTTGTCAAAGTTTAATTAATATAATTTTTGTTTATTTAGTCTACCTCTCATTTTTTTACCGGACACTTATGTGGTATGACTCAATTAATCCATTTTTTATTTGTCTAGAAAACAAGAAAGGATTTAGTTCTCTGATACTTTTAATTGAATGTATTGATTCAATATTTGTTAATAAAATTTGTAACATTTTTCAAGAGCATCTTAAGTTTTTAGAGATGTTAGCAATATTTAGATTTTGATGTTTCATATTAATTATAATTTCCCTCTTATGTGGATTGTAGTTTATTTTTTCCCAACGAAAATGTGTTTTTAATTAAAAAAATCCTAATAAGAATAAACTCTTATTATTTACAATATTGTTAAATATATTTGAATGTGTTATTTTTTTTGCCAACCAAATTAGACTAATATGTGAGTGTACAGTAAATATTTTCGTCATTTTTAAGAAAAAAAAAAAAAAAACAGAAAATGTATAGAATATTAAAATATGACTTATACCAATCGAAAACCGTTTGATCCAACTTGAGAGAGACATCGTGCACGACAGAGACAAAAAAGTCTGAAAATTTGCTTAGTAGTGTCTCTGTCATGCATAATGTCTCTCTCAATATTCAGTAGGATCAAACGCGTTCCAATCGGTATACCTACAAATTTTAGACAGAATCATTTGTGTAATATGTTACAAAATGTTTAATTTTGAATTATGTACCATTTTTATGATTATCACTTTATAATTTTATCTGTTTATTGATTTTTCTACTTTGCATTATGATTCTTTTTAATTAATAAAAAGTAATTACAGTCATAATCTTGTCAAATCAATTGTGGTATAAAAAATTTAACTGTATAAATGTAAACTTTAAAAATATTGTATTTCAAGTCAAAATGTTCAGATTATTGAATATGAAATTACTGAAATAATCGTACGACTAATATTTTATACAAGAAACAACGTTCACCTATCCAACGCCAACTCTATTTACCATGTGTTTCCGTAGTGTAGTGGTTATCACGTCTGCTTCACACGCAGAAGGTCCCCGGTTCGAACCCGGGCGGGAACAAACTTTTTTTATGTTTTTCAATAGGTTGATTATTTAAATACTAAACAACGTACAAAATATAATTAAGTCTTTTTAATTTGTTTTTTAGTATAAATTTATCTATTTAAAAAGTAAAAATTGAATATTTAAACCTCCCACAGAGGGTTATAAATTTATCATTCTGAAATATATTTATTTACATTAATTTAGAATAAATACAACCATTTAAAAGGCCCGACATAATAAAATTTACTAGTATTACTAAACTCACCTAATTCTTTTGTTGCCGAACCAATTCGACACCTGACTCACGGTGATTCCGCACTTCCGCGCCAGCTCCTCCTTGGCCTCCTCGCTCGGATACGGGTTGCTTAGGTGCGAATAGAAGTATTCGTTAAGTATCTCCGAGGCCTGCTTGCTGAAGTTGCGTCGTTTGCGACGCGCGTCCAAAAACCGCGACCTCAGTATCATGACGGCCTCGCATGTCGATTGTTTCAGCTGCATCTGGATCGAACTGAACTTCTTATGGATGATTTGGACCATACGTTCGATCTCCTTCGGCGTGATGGGCCTGGTGCGCGACTGTTCACGCAGCAGGTTCATCACGTGCGTGGTGAACTCGTTGCACGCTTGCTCGTACTTTTCTAATTCTTGGTGATAGATCTGACGGATTTGGGCCAGTTTGGCCCTATAATCCGAATGTTCTATCGCGTTGTCCGGCTGCCCTGGGAAAAGATCTAATTGAGATGAAATATAGGTTCGGACATCGATTTGGGCTTACTGTACTATGAGGGGAATATTCACAAAATCGAGTCAGTGGTTTTAGTGTTTTCACATTTATGCTTTCTGTTAGCAATTGCAAACAACTAACTGCAGTATTGTGAATATTTGGTTAAAATTAACTTTTAAGTATACAATTCATCCAGTACGTGAATAGTATCTGACAAGTTAACTTAAAAGATAATATATTAAATAAGGCACAATATGGTAAATGTTATTCTTTCTAATACATGTGGTTGAATATTTATGTTGTAAATTTCGTAATTTAAAAAGTTTCATCTTTTATCAGCATCTCATAGTACTGGATGAAATGAATATGTATTTAGTTTGTAATAATAATGCAATAGCCTAAGCACACTGGTAAAATTAAATTTTTAGGGTTTGTAATATATGGTACAACAAATAATTTAAATTGTTCAATTTACATAAAAATTAATATGAAGAAAATTTAATATTGAAGTAAAGGTGGGTGTTAAATTAGATTACTGAATAAGTTACATTTTTCAACAAGTTTGTAGTCATACATATTTATTCCAACAATCATATCTTAAATCATATTTCAAAATTATGTTTAATAATTTATTAAAACACATGTTTTTTAGAATTACATATTTTCATATGTAACTATTTTTTTGTATGAATGGTTACATCAAAAGCTAGAGATTTATGTATATATTGGTCAAACAATTTGGTTTACTTTTAAGGGAGTTTAAAGATATATTTAGAGCTACTTTAGATTTATGTTTTTGACCAACTTAATTGCAGAACCAATTATTTATTAGTTATATTTTATTAATAACATTATATGAACACTAATAAGACTTTCAAGATGCGGGTAAAACTAAACTATTTTGTTAATAATAATTGTATGATCCAATTTGATATTGCACTGTTAATAAAATATAATTATTACATATCTCTTTCTCACTATACATGTGCTTAAAATGCTACAAATTTATTGTTAGAAACATGCATAATGCATTAAAACATTATGAAACAAACTAAAACATACACTGTACTATTAATACTATTACATATAACACATAGAAATAATCATTATATATTTTATCTTAATGAGCATATTAGCATCATGTGATCCTCTTTTTTGTCCAATTGTACTTATGTATCTTTCATATTTATTTATAATAGGTTATTTATGTAACAGCATAAATAGAAAAGTTAATTTCAAAACATGGTCCAATAAACTAAATAAAAGTACTTACCTGCTTGAGCTGCAGCAGAACCAGATGCAGCAGCACCTGCACCGCCACCTTTCTCTGGACCAGCTACTCCTTCGGCTATCAGCATGTTGTCCAGCCTCATGAGTTGTGGGTCTGGGGGCTCCTCCTCTTGCGTATTCCTCAACGACAGAACGGTCTTTTCCTTAATTTCGCACAGGACAGAGAACAGAGCTGGCTTCATCCTGTGACAATTAAGCGTGTGTTTCCTTGCCTGCGCCTCGTCCAAACTCTGGTCCGTAATATTCATAATTTGTTGTAGGATTTCCCCTATATCTTGTTTGCGGGGCTCGTTTTCGCCCCCTGACGGGGCATCACCCTGCGGGTTCATACCGTACGGCTGCGGAGGCATCAAACCACCTCCGGCATGCCCCATCATTCTGCCAGGATCATCCATCACTTCCCGGACAGTTTAAACAGCTTAATGTTCGTTTTTTACAACAAGAAGCACATAAAACGTAATGGTGGGTGTTTGACAACACAGGTAAACAAAGCAGGTTTACGTTTTTAGGTGGAATAGTAGGGGCGCGTGCGCATATCCGACAGTTTTATAGATCTTTTTCAAGGACGCAACGCTGGATGCTGTATATTTTTGGGGCACGATCACAATTATCTGTTCGTTTCTTATGTCATGTTGGTAAACTGCGATTGATTGAAGCGCGGGAAAAACAAACATTCCATAATAATTACATACATTAATTTCTAATTTTAATGCAATTATTAGAAAACAAAAACAGTAAATCTCTTAATTTAGAGAGTATAATATTTTAGTTTACAAATACTATAACATTTTCATTCATTTGTATATGAAAATAAATAAGTATTTCATGTAAATTATGAGACTTGTTTAAAATTAGTCGTACAAACTAATCGTTATTTAAAAAAAATAATTTGTCTAGATGTAGTTAATTAAATTTCATTACATTTAAGTAAAATAATTTCAATATGGAAATATTTATTTAAATTCCTTAATAGCACCATCTTTTGATACATATACGAAACTTCCTCACACCAAATTCGGAAATAAAAGCAATGTTGCCAAAATTTACTATATTTTATCATTTCAGTAGAAATTAACATTTAGAGTTTTTATTAAAATTGATAGATATATAGATAATTTTAATGAAAAGATGATCTTTTATAATAATTAACATTAGTGCAAAATTAATTCAATATTAACACACTATGAGCGGGTCGGGTAAAAATACCCGTCTCGAGAACTGTTGATTGTTAGTGGACCGGGTAATTTTTACCTTTTTGAATGTACTTACTTTAAAAGCGGGGTGTATTTTATTGATTATTATTTTTTATCTAGGAAATAAGTGACAATTGTTATAAGAAAATAATTCAATACAAGCAGCATATTTAAACCAAATAATTTAAAATTCCACGTTTTCCATATTTAAAAATTTAATAATTTTAATGTAAAATATAAAAATCTTTAAAAAAATAATTATTAAATGTAAATCAAAAACGAGAGATGTTCTTTTTTAAGGCATTTTATGGAGTTAAAAACATACATATTAAAAATGAAACAATTAAAATCTGTTTAAATCCATAAAATGCGTTATTTCTTTAAATAACAAATTTTTTAATGCCTACCATTAAAATTTATAATTGAATCGGTTCATCGAATTAATTTGATCCGATTTTAAAAGTTTATGAAAATTAAAAATACAATTTTAAAATAGATTTTTAAAATATTTTATATTAAATTTACAAATTTACTTATTATTATCTAGATATTTATTGGATTAAATAAAGTAAATTATTTCAGATTTATTGTCACTTATAAATAAATCTGGCTTCTAATTATGTTAGTTAAATATTTGAAACAAAAAATACGAAATGTAATTAATTAATTAATTAATTATTAACAAACAGTTGCTACAACAAAATATATAATATTTGTTAATTTATAATAAAATCTTGTAATTTAATGTAAAATTACATAAAACTCAACGTTGATCAATTAGTTTGGTAGCTAGATCCTTTTCTCTATCTGTTGAGTGATGATACAACGTCGTTGTCATCTCTATGTTAAGTCGGTGGTGCGATTCGGTTTAATGCAGACTCTTGCGTTTAATTAGTGCCTTACTAACTTTACGTACTTAAAACTGTTTATGGACTTTTTTAACCATTTTATTTAAACTTGTTGAAATGTTTTTTTTTTGTTTATAATTTATTTTGATTTCATTAGAATATTAATTACATACAGTAAGAGAAGTGTTTGATCCATCTGAATCCTGAAAGAGACTTCATGTGCAATAGAGACAGTAAGTCTACCACTATGGGTAGTAGTAAAGTTACAAATATAAGTAATATCGCGTGAATTTTTAATACACATTTATAAAATAAGTTTAGGGAAAGAAATTTTAATTATTTAATGCCACACTTGGTTAAGTAAAGTATTGCGAAAATTATTAAATACCAACCAAGAAATTTTTAATAGTAATAAATATGAATAAAATTATATACTATAATTTATAATTATTTACAAATAACAAATATTCAGTTCTTACAGTAAGTAATGGAAATAAAATTATTTTTCTCTGTTTTTTAGAGAATCTAATCAGATAGTCTCTAGGATAAATAATTGCGTTCGATTTATTTTTAAATGTTATGTTTATTTTTTCTAGGCCAATGATCTTTTATAAAAACCTAAACATTTAAATTTTCTGAGAATTTGTATATTTTTTAGATCATAAAATTAAATATTCTATTTTAGCTTAAATAAATAGTACTATTTATAATATTAGAATATACTTAAAATTATACTTATTTCTTATATACGTAAAAATTAAGGTTTTTAGGAATTGTCTATTATAGTATACATTCTCTTTTAACTTTTATAAATAAAAAGAACTGTTCATTTTATTTTTAACCATCATATTAGCAAATATTAATTGTATACGTATACATAAGCATTTATATTTAATTTTTTATAATAGTTATGTGCATTTTAGTCAGTCTACTTACTCGTGTCGATTTGCATTCTTATATTTCAAAATTGTAAACTCAGATCTAATTATTGAATAAGTGTAATGTTTATAATGAAATGAATCAAATATAATTTTGAGCAAAAATGCAGAGGCGCTAAAAAATCTAAAAAATTAGGGATACAGTTTTGGAAAATGAAGATTGTATGTTCATTTTATCACAGATGTCGCGGTGTAAAAGGCACGCTCACAATTACACTCTCAGAATCGGTAATAAAATCTAACTCTCCAATCCTGTAAAATTGTTTGGTTAGGGTTGAGGATTGTAAACAAGCAATGGATATGAATGATCTGATTAAAAATATTAACACTATACCAGACTTATCAAAGGGATTGATATGTAGGACTTGTTTAGTTCCTCTTCAAGACGAAACAAATCAGATCATTTATAATGACGATATTTATAAGAAGCTAATGAATTGTACAACAATAACGGTAGACGAGTTAAATAATTCTTTTTTGGCCTTAGATTCCCATATTATATGCAATTTTCAGGTGGCTGAAGGTGATGGTTTGCCAATATATATCTGTTATAACTGCATGCAACAACTTTCTATTGTCTGTAAATTTAAAGTCCAAGTGGAATCTTCAGACAATACTTTAAGGCAGTTTGTTGAATACAGAAACAGTTTAAAAAATGAAGTTTCTAGAGATGAAATAATTGATGTATTAAAAACTGAAGAAGCAAACAAAGTTGAATTAGAATGTGTAAATGAGGACACTGATAATGTAAATGTTAAATATTACATTAATGTAAATAAAAAATTAAATTATTTATTTTAGAGTCATTCTGAGAATGATGATCAAGATGATCCAGATTGTGATTACAAAAATGACAGCAATGATACTGATGAAGATGTTAAGGAATGCAAATCTTGTGGTTTGGAAATAAGTGAAGATAATAAACACAACTGTAGAAAAAAACTGTTACGAAAACGAGGCAAAGAAAAGTTTGATGATTTTTGTAGTAAATGTGGTGAAGAAATTGATCTGGAAACTAATGAGAAACATAAATGTAAAAAGAGATCCAACAGTAAATATATAAAAAAGAAACCTGAACAAGAATGTATTGAATGTAAAAAGAAGTTCCCTTCTAAGGTAGCTCTTAAGGAACATATGAAAGGACATGGCATTATTCATAAGAATTATACATGTAATGATTGTGGCAAAAAGTATAATTCTCAATATGATCTAACAGTAAGTCTTACATTATATTAATATGTGTATGTTAATTTAAAGTTACATATTTCAAGGTACATCTTAGAAAACATACAGGATTAAGGCCATATGTATGTAACATTTGCCATAAGAGTTTCACAGATCCTAGAAGTTTCAAGAAACATGAAAAAATACATACAGGTTTATACAATCATAAAAATTTATTTTTATTTATTCAATTCACGTGGATTATTTTAGGTGACAAACAGCATCAGTGTGATATATGTGGTAAAAGTTTCATTCATTATTATACTCTGAAATCACATAAATTAATACATTCTGGACAGAAGCCTTATGTATGTGTGACTTGTGGACATGCTTGTGGTACTGCTTCACAATTGAAGCTACACAATAGACGCCACACACAAGAAAAACCATATTTATGCAGTCTGTGTCCAAAGGTAATGCTTTTCTTTTAAGTTTAATTGTGCAGTTAGAGTTACATTTGTTTTAGACATTTGCTCATAAGTCAGGACTGTCTGATCACCAGTTGAGGCACAGTGGTCAGAGAAATTTTATTTGCTCAATATGTGGTAAAGGATCAAGAACTTCCCAAGACTTGAGTACACATCTAAAAACTCATAGTGACAATAGGCCTTATAAGTGTAAATATGTGGAGGGTTGTGAGAAAAGCTACAAAACTAATAGCCAATTGAGAGCTCATATTAGATCCCATACAGGTAAAAATACAAATTTATTTGGTATGTAGTCATTAAGATTTTATTCTTATTTTAGGAGAGAAAAATCACTTATGTACTGTGTGTCCAAAAGCATTCAGTGATTCTAGTCAATTAAGAGTTCATATGAACATTCATAAAGGAATCAAGCCTTTTGAATGCAATGTTTGTGGCAGCAAATTTAGCCAGTCAGGTTCATTGAGAACTCATATGAAAACTCATGTAATTGAGGATGTAAAATATGAGAAGACATTCACCCAATTGTGTTAATTTTTGTGTAAAATTATTTTGTATTACAAAGAAAAAATGTTTTTAATTATTTTGACAATGTCACATATAGCTATATTAATATGTAATATTTGATTTATTATCCATATTTATTTGTTAATTGTATTTATTCATGTAAGTAAATTTTTATGAATTTATCACTTTTCATTATTAAATAAATTTTTTTTAGAAGTGATCTGTTTTAATTGTCCCTACAAAGTATTTTCCAGAAAAAAAACAATTTTGATTTTACAATGGCCAATCTTGCATAGCTTGTATCAATAAGTAATAATCTACACAATATGTTATGAAAAATGTAATATTTCTTTTTTATAGTTTTGATGTGTCAGTTTATTTTACTTTATCCCATTATGTTACATTTTACAGATTTTTAAAATTTCTATTAGTTTTATGATTTTTAATAATATAATTAATTTTTTGTTCTGCTTCAAACTAATTAAAACTTATTTTTCCTGTATCGTGGGTTGCATAGCTTTCTTTGAGTGACTCATATTATTGGACGAAGAAGAATTTGACAGGTGTTTTGTTTTTTAATTTGTTTAATCGAATAAGAACATTATGGAAGTATTTAATAAGATATATTCCCAAGTAAGCAGTTCTGTTAGTAGCACAGTATCACAATTATCAGGTGTTTTACCCGGTAATCCTGTTACTCGTGAATTTGATGCTGCAGCACATATTGCTTCAGCTGGACCAGGTAACTTAATCTATTAATCACAGTAAATAATTTACTAATTTATTTATTATTTAAGGACTATTATGGAAAATATACAAGGGCAGCAAACGTTCAACCAAACAGGAAGCTTCCATATTCGTTTTCGAAAAAAGACAACTGGAAAAGTACAACAAAACAGACAGGGAACTAGTTTTAGAAACATTGAGACGTGGAGTCACGCAATTAACTAAAATCCGCCACCCACAAATACTCACTGTTCAACATCCCTTAGAGGAGAGCCGCGAAAGTCTTGCATTTGCCACAGAACCAGTTTTTGCAAGTCTGGCTAATGTTTTAGGAGAAACTACAAATATGCCTCAACCTGCAAACATGTCAGATTATAAACTTTATGACATAGAAACTAAATATGGATTGCTGCAGTTAAGTGAAGGATTGGCTTTTCTTCACAATGATGTAAAACTTATTCATAAAAACATTTGTCCAGAGACTATTATTATTAACAATCAAGGTGTGTGGAAGATATTTGGGTTAGACTTCTGTGTGCACAATACAAGTCCAGCTAATAGTGTCCCAGTTTATCCATTTGAAGAGTTCAGTATGACTTTACCAAGTGTCTGTAGACCAAATTTGGATTATTTAGCTCCTGAGTGTGTGATTCAACAAAAACATTCACCAGCCAGTGATATGTTCTCCTTTGGAATGTTGTCCTTTGCATTAAGCTCTCCCACTAAGCAATGCATAACTCCAGTCAAAGATATACAGCAGTTTAAAAATAGAGTTCAACAATTAAAGAATTTAACACCTAGCAAGTTACAGTGTATGCCTGAGGCTCTTAGAGAATATACCAAGTTGTTACTTAATGTTTCACCAGAAGTTAGACCAGATGCTCACCAATTTGTTAAGGTATTAGTTAATCACTGAGGTTGTTAAAATATGTAAATTTATGTTATTTTTTAGATTCCTTATTTTGAAGATGTTGGCATTAAAACACTAACTTATCTGGATTCCTTGCTTCAGTGGGATAATTTACAAAAATCCCAGTTTTATAAGGGTCTGCCAGATGCATTGCCCAAGTTACCTCAGAGAGTGAAAGTGCAAAGGGTTTTGTCCTGTTTAGTCAGGGACTTAGCACAGCCTGCAATGGTGCCTTTCGTACTCCCTAGCATATTTGACATTGCTCAGGAATGCACTCAGAAAGAATTCTGTACTTACATACTTCCACACCTCAAAGGTGTGATGAAACTGATGGAACCAGTGCAAGTAATATTACAGTTTTTTGTGGAAGTGTTATTTTTTTATATAAATATTTTTTATTTTTAGATTCTTCTAATAATGTTACAAAGAATGGAATTGTTACTGAAACTGACTCCCGCCGATGACGTCCAGCAACACGTCCTCCCAATGTTGTATCGCGGTCTGGACTCGGATTCTCCCCAAATCCACGAGTTGTGTCTGTCAGTTTTACCCACGTTCGCTGGTCTTTTGGACCATGCCAACGTAAAGAACAGTCTTCTCCCACGCATTAAGCGCTTATGTTTGACCACTAACACACTTTCAGTGAGGGTAAACTGTTTATTGTGTGTGGGGCGACTACTGGAGCACTTGGACAAATGGTTGGTGCTGGATGAGGTTCTGCCGTTCTTGCCGCAGATACCTTCAAGAGAGCCAGCTGTTCTGATGGGTATTTTAGGAATTTATAAGTTGGCAATGAATCATAAGAAACTAGGTATCAGTAAAGAAATCATAGCTTCCAGGATTCTACCGTTTTTGATTCCACTTTGTATTGAAAACGGTTTGACGATTGCTCAGTTCAATGCACTTGTCGCTCTTGTAAAGGACATGTTTCAATTGGTAGAAACTGAGCATAGGACGAAACTTGAACAGCTAAATTCTGTAAAAGATGAACAGAAAGCCCTATCCATGAATATGCCTGAAGTAACTTCAAAAGCACAGCCCGCGAAAATGGATAACGCATTTACAGGTCTTGGTCTAGAAACCTTTGCCAATTCTGTTACTATTCAGGATAAACAAAATTTGGCGCAACAACAAGAGGCAGCAAAATTGTTCACTGCCCAACCTAGCATTGAACCATTGAAAATTGAAAAAACTAAGACTTCTCCACCAAAAGATCTAACCTCCAGTCTCATTCAAAGCCCAACTTGGACTGAATCACCCAAAATACAAACTCCTGCTAACATCAATTTAAATTTGCAAATGCAAACATCCCCAAGCCCCATGTGGAGTGGACCGCCTAAAATACAAAGCCCCCCAAATATTAATATGGGCTTGCCCATGCAAAATTACAAACCACCAATTAATCAAATTAATCAACAAGGTCAATGGGGAATGAATCAAAATTCAAATCCGTGGTCTAGCAGTCAACCATCAACTAATATGAATTTTGGAAAAAATACAACCGGACAAAATTGGAGCGCTTTGGATAATCTTTTGCCGACGACTAATGCGAACCGGATGCCCATGAATCAAATGTCGTTTAACCAACCACTCATACCCCCGTCGAATAACAATACCGGTGCGAGCGGTAAGCTTTCTAGTGATGACATTATGGATCTGTTGAGTTAATTCCATACTGACTGATTATGTTGTAATATTGTGTTTGTAATGCAATCTACGATTTTTGGTAACTTTAGTAAACTTAAAACATTCCTGTGAGTAGTACATCCAGTCATAGATTTTATGTTTTAGGTCTGTATAAAATTACGTTTAGGTTAAAAATCAAAAACCTCATAATTTATTTATTTCATACATAAAATAATTTTTATATTTGACTATTGTTTTAGTGACTGGTTGCAATTTGTGATATTTTTTTGCTTTTACTAAAAATTTAATTTAAGTACTTTGCTTGAATTTATGTTTACCTGTATCATCTCATTTAAAATAATAAATTTGTATGCAAATTATAAATTTAAAATGGTAGAGTAACAAAAGAACTTGTTCAAATAATAGTTATATTTTAGAAATGCAAACTACAATTGAGGTTTATCTGAAAGTTATATCTCTAATCTATTTTCTCTACAATCTTAATTATATTTTTAACTAGAGCACTAATAAAAACCAAATTTTATTTTAAATGTTTTATTATAATCAATCTATTTAATAAAAGTCAAATCAAAGTGTTTATATCAATCGTTTTATTAAATAATCCTTAAATACCAAAAAACAGAAAAATAATTTATTTTACTGGCACATTCTTGAGACTTTTGGCGAGACAAAAACCTTTATCAGCCACTTTCCAAGGAACTCCCTTGTAACAAGCTTGAAGCTGGTCATTGGTGTGCAGATCTGGAGCCACAGTTTCAAAAATCTTTTTCTTAGGATTCATAACTGCATCTGGCTGTCTTGTGTAGCCTTCACAATAAAGCAAGTCACCTGGGGCAGAGCCACTTGGTGGTATTAGCACTTCAACACCTTGTTCACTGCTTGCACACATAACCATTGCTTCAGATGTTATTCCGCGCATCTGAAAGAGATTTAGTATTTTATTATTTTATATTTTATAATTTTTGAGACAATTCACACTAGTCTATATTGTTGTATTCTATTAATTAAGTGTACTCTCTTAAAACAATTTATTAAGATAGGATGGGAGGTAAATATTTTGTAATTAAGAAATATTGTCCAATATTACTAAAATAAAATATTTTATAATAGAAATTATTTCGAATGATGATTTATAAAAGACAATTTTTTAATTAAACAAAAATGTTTAATTTGATATATCCAATATCTGAATAATGTATATACAAATAGTCACTTACTTTTACTGGTTTCAAATTACATAAGAGAATGACAGTTCTGTCCCTTAGTTCTTCAATGGGAACATGCTTAACAAGTCCTGAACATACAGTCCTTGCTTTTTCTTCTCCACAGTTAATTTTCAGCACATAAAGTGAGTCAGCATCTGGATGCCTTTGAACATCTTCCACTTTACCAATCCGTAAGTCCAATCTTCCAATATCAAATGGAAGTTCTGGGGCTGCTTCTTTTGGTTCTTTTCCTTTCTTCTCCTCCTTAGGTTTCTTTTCTTTCTTGGATTTTTGTTCCTTGGCTGGAGCCTCAATTTCCTTGGCAGGATTGCTTTGAACTTCAATATCTGCATTGGAAGGTGTAGAGAGAACAGTTTTTTCATTGAATTTGGGCACTGGTATTTGTTTGATTCCTTTTTGAACTTCTAGTTGGCCGAGTCTTTTCTTGGCCTCTTCCACTGCAAGTGTCAATTTGGCATTTTCTTCCAGCAAACGTTTAGCAAGCATATCATCGTAAACTTTATTAAGATAGTCCAACTGGAATTAGTTAAATTAGTATCATAACAAAAAAGTCCATATGCTGACCTCATGTTTCACAGCCTCTAAGGTGTCCTTAGTTTTTTGGGCATTGGCTTTAATCTGTTCCAAGCTCGTTTTGCTGGTCATTTTGATAAATTGCTTACAAGAATGTCTAAAAAAAGATAATAAATTAATATTTATCATCGAGGACATTTTTGTCCAAATTACCTAACCTTAAACAGCCGAATCTGGTGGAAAATCGAAAAGCCCTGGCTGCTCGGCCGCTCCAGCCAATCGCGTAGCGTAAATTTGGAACTAATTGACACCGTGTCTCATGCCTACCTGCTGACTCCCAAATCGGTTTGCAGTGCTACTGTGATGTGTACATAAAAATTGCGGGCACAATGTCCAATTGGAATTTTATTTATAAACTGTTATATTTATTTATACATTATTGTTATTCTGTGTTCGAAATTCTGTGGAATTATGTGAAAATCACTATAGACTTTTGTCACGCGATTTACCGCTTTCAATACCAAAGCACAGTTTTGTGTAATAATGTGAAAAGTATAAACAAATTACCAAAACACATAACGATTCTTCTGGGTCGTGAGGAGCCTTCATATAGGGATTTAGCTAATATAGTCCTTTGGTGTATCTCAGCTAATATTCCTTTCATTAGTTTCTATGACTGTAAAGGTAACACCCGTCGCTAATTAAGTTGCATCAGTTTGTTTTATTTTATAACTTTTAGGACATTTAAAAAAACACCAATCAGAACTGGAATATGAAGTCAGTAAAAGGATAAAAGAAGAGGATCATGTTATATGGCACAATGATCCAAAGACAATTCATAAAAATGGCTTTTCTGGCAGAAAAATCCATATAAAAATATTATCAGAACAGGATGGTAAAGAGAGTGTTGTGAATTTGTGTAAAAAAATTGCCTTGGATGAAGTGAAAACAGACTTTAGTATAAGAAGTATAAATGAAGGTTTATTAAAGGAATTTGAGTTTCCAGATCCCGATTTGGGACTCTATTGTGGGAACAATTTTAACTTGCATAATTATCCTCAGTGGCAAATTAGAGTTACTGAATTTTTAAATGTTAAAAGTCATCACAACATTACTTTAGATATGTTTATTCAGATGTTATTAAGGTATAATAGATGTGAACAAAGACTGGGTAAATAGTTATTTAAATAAATTATTAAAAGCTGCTGATTTTCTCTTCATTGATCACTTTGTGAATGTTATGACTGCATGTGTAAGTGTATATAGATTGTAAATATATATGTAGAATAAAAGTGGAAATATGTGATTTGTGGATAATATAAAAATACCTACCAACCCTATATTAATTTGGAAATAAAACTAATAATTTATGATAATGGTTTATTATAAACAAAATGATTCGATCAACTTGTTTTAACTACAATACAGTGTGTAATAATTTTATTGCACAAACCTGCTAATCTGAATCACTATTTAGGAAGACTTAATACCTAAATATGTTACAATAAATATTGGAATACCAATAAAAATGTTAAAACGTATTAAGAGAAATGGTTTGTACATTGTGAGTTAAATTATTATTTGAAGACAGTTCACAGCATCTTCTTATCATCTACCTAGGAATAAAAAAATATTCAGATCTTATTAACATTCCTATACGAATTCTGGTTGCTTGCTGGTTAAATATTTCAAGGATCTTATCATGCATTTCATATCAGACCTAATAGACTATATTTTTTTAAAAGTTAGATAGTGCTGCAATAACAAAATTGCTGATAAAATTCGATATTTTTATTTACTCATATAAATACCCTAAATCAGAATATTTAACTTGCTTTGTAATATATTTAATGCTTTAGTAATAATAATTAATAGAGAATTGCAAATTGCATTAAATATTTAAACATGATAAGGTTTATCAATGTATCACTTGCAAACACTTACCAATTATAACTAAAATATATATTCTAATCAGACTTAAAATAGAGAAGCTATAAATGGAATAAGAGGAATATAGAGACACATCAAATTAATTTTGATGGAAATAAATCAATGAAAACCAGCATCAGTAACCAGAATCCGCGAGTGCCATCGAATCATATCACAGTATCAGAATAAATATACAACCTTTGTCCTGCCCAGTCAGTCAATTGTCTCTCGGCTTCAGTATCTGTGTGACCTCTTACCCCTGCCGCCGCTGGACGAGCGTGACCTCCTGCGCCTCGCCGACTTGTGCAAGGACCTCGATCTGGACCGTCGAGCTCCGCTTCTGGATGTGTATCTGTTTCGCGAGACGCTTCGCGACGATCTTCTTGTCCTGTCGCGCGAGTACGAGCGCTTCGTGCGCCGGTAAGAGGAAGACCTCGACCGACGCGAGCGACTCGAGTACGATCTGGAACGTGAGCGACGACGCGACGAACCGCCGCCATTGGTGTGGCGACGGTCGCGCGATGCCGTCCTCGATCGTCGATGTCTTTTCGCAGGTGGCGTCTTAGACTTTGACCTTGTGACGTACATGATTGTATTATTATTGGATTAGAATCTTTCGTTAGTAAATCAACGTACGACAACAAGAAAACCGTAACAACTTGTAAAAGCTGCCAGTGAAACTGACAAATTTTCAGTTGTAACGATTTACTTTCGATACTCAATACTTGATTAGCGTGTGCTGTTAAACATATTTAGAGGACTCAACTACATTAAATGTGCCACACTCCTGAGTCTTCTCACTGAATGACTAAAAACTCTACTGCCTACCTTCTAGTTCTTGATTTTTTGGGAGGCGTGCGACTCCTCGACCGACTATACTTCCGTTTGGAAGTGGGCCGTCGTCGAGAGTCGACGCTGCCCGAAGAAGTGGATCTGCGGCTAGCTTTCGATCGACTGTTCACGTAAGAGTCGCTATTATCGGAAGAAGTCGATGGCGAACGTCGTGATGTCTTCGATGTTGCCCGAGGCGGCGTCTTGGACGGACCTGGAAAATGGAAAAGGGGAAACGACGATTAGTGACGGATGATGCGTTATGTACTTAACACGTCGGAAAGCGATGTGTTTTACAACTAATCTTTCAAAATTTGAAATGTTCAAAATTAATAAAATTAATTGTACTAGTAATCTTGAAAATAAATTAATTCCAATAACTTGTGGTTACTTTTTAGTGTAATAAATAATCATAATTTACACACAAATATTTTTATAAAAACCATCAAGGTCCAATGTAAGCAGCATCACAGTTCAACATTTGGTGTCATTTCTGGTGTCTTCCACCAAAACAACAATAAATTAAATAAGCGCTTGTGCACAAATTGCAATGAATGGCACCAAACATTGGGCCACCGTTTTTTATAAGATACTGACCTTGCAAGCGAGCGTCTACCTGTGAATCGTTATCGATTGTATCTGGAGATGTGTTCCTACTAGCATTGCCGGTCTTCCGACTTTCCGCTTCCGCCAATTTGTCTTCGATTTCACGTTCCGTTCGCGAGAAATCGTTTACTTTCCTTTTAATTATGTCCTAAAACCACCATGATTTATTAACATACTACTTAAATAAGAAAATTTACTTACTTTGAGCTCCGAATCCGAGTCCCTCTTGTCCTTATTGTATTCATCATCGCTATCTTCGCTGCTACTGCCTGAACCCTCGCCATAGATACCCAGTCCTAATTTATAACATTTTAATTCGGGCACATTGACTATTAACAAATTATGTGTAGGTATACGCTAATCTTCAGAACTGAGTAAAAATCAGAAGCAGTTCTGAAAATTATCTGGCCAAAGTAGACAAAGTGAAGTAGTTATAGTATGTCTACATTGGAAATGAATTGTTAATTCATTAGCATTGGACGAGTATGTTCCAAAAAGTTAGGATGAAATAAACTTACCAAGTTTGGCACTAATGTTTGCACCGCTGGGTGCTGACGGCCGATGATCTGAAGCTGAAGTTTAACAGTTATTTTAACACAACCTAGGTCACCATTCACCCTGTTAACAGTCTTACACAACAGAAATATGACAAGCGACGGTGTAAAACCGCATTCAACAACTTATAGATAAATATATCCCATAATAATTGGTTTTGATTAACAAGTTTTTGGCTTACTGTCCAATTAACTACAATACCTTTCAATTTCTTTACATGCCGCTGATGTTCCTCCCGACAAATCGCCTCAATTTGTGCTGTGGTCACTTTTAGTAAAATTTCCGTCATGTTTTTGCGAACTTGCATAATCTAAAATTTTGTTTTTCATTAATTATAGACTATTTACTGCTATCAACTTAATTACTCAAGTCGATTATAATTAAAAAGTGTAATTTTATTAATAATATTTAAATAATTGTAGATTTTTTTTAAATTCATTTGATATACTAATGCACTTACCAATTCTTCTTGAGTTAAAGGTATTGGTTCAGGTTTGAAACTAATTTTTTTACTTGGAGGGACTTCCTCTTCTGAATCTTCTCCATCGCTTTCCTAAAATATGTCACTGTAAAATATTAAGGGATAACAAAAAACATTATACTGACAAATCTGCTTCTCTGTTGTTCCTTCATTGTAGTCTTTAAAATTTCCATCTTCTCTTTCTCACTTTGTTTGATTTTTTCATTGTATATTTCCCTTTCATGTTTTTCCCTTTCTTTTTCTTGTTGTTTCAGCTTATCCCTTTCCATCTTTTCCAAACCTTTAAGCCAATATTAATTAAAACTTAGAAAAAATGTAAAAATAGAAACAATATTTACCTTCTCTAATCCATGCAGGCAACTGTTTTCTTTTTGCTGCATCTAATGTTGGAGTAGTAGAAGGTTCTTCAGTTATAGTTGGGGGCATAGGTGGTATAGGTGTGGGTACATTTACTTTACTATATCGTCTATTTCTGGGTTTAATTACTTTGTTATTTGTCCAAAATACAGGGGAATAATCATTATTTTGATTTGATCTGCAATAAAACAATTAAACCTGTGCATCACTATAATGATTACTACTCACCCTCCGAAAGGAACAGCATTATCACTAGAACTCTCAGGTGGGGCATTGAAGGAATTATAATTATTAGGAGTTGGCAATAGAGGAGGCTTCATAACTCCAGGTGGGGCAGGGACCCCACTAGGAGGTGGCACCCATTGATTGTTCCAAGCCCAGGTTTGATTCTGATTGTTCCAGCTCCATTCACTTTGATTAACTTGTGGGGGTCCAGGCCAAGTTGGTGGTTCCTCCTTGTCATTTTCCATGTCCATTGGAGCCTCTCCACCTTCAGGTGATGACTCTTTTTTGGACTTGTTATGCAGAACGACCGGTTGCTCGCCTGGGATCGGAGGAGGCCCTGCCTCTTTCATAATTATCCACTGCTGGGCTAAAGCTGCCCAATCGACTTGGTCGTTTGCCATGTTTTGGTAGTTCGACGGATTTATCGGCCATTGTGGGAAGTTCTGTGACTCTGTTGAATCGCTGCCAGAGTACATATTTGAGCTTATATCAAACGCAATAAATAAGTTTACACTGCTAATCAACAAACGAATACATTTCTGCGAAAATTACATTAAACACCTACACCGGTATGTCACAAAATGTCATAGTTACCAACCTTAAAAGAGTAGGCTATTATTTATTTATAAAAGCTGAAACACTGCAATTTAAATTGTGGTTAGTGTTAAATGAATTGTGTGCATTTTCTATTTTATTCATATAAAAAGTTAAAATTTTAATGACTATTTAAAAATGGAACTGACTATTTAAAGAAATAATTTAAACGTCAAAATTTTAGGTTAACAAATGTCCTGTGGAAAGTTTCGGAAAATATGCGCCTGACACATTTGCGTACTCTGCTGTACAGAGGAACGTTCCGTTTGAACAGTAATTCAAATAAAACCATTATGACAACACCAAGGAATTTGCAAGAAGCCATGGACGAGTTGAAGCAAAATCCTTATTATTCGAAGTATGCAGACAAAATTGGTAAACTGCAGCAGACAGCACCTGAAGAGTTTTCTTCAAGGGTTGAAACTATTGGTAAGAAGGATAAAGGTGAAAAGAAGATAGAACCTGCAAAGGAAAGGCAGTTTTCTCAATTGTTAAACCCAAAAAAGAAAATTGCTCAACAACTTGAAGCACCTGAAGCATCTTTAGAGAAGATAATGAAGATTGAATTAATTAAAGACAAGTCAGCTGAAGAGATTCAAGAAATTTGGCAAAAATATCACAGTGATAAAGAATTTATTTCAGCTACAATACCTGCTGAACAGTTTGATAAGTTGATAAACAAGGGTAAAAAGTATCCAATATTCTTGCTTCCAATTCCTAGAAGTCAAGGGTATGAATTTATAATGTTACAATTTGAAAGAAATACTGTACATTTTACTCCATTGTTGTACTATCAAGTGCACAAAGAAAATGCTCCTGAATGCCTCACAATCAACCATTATACAGAGTTCAAGGATGAAAAAGGTATTGTATTAATGAGAGGAGAATATGATAAGAATGTTATCAATGCCAAGGAAGCACAGTGCCTTGCTAATCTCATGAAGTTGTATTATGGTGAAGAAAATACTGAGAAGAATAAACTACTTGAAACCTTTACATCAAAACCAGATGAATTCAAACATCAGGATTTGATTAAAGAATTGGAGAGTTTATCACTTTAAAATAAATTTGTTTTAAACATTATAATGATTTATTGTAAATAGTGGATAAATACATAATTAAATTATAATTAAAATAATCTGTTTTATTTCTGTGGAACTTGTGAAAGTTGCCTTAGCTGTTTAAGAACAGTTTCCAACAGTTTCTTCTTGTCTCTTTCACTTTTCTTTAGAACTGTGAACATCGTTTTCTTGTCACCCTCTTTCAATCTGTAAAACATATATTTAAATTTAATATTGTTGTAAAAAAGGTATTTTATTGACTAACTTTTCCAATAAAATGATTGCTGTATCAGGATCAACCTTTTTATATTTACTGGTTTCTTGTGCAAAGTCATGGAAATAGGTTGGCCAATCCCAAGAAATGAATAAATCGAGAATTTCCCTTAATTTACTAAAATAAACCAACAAATCATCTTCTTGTAAGCCTTTTACTGGTTCTGATGCAGCAAATACTAAAACAATTCAGAGGTAATTTTATCGAAATTTTATAAATTATTTTAGTTACATTCACACTGAAGTAGATCCAAATTAATCTGATTTAAAGCACCCATAGAAACTTGCTTGATTTCATCATTCATTAGAAGAACAAATATTGAATTTGCTATGTGTTCACAAGCAGCTTTACATGCCACTTGAGCTACTTCAGGCTAAAATAATTGTAATTTCAATAATTAGCAATTTAACAGCAGTATGAATTCTCACAGGTAAGTTTGTAAAACTATGGAAAGTTGTTTGAAGGAATGCAATCAAATCCGAGATGAAACTGGAGGCGTGACCTGAAGGTTCTACTAGAATCCAATCATAGTTCTCTAGTTCAAGGAAATGATTGATCTTTTCTTTGAGTTTTTCACAAATCTGTCTGACGGCATCTTCCCTGGCGACTCTGAACATCACTGACTGACCTTGCACCATTCCTCCAGAAACACTTTGGGATTCCTCACTGGAGAATAAGTTTATATTAGTTGATTATTGTATGTTGTTGAGAAAAAATACCCAGTAATATTAGAGATAAATTGGTCTAAAAAGATTGTTGCTTCCTCTAAATAGCCTGTATCAACAATGATTTGGATGATTTCTTGTAAGTTAACATGTGGACTTCGAAACGTTGACGATAAACATCCACTAAAGGTCCTAGTCAATAGGAGATTCATAGATTTTCTTATCATCTCATCTACCTCTACTTGACTAAAATTAAAATATTAGTTTATGTCTGTTATGAATATTATAATTTACCTTAAATTTAGATCCTCTGAAAATTTCAAACACGCATATATAAACTCTTTAACTTGTTGGTAAACTGTAGGCACCATACTGGAAAAGGGGAAGAAAAACGGAAAACGTATATCATCTGGAAGATCACCATCCCAAGGAAATGACAGTAAGATATTATCATATTCTTCTTGACTAAATACCTATAGAAAAGATATTATTATTGAAATATATCATTAAAAAAATTATTTATCACTTACTGCAATAGGTTGAAAATCTTCCTTAGATAATATTTCCCTAAATACTTGCACCCATCTTTGCATTAGCACTTCAGTGTAGTGATCCCTAAGTTCCCTCATAAGTTCCCAAAGAGGTTTTACAGTGTATCCATAATTTCTTAGTGTTGTGCAAAACAACATAATTAAGTCTTTGATTTTTAGTATTAAAGTCGCATCTGTGCAATATGCCTAAAATTAATATATAACTTTAATAGGCAATAAGAACATAATAAATAAGTTTATTTATTTAAAAATATAAATAATTTCAATTGTTTCTCCATATAATAGGTGGGGGAAAAGTCTTGAGTGACTTTTTTATATATATATATTATCTAGATTATCACTAGACAGACAAATTTTCTTGAAGACAGTTTTGTATTTCATCAATTATATCAATAGTTACATTAGTGAAGTTTCTGATAAAAATCGCTGTATTTTGAAATTTTACTACGAAAAAGTTAAGAATGCTGCCTACACATTTCCTGGACCTTGTCCCGACTATCTTTTACGTTGATCTCTGAAGAATTTCTTTAATGATGTAAACTTGGCTTGAAGAAACCTTTGAAAATCATTTGATTCATTTTCGTGAATCGAAACGACGCATATTTGGTATAATCATCTTCAATTTAAATAAAAGTTAAATTTAATCAAGAAATTACAGAAAATCACCGACTATGTTTCACCTGAACCATTGAGCTAGTGAAAGGTAAAGAAAAAACTGATGGCTCTACACCAGATACTATCAACATTAAACATATCACATACTGAATGAGTTTGAAGTGCAGTGACAATTTTAGACAGTGCCATGTTCCACATATCATCCAGAAAAGCTCTCGTAATTAATCCCTTGCCAGTATTCAGAACATGGTCTTCCAAAATGAAGAAACCCAATACTGCATGGATGTACATCCTATAACTTTCTTCAGACTCATGCTGAAAATAAGTTAGTTTAATAAAATAGTCTTTTTTCAAGAAGATATTCTACCATGTTTGTGGGAGGTTGTAAAACCAATCTTGCTTGTTTAGTTCTTTCTGCTCTGTAATAAGTTTCAAAAGTGGCTGAAGTTTTTAATACTGATGAAATATGTAATCCTCTATAGATAGGTGAAAAATCAATCAATTCCTGAGCACTGAGATCTTCTTCTGAATAATGCCCATTAGAGTCACCTATTTTAATGTAACATAATTATTAACAATTATTATTAATTAATGATTTCAATACCCGGCTGAGGAGCATTTCTCTTCTTTTTTCTTCCTATCACAGTTGGATCACTGGCTAATTGTTCACTTGTCTGAGATAAATAAAATAATTAAAATTATATTTATACATTATATGAACTTGCTTACATGTCTCATGGCAACTTCTCCAACTTTGGGTGAAAATTTCCTAATGTTTTCCAGAAAATCTTTTAAGTCTGACATGGATGCCTGTTCAATGCTTTCTCTTATTCTAAAAGGAAGTTTATTTATTACATTTGTTTACTAAACATGTTTGCTTACTTTGGAATACTGTCTCTAAGTTGTGCATAAAATCTGTAGTTTACAATTTGTGGTAAATGTACATGTTCTAATTCTTCCAATGTTTTTAAAGCTGGATAATATCTAAAATTCACATTTCAGTTCCAACGTAACAAAAAAAAAAAAAATATTAATACCTTTTCTCAGCTATTTGTTTTTTAAGTTTGGAATAAGTAGTTAAAACTGGCAAACATAAATTCAACTGAGTTATGACAATGGCAATATTGCTTTCTACTTTTCTGGCTTGCAGCAGTTCATTTCCTGATTTTGTTACTGGTTTTGCTGCTGCATGTAAATTTTTGTCCAATTCAACCACTTCTCTCTAAAAATGTTTCAATGACTTGATACATTTATTTTATAATAAAATTCACATACATTTAATTTTTTTGCTTTGGATCTAACATCTAACAGTTCTCGGACAGATTCAATGAATCCTTGATAATAAACATTGCAAAGTCTCTCAATATCTTTGTCATGTTGTTTAATCCTTGCCTCCAGCTTCTTGCGAAATTCTACATGCTCGTCATTGTCATAAATAGCCCTAAGAATGAAAATTATAGGACAATGATCAGATATAGGATTATACACCCACCTAAAAGTAGGTCCCCAATAATCGTCTATTCCTTCAATTTCTTGTAGATACAGATCATGCTGAGTGTTAAAGTTATTGTGCTCATTGTGAATTTCTTCCATCATGATTTACATTAAGGAAAATGTTTGTTTTTGGAATATTTTGTTTTGATTTTTAACATTTATGAGGTTAGGGAAAACGTCATCTCAGGGACATCTGACGAACATTGAATCGTTCGTATTCGTTAACCAATCAGATTTTCTGTATCAGTCTCGCCAACATGATGTGATGAATTTTTAAAATTTATGCACATATTGATCGGTGAAAAATATCGCTCAATAATGCAGGATGGGCAGGTGTTAAGATAACATAAACAAAGACGAAATTAAATACTGGCACGGTTTGTTTATTATCTTACAAGTATAAATGGAATGAATATAAATAATCTTAATAATACTCGGGCGTCTTGCAAAAGGGCAATAGACACAAAATTCCTGTTACAATTTCAATAATTTGTAAACCTAATTGGATAGCACAGATTATGTATTCAAAACGTAGCACTTCGCTTTGCCATATCATTATATAAATTACGCCGACTGATGAGGGGATTGTTAGGAGAATTGCTATGAAAACTGGCCACTCTGAAACAAAAAAAATATTTTAATTATCCATTTAAGTTCCGGAAGAGTTTTCGAGCAACTTACTTTTTTCAGTCAGATTCCCCCGTCTAGCTAAAATTACTCTAAACAGTTCTATAACGCAAACAGCCATTAAAATACCGAAATCAGTAGAAAAATGTTCTAAATTACTAAAGTTTATGTACTTTACTATATTCATGCCAATTTCGCAAACGGCAAATAATCCAAAATAATACGAATTTAAGTATAATAAAACTTCGAACGTTAAAGACGTATTCATGTTACTGGTAACTGCTTTGTTTGTTTTCTCATTTGTTGATTGAAGGGATTGACAAGTTCTTCCGCGACAGTGTAACCAACATTGGATAACGTATATTTTCAGTATTTGCGTAAATTACCCACTTAAAGTAGGCAACCAGGTTGTCTTTTTATAAAATCGTGTATAATAATCAATTTTCTTAATTTCAATTGTTTATAATTTTTTTATAGCAATTAATAAATGCATTAGACATATAAAGGAATAAAAGAATTTAAATTTGATATTATCCTAAAATATATACTTACGATTTAATAATGACAGTAGCGTGGATTCTTATATTCTCATCTTATTTTTTACAACATTAAATATTTATTTAATTATTAAACTTTTCAAATTATTTAACAATTTAAAAGAAAAATAATAATTAATAAGTTAATTAAACACGATTTTTCGAAATATGAGAGAAAAACAAATTTTGAATTTTAAATATGAGGGGATGTATGGAAAAATTATATTTCGATTTTATTTATTATTGGTTGTACACCTCATCCTAGAATTTGACCCCCTATTTTATAAACATTTTGTAAATATATTCAAATTATGTAAGATTTTCGAAAAAAAAGTATGTTAATTTTTTTAACTAATACCTTGATATTAATAAATATTTTTTTACAATAATGTTTTATGGGTTAATAAAAATATTACTGAGTGGGCCTTAGCGGAAACTTGAATATATTAGATTTCTAAAAAATATAAATAAATAAAATAAAACAATTTCAAGTTACATATTTTATTACATCTTATCTACAATACACAGTATGTTTATGGAATATAATTTATGGATAATGTTTTATATATTAAGAATATGTACAACATGTATACAATATATTTCTATTTATTTTTTTCTTACTAGACAGTACATTAATTACATATATACACATGTATCGGTTTCTCTTACATACATAAACCTATATCACATAATTGGTCTTACAATGTTTTTGGCGTAAAGTGACATTTTAAATAATTCTAATCTGAATATTTCATGCCTGTACATATTTTTTTAACTTTTTTCTGCATGCTATTTACAGTCATTTTTAACAAGGACACACATTATATTAGGAATATGACTAATGTTATTATTTACAGAGATACAATTGTCTTTGCTTAAAGTATTGGCCAACATTGTGGGTAAAACTGTTTGGAAATCGTGTTTAATTGGGTAATTAAAATAGCACCCTTAAGTAGGAACATAGAAGAGTATATTAAATAATTGTGTTCAATTTAAAAAAAAACAAGTTGGCCTTTAAGTAGATATTTTTTATTGAAATTCTCCAATGAAACACTTGTTTAGACATTTAAAGCTGTGATTATTTAAAAATGGCTTAAAATTGAAAGCGTTTGTGTTTTCCCGATAGATGTAGGACATCTAATAGGACAGTCGTCGAATTACTTGTTTTTATAAATTACTAATCTAATAATAGTTGTTTCGTAAATGTACACATACACACCAATTTTACGAAATAATTTGTAGAGTGCATATATTCTAAGTTCATCATGGCTATATCATATTTTTTGAGAATGGTCTCCATATACCACTGCCCATGATATGTCAATGTAATAATGGGTTAAAGAATGCTTTTTACCCTGTTATGCAATTTATATTAAACACAGGTTGAAAGAAACAGTACGTATGGTTTAGAATAATCTTCTGCTATAAGACGGATGTATATATATGCAAGAGAGAAAATTCTAAACGTACTGATTCTCTTTTTAGAAATTCTTACATATATATGTTAACATAGGTCATGTTTTACTATTTACATTTTTACAAAATTTGTTCAAATATACATTAATGATTTTTATTAACTGTCAGATAGTAGCTGAATATGCAACATTTATTGATTGATAAATTGATGAATAATATAATAGATATGCATTGGAAGTATTCCTGTAGATACCTATCTTTTTCCTTAACTGAATTTGCCTAATTAAACTGTTTGTTTAAATTTTAATTCATCTAGTATTCTCGAAACAGATGAAAAACTCATAGTGTAAAGGTATTTCAGTTTCCTTGACTAAAGTCAACAATTAAATTTTATTTGTCAATTTGAAAGAAGTACAGTATTTCGTAGTGAATTTAAAATGGAAATTAATAAAAAAAGCAAGACGTTTCTTCACCGTTTATGCAGTATATTTTCTCCGACTGAACAAGAGACTTCTCAAACGTTGTACGAAGATTTTAGTAGTTCGGGAGATGGAATCAGAAGCACAAAATCATTAGAAGACCTGAAGATATCGCAAGACGAAGAAATATTACGCTTACAAAAGCAAATATCATTTTCCCAAATATTAAAGGAAGATTTAGAAATGAAAAGGAAAGATCTCGACACACAATTACAAAATACTCGAAGTCACAATTATGAAATGGACCATCATTTTCAAGAAAGTATAAATGAAGTCAAACATGGAATAGCGGCGTACGGTCAAATTCAAGAGTTGAAAAAACAAATCAGCAATTTAAAAGACGAGGAAGACAATTATATAAAACAAGTAACTAAAAAAGAATCTACTAATGCAATAGTACTGAAGAAACTAAATCACTCTAAGCAAAAGTTACAGGATAATCTTGTCGACTATGAGGAACTTCGAAATCTCTACTACATTGAAATGCAACACTTGGCGCAATTAAATAAGTGTTGTCGTTATTACTTGGAGAGAAATAAATCTATGAAAAAACTTTTTGATGAAACCAAAGGCAACGAATCATCTCTAATATCCAATGTGGAAATAAGTCGCACGCATTCAAACGAAATCCTTGGCCAAATATCTGAATTAAAAAATACTTTACAAGAAAAAATTAATGGTCTTAATAAAGATTTTTTGAATAAAAATAATCCTAACATTGAGAGAGATTTGAAGCAAATGGAACTTGAGGAAAGACTTAAGGAAGAAGAATGTTGTCAACTTGAGGAGAGACTAAAAATGAAAGAAAAAGAGTGTGAAAGAGTTCGTTCTATTTTAAATAGAAATAAAATTGATTGATATAATATGTAGTTTATTTATTTCATATTAATTTAATTGAGCTATTAATGAAATTAAAACATTTTAGATAAAGAGTTATCTATAAAAAATATATTTGGTTTATTTAAATTAATTAAATATGTTGTTTGCCCTTCAAGTATTATGTACTTTGCTTAAATAGGAGTTTTACGAAGACTCGGTGATATAAGTGCACACACAATATTAGACATTTTAAAATGGATCGAAAGCACCAGCATTTAGTTCTCTTAATTATGTTTGTCTGTCAGTGCACAATACTGGTACAGGCCTATTTCGAAATATTGGGAATTATACGTTAATTGTAAACAACACATTTCAACATTATTAATTATGCCACATTTAAAATAAGTATTATTCTCAATACATATTGTTTTTAATAACTATTGTTGCAAAAAATTATCAGAATTTTTTGAGCTTATTCTCTATTCAGAAACACCAACGGGTTACATGATATCGATACCATATTGAAATCAATCACAACAATAAATATGATGTGAATAACATAAAACAAAAATTGAGACGAGATTTTTCGTTCACATTCTTGTTTCTAAAACGGTCTCCTTGCCGTTATTCTGTTCGTCTTCGTCTTCCTCGCGGTGCCACGGAAGCGGAGCGGCCCGCGAGGTCTGGCACTATATCCATGTGCGTCGTTGTCTCATCGCATCGCCTCCGGCACCGTTTGTGGCGTCCGCCTGTGCGGACGCCGTTGACTTATGTCAGGAGACGCTACGTAGTTCGGAGCCTCGACGTCGTTTCATGTGCACCATGTCGTCGTTTAGGTTCGTATAATAGGTGTCCGTCGACGACGTCGGGCTCGGTCTTGTCATATAATTCAGACGTAATGTTCCTGAAATTAAATTACAGAATTAGATGCGTTCTGTCACTTCGAATAAAAGTATACTACAAATTAATTGTTAATATTTCTAATGGTAAAAGATATATTAAACTTGGTTTTATATAAACGTTTTTAATGAATACAAGTTGGATCGTGTTTTCTATAGTATTCTAATGGTTTGTTATACACCGTTTGGAAAGTCTTTGATTCTACTGAATTTTGAGAGTGACATCATGCATGACAGAGACAGTAAAATATTCCCAATACGAAGCAAATTTGCTACCTTTACTGTCTCTGTCGTTCATGATATCCCTTTCAAAATTCAGTCTGATCAAACGGTTTTTGAGTGGTATATGAAAAGGGGTAATTTGAGTAATTCAGTTTGAATAGCACATGTGTGAAGTAATACATATCGTGGGGTTCTAAAGTTTTTTCTAATTTTTCAATTAAAACCTAATATTTTGTATTTTTAAATTAAATTTGATTTAACTACTAAGCTGGACATGCTGCATCGATCACAAGTTACTAATTTCAAAACCAACTTATTTTAAAATTAAATATTTCCATATATAACCAATTACTTGCTAAAAAGTCAATTCTAAACACATACAGATTCATGCGAACAGTCATGTTGGTCAATATTACCATGCATTGCCAAACTAATTAATTAAAACCAAAAAATATTTGCAATAAATGTTATGAATAAAATATTTATTGGTTTTATGTTACGGTCAGACAAAACTGTTCAACACCATCGTCGTATACGTACAAATTCTACTGTCTTGACTAAATCTTCTATTATTTCTGTTAGTTGACCAGCTCCTCCACACGATTTTGGTACCTAGGAGTTTTACATGATCAGAGCATTAAAATTATAATAAAAACAGTTATACAACATTTAATGTTACAATAAAACCCTTCATTTCTGTTAAGAATTTCTTTAAATGTGGTACTCATATTTGTAAACATTGTCGGTCAACTAATAGTCGTGATATTTGTATTTCCTTTAAAAAGAATCGTCATTGAACAGAGTTTATTATAAAATTGTAAAAAAAATATGTACGTTTTGTATAAGTCCTTGTTGTAATACTATTTAAGCAAATAATGATTGGTTTCTACTTTGCAAATTTTAAGCTGCATGCAACTTACAAATGCATTTAGATAGTTTAAAAGAATTATTAAATTTAATAGTAGGAACATTTAATTTAGTTTAACGTTACCACTGTTAAGATTGTATTTCAAACTACATTTCTTATTCTACTTTTTAATTTACTTCTAATTACTTAATATAGAAAAAAATTGTATTGTTATAAGAAAGTAAATAAATATGAAAATTTGGAGAGAAAATATTTAAAATTAAATACCATCATATCGCTCCCATCGGCAAGTTTACAAATGCAACAACACAGAGATTGAACAAAAAACGGATGCGATTACTCACCGTTCCTGATGATGCGATTGTGATCCGGCGAACCGGAATACGAGCGACGTTTGCTGGTCAGGACCTCCCGCCTGGTAAGCGCTCCGGGGCTCACATTCACGAACGGAAGGCATGAGAAGAACTGCTTGAATCCGCGCCGGAATCTGCGATAAAATCATACTTAACACAAAATACTCGGGGAATATTGTTTAATAATGGATTTGTTCCGAGTGGTTTTGTTCTCGGGTTGTCCAATTTAATTAGGCAATTCTAAATTGGTAACGTTTTATACTATTTGCTTTAGTTGTTTGTATTTTGATAAGTTAATTAACTATAAATATGGAAATATATATATAAATATATATTTACATTTGTATTTGGGTATTATCCAAATTCATTTAATAATTTAATTCTTCTGTTAAACATGTCATTATTTTAATGTATTTTTATAACTATTTAATTAAATAATTATCTATTATTCACATTTAAAAGTTTATTTACACAGTTCAATTTATTGTTTAGTTTTTTCAAGTCAGCAAATTAATGGAAGAAGACATATAAATATGGAAATAGATAATTTATTACTATATATATATATATATATATATATATATATATATATATATATATATATATATATATATATTTATTTACATTTGTGATAATCAAACTTAATGAAGAGGACCTTTTTGTAAATTGTGCAAGTAGTAGTTTTAAAAATATTCAGTTTTATAGAAAATATTGATATATTGTATAAGAGTGGAACTCAGAATCTTCGTTAATGTATCATTAAATAAATGTTTATTACATTAACTTGTAGGTAAATAATTTAGGGCAATACTAAAAACAAATTTTGAGGTTTAAAATAGAGGGGCGGTATTTACTTCAAGAAAAAAATAATTAGATTTTTTTCGTGAGATACCAGGTCCCAAATTTTGACCACCTGTTTTAGAAACATCTGTAAATGTTTGTGAACAAATTTTGTTTATATTTAAGTTGGTAGCACCAATACTAATAGCCTTTCATCGATTTATTGAGCAATTAAAAGTTAGACAACAAAATAATATATTATTAAAGTAATATTTTAAAATATGCAAACATGTGAGTCGTTCTATCTCTATGGGACTATTGAGCTTGTGGCTTGTTTTATGGCAGAAGTTTGATTGTACTTTGCTTTCGTAAGGATTGTAAAGGTTTATTACTATTATTACTTGATAATTTAATTAATTTTAATGATCATCACATGCAACTCTCGTCTGAAATCTGAGAAACTTAATAAAAAGCTAATAAGATACGACAAAATAAAAATTTTCTTCCAACGAATTCATCTCTTTTATCTCAACAGTAAAACGAATGTAAACAATCAATCCACGTCGTTTGAAACTCGTTGTAGCAAACGATACGAAAATGAGTATAAAATTACGTTGGAACAATTTGAAAAATTACAGTGTCACAGTAAAGTGATTTAATAGAGATGCATAAATCTGATTACCCGACAGAATAACATTGCTATTTCCACAGGCCACATCATTTTCCGTCTCATTACTGATTTTCCAATCACCAATTTCAGGTTATTTGCGTCCGCTTGTTTAAAATTATAAATGGTAATGTTCGACTTCGATATTGAATATTAATGTTGCGCAGATCAGACCAATTTATTTGCATGCATAAAACAATTTTATATTCCTATTATTTATACAAGTGTATTTGAATTTATACTAAATAATATCACGTTCATTTAAAACATTTTTTAACAGCAAAACCTATATTATTATTCGTTACCCAAATGTGAGTTCATAATTATTTTAATCTTTGTAATTAAACAGCGCACTGCAGTGAGGACATTAAAATGCTTCACTAAATTAATTTAACAACGAAATATTTTTCGAGGATAATTTGTATTTTTTACTAGCGTCGACGCAATAAAAAAAGTGATGGATGAAAATTTTACTGCACACTTTATTTCAAATTTATAAACTCAACCAAATATTCGCCACAACAAAGTAAATATAAACAATTGATTTGTGTGGAGCTTTTTGAAATAAAATGATAAAGTACATTTATTTGAATTAATACATCGGCATATAACAAATATAGCTATTTTAAAGCAACAATTTGTTAATGTATATTTCAGGTGGAACATGAAAAATATCGCATGAAAGTTTTACTATTTATCTTGACAGTAAAACGAATGCAAACAATATATTCGTGTCATTTAAAACTCGTTGCAGTAAACGATATGAAAATGGTTCGGAAGGTATGTTGGTATTTGAAAAATTTCTTTGTGTATTAAAGATCTACATAAAGCATTAAATGAAATGCACACTTTTTTAGTTTCATTACTTTCATTACAAATTTTCGCATCATTTTGTTATGTTTGTTGCTTTTTCCAGCTTTGAATTGATATTTATAGTTAATAATAATAGTTAATAAACTTGTATACTACTATCATTAATATTAAAATATACATTCGAAATTGATATTAAACTAGGATTATTAGATTATTTTATTGGTTCAAATATAATTGTTTGAAAATAATTTGCATGTAAAATTTTTAAATTACCATTTACAATAACACGGAAAATATAAAAAGGGTATATTATTAACGCAACGTTATGAAATTTGCAGAGAATATAAATTGTTGAATAAAACATGTAATTTATCGTAACGTTAAAAATTGGATTAGTATCAGGTTTAATATACATGCTTTCAGGAAACTTTATGAATCTTTTTCCATTGTGGAAAGAAATTATTAGCCTAGAAAATTATCATGATAAAAATAATTTTATAAACATTTAGTACCTGGCATTCATCCAACAATAGATAATCGGATTATACATGGAATTGCTCATAGCCAACCAATAAATGGCTAAATAAGTTTCCTGTATATAATCTGAGTTTGTGATGTGGGGAAAATATGAGGTGACAATGAAATAGAGCTGATATGGGAGCCAACAAACTGCGAAAATTATCACCACAACCATCATCATTTTCACCACCTGAAAAAAACAAGAAAGGTAATTACAATAAATTTTATAAAAATATTAAAGTTGTTCGTGTGTGATTGGATCGAAGTAGAAATGGCGTTAAATGAACGTATTTGCTTCGTTATATGGAACATACCAATTTATCATGTCCACAATGAAACTATAATTGTTGTGTTAAATGCGAGCTTGGAGCAAACCGTGAATATGTACGTGTTCGAATCGCAGTTGTAACATACTAAATAAACAAGTTTGTGAAACATTTATTTTATTTGAACACAGAAAATACATATACATCTATTATTTACATTTTGATTAATATATCTATTTTTTTAAAATTAAATTGATTGAACTTAAATTAAAATATAACAAAATATCAAGACAAATTAAAACGGAATTACAAAGTTTGTTCTATCTTAATTACAGCAAACAGTTACAAAAAAGACTATTGCCTGGAAACGTTTTGAACAAAGTCAAGAGTACTTTTTGTTTCGGACGATCTCGACTTTTAATTGAGTTGAGAACGCTCGTCAACATATCTTTTCACGATTCATTTCGTTCCGCAAACGAAAACAGGAAAAGTTTCACAAAATCAGTGTCAATTTTTCGTTTGTAAATAATCAGTCAGTGTTTATTTGTTCTGAAATCGTTTAATATTTATGCTATTGTTTTAGTTACTTTTTCGTCTAATTAGAAATATTACTGATAATTCTTTCCGTATAAAAATATTTAGTATTGTTGTTGGATTTTTTTCTAGTACATAATTATAAAATTTGTGTTCGAAGGTGACAGATTTTGCTTAACTTGTTTAAAGTGGTATCAATATTATAAAATACATGTTGGAAAAAGTATTTAACTTGTTTGGTTCATAATTTATTTGTAAATTATTAATTTTAACAGTTTTGTATCAAACTGTGTTTATTATTTGAAAGCTTTTTATATTTATCCTTATTATGCTATTTATTTTTTCATACGTTGAATTTAATTTTTTATATAGTGTATTCATGTGCAATAAACAGCTTAGAGTAATGTGATTTTGGTTTCGTCGGTTTAGAAATGAAAATGAATATATTGAAGGTGAACAATGTCAAGGACGTCCTAAAACTTGTACCAGTGAAGATATTAAGCATTATCCAATGTTTGGAAATAGGCCTTAGTTAAGCTGTGATGAATCACCAATTAAAAAGATGTTCCGTGCAATGAATTCCATTAAAACATTTAACAAATTTATTCCACATATGAGTGACAGTGAGGAAAATAAAAGTAGATGTTTTACAAATGCCAATTTTCTCCTTGCACGCAACGAGAATGGGGCCTCTAATAGATAGTATTGTTACATGCGATGAAAAATGGATTGATTACAACAATTTCTGCCGTGCTGGACACTAAGTTAAAATTGGTAACAGTAGCAATATCGAATATGTATGGGACTGGTTGCGCATTCGCCATTTTTAACCACAGTTGTAAAAATGGTGGATGCGAAACAAAAAACTTAATTAAAACATTCAAATGAATTAGGATAAGATATTTGAAAACATAAAATTAATTGCCTTTTGGATGTAGTTGTAATTATACAATTTGTTTGCGCATTCACGATTTTTAAACATTTATTAAACATCAAAATCATATTTTTTATAGTATTTTAAAGGTTACGTTACTGATTAATTAAAATAATTTAAATAATACCTATTAAAAATGGATCTAACAATGGATAAAATAAATTACTTTTAACATAATCAATTTATTCTTAGAATTTGTTTAATAGTAACTAATTATTGGATTGGTTGCGCATTCACCATTTTTAACAACAGTTGTAAAAATGGTGGATGCGAAACAAAAAAATTAATTAAAATGTTCAAATGAATTAGGATAAGATATTTGAAAACATAAAATTAATTGCCTTTAGGATGTAGTTGTAATTATACAATTTGTTTGTGCATTCACGATATTTAAACATTTATTAAACATCAAAATCATATTGTTTATAGTATTTTAAAGGTTACTTTACTGATTAGTTAAAAAAATTTAAATAATAACTGTTAAAAATAGATCTAACAACGGATAAAATAAATTACTTTCAATATAATCAACTTATTCTTAGAATTTGTTTAATAGTAACTAATTATTGGATTGGTCACGCATTCGCCATTTTTAACAACAGTTGTAAAAATGGTGGATGCGAAACAAAAAACTTAATTAAAATATTCAAATGAATTATGATAAAATATTTGAAAACATAAAATTAATTGCCTTTTGGATGTAGTTGTAATTATACAATTTGTTTGTGCATTCACGATATTTAAACATTTATTAAATATCAAAATCATATTTTTTATAGTATTTTAAAGGTTACGTTACTGATTAATTAAAAAATATAAAATAGTACCTGTTAAAAATGTGTAGGCAAAGGCAAAGGAAAAGGCGATAACGATGATTCAAAATAGTTTATAGTGGTGAATAATAATGAAGCAATTTTTACTAAAGTAGGCTAGTTAAATCATTTTATTTTATCTGATATAGAATATAATTTATAATAATATTTTATTATCAAAAGTTTTATAATTTTCGAATGTTAATTAATTTATTATAATTTTTTTAATTATTTATTAAAAATTTCTTAAAATGGATATTTTGAATAACAATCAACCACCACATTGATATTTTAATATATTGGCATTAAAAATATTCTACAAGAAAATAAAATGTCATATACAGAGTGTCTCTAATAATTCTTGACCATTCTCCACTAGTGAGTTATACAAAATTGTAATGAAGCAATTTTTACTAAAGTAGACTTAGTTAAATCAACTTATTTTGAATCAAATTTTATTTGTTAGAGAATATAATTTATGATAATATTGAAATTGAAAAAATTTGAAATGACTTCTGAACAGCGCAGATGAGTATTCAAATTTTTGTAATTGGTCATATTTATTGTCAATAAATCTATTGTATAAGATTATATAAAAAATGTACAAAATGTAGCTAACATACCTACATTTTGCACATATTTGATATTGTCCCATTTTTTTTTGTTGTAAAGAAAGTTATGTTATTTAAACGTTATAAACATGAATTACTTTTTTCGGTGCTTAGTATGTTAATACTTTTTATACTTCTAACTTACTTTTATTAAACTCCTTTAACTTTATTATAATTATTTGTCAGAATTAGTAGTTTGTTCTATTTGAAAATAAATTATGAGATTAAATAAGATATATATATCTTAAGCTCTTACTATACTTGCAGATCAACTAAGTTCACGAAGACGATTTTTTTTACAATTATATTTACACATTTAAATGAATTTATATTCATTTTTCAGTGCAACCTTTATTCTTGGTCTAATATATAGATTAAGTGCTTACTTATTTGACTAAATTAATAAAATAAAAATTTTTATTTTCTCAATTATAAATTATAAACCTGATAAATATACTTTGGAAACCTTTAATATTCACATTAACGCCACATTGTGATAACTCTATCTAATGAAATAATAATAAAATTATTCATTCCGCTAGTTTAATGAATCGATGTAAGTACAATTATTATTTATTCCACGAAAGACTTAAAGCCTTATTAAAATAAACGTTCGAATTAGTAAATCTGCAATTTGTAATACAACATCCGGAATTAATATGTGTAGCCTTGCAGTTTGAGATTTATCCAGCCATAGATCAATTTGGCTTCAGATTAACCTTATGCATATTTGGTGTTTCCATCCGATCGATTTACCATACAGTCAATATGAACATATATCAGCGTGACACATCTGATTACTTCACACGTAGGATTGTAACTGAAAATACGTCTTAATTCGTAAGTTGTCGTAGCGTAACATTGGATGCCATTTGTGTGCTGGATTTGCAATTAGCTCGGAATTCTGAAGTTAATGTACGAGATTGCATTGCCGATGTAACAATTTCCATTTGATTTTACGCCGCGCTGTATTTCCGTTTACCGAGCAAATATTTGCGAAGGAAGCGATGTATTTGCTCCGATTTCTGGTACACAACGGATTTGATTCGAACCGTACAAAATTGATAGACAACGCTCTGTCTATGTGTGTAGTTTTTGAACAGAATTTTTAAATTTCCGGCGATAAAAAACACTGTCATGGGTTTTGCGTTTGAAAAATGAGACGAAATAGCTGATGTATGTAGTCCGAAAGCGATAAAAGAATGTTATTTGTTATGTTTTAAAAGTGCATCGTTTATTTCGCAACAGTTCACTTGCATTAAGATAAATGGTTTTAAGGTGAGGATATTCTTCTACAACGATCCTTTTTATTACGTTACGTTCACACAAATTGTACGAATAAATATGGGGTTTTCGATTTTTGTTTGTTATTATAATTCAACTAGTGACCACAAAAATAATTTATGCAATTTATGAATTAAATTTAATTATTGCTGACGCAAAATTGTGTTCAATTACGAATTTTTGCTATCACTGAATGTCAATAAGTCTATAGTTTAAGTTAATTTATGTAATTTTTAATTGGATTTGGCATGTATAATTATCAACACGAACATTGTTCCTATTTAATGCTTTAATTAAAATTTTAAATTGCCATGATATGACTTGTCAAGTATTAATTATCAATAATATCCGATGGTGATTATTAGTTTTCATTCAGTATTAATTACTTTTTTAGTGGTTCAATTATAGTGGTCTTCAGTGATGAATTCCAATGTTGTTTGTTAGAAGGTACCAAAGACGAAATCCACATTTCTTTGAGGAGAAGTTTTTACGCCGAATAGTTGGAGTTATGGTTTGAGGTGCCAGAGTGTCATCTTCAATTCTCACTAACGACACAAACAACAATCCTATTTGCTGTTTTAGCCTTCAAAATTCAGTTTTACAAGAGGATAATGTTCGACTTTATATTGCTAAATTTAGTGTTTCCAGCATTTCGATGTAAATTAATTACCAAGGCCGGCAACATCACCGGATATATCACTTATTAAACATGAACATGTATGGAGCGTAATAGGTAGATGACTTCGAAATTTAATTCTTCCTCCTCAGATGTGACGGATGTTCAACTCAGATGAGGCATGGAATGAGGTATTTCAAGGCCAAATTGATTACCTCATTAAATCAATACTGATGTAGGTAAGCGGGTATCTAGATCTTGATGGAAATTCAACTTAGATTAATAATAATATTGGTTAATATATTCAATATTATTTGCTTGAATTAATTATTTACATTTCAAAGTGTAATCAATGGAATATATTTTATTACATTTATATAGTTAATTGTATATGCACGGTTAGAAGATTTATAAAAGAGGAGAAACTTTAATAAAATTTGCGTATTCATTCAGAGCAGGAAGATTCCATAAATTAATCAAAATCGACTATAAACGATTACTTCTTTCAAGACTACTAGAATCCATTAAGACATTTCCATTCTCGAAATTATATTGGAGAATAGAAATGGCTTAATTCGATATTAGTAATTCCATTCCATTGAAAGTTTCAATTAAAACCGTATAAAAATTTATTTGGCAAAAAAGAAAATCTAACCGTATTTTATTCGTAGATACAGATAAGTGTTATTACTTCGACCGGGACATTGGTGATATAGTTGCGGAGAAAATTCTTTCACCTCGAAATATGTTGCTATAATGCGACTCCTCGGGGATATATTGGAAATTGGAAGAAAAATTGATGGTGTCAGGCCATTCGTTGCACATTGTGAACATGCACGGTGCGATATTTCACCTGTAATTTAGTTTGACCCTTTATTTGGTCAACGGTAATCAGACAGGAACATAAAAGTTTTATGGCTTAAGTCTGTTGTTATTCACTGACTAAGAAACAATAAAAATGACTGATTGTGATTAATGTTAAATATTAAAGACTTCTCATGTGGCCCAGCAGGAGTATGAAATTTCCATTAACCCTAATCTTCTCTTAAACATATTAAATTATGTCACGGGAATAATCCGAAAGGTGGTAAATGTCGGCTTGTCTTTTTTGTTGAACTTACAAACCCCCACGGAGGTAATATTGGATTTTCACCTATTTTATCGTTAAAACTAACGCAACAGGCGTCTTCTTTCATTTACCCACATTACAACGTGTTAATGTCACATAAACTTGACGAAGTCTCGCTTATTTTAATCTCTCATAAACTCCATAATGCATACTTTTCCTATTAAGTCCTTGATGTGTTCGATATAAAAATGCAAAAGTGTCAGATATGCTTTTATAATAAGTGAAAACTATTACTGTCACGTCAGATTATAAAGTGCTAGTTTACGACTGCTGTTGATGATCCGTTAGTGCAGCTACGTGGGTTTCAGTTACAACACGGCTTTTATGATGATATCTGTTAACTTTTCATACAAAAATATTATTAGATTAATTGTCTTTATTTTCCCCTACCAAAAAATGCCCAACGTGACTAAAGAAGTTTTCATTTCAAAAATTCTGTTAAAGTAAATAATTTATATTAATTTAACACTTTCGTATGTGATTTTTAAAAAATAATTGTTTTTGTAAAATGTTTAGTGACTTTTGTTTCATATGTGATAGAATATATCTGGTAAAAGTGAAACAGCCGTTTTGTTAGAACGAGATTGTCAATTTCATTCTGGTTTTAATTTTTGTATATTGTCAATATATAAGACCAATTAAAAAATTTAATTTATGATGAGTATGAGTTTTGTTTGCGACAGAAAGATTGGAGTTATTGCTTATGTTATCCAAAATTATCTTACTTACGGTAGAATTAGAAGTTAGAATACTATGGCTCGCAGTACACCCGTGGAACATGTTAAGTTTGGGAGTCGATTAAGAGTCTATCGTGCCAATTAATTAAAGGAAGTGGTGTGTGAAAATTTGAGATAATCTGGATCAAAACGAATATAGTATTATAATTTTGAGTACTAAGACGACGTGGGGCTGTTTTTATAAATAGATATGGAAGTATCTAATATTAAATTAAATTTATTAATTTATATAAAAATCGAGTTTTATTTTTCATTCATGTAAGATTATTCTTTTCATGTAAAAATACAAATAGTCTATAACTTTATGTTTCTCATTTTCAGAAAATAATGATCAATTATTATTATGTCGGTACGTTTTCTTGGAGTAGTGTAATAAAATTATGACGCTTTTAACATTTGATATTCTTACTGTTGATTTAATGTTACATGATATAATAGCCAAAATGCTTTTAATATTTTAACTTTTATTGATTCATAAAGATTGATAAAGAGTAGGTCTGTAAAGTTTTGAAATGACTAATAACTTTGTCATAATCAATGTACAACCATTAAAGAAATGCTGTGTCGTTTTAGAAGTCTTATATGCACCTTGCCTAAAGCACAAGTGCACTTTTATTAGTTTAAAACTAAACCGCATCGACATCTTAAATTTTAAGACTTAAAATAGGAAGAAGTAAACTTTTATGGTCCGGTGTCATTTCACTCTGAATAATAAATTGGAAATACTGTTTTTTTCCATTATAGTGCACATAACATACAAAAATATTATAATTGTGCACGATAATGTTATATGTTAAAATTCCAGCATATGATTTTAATAAAGCTTTGACGACAATGTTTGTTTTAGTCGGTAAGGAATTTAAATTTAGAGAGAAAGGTTGGTCTGGAACCTGATTGAAAAGTTTTTACCCATTTCATTCAATATCAAACAGAAGTCCCCCGGTACGTTTTAAATAAAGGTCGACGTCGATGGCAATGCGTCGGCTCGAGATCCGACGGAAAGCCTTTTTTATTTTTATTGTGCCTTCGTCTGCATATTACACTATTTAAGTAGGAGATATGCAGCTACGCCGACATTTTACCAGAACCAGATTTCACTGGAGCGCAGGATAATATTTTGTGTTGTAAATTTTGATTTGAAGAGATTTCATTGAACGAAAATAAACTGGAAAACTTCATATATTAAATTAATATCATGAAGTTGCGTATGGTTATATGTAAATATTTATTTTACAAAAATATATATACTTTGTATTCCATTTACGTTAGCTATTTATTTATTTTTTATTAATCTGACAAATCCTTTCTTTGCGTGACTGAAAAAATTATGATTATTTTATCTTTCATTCATTTATCTTTCAAGTAAATTTGCTGGTTAAACCTAGTAATTTGTTGAGTTTGTAATGAACTACCATAACAGAAAATGAGAACAAAATCATTTGTTTTCATCTCAGTTGTACTTACAAAAAAAATCATCGTATAAGTTTTATCTGACATATTTATCGACAACTTTATTAAACTATTTTTTAAAGAAATATGAATATCATGTATGTAACAATATATTGATATTAATTATATTTGTGCTACATTCTAAATAACTTAATTGTGAGGATTATTTTTTTTTCGTTTTTTCACGTTCGTTATTTATCAAGGATTCTTTAATTCATTTCAATGTGATTAATACATCGTCTATATTTCAGTCATCTAAAAATCAAAAATCATCAATCATCAAAAATAGCCAATTACATAAATTAATATTGAAAGGTGAGAGGTTCAATAAGACGTCGAAATGAAAAAATGTAGAATGTAGAATATAGAATGTAGAATGTAGAATGTAGAATGTAGAATGTAGAATGTAGAATATAGAATGTAGAATGTAGAATGTAGAATGTAGAATGTAGAATGTAGAACGTAGAATGTAGAATGTAGAATGTAGAATGAAGAATGTAGAATGTAGAATGTAGAATGTACAATGTACAATATACAATGTAGAATGTAGAATGTAGAATGCACAACATACAATATAAGATGTAGAATGTAGAATGTAGAACGAAGAAGGTAGAACGAAGAACGTAGGACGTAGAACGTAGAATGTAGAACCTAGAATGTAGAATGTGGAATGTAAAATGTAGAGTTTAGAATGTGGAATGTAAAATATAGAATGTAGAATTTAGAAATACCTAACCTAACCTAACCTAAAATCTGGCTTTTAGACTTTTTCTTACTATTCCCAGTTTGTGATTTTTCTCACATTATAAGATCGTTGTAAAAGATTGTAGTAGTAGTGTAAAGAACGACAGCTCAATTCAGTGATGAGTCCCAATTTTGTTTGGCCATGCATGATAGTCTTATATGTCAGAAGGCATCAGCATAAAAAACCTAGATCCACATTTGATTCATATTTGATCGAATAACTGGAATTATAGTTTGGAATACCATTCCATTTAGTAGATGACCAGCTTTAACTTAATCCTACAAAATTCAGTTTTTCAAATAAAGTTATTTAATAGTGTTTCCAACATGATGTAAATTTGTTGCCATTACTCTGGAATTTATCAACGATTGAATGCACATGGGATGGCATGAACAGGAGACTTCGAAACTCAGACCTCTGCAAATTATGGTCCACAGAACGCAACTCATCAGACCAAAGTTAGATGAGATACTGAGTATTTGGATCATAGTACCCAAGAGCAACATATTATTTTTTAAAAATGATATATATATACAATGTCACTTGGTACAATATATAAAATAATTGATTCGTTTCTAACACAGTAATTTGAAATACAAAAATGGTGAAATTTAATTAAGTTGTTCAGAAGATCATCTTAATATTTGCACCATCGTCATTATTATTTTACACTATAAGAAACATGAAAGCCCTGCGACGAAAGAGGCAATTTCAACCTTTTGTAATATCGTGACTATAATAATCGACGCCCTAACAGTTTCTTTATGCGACTGGATTTTCAGTAGCAACCAGTCTTAAATATCCCCGGCACAAAGTCTTATGACTTTATTTTAAATATGTAGACTTATTGTTTGAAGTTCACGTTCTCTGTAAGACTGGGTCGACCGCTTTCATTATGCATCAGGCCCAGACAAAGGTTTTCTTTTGTGTACTAGTCGAAGTCTATTGTGAAATGTTGAAGAATTTAAAGTTAAGTTTCTAGGCATTCAACGGGACGAGGAGGGAACGGCATCCTTGTATGGCGTAATCAATTCACGGTGACACGAGCTGTGGCTCCCTGCGAGAATCGACGAGTCACTAGGAAAGTTTCTTTGGCTGATTTCAACAAAAACGTTTTTTTTGCATTGGTTATTGCGAAACTTGGAAATAATAACGGAAAGAATAAATGCGGTTGAACTCACGTTTCTAAAGCGGAAAATTTAATTTCATTTGATTTGATTCATACCAATATTTGCTGCATCGGGTGCACTTGGATATTGGGTAAAATTAAATTTTAATCCAACAGAGTCGGAATATCTTGTTAACGTGTATTCTGTAACATATTTCCATTCCGAAAATCAAAAGTCGGTAAATTTATAAACTGTTTGACAATACAAGAATGACAAAGTATTTTAATTTGCATTTACCAGAAATGTTTATATATAATTAAAAATATGAAACAGTGTAAAGTTTGTTGGTTCTTTAAAGCGTTCTTTATTTAAAATTTTATAGCTTTGTTGGCGCTTTTTAAAAGGGCACACAAAAAACTCCGGATATTGTTCTAAATAAAACGAAAAGTTATAAATTTTACAGTGCCCCAGTATTTTGTATGCTGATAGAAAAGATTCCCATTTATGATTTCAGATCTCTTCGGTGAATCCAGTTTATATTTTCCGTACAAAGGGACATATCTCTTTATTCCCACTCCCCAGATTTAATACACTTAACAATCGAATGTTTATTGTGTCGGAATTATTTGAATATCGATTATTTAAATTTAAATACGTCAAATCGGAAATGGGGGAAATACATTTTCTTGTTTATTTGTACTTCATAAATAGTCTAGTGCCTAAAAGGTTCCATGTAAATTAATTCCACTGAATTTTTGTTGTTTGAATACGAACACGACTAAAAGGTAGTAACATGCATTAATAATATAATAAGACTGAAAAGCGTGCATATAAATACGACTAAATTGCAAATCCTGTACGAGTAGAATTTTCAGACGTGCAATAAATATTGACTCACCCGTCTCTTGCTCTTAATATTTTCCATTTGTCTCTGCGTGCACTCCCCTATACTTTGGGATCCCCAGAGCTCGATGCCTATCCTGGCATATGTATATGTCATGGATAGAATTGGCACCAGGTAAGTGATCACTAGGAATGCAACGTTGTATCTGGAACAATGCTTTTTCAATAAGTATACGAAAGGAAAATCAAATCTATTGAGTCGAGTCTCTTGTGGTAAACACAATAAATCAGAAACAAACTTTTTCATGTTTCCTATGAGTTGTTTATTGTTGGACGCAAAAAAAGCCTTCTTTGTAGACTTTACTTTTCTTATTAAGGAAGCTGTTAGTAAATTTAGCATTGTTTTCGAACAGAATCAGTTCGACTTAGAACATTCGGAGTAATTTGTCATAGCACAGTCTGATTTGCCGCCCACAAACTCGATCTATTAGTCCTACATCAAATCTGTCCTTTGTCTTGTCTGTCCCAGTCGTTCATAAACCACAAGTAACCAAGAAAAAAAAGTAAGATTGGACGAGGGACTTACATGTACTCTATCATGGACCTATTAGTGGGCCCATCTGGCCACTCCGGATAGCATATGACGCGTTCCTCCCCGAGACGATGCGTCTTGTAAAATATGAGGCTCGGCGTTCCCAGCAAGATGCCGACGATCCACGTGAACATGGCAAGGAGCAGCGTCACCGTTTTACCCATTCTCGGACGGAGCGGTGTCATTATCGCCATGTACCTGAAATGAATAAATCATAGAGTCGACTGCACATCTTGTATCGTTAGCGAACACCGGAAGGCTCGTTGAATTGAACTCCGATGCACATTCCACGTTTTCATCAAAAAAGAGAAAAAGTATGCGAACATTTTATCGCGTCGCTCGGAAATTCCCCAGGGAATATCTGGACCTTATTTTCGGAGAGGTATTTAGAAATTGTAATTTTATGTGTCTTTTTTTATTAATTTGACGTTTTTTATATGTACATAATACATTTTAAAAAGATATTTGATACTTCTAAATATAAAATCATCAATAATTAATTTTATACTTTAATAAATTAATATTTGATAGAATGTATAGAATTTTTTCCCAGATTTATTCTGAAAAAACATTAATTCCACCCTCAATTTACATAATTAAATATTTCGTTTTATTTCGTATAATTAAAACTTATAAATAACTTCTAATTAGTTTTTTACAAGTCTTTACTTTTTCATCACAGTTTAGTGCTTTTTATTTTGTGTTTAAATAAAAATACATTTCTGCCTAATTTCCGTCTATTTTAATTGAATTCTTGACCAAATTCGTTTCCGCAGTTCTCTTACATAATCATAAGGTAAATATCCGCAAATACAGTAAAACCCTGAATAAACAACGAATGAGTTTATGTTACGGAGATAATGTTGGGGCGCAATGTATTTGCATAATTAAGGGAAACTTTTAAGAGCAGGCGGCAGATGCACACTTGGCGCCAATTTCTATGAATATATGCAAAACACTCTCACTATCTAAAAAACGGAATACAAACAGAAACGAGAATTTAGGGTGTATTTATATAAGTTATAGTGGACAGTATGGTAGAATGAAAATGGCAATTTTTTAGATTGTATTTAACCACTTTAATTTATACACACCTCTATTTTATTGTTTCTGTTCACATAAAATTGAGCCATAAAATATTTTCTCGTTTTATAATTGTTTAAACAGCTGTATATGTATTTTTATTATACATATGTGAAAGAAACATTATTTATTATTTTGATGAGTTTTATACCATATCATATATGTTATATGTTACTCTGCGACATAGAAAAAAGGACACATAGATCTAGTGATTAGATTGGACAAAAATATTAAATGTATTGATCAATATAATTTTTTAAAACTAATAATGAGTTGTAAAGAGGCTGCAAATTTGATAAATTTGGCATAAATTGTAATCTTAACATTTTACTATTTTGTTTTTCGAAAAAGGAAAAATACCGCAAGATACAATAGTGTTGTTGGATTTAATGAAAATAGGCGGATCAGAAAAAGAGCAGAAATTTGAGCCCGTGGATCACCGTAACACGTGCATATTCCCGCCCCCCCTTTTGTAATTACGTCCCCTAATATTACAAAAACTGATGATGATTATTATCATGCTGAGAGAGCCATGTAAATGGCATATTTTCTTCTGCAAAAACTCGTTTTAATCAAAAACAGCATTGTATTAGTTTATTATATTTGGTAATGGTACAGTTACTTGATGAACTCAAGGCAGGTCTTCAAGGTTTGTTTTTCATGGAAATGAACGGTATTTTTGTGGGTTTTCGAGCACTAAAGTTGTTTCCTCACAAACGACGACGAAATGTTTGAACAGAAATGTTAACTAGTACCTTCTTCATTTTAATTGCCGTCCTAAAGACCTCCTGTACGTCCCTCTAGGGATATTAACAACAGATCTTTTCCAGAGTAAATATTTGATGGTTTTGGAAATAATGAAACTATTTATTTAATTCCAATTGCCTAGAAATATCAGCTCGTCTAAATTCCGTCTTAAATTTTGATATTATAAACTACTAGCTGTAATTTAAATGAATACTTCGAGGCATCTTTTAGATCAAACATATGTGAATTAAAAAAAATCCAAAATATTACGAATACACTTGTTAAAAGTGTGATATATTTAAATGGTGTTCTATTTCTGCTGCTTTCGTTCTTTTTTTCTTAAATACACATTTAACACCCTTTTATCAAACAGTTAAAATTTGTAAAGATAATAAATATTTTAATTATTACCCATTTGTTCTCAGTATTGTATATCACAATGTGAGCAACCATCTGGGGGCGATAAAATAATTTACTTCTTCTATACACTACTGGTTGACAATTGCGCGGTCTTTTGTCGCTCTACATCATACGGAAATTTCTTTACCCCACTTTCTACAACAATTTTAGACTCCCCTTCATGCGACTGTCAATTTTCTCAAACGAAATTCCTGCCTCTTTAAAGCCAGTAATTCACCCTTTATTAAATTCATTTAGATTACTAAAATTTGCAGACCATTGTATTAACGGCATTTGAAATAAATGAGTCCTTTACACGCAGCAAAAGTCAAATGAATACTGAACTATGTCTGCATTATAGGACTTTAATAATTCCCCATATGGACGAATGTAAATTTGGTTAAAATTACACATTGTCTCGTCTCGTTTTCTATTTTCTATGTCATATCCATGTTAAATAAATAAAAAATCATTATAATATATTATTCAGTTCTTTATTCAAATTGAAATAATTGTCACAGTAATATTACTATTGATTAGAATTTTTTCTTTATTTTACATACATTGTAAGAGTTTGTTGGGAAATATTTGAATTATATATACACTATAATAATTACTGTTACATATGCTATCTAAATCCTTGTAATTACCTATAAAACAAAATAAAGGCTCTTACTGAACAACAACATACGCATTTAATATGCAAGTTATCCAATATACGGCCACGTAACATATCGTACATTTACATCACATGCATGAGTGAAAAGTGATTCCCTTTTTGGCGGAGCCATTAGTAAGTTGTAGTTAATGAAAACTGTTTATCAAATCGCATTGCACTAAGGCACAAAGCCACATGACACTCCATACGGCCACTGGGGGAAAAGCGACAATCCTATAGTTGTCAAGTTCAAGAGAAACTGTCTGGCGAATTTATTGACTCTAATTTGATAATACACAAATTGCAGCGCTGGTCAATTTATTGTTGTTAAACTGTTATGACGGCGGCCAAACTTGTGCATGTATAAATGTGTTTTTGTTTATGGTTTCAATTAAAAGTTGTTTAATTAATTATTAACTTAAAGTGGGAATTAATATAGTTTTCGACAGTGTTTGTTATAATTGCAGGCCATATAACTTGTTATAGCGTATGTGGTTTAAAATATGGCGAATGCGCAAATTAATTAGAATTGTTTGTCGAAATACAAACTATTCATTATGAATAAATTAATTAGAACATTGTTACGGCAATTATTTAGCTGTATCCTAAATTAATTGAAATTTTTTTATTTTAATATTAAAATATGACGAATGCGCTCTTTTCACAAAAGAGTTTTAGTTAACATTGCCTCTTTTGAAGTGGATAATTTGAATTTCCTAAATTAAATAGATTTAAACATATTTTGACCAATAACATTATTTGTATATTTTCTGGTTCAGTATTAAATTAATCTTCATTTCTATATGTTTAATAGACATAAAAATAAGCAATATTCCATTTCTTGCAAAATTTTCAAAACACTCATTTTGTGAACATATTTAATTTAGTGCATTCATAATTTGTCTGTTGTAAATGTTGTAAATTACCCTAAAGTAGACATTCTTCTGAATATTTTGCCGCTATAATTGCAATTTCGTAAAATGACAATTTGAGTAAACAACAACTAGTACTGTATGATGTTTCATAAAGATGTATTTGATACCCCCTATTAAACAGAGAACATCGGATTACCCGCGGAGCATGGTCTAACGATCACCTATGGACTTCAGCCTAATGTTTACAGATGATATCTACATTCATCAGACAGACAGACACATTATATCACCTAGATAATCGTATTTGTACATGGTGATATCATGAGAAGAATATGTCTCCAAGTGTTACTTTTTAAGGTGGTTCTGTATAAGTAAGGGGTGAAATTTCTTTAGAAACATATTGCTCATATTAAACAGAGAAACTAAGAATGTTTTACAATATGACAACTTGATTATTCACCAAATTATTAATCCATTTGCTCAAGAATTTGGACACGGTTTCGTTGCCTAATTGAACTCATTTTCAAAGATAACACATTTTATTTTATTAATTTTCCATGGAATTTGGTGAAATTAGTTGATGTTGATGCTATTTTATTTAATTTACATAGGAGGTTACACTGCTTATTAAAACTTGTTCACTTGAAAAGATGTGTAGTGTACACAAACCATACATTGAATCTTAATAGTAAGAATTCATACATTATCATTTTTTAATATTCTTGTATACTTTTGATAATTTATTAAATAGTTTTATCAATCAGAAAAATAAAATAATTATAATAGAATCACAATAAAAAATCATAAAATCTAGTTATAAATGAAACTTTTGGATATTTAAAATAATATTTTCTTTGTATATATGAAAAAATAGGGAACACATATAGTATTATATATAGTGTATCAGTGAAACATAAAATATTTAAATATTTTAGAAAGTCAATTATGTATTTGTAAGATTAATTTATTAATGTAAAATATAATTTAAATATGAAAATAATTGTGTACACTGAATATTTAAAATACTATTTACTCTTATCTTATTTCAATATTCTAATGTGAATAATCTAAATATTTATGCAGGATGTTTGTTATTGTCGTTTAATTTTGTGTTCTTAAAACATCAATAACTTGCTGTTTATCATTAACTTTGTCCTTTTTAATGATACATCCTGTAAAATTTTGAATTTTTAATTTTTATATATAATTGTAAATAAAATGACTGTACCATTTTTAATCCTAAACTTAATAGTTTTTGAATTATTATCTTTTTTTTTATAAAAATTTTAACAAGTTTAAAATTTAACTAAAATGTCTGAAAATCCACTAATTTTAATGCAAGTTAAAAAGTCAATTAAGTATTTCAATAATTAATTTATTAAGGCAAAATATACTCTAAATATGAAAATATTTCTGTATATTAAATATTTAAAATACTATTTGCTCTTATCTAATTTTAATATTCTAATGTAAATAACCTAAATGTTTTTATCCTCTAAGTATTTACTTTAATACTGACACAGATTATAGACAATTGAAATATTACACAATTATCTAAAATATAAAATATTAATTGATTGGATATACGTTTACTTAAAACAAAATATTATGGGTTCTAGAATAAAACGTAATTTCTCGGTAATTTGGTAAATTACTAGGAACTAGGAAGTATTGAGTAGATGAATGAATAATTATAATTAATCATTAAACAGAACAAAACAGAAACAGAACAGATACCAAGAATATGAGACAAATGAGATTATTTTGAATATTCATTTATATGAATTATTTATTAATGTACATGTATATAAATATGACCAAAAGTATGTATAATGAATATTTAAAATAAATATTTTCCCTATATTATTTTAATGATATAATATAAATCTATTCAAAAATTAACTTAAGATAGGTCAGTACAAGTAACGTTACCCCTTTAATGTAATACCGTATACACCATATTTTTGATTCCACTCACTCAGAATATCTTCCTGCTATATGTACGTAAATTAAAAAAAGTAGTATTTATTTTTTTTAATTAATAAAATAAAATATAGTGTTTGAATAAAAACTTAATTTTTTGGTATTTTCATGTTAACATATAAGGTGATCCCCTTAATTTATTAATTAGAAGTTAATAGAGAATGGAAAAAGTTATTGATTTGAAATTTTTAAAGCAATTATAACTTGAACTATTTTTCTAATTTGTGTCTAAAATGTTTGTAAAGCCATCAACTTTAATGCTGAAATACATGTTAACCAGATACCAAATTTTATACTGTGTTTGTTATTTACGTTTAATTTTGTGATCTTAAAACTTCAGTAACTTTTTCATTATCAATGGAACACCATGTATATTTTAGCATAAATTCAAAATTAAAAAACCTTTCGACTGGAACAATCATAAAATTCTATATAAAACTGAGGTTTTTTCAATGGTATAGCCATTTTATTTGCAATTGCATGTAGAACTTTGCCGTTCTCCATAGAATTCAAATAACTAAGTTAAGTCAGATCAATATGCGACAGGAGAATACAAGTACCCCAGAAAAACGACATGAAATTCATACTCTTCGTACTTTAAAACAATACCCAACAACACCCTATTTTTCCTTATATATGTACGTATCGCTCATATGTAGATCAATAAATTAAAAAACATAATTATTTTATTAAAAGAACGATTCTTTTTAATTTAAAATATTTTTATAATTATTAAGTGTACATTTCGTAACCTCCTTTTATATACAGATATCTTAATTTATATATTTTTTGTTTCGAATAGGGTTTAAACAAATCAATCATTTCGACGACGATTTTCAATTTTAACAGAAGAAATACACTGGAAAAAGTCCCCAAAAGTGGTAGAAAACACAAGACTAACAGAACCGTGGACAGGAAAATAAGAATGCTTCCCGCATAAATCAAGAAATAAATTAAGTCAGTGTGTCAATGAGACTATCAAATTTGAATGAACTTTACGAAGAAGTACTGTCAGTGGAAAATATTAAACAATTATATTGAAAAGCTACTGAAATAAATGAAAAAAAAGTGTCTAGATGTTATTAATAATAATGAACATGCTACTAGATACTAAATAAAGGAAGACAAATGTACGTAACATGTGTTTATAGTAGCTCTAATTTTGACCCTAAAATTTTTTTCAAATATTAATAAACAACTGACAATACCCATTAATAAACAATTATATTGCCGTATTGTTGTTACCAAACATAACTGACAATAATATAGATATTTAAATGTACATTTTCGTCAAAAGTCTACATATGAGCGATAGTCCATATGGATTATGTAAAACAAAATTCAATCTGGGGAAAGGTTCATTAACAGAAGTTAGGTGAATCTTGAATCGGAATTGGAAATGCGCCACATACCTGTCTATCGAAATGGACATCAGGGAAAAAACCGATGCACACACCGAAACGACGGCAATGAACTGCGTGATTTTGCAGTATAGCTCGCCGAACGGCCAGTGCGAATTTAACATGTAGATATAGTTGAAAATTACATTCAGCGTCGAGGCCATTGTGTCTGCAACCGAGAGGTTCACTGCAACAAAAAAAAGTGATTTTACAAATTTGCACTAAATAGAAGAACGATACCATCAAATCGTGCCCAATTGAATGACAAAAAAAGAAGTAAAAAGTACTTTTGTCAAATTGAATTGACGTAGTGATAATTGAAAAGTGCTTTAACAAAATTCAATTTCGTTAACACCGCTTAAATATTTATTTAGCACATTTCGTTTTATATAAAACGTAACATTTTAATTATGACCATTGTATGCGATCCCTCTTTGTGTTACTAAATTAAAAGCACTTGTCTCGCAAAAGTTAATTAATAAGGATAAAACATTGAAACATTTTGTTTGACTTCGTCAAACAATAATTAAAAAAGTGCTTAATAAATTAAATCAGCAAATTTTCGTGTAACATCTCAAAACGTTCATCAAGTTTAATCTGATATCATCCTGTTTTAGTCTTGTTTTCTTAACACCCTTTTAACCTGAAATTTCCGCCCACAACATAAATTATAATTAACTTGTGCTTTAGAACTTGCAGACTGATCGGCCGAAATCGTTTATATTTGGGCTTACTGTCTGACCCCTTAAATTCCCGTCCCATCCAGACAAACTATTAAAATGCCCGAACGAAAGTTGGTTTCTTGTTAATGGAAACTGGCGAACGGTCCGGGGTGCGATACTCGAGTCCGATTTATCAATATGGTACATGTTATAGATGCTGAACGCACACAAATTTTAATATTCCCCACACACGCCATCCAGACCCGGATTAACCACGAAACTGGCTCCTCGGGTACAATTTATGGTGGTCTAAATGTTGGTGGAGATGCTACACTTTCCCATCGTCCTAAGTGGATTAAAGAAATATATGTATGTAGTTCGCCGCTTTTAAGATTTATCGTCTCAACAAGTGGTTCATTCTATATTTAAATTTAAATCGGAGCCACCTTTTATTAAAGCTAATTTTGATTTGTACTTGCGAAAAAATGGTGACTTTTATCACACTGTAAGTAGGAAATCATTGTGAATTGTATAAGAATTACTTTATTGAAATTGAATACTGAAGTTACTAAACATAAAATATAATTAAAATAATATAAAATTTAGTAATTGTATAAAAGTTTTTTAGTAAGTCGGTGATGTTTAATATCGAAAGGTGAAAATAATAAACTTTTTAAGAAATGTCATATATGCATATTTCATTGATTAATGTAATGTAATAATATGCTTTGCGTTTGGTGGATTTTGATATATGATTTATTTTATTATTTAACGACTCTTGAGAGTTTAGAATAATAATAGTAATTATAGTAGATATTTATGGTTTTGGATTGAAATCTGTGTGAATAATTGTTATTGTTTAAAAATCTTAAAAGGTTCAATATATACATTAATTAATAGACCTCGAAGTGGACGTCCAAGGGTAACCAAACAAGTGAGGTGTATAGTGCAAATGATTATGATAAACTACCAGCAGCTTTAGGAGTCATTATGAGACTGCATACCATCAACTTCATTTTGAATGCAATCGCCAGAAGAAGAATTGTTACTAGTCAATTACGATCTAGAAGACATTTAAGAGTGCCTAAATTAGACACAGGACATCAAGGTTGACAAGGAGATGTGATTGATTACCATTGAATCGGAGCAACCACTCGCCATTGAAGTGGTTCCATATGCGAAAGAAGAAGGAGTAGATGTTCTTGTCACAATGATTGGAAAAATTTACATAGATTTTATTATTCGATCTATTGTACAACCAGACCGAGAAGAGGTAGGTCCAAATTTTGTATTTAAGGACGACAGTGTTCGCCCATTCCCCGGATATAAATCCATTTGAGCATAAGTATTCCAGATCTATTATATAGTGCAGTTGGAGAATGTAATAATATTCCACAAGAATTTATTGATAATTTAATAAAACGCATACACAGGCGTGTAAATGCTTTATTACAAAGTAAATACGAGTAAGTAATAAGAAAATTGTTAACTTAAATTGTTGTTGATAATTTCTTGTTAATTTTAAACGAAGCTAGTGTGGAGCTAACTGAATGAGTAAATGGTTAATGAATTTATATTGTATAATTAATTTGTTTCATAAGTAAATATTCAATATACTCTTCCATTTTAATTTGTTTTTTTTTTATTTGATTTGTTGAGTTTTCCTTTTATTTGTCTGAAAATATAATTAGATTAGGTTATTGTTTACCTTTTAAAATCAAATTACGTGTAAAAGTAAGAGTACTGAAAGTACTACTGAATAGAAATAGTATAATCATTACTAACCACATAGTAAAAGTGAAATGAATACTGAACTGTATTTACATTATACGAATTTAACACATACAAAAGTTGCATAAAAAACGGTAGTACAAAAACTCTTCGACAAACAACCCTTAAAATCTAATAATTTTTTGTCCTCATATGGACGACTGTAAACACCAAATTTTGTTTTAAATTGGACCACTGGGTCCATGTGATTTATTTTCTGTATCACTGGCTGAGTATATCTTATAAAACGTGTATAAAATCAATAATTTAATCATTAATAATAAATAACAAAAATAAATTTTTACAAATAAATTTCCATAATTTTTATTTCCTAATTTAATTTTCAACCAAAATAAGAAATAAATTTTTTTTTACTTGGAACTTGAATTGTTAAGTAAAACATTTAGTTAAGTTTACAATTAATAGATCATTTGTAAGGTTTTCACTTCATTTTTTCTACAAGAAGGACACTTGACAAATTCATGGTCATAATTATCACATCAATATTTGAATTGCTCCACATTTCCCCCGTCTTACAATTCACTTCCATTCTCATCCCGTCAATCGGCACAAATAAATTCATAACAAATCACGTTTGCTAGCAACTTCTCCCTCCTTATTCGGCGTAATACAGTCGACAATTCCACACAGTTGTGGGGGCACGCAACGAATTTTTCCCAACGGTAAAGCCAGCCCATTAGCAATAATGAAACCGGGAACTGAACACAACGTTGTATGTATATCACAGTACTTACATAAAAAATAATTGGTGACGGTGCGCATCCGTTTGTGGGCGAGGACGATCCAAATGACGATCATGTTTCCTCCAGTCGCGACAAGCACCATGCCGGCGTACAGGATGCTCCAAAGCACCTGTCGCCATACGGGCAAGATAAATTGATTTCCCTCTGAAAAAATACAATTGTCTTTATTAAATTACGTAATTTTTCTTAGGTTAAAAATGATGTTTTTTAAAGCCTAAAATTAAATAAAATACATAAAAATTAAGGTTTATACTCATTTAAAGGAATAATAATTTTATAGCGTTATCATACTTTTTTTGTTTATTGGGCTGTATATAGGCAATTACAATGGAGCTTTTTGGTTTATTAGAGATTAGTTAAATCACATATTCTTACAGAAAATAATTCCACAAGATGGTGCAAAATGCCATTTATGGTATAATTTTATTACAGGAAACATCGAAATGAGTAAGTATAATTTCGAGGAATTATTTCGCTGGGAAGTCATTAAGGACAAAAAAAATAAAGCCAACGTTGATGTTCAAGAACCATATTATTTCTTTGTTTATTATGACATACTAAAGAAAAAAAATTCTAATAAGTCCAACGACATGATTATTGCCATATGAAGACGTATTTTTTATGAATCTATGAAATTTTTTTCATTTTAAATTTTTACAGTCCCTTAAAAACACCATTTATTAATATACATATTAATAAATTTAGTGGACGTTCAAGATCTATCTTATCTCATTGAATTTAAAATTTAAAGCCATTTTTAATTTACACAACTTCTACATACCCTTAAAATACTAATAAATATATTGATTAAAACGATTTTAGCCAAGATAAAAAAAGCAATAATTCTTCTATGTTTTTTCTTTTCCAACTTCCATTGAATAATATACGAATATTCAACAGAAGAGAGATATTAGGGCTGCCGTTTAAAAATTATAACCAACAACTTAAAGATAAAAAACTTATCCCTAAGATCCATAAATTCTCCCTCCGTCGGATATTGGTAAAAATAATCGTTTGAGACGCCGACATATTTCATTCGGCGTGTCGCTAAAATTTTTGTCTCGACATTCCTAATTTTTCGATCGTATCCATGTCATACATATTTCCGTGTTCACGACTGAATGGTAATCAGAAATATGGAAATTTCGCAATAGCGGATAAACTTTAATACCCAAGCATCATACGCGCGAAACACGTAGATAATATTTATGAATTTTATTTGTAAATTCAACACGGATGTACCCGTAATTTCGAATATGAATCATCATCAATTATTATCCATGTTTAAATTTAATACATTACCTTTAGAGTTTAGATTCTTGATTAAAAACAAACATTTACGATACTCTAGTTTGGATAACAATAAACCTGAAATTGATGAAGTAGACTGTAAAGTACAGAATACATTAAGTTAATAACATTTGTGTTCTTGAATCTGTGTCGCATCTAGAATAAAAACAATCTGTCTTCCAATTGTGAAATCAAGGACTTTAAGAATTGCAAATATTTTAAATAATTAGTGTAATTATAAATTAAAAAACAGACGAATTAAAATGTAAGATAATTAAATTAATAGGTTTCTCTTCTTGAATCAATGTTACTCTATAAAAAAGTTCTCCAATCAGTAAAAACAAAGTTTTCCAAACTTTGCTAAAATTCTTCATGGCATTAAAGTTATTGACACTTATTGTAAGATAAATCGTTACGTGACAGACAAAAAACAGCTTGGAGTTAATTGACTGAAAGTTTTCTACAAAGACCTTCATAATGATCGAAGCTTTATAACTTATTGATTTTAAAAAATCGAAAAAAAAAACTTAATTGAATATTTAATATTTATAGTGAGAAAATTTGTGCGGGTTAAATTTTCAAGAACTTTGCAAGTGAAGTTAGTTTTCAGGGCAGATCGTGCAAAATTAATGGAATGGGGTATACCGGAAATTTTTCTAATATCTGAGAAAATAAATGTGTTTTTATTACGTTAAGGCATCAAATAAACAGAAAAGAGTGGGAGTGTCCATATTTGATTAATATAATAAAATATAATCTTCAAGGATTACTTTTCTTAAGGAAATCTTCAACAATAAGCAAATGTGGCTGTAGCAGCTTTAATTTCCTTTACAGGTGCTATAAATCTCTTGGAAGCCTTTGTGTAAACTAAAATTCATTAGAGAAATCTATTTGTTGAAAAGATTAATGCCCCCTCGCTGCCTAATTCATTTTAATAGGAAATGAAAACTTAATTACTTACGTACCTTGTTGCATCTATTGAGAATTGTAGTGCGCGGCTTTATATTTTTAAGAAAATGTCCAGCAAAAGTTTCTCATACAAAATTAATAGACTAGAAAATTCATGGAAATGCTTTAGGCCATATCCTTTTCTCGGTTGTGTTGCGGAATGAAATAAATCAGTTTCCTCTTGGGACATCAAAGAAACCAAAACCTCTTCACTGATTTAAATACTTAGAATAATCATGCAAACAGCACCAGCAATAAGCATGAGATTTAATTAACTCTAAGTAAGTGTAAGGGTTTAATCACGATTTTAAGTACACGAGTTTATGTACAAATCAATTTGTGGAAAATTAGTACGTACGTTTTGCTGAGCACTAAAATAAAGCAAAATTGAAAGCTGAACAGATGTTTACAAAGTAAAGCGCAGATTCAATAAAGGTCAGACTGTGCTTCAATATTAAACCAAACGATTATTGATTTCAAATAAATTACAAAATTTTTTTAACATTTTATTTCTGTAAATTGTAATTTATTTTTTACATAAAAAGTAAAATGAACTTCGTTTCATGCAACGAAATTGAAAGAAAATCGAATGAAACAAAATGATGGAGTAGATTGAAGACAAAATGCATGTTCGTACTGGGTATGTGCATTGACAGCAATAAAACTAATTTGTTCTCGCTGCGACATGATCGAATAGACCTGTAGTCGTAGTAATGTTAATTCTCTTAACTTCAAGATCAATCAACTTGATGAACACTGAATGAAACACAAAACAAATATTGATGGAATAAAGTTTGTTCAAGGAAAAATGAATCCGAATGTTCACGAATAGTTTGTGTTTCTCTGGAGTGTGCCACATCAGCAATAAAACTAATTCGTGTTCTCTTGTGACATCAAAGATCAAAGACAACGAGATTTGTTAAAGTGTAATAATAATCTTATCAATTTCTTTAATGAAATGATGCAACCACATAGCTGAAATCTTATAATATTTTACAATACAGGGTGATTCATTTAACCTGAAACAGTCAAATATCTGAAGTGGTTTATCAAAAAATATGTTTAAATCAAAATTTAATATTTCCCTTGTGCTAAAATTACTTTCCCTACTCCTTCCATATTGAAATATTAAATGGTAGGTATTCCCACTTTTATCACAGATTCAGATTTTGCGATTTAAGTACAAATCACGGAGTCGTTAATAGGCAAAACACACTACTGGAGTGTCAAATATCCCCAATGACTACGCTGAATTGAACATCAGCGTCTTTGGACTGTTTTTGTGTGACGTGGAATGACAAACTTATTGTCTCACACATTATTGAAGGTAATTTAACTGGTCAAATGAATCTAGACTTTTTTGAAAATGGCGGTGACACGAGAAGTACTTTATCGTGGTTTTACGTGGTCACTGAATCGGTAAATATGGTTCGATAAATTGACCAGCTAGGTTACGAAATCTATTCAATTAGTAATTACACTGGATTTCTTTTTGTGAATTGAAGAACAAAGTTTACAAAAAAGAGTCAATGGTGGAATGAATAAAAAATAATACTGCCGAAATAAATTTGAAATTTAATTAATAAGTGAATAAGTTGAATTTGAAGACCATTTGAACACTTATGTTACTTTAACACGTTGAAGACCGCATGCCCACCGGCAGGTCACTACGCAACAACATTACCGGCCCGCGTGCTCACGGGTGGACACACGACATGTTTTACATGACCATTTGTACACCAGTGGACATAACTTAAATACAATTTATGTACTGCAGTCGATTCTGTAAATCTAGGGGTTAAATAATGTCTACCTCAAATTATTGTACACTAAGAAAATATTTAAAAAATAATATACGTAATTGACAATGCCGGTCCTTATGAATGAAATACGATTTTGCAATGCGGTCTTCAACGTGTTAATAAAGACATACGTATTGTAGGATGTTAAAAAAACAAATGTTAAAGCAGTCATTTAAAAATTTGATAAATACAATTTGTTTTTAGAATAATATTCATTATTTAAAATGTTTTTTTATTATTTACATATTGCAGCTTATATAATACAGTGGTGGAAAAATATGGAAACTTTGAATTTTGCCATAATCAATTTTATTATTATATTTATTTATATTTAAATTGTTAGCGTTTTATGATATAATTGTGTAATTGTGGATTTACACTTTAAATTATTTGTTTAGTATTGTTTTATATAACTAAAAATGGGTGGGTAGAAAAAATCATGTAAACATTTTATAAATTTGCATTTTAAATCAACAGTCGCTGTTAAATACTGAAACAATCGTGTACAGATAAAGTCATTGTGGCCAGTTATTTTTCATCAGACTTTAGACAAAAAGTTGAAAACCAAAATGGACATTGTCAGAAGAAGAAGGTTTTAAATATTAGTAAAAGTGTACAAAAATCATTCAGACTGCTCCAAAAGCAAGTAGGCATTTTAAAAATCTCTCAAAAGGATCCCCATAAAACATGTCGCTAAATAAATGAGAAAATTTCAGAACAATTTAGCGTTAATATGACGGATAGATCTGTGAGAAATCGTCTGATGGATGGAGAATTTTATGCAACAAAACAGTCACAAAATATTTTCTGTCTAAGAAAAATAGAAAAGTCAGAATTGATTTCGCAAGAAGACATCTTAATTGGACAAATAAAAGATGGAATATTGTTTTTTGTATAAAATTTCAACTTAATTATTATGTAAGACGGCCAACTGGAAAAAGATTCAAGGTAAAATGCCAAATATTAGTGAACTCAATGTTGGATGGAATTTCTGGTCATGATCTGAAGCACACTCTTAAGCTCGTGAAAATACAGTTTCACTATCAAAGCATATCGGTACTTAAATGGCCTACATAGTCTCCAGAGCTGAATCCCTCTGAGCTCCTATGGATCAATTTGTGTTGTAGCATATGAACCCATATTAATATAAAAAATATCAAAGAACTGTTTGATATGCTACAAACAAAATTTTATCGGACACTGCCAATTTATTTTTTACAAAATAAATTAAGATTTCATACTATTTTCCAGGCCTAAAAATATATTTACAAATAAAATCTATAATATAGCACATAAAATAAAAAATATGGTTACAGGTAGGTAAGTAAAAAAGGTATATGTTATTTTAACCCTGACTCTGATAAAAGTCGAATAAATCATAGAACTAAGAAGTTTCCAAGCTTCTTTCCGTTACTCGTCTGAGAAAGAGAAATAAAAAAATATTTTTTTCATGAATCTGAAGGGAAATTTAGAATATGGACAAGTTTATCATACAATATTTATTCAACGAAATATTTACAAGTTTCAGGTGAAATGAATCTTGTATAATTCTAGTAAAATATTTAGTGGCGGTAATTCCAAATATTAAATTTTGAACGTTGAAATAAACAAAAATAGAAATATAAAATTATAAAAAAAACACATGTAGGTATTGATTTGAACAAAGGAGACATCTTTGTGAAACTGTAAAGACAGTGTGGCTTAAATTCAATTAAAATATTTCCTTGTAACAAATTTTTGCGTAACGATCAAAAAATTTAATTTTGAAACGTGTTAATTTGAACAAAAGCCTAAAATAAGTTTTTTTATTCACAAAATTATTAAATAATTTGATTTTTTATAATTAATTGAGTTCTTGAAAGCATACAAAAAAGTATTTTAAGGATATTGTTGAACCAGCTTTGAACATTATGTGCCTGACAAAAAACACGAGGAAAAAACATCCCTAAAGTTTCTATTTTACGTGCCCATACCATTAGAACGTATTCGAGTCGGGCATGCACAAGCATTGTAGTGAGTGGTTACCGAAACCGATGAATGAAAGGCTGGAAATGAATTGAAAGGCTGGCGCTACGCGCGTGGGAGGGAAGATTGAATTAAAATTCCCCTAGTGCTGGTGTGATCTCGGGAGACGACGCAGTTTTCCTCGTTCCCATGTCAAAAGTCTGGTGCTAAACCCCGAATAATGAGCGTGAAAGAATTTCGCGGCTCGGAAACCTGCGGAACGAAGTTTTTGCGATTCATTATTTTTGTAATGGGTACTCTAATGGATTCGCAAAGATTAAATGTTCTTTCGTATATTGAATGAGTATTGGCAAGTGTTTTTGTGATATTAATATTTATCACCCATTAAACTGTTGTAGCCTATCCTAGTTATTTTTCGTGTTGACCTTTAGGCTTTCGGAGTAGACACGAAAAAACAACAATTCCCAGTTCTAATTTAATTTTTCAACGTCTGGGAGTTCGGAACTATTGTTATCCGGAACGCGCGGGTCAGAGTTTTTAGCTTCTCGTTATATTTATTCGTACTCTGGAGAGCCATTACTTTTTATGCAGGATCTCTCCCTAGTTCCAGCCCTCAAAATAAAGGAATCGATTATTGTGTTAAAACGACAGTGAAACCGACTAGATACGGCTTTTGGTTCAGTTTTTCTTGTAGTTTAAGAGAAATTCAACAGTGTGTGGATATTATTATTTATCAGGTATCAGAAAATGAAAATTTAATGTTTTTTTGTTAAAATAATATATATTTTTTTTTAAATTAACGTTATTAAAAATTAATTATCATTGTAATAAACAGTTTTTTTCAAATGTTCCATAAGTAAATTTTTCTTATGAGAAAAATTCTGGGTTCATAATCCACCAGAGTTTTAAATTTCTCTTCAATATTGATTAAACTGATTATTAATTAAAAAATTGGACAATGAAAAGAATAAATAATAAGCACATGAAAATAATCTGGTGGATGACGTATAACTTATTTAACATATTGATTATTTCTCTCGAGATCCTAGTACGACATGTGGTGTTGCATCCTCATGAAGAAGCAGACCGTCTTTTCTATTGACTAAATAAGTTCTTCTTTGACTTATTTTTCCAATTTGCAAGACGTAGACCGTTGTTTTTATCGATTGGTCTCTTTGTAGGCAATTAATATGTAAAATTCCTTAATCTTTTTTGAGTTAGAACTTTTCTATAAGGTTTATGAACTGCAACCCTTTTTCCAGACTGGCGAGAATTGTCGTAATCAAATTATTTTTTGTTAAATGCCACAATACTATCAATAAAGGCTCATTAGTATTGCACGTAAGGAGATGATTGACTATTGTTAAACTAATTTATGTGGAATTCATTTCAAATCATCGCATGACCCTAATTTCCAGATACGTTGCACAAGTATTTTGTATTAAATATTGCTTAACATCTTAAACAAATAATCCAAAAGTATAATGTCACTATTTTCTGATTATTTCTGCTAGACGAAATGGCACAATCTTTACATCAAGGCTTTATGAAATCTACTTGTTCGAAGTTCAGGGCAACGTTGAGGCATTGATTGTATCAACTGACGGATCAAGTCCTGGACTCTCTGAGCTAATTCTTGAAGGTTATTTTCGAGTTCCAGATTTCTTATGTATCGTCATAGAATATCCCATATATGTTCTATCTGATTCATATCGCGACCATTCGGTAGTCGCTCTATAAGTTCCAAATTATGCTCTTCAAAGAAATTTTGAACAATTCTGGCACTGTGTGGTCGTATTATCTTGCTGTAAAGTCAAATTTGGTTCATACTGATTCATGAAAGATAATACGATAGGTTGCTGAATATTGTTTATGTATCGTCTGGCCGTCAGATCCGCCTCCAAAACCTCGGCATTTATAGAGTCTTTGTCGAGCGTTGATTGATCTTAAACAAAACCTGAATTCACCCATAATGTGAACCTGACTTCGTTAGTTCATGTTTCAGTTAATGTGTTCATTACTGACTTTCTTCTTAGTCTCATGTGTGCTCTAGTTGATTCAGGAACAACAGTTACACGTCTTCAAGAAATCTGTTACGTAAGGTTTGAGTAGATAAATGTGTCCCTGAGGCCATAAACTGAAGGTTTCCTAACTGGCGAGCTCTTCTTGTTCACTTTTGTGATATTTGAACCAAATGTCGATGTTCTTGAGGAGTAGAAAGTCTCTGACGAGCTGTATATGGTCTCCTATGACTGATACCAATTTCTCTGCAACGACTTTGGAGCAAGTTTGTCACGTACCTCCGGCCCTAACAATTACATCTCGATTGAGATGTTTTCTTTGTACAACAGATCTTCCAAGAGCATCATGATATAGACAGCCGATAAATAATGTTATTAGAGGATTAAACAAGTCTATTCTGAAACATTTTATAATTAATTTAAAACAATATGCAAACTGTTTACTTTACATTTTAAATATTGATATTTCATAGAGACTAGTTTAGTTTAATATAAAAGTGTTAACATATAAAATAAAAATTTATTCAAATGAAACATGAACCAAAAATATAAATTATTTTTCTGATACCAAATATTAATGGTTTTGTTAATTAATAAAAATTGGTATGGAGTTGCATTTTCTTCAACATGTAAAATTGTATGTGGTTGATTTTTGTACAATTTCAGTACATATTTAAACTTCTTTCGTTCCTGAGACATCAAAGAAAAAGTACGAGAAAATATTATTGCACGAAAGTAATCTACCGACAATATTCAAATAAAGTTACTGAAATGACATTAGATATTTTGTTTCCTCGAGCAATATTTCATTATTATTGACTTTGTGTATTCTATTTTGATTGAACTTTCGCAGCTTGTTCTATAACTTACGGATTCGCAACGTAATAAACAAGTTTCTGCTTATTCCATACATGTAAATTTACTCTTGAATTTTTGTTTCCAGCGCTACAATTAACTTGATTAATTAAAAGCAAGTTAAAATATATGCTTACAAAATTACTAATTACGTAGGTAAAACCTACAAAACAAACAAGTGGCTCCTTGTAGTGTTCGCGGTTCACGGTAACGCAATCATTTACCCCAGTATGATATACGAGCCCCTACCCCTCTTGTAATTCAAATATGTTTTAACTCGTTCCGACAAACTTGAGAACACCGACGAAATCATTTCTGACGACTTCACGCCAGCAAAATTTGCATCCTCTAGTTTCTATCGTTGTTCGGCTTGAGGTGCGTGTGTCGAACACTTTGAAGCCAACATTTGTTATGGTTTACTTTAGTTGAATATCAGACATTTCGACTATCTCAAAGCTTTAATTGAAGTGATTGCAATTTGGCACTAATTGGAATTTGTTCTCTCAACCAAACCCAAATGTAGGTTTCCCTTCGCAAAGACTGACTGACAAGACCCAAATGCAAGTTCACATTCCCAAACTGCAATTCAGTGTGCTGATGCATTTTTAATATAGCTCGGAAAGTGTTGTTCATTGAGTTTAATCCAAATTGTTTAATTTTAATTGTGTCTTTCGTTGTGAAGTACACTCGGTTATAAAAGTCTTGCACCACGTTATAATTTTATTAAAAAGTAACAACAATTCCATACATGTGCATACCTCTTATTAAATTATCAATAAATTCTTGAGGGATATCATTCCAATTCTCAACTGCAGCCTGTAGGAGGTCTGGAACACTTAGAGGAGGATTTAAACGAATTTTGATAAGAACTTCTATACATGTTCACTTGGGTTAACATCCAGGGAGAATGATGCCACCCCATTCTTTCAATATAATATCCTCTAAGAACTTATGAGAGAAATATGTCCCAAGGCTGTTCCTCCTTCATATATTATTTCATCCAAAACATGAATGACGCTTCCGTCCACATATGGAAGTACTTCACTGGTCAGTCGATGTTCTCTTCCTCTGCAGACTCAAATCCGATGGTAATGCTTCCATGTTTAGTTTAGAAACCTTTTTTATTGTGCTGTTGGAAGTTCACAAAGAAATATTTTAAACGAATTTCATTATTTAATTGATATTTTGTCATTATTTAATTAATATTTTGTCATTTATTTTGAATTTAAATGCTTCTTTTGTGATAAGAATAAAATCGTTTGATTTTTAGGGCGTTTTCATTTTTTTAACACAAAAATGGTTAGAGACACATACATTAAATTAAAAAAATACGTTCATCATTTACAAGCTAGTGCAGTGTTTCTAACCTTTTTTGTGCCATGCCCCACCTTAGCCTTTCTTAAATTAAATTAGGGTTTTAGGAAGAAATCACTTGAAAATTGTAAGTAAATTTTCAAAACATACAATGAAAAAGTGAAATTCAAAAATTCAAATAATTTTAATAAAGATTTTTCTATATTAATTTATTATTTTAATTTAGTAAGAACCATGCGCTTGATGCTTGCTGCACAGAGATTTTATATTAGGTTTCAATTTGATTAGCTTCAGTCTCAAATCTCCACGTTGTGTGATATACAGCTTTTTTACAGTAAATCATTTAATGCACTAAATCCACATTCAGCTAAATATAATGATATATAATATAAAGATGGAAACAGTAGGAATAGTTTTCTTGCACATTTGGTTGAATTTGGGTATTTGATTTCTGTTTCCTCACAAAGCCATTGCTCCTTTTATATTATAATAAATAAAGTTTTAACTGACTCATCATTTTACAATTCTGGGAGTTCTTATTGATACTGCATATTTGATATATCAGACAAATCCACTAACATTGGCTGCATCATCCATGTTGGAAAATCAATTTGTTTTAAATCAAAAAGTCTTTCTTTTAAATCAGCCGATAGAATATTCAGAGTATTGACAATAACAAGTAAAGCGGTATTAGTGACTTCACATTTTTGGAGCCAATGAAACTATTTAAAGTTTTAGTTTTTAATATGTTTATGAAACCAAATATATTCATTTTTGCATCGACAAGAGTTTTATTCGTTTCTTGAAGCTTAATTAATATATTTAGTTTTCAAAGATATCGTCTAAATAACTCACAAATGCTTTACCATCGATTGTTAACAGATACTTCATTTCAGGTTTGTAGCTTCAAAAATCACTAAGAGTATCAATCAGTTCCATAAATCTTTTCAAGCAGTACCCTTTAGATAGCCTCACATGGTCTTCATTTTGTTCATCACAAAATAGCTTGAAGAGACGCTCTCATTTGGTATTAACTTTAATAGCATTATCACACTTTTTACTTCATTTAGAACAGGCGAGATGTTTTTAGCTACGAAGGTTTTCCTATGAATAACACAATGCACAAGAATCATTTCTGGATTCGCATCTTTCATCAATTTTAAGCAGCCATTTTTCTTGTCCATCATATTAAGAGTATCAACTGCAGCACAAGATGTTATATTTTTCATTGGTATATCATTGACATCTATGTTAAGTAGTGTTTAGTTTATTATATATATCTTTGGGGGTAGTGGTGCTTTCTAATCTTTTACAGAACAACATTTCTTCAGCAAAATGACTTTCAAAGTTGATTCATCCATTTGCAGTGAGAAATTTCTTGTTTTAAGCTTTTCAACATGTTTTTCAATATCTTTTTCAAGAACCGTTTTAAGAAATGCTGATATTGAAGGTTTTATTAAATTTTGTCTTATAGTATGATTTTTTCTAGTTTTAGCGATGAATAAAGTAATTTGATAACTAGCGTCAAGAACACGATTATTAGTTAGTATGTTTTTCTCTTTTAAAAATTTTTCTTTAAAGTTTTAAAGTGATTTAAATTTGCCCATCGTGGACAGCGGGTATGAACCCAAATTTTAAATAATTCCAACTTGCCACTCTGTGGGGTGTGGGTCCCACGTTGAGAAACACTGAGCAAGTGGAAGACTGAGTTTATATTATTATCACGTCATAAGAAAAAAAAGACAATTTGGTTTTTTGTTAACGTGCTGAAGGAACAAAAGTAAGTAAAAACTTACCATCATAAGTCTCGTTGGTTGGATAACCGTAATTGAAGTCCTGCGTGTAGTTTTCTAGGGCGAATGGATCGGCGGTCGCTGTAGTTAAGTTCATCGTTGTCTCGTACCAATGACCGTCAATAGTAATCAAGTTTTAAAACAATCCATACGTTTCAGTTGATGTTTCATTTTTGCACGCCCTCATTTAATGGATCATCGTCCGTATCTGCAAAAAAACAAAATTGTTAGGGCGCATTTGTTGGCCCCAGGCGGTTTTTTTAAACGCATATAGCGTAAAGCTTTTAATTTCCAACTGGAATTACGTTTTTATTTTTTTGATAAACTGATTTATGGCACATGGAATAAAATTAATCGCTTAAAAATGTTAACATCGGATTAAAATGTAATCATTTTAGTTAAATTAAGTTCAACTGAACATAAATTGAGTGAATCTGTGCGGATAATTCTCATTTAAATATTCGTTTTGCTGGAAATATTACTGAAGCAAATAAAGTGGACAAGTAATTTCTAAATTGCTTTTAAATGCATTTTGGTGGCAAAAGAGACATTTTAAAATAAATTTAAGATTAATTGGTTTAACATTTCTAACGTAAGCAAAGATTTAAAGTTTAAAGTTTAGCTCAAAGAAGTTGTGCACCTAACATGTAATATGTCACCTATTACATACAATATTGCCATTATGAAGAAACTTCAATATTAAACTTTAATATGTGCATCGATTAACATAACGATCCTTAACTTTTCGCATATTCTGCAACTTGTAACAATTGATAACATCAAGAAAAGAAGCTTTCAGAAATCTTGTTGTTGCAGAATTAGTTCGTACCAGGAGATAAGCTTTGATCGAGCATACTGCTGAAAATACATTTTTTACAGATTTCGTTGTTTCCTTCCAGTTATATACGGCTTTTCAAGAATTGTAATTTATCTGTCGGAAAAATGAATTGTTTTTGTTCACTCCGTCTTTCTCAATCTCAATCAATTAAGTCTCTTATAACTAACTATTTATGTATCCCGTCACAAAGCCTATAAATATTAAAAATAAAGGTTTTCTTTTGTGGTAACAAAATTGACTTTGCTTTAGGAAAATTAGATTTTGGAATGGCACGGATTATTTGTTTGTGTACAATCTGGTAGTGGCGTAGTGACTAGCATACGTAATTATCAATTTTATTCCAATCTACACATCTGTGCACTAGACTAGCAATGCACTATAGAATGCCAATTTGGTCTAAAGAAAAATTGAGTCGTGCGTGTGTCTCGAGGCATTTTATTGTGGCGATCAATAAAATTCGTAACTTCTACAATGAATAATGCAGTCAATTCTAAATTACGAAAGCTGATTTACTGATTAATAAGATCCTTATTTCCTAGTTCGTGAAGGTAGTTTTCACGTTCCAAATCCGGCCATAAACGTGTGGCATTTCCTGATGAGTCACGCGAAACCCCACCAATTATGGAGTGGAGTCCCGATTATCCACATCTGACTGAATCCTAAGATTCGACGACACTTTGTCTTGAACACTGGAAGATCGGTACTCCAACTTCGGCTTTTCCATTAAACATGACACGTACGTATATAATCATTAATCGACGAGTATGATAATCTCTCCCGTCCGCACCCACTAGACAAATGAAAATTAATTCAATTAATAATTTTCAATGAAACACGCATAAGGTCGTTCCTATTGTTAAGCGAATTAATTATTAGGCATTATTTGTGACACTCCACTACAATACACAATCCGTGTGAGTGATTGTATGAAAGTAGGGGGCGGGAAACTCGTCAAGAAATTGCTGCATTCGACTTGAGAAGTGCCCTTTGTAACGATAAGTGCAGGCAAATTGAATTGACACTGACATGATTTATGCAAAAAACAATTTCATTTGATTGCATCAAATTAATTATTTGTACTCAGAAGATTTGAATAATTGTAGGCTTTTTATCAGTGTTGGACTTAATTATTAAATATTCTCGCAAAATATACAGTATAATTATAGCTTATCATATTCGTATCGTATATTAAAATATGAGTTGTACTGCTTGAATTGGATTTCAGTGTATGTAATGTTTATCATTTTTTCTGTTATTGTCGTCTACACTGCGCAATTGGTCAATTCAATTTTGAAGTGAACTTCGTTAGCTGCGTTGAGCGCTTTTTGGTAGGGGAAAATCTTATGGGTTCGCGCCACCGACATGCTCATGAATGGCGCACGCGCAGTCTGCTGTGCGCCTTGGACACTTTTTGGATAGGTGAAAACTCGGGCGTTCGCGTCACCGACATGCTTATAGCATTATATTTGTAGATATACAGCCTGCGTATAGTGCTGTGTATAATTTATAAGTGAAACTGAATGGATTTAGTGAAAAGTTCAATGTGTCTATATTGTGTATTGTTGAAATAATGTTTTTGTTTGATTATTATTTAAATGCCCATGTCCAAACTCAGTACTACAAAATATAAAACGACATGCCATTTTTACGCGACACTTAATGATAACAATGATGTAAACAAAATAATTAAAATTAAGTACATTGACATTTAAGTAAATACAAATACTCTCCATAAATAATATGGATGAGTGTGAGAAGAAGGTTGGTGGATGGGAATTTGTTTGGCTAGCGACCTGTAAAGAAAACCTTGTTTTCTATTCAGAATGTGAAGGCCCGAGTGAGATTTGCTTAGGATCACTTCCACTGGACCACAGAAGAGTTGTCATGAATAGTTTTTAGTGATAAGTTTGCATTTAATTTTTTTAAAATGACGGTTTTGCTTATGTTAGATTGTCTTCAGGGACAAGACTATACAAAAGGTATATTATACTGTGAAACAGGGTCATCTTTTAGAGCGACACTTGGACCAATTTGTGTGCTCCCACATATTGAAGAAACGATGGGTTTTAACACGATAACAAATTCAAGTACAAATCATTAGTAAATTAAATAATTACTTATTTAAATTATTTAAAAGTTCTCTTTAAGTAAAATATTCAACATTTTAAAAAATTGATAAAATAATGATCGCTACTGAAAATAAAATCTAAATATTTAATAGCTTAGAGTTATAAATCTGGTTGCTTATCTATTGATAATTAATTTATGGCTTAGTCGATAATTTAGGAAGTAACCTTAACTCATAATTTCAAAACTGATGACAGCTTGACGTTACACTCCTATAAAATATCGAGCGTGAAACACTAATAAGTCTGGCCTACCAAAGAGAATTACAAGTTGTAAACCCACTTAGGACAGGAAGGAATCCAAAACAGCTAACGAAGTTTTACGTACACCCGCATGTTGTGAGTTTATATGTTATCAAATTTGTGGTGGCCCGATTCTCGAGAGGAAACATCTCATTATTTATATACAGATCGTCGAACCTTGTGTGTGATGCCATTGAAGGAAAGACGCTGCGGTATTATTGAATGTAAAAAATTGAGGAAAGTAAAAATTGAGATACGAAAAGATTTGATTAAGAACAAACAACTAAATTATGAGAGAACATAAAAATTTCCTTTTTTGTCAGGCTATTTTTTTACAGCTATTATGTGTTTATAAAGAATCCATGAACATTATTGGCGTTCTTAGAAAACTTTCAAATTGCATAAGTATGGAATAAAATTTTAAATTTAAGAAAGCCACAAAGGATTTTTATAAAGAATTTTCCAGATTACATATGTAGAAAAGAAGTTATAGTTTTTGGTGTTTAACTCTCTTCAAGATATTGTAGATGGATTTGTAACATATTATTTCAAAAGTGTTTTAAAAGGTAATACAATAAACTTAGATAATCTTTTTCGCATTCACCACACATCAATCTGTCAAAGTTTACCAATTACAATATTATTAAAGATCGTGTTTATTACTGAAGGACTTTTGTTTTGATTTTGAGCAATCTTTAAAGACTACCCTTAATTATAATTCTAGTTCTAAATCTTTGTCTTCCTGTGTGAAAGATTGCTGAAATTTACCCTATTTTAAAATTATGAGATTCAGATAACATATAAAATGAGCGACCAATTTCCATTCTATGTAGTGATACATACAAACTTCTTTCAACATCGTTTAAAAGCTTTAATAAAATCTGTTATTTCTGTGACATAAATCATTGTTTTTTTGATTTGTTAGTTAAGGCCATGAACATACATTTTATTTTATTTGAATTAAGTTTATAATTTTTTATTTGTGTATAGTTCTAGATCAAGTTGAGTTGGTTTAATTCGTATCAGTTGCAATGGTAGTGTGGCGTGCAATTTTAAGACAGAGCCCGAGGAATGATTAATCGATGTTCAGCGGCTCAGCGTCAATCGTGTTACGGATCTTTGATCGAGAAACGTCGATCACCGGCACGAACAAATGACCTATTCATGGATTCACACGTAATAAACTACAGCCTGCTGTATTCACCACGCGAAAACCGTTCAGGAAAAATCAAAGAGCTGTCGCTTTTAAACAACCATCGATTTATTGGTCCCGATGGGGTTACAAAAACGGAAAATATAATTTATTGACTGTCTAGACACTGTCATAAATAATATTATGCATAAAGTAACACTGGAGCAATTTTTTCGCCTATAACACTTAAATTTTAATTTGCGAGTAAACTTGCCTTAACAGGACAGTTCTCGCCACATAAGTCAGTGGAAAGGTAATGGCTGGAGTTAATTGGGAGCCATCGCCAGCGAATGACCGAAGGCGTTTTCGAAAACTCACAAGTGGGTGGATATTACGGGGTCTTTAATGACACTGCAAGGATATTAAATGGCACCATCACATTACACTTCGTATTTGCCAGATTGGTTTCTGTCGGAACAATTGATGATAATGACTTCTATTTTATAGACTCAATTTTTGACTTATTTTTGTACGGCTTTGTAAGAAATAAAGTTAAACAACTAATTTATTATTCACATAAAATATGATCTTTGTGGAAGTTGATACATCTAAGAACAAAAGCCTATTTGATTGAATTGTATATGTGGAACATAAATGTATATAATTTGAATATGTTGGTAAAGAATGGAGAACGCCGAAAAAGGAGCATTAGGTTAATCCTTAACAAGCTGATTGGAAATTGGGAAAGAAACCATTGAATTAAACGCGTTTAATTTGGTTTTATCTGTTCAATCCAATTTTTAAATGGGGGAAACTTCAATGTAATCGGAAATAAACACCGCCTGAACTGAGGGTTTCCAACTTTGTCTAGGCGTGTATTTGATTGATTTGGATTATGAAGTTTAAATGAAAGTAAAAAGTTTTATAAACGTTTGTAATTTTATAAAATGTAGGTGTCAAAGGTGATTTATTATAACAAATGCAAAGGTAAATGTATACGAGTATTTAGTTTAATTCATTTGTAATTAAATTTTAAATTAGCTATTTCACGTGTACTAACATGAGTATTAATTGTCTGTAATACGATTTGATTATTTTCTCCAGTAATTATTGAACTACGAGTGTTTTTATTTCGTTGAACAATTGTAAATTTTTACTAGTTTGGTAAAGGTTGAGCGTAGATATGGACATTTTTATGAAGACTCGACTTAGTTTCCCCATAAATTAAAACCTATTTTCTTTTTACAGTTAAATAAACCATTCTGAATTTGTGTTAATATAACAATGTAAGGGAAATATGTTCTTCTATTTCCGATAATGCCTTCGAACTGAGGAAAATGTTAGTTCCTTAGATTGTAGGTTTATTGTGTGTTTCCTTGCAAAAATCATAACATAAAATATAAAAAACGAAACAAGAAACGAAATACTGTATATTTAGGATAAATAATACCATTGTTGTCCCATCTATCATGAATATCCCTACAATATGAGGAAAAAAGGGGAGTAATTTTAGCACTAGTATGGAAATATTAAATTTGGATTATGTCCATTTTTTTCAAAATGCGCTTGAGATGTTTGGATGTTTGAGGTCATTGAATTTTAATTTTAATTATGAAATATCAGTTTTGACCACAAAAGATACTCTTTTGATACTCTTCTATAACCTTTTACTATATGTATTGGACTGGTTGCGCATTCGCCATTTTAACAATATTTGTAAAAATGGCGGATGCGAAACAAAAAACTTAATTAGAATATTCAAATGAATTAGGATAAGATATTTGAAAACATAAAATAAATTGCCTTTTGGATGTAGTTGTAATTATATAATTTGTTTGCGGATTCACGATATTTAAACATTTATTAAACATCAAAATCATATTTTTTATAGTATTTTAAAGGTTACTTTACTGATTAGTTAAAAAAAATTAAATAGTACCTGTTAAAAATGGATCTAGCAACGGATAAAATAACTTACTTTTAATATAATCAACTTATTCTTAGAATTTGTTTAATAGTAACTGATTATTGGATTGGTGCCGCATTCGCCATTTTTAACAACAGTTGTAAAAATGGTGGATGCGAAACAAAAAACTTAATTAGAATATTTAAATGAATTAGGATAAGATATTTGAAAACATAAAATAAATTGCCTTTTGGATGTAGTTGTAATTATATAATTTGTTTGCGGATTCACGATATTTAAACATTTATTAAACATCAAAATCATATTTTTTATAGTGTTCTAAAGGTTACTTAACTGATTAATTAAAAAAATATAAATAGTATCTGTTAAAAATGGATCTAACAGAGGATAAAATAAATTACTTTTAATATAATCAACTTATTCTTAGAATTTATTTAATAGTAACTAATTATTGGATTGGTTGCGCATTCGCCATTTTTAACAACAGTAGTAAAAATGGTGGATGCGAAACAAAAAACTTAATTAATATATTCAAATGAATTAAGATAAGATATTTGAAAACATAAAATTAATTTTCTTTTGGATGTAGTTGTAATTATACAATTTATTTGCGCATTCACGATGTTTAAACATTTATTAAACATCAAAATTATATTTTTTATAGTATTTTAAAAGTTACTTTACTGATTAATTAAAAAAAATTAAATATTACCTGTTAAAAATGGATCTAAAAGTGGATAAAATAAATTATTAATTATTAATTAATAAAATTAATAAATTACAAAGGATATTGTACCGATGTTCAGATTTAGATTCGCGAATAAAGAAATCTTTAGCCGCGAATACAGAAATTGGATGGCATTTTTTTAATCCGCGAATAGTGAAAACGCAAGTGTAGGAAGCGCGAATAAGGAGCTTTTACTGTAACTAAATTCAATTAGCCTGTATTTCAAGCTAAAACTTGTAGAAGAAATGTCATTTTTGGAATCAGCATCTTAAAAAGATTTTAACTTAGTTATTTGTTTTCCGGTACCCTGTTAACCAGTATTATCTTGATAACTAAACTGTGCCAATCAGATGTCAATGTGACACGAATCAAATCAGACCTCTGAAGATGGTAGCTACTCGTGTTGGCGAAATATTAGGAAATAATTCCAACAAACGTCGAACAATAAACCCAAACAATTATAGATATGTGTTATATTAATTTGTATTTATAGATTTGAAAGTTTCTACTACTCTGGATTATGCACGTCTATAAACATAAAATTTAAGCCATTTTTACCACATGTTTAAAAGTATCTACACAAATTACTAGCGACGAATCCGTGTTAAATGAGAACGTTCGATTCCAAGTTAATAACCTGATTCCGATGTGGTAAAAACAGTATTAGACTTGTTTAATTTCGACCCAATTTTAAATTAACTAACTTTCAAGTTCAATAAATTACCCAGACTTTTATATCTTTGTAATTGTAAAGTTCAAAAATTTGCTAAAATTATTCCAATAATTTTAAACGTCAATAAAAATTGATATCATAAATATCTTATAAGATATAGCTATAGCAAATCGTAATATTTACTGTAGAAATTTTACGATACATCTTCGTTCATAATTTCATGCACATGGATATATCTAAATTCAGAACATTCAATTTAACTGTTCCAGATCGTATTGGCTCATAAATTTAAAATTGAATCTCCCGTTCCTGGATGTTTTAAAATTAATTCAATGTCGATGAAAACTTAAACTTACAAAGTTATAAAATATCGTAAGCAAGCCACCACAGTTTCAAATCGCCTCAACTTTTCTATTATATTCTGATCGGCACGAACATAAGGAAGATTTCCCTGTCTCAAACTTAAAGTAAAAGTTCTGCTTTGGAAAAATTTCTAATTTAAAATACGTCAAAGTCCGGAGACAACCGACAAATATCGTGCTTTTTGTTTGTGTACTTATTAATTAACGTATTAAACATTCTAAGTAAACGTTCACGGACTTACATTTTAATTTAAAAATAAATTGGATTTGCAACAACAGCATTTAAGTTAAACCGAACGAACTGTACCATGAAACAGTTTATACGAAACTACAAAGTTAAAGTCTTGCATTTCCAATAGAATGGAATTATAATTGCTTAACGTAAGTCAATTTAAATGCACTTTAAATAGGTTTTTAGCGTTTTATTTCGTTTAATTCTTTTATTAAGTGAATTACAAATTCAATTCAGCAACTTCAGAAATAAATTTATAAAATAGAAATCATGATTCTTGGTTATAACCACAGGAAGTCAATAAAACTTTGGAGAAATTGAATAATAAATTATAGTTTATTATGACTGAATATATTGGAAACCAAACTGAGGATAAAATGAACATAATCTGTAATTTGTTGGAAATAATAATTAGACATTTATTACCACGAACAATTTTAGATATAATATGTATTGTATTAATTGATATTAAACTGCACCAAATGCTCAGTCATTATTATATCCATTTAATAAGCTGGAAGTCACAACTACAAAATATAATTTTATGTCTGGCCATATATTACACTAAGCAGCACATCTTATCTATCGCTGCTAACTTTTATACTTTCTTCTCTTTTAGTCACAAGGCACTAAGCCAAGTGTACATTTGTCACTGTTATCACGCACATCTATCATTATTTTTATAGTTACCGCTTTAATTCCGTGCCTGTCTCGAGTTGTCCGAAACATTAGTGGAAGATAAAAGAAATGAATAAAAATACCACCCTTTTTTATTAAACATCAACAAAAAATTATTAAAATGAATAACAATTAAGCTTAATGGAATATTTATTAATTAAATTGCCAAACTTACGGTCCTATAATACACGGTATCTTATTTAATAAATCCCCTTTGTTTCGGGGTAAATCAGTGGAAGTAATTGGTGTTATCGCCCTTAATTAATTTTGATTTTTCCTCCACTTCTATTCAACCGTTTCTTTTACCAGAACAATGGCTCGGGTATTCCAATCGAAAATTGATATACCATAAACCAGATCCTTTATTCGTATTGTTTTCTAAAATGTACAAGGAAGTTTAATAAATGGATTCCATTTAGCTAGACACTGAAAGCAATTCTATATACATAACATTTTACAGTACTAAACAGAATTTATTTTTGATACACGATTGTGTGGCTGGACATGGTCGTAATCCATGATGATCACATTAATAATTTCACATGCGACTCGTGAATGGCTAATTAGGGGCTTGATGAATTGTAGATTCGACAACATTGAAAATTCACTGCTACAGACCTGTTGCTAAAACAAGTTCGTAATCACATATGAAAATTTCATTTCCGTGACGGATTGAATTTAAATGTTCATAAGGCATCAGCCTAATAAAAACATAATTTACTTTTTACGAGGTTATCTGGTACAAAATTCAATTTTGCTTCGGTCTCTTTCCAATTTAAAATTCCTTAGATAGACAGGGCAATTTTAGATAGCATTGCATGCTTAATTTAAATGTGGTATTTCATAGTCTAATGCGGTACGTTGGCACTTAAAAGTCGAAACAAAATTTTGTTCGATACACAACGATGGTCTGGTTAAAAAAAGCAATCTAAAGTCAACAACGTTCCGCATTCTAGTCAAATTGAGATGTTCTCGAACATTCCTGCTTCAAGTCTTCTGTATTTGTCTACGTACTACTTCAATTCCGTTTCAATATTTAATATTGCGAACATTTCTTTTTCTGCCAGCATAGCAGATTTAATATTATTTCCACTTCAAATCCTGCATGTAATTCATGTGCGTTGAATTGTCAGCTTTTGTCCATGTATCAGTAATACTAGTTGGAGTGAAAAAGAATATTGTTAATCAAAGTGGCTCTGAAAAAGAGACACTTTTTAAAATTTTATTTTTTTAAGGCCGCTAGGAACACTTACAACTCTGATTTATCATACAAATTAATTTTTCTTGGTAATTCGTCAATTAAAAATGCATCAGGACTATTTTAGTTTGAGAATTTATCTATAACAGGTGGGCTGAAAAGTAACCACTTTGACCACCAAAATGCGCTGTTGTCGTGAAAAAGATTATGATGCCCATTCATATTTAGGCCGACATGTCAAATTTCAGCGCGATACAGCCTTTAGTTATGTTTTGACAGCTGATTTTCGATTACGTGTTTGGCATTACGATTTTCGTTCTCTCATAAAACATTATTTGTTGAGAGGCAAAACGGCGAAGGAAACAAAAGAAAAGTTAGATAAATATTATGGGGCTAATGTTCCTTCAGATTACACCGTGAAATATTGGTTTCGAAAACTCCACTGCCAAAAATTTTGTTTTTACAAGACAATGCGACGGTACACAAGAGCATCGATTTGTGGCTCCAATTGCTTCTTCATCCACCTCATTCGTCAGATTTAATTTCATCGAACTATTATCTCTTCTCAAACCTCAAAAAATGGTTCATCAATAAAAAATTCAGCTCGCGGAGGAGTATTTTGCAGACCTCTCGGAAAATTAATTTTTTACTTTGGAAACAGGATCAAGAAGTTGAAAATTCGATGGAATAAATGTATCCATCTGAAAGGACGACCTCGAAGGCAACTATATTGAATAATAAAATAAAATTCAATTCAGTGATACTGAAAATAAAGAAGTGGCAATTAGTTATGTTTAAGTATTAAAAAAGATGAATATTGGTAATTTAGGTTGATCAAATGTCAATAAATATATTGTAAAAACAAATTTCCTTTCTATGACCATGATGGCCAACTACTGTCTCGTTGAAGACAGTAGTTGCCCATCATATAGTAGTTTCATACCCTTCAAGGTTATAAATCCTTAATTATTTTATTATAAAATATAATATTAGTACCTGAATAAAGTAGATTCTTTTCGTTTAATAAGCATACAATTCGGTATATCCTTTGAAAGATTTCAGTTTTTGTAAATCATTAAATCTGTTTAATAGTTTAAATCTGTTTAATAGTCAAGGTCGTTTTCTTGATATACCGTAAGAGTTTCTGTACCATAGGAGACTGTGGAAGCATGGAATTTTTTCAGAATATGGTATGGTTTACATAGTGAAAGTTGTACTTCATTGTTTTAATACTGAACTCTAAAATCTATATTCTGAACCGGGTAAGGTACAGATAGATAGAAGGTTGAAAATTATTTTATTGGTCTGTATAGTCAAATTTCTTAAATGCAGATAAATTGGTAAATTGGAAAGATTGAAATATGAGTGACTTCCTAGCGACCACTTTGGAAACTTAAAAACGTTTTTCTGAGGGCTGCTGATACTTTTTATATACCCTTTATGTTTATACTTTATAAGAACTAAACTTAAAATTTTATAGTACCTTTGGAACCAGCACCTTATTCTAAATCACTTCTTTGTTTTTCGACACCAAGAAAGTCATTTTGTTGGATTATACAATCAAATGTCTTAAATGCACCTAAATTGGTTTGACTTGATATTCATTTTTTAATAGATCAGTACTTCAATAGCGACATATTAGAATGTTAAAAATAAAAATATCCAAGAAATACTTATGTGTTCCAAAATTATTTTAGTTTCGTTGTAATTGGTACTATGATTTGGTTAAACCGTAGTCCAGACCTTCGAACCTATTGAATATATCTGGGACAAGCTTGGGAATCAATAACAATAAAATATTATTACAGTAAAAGCTCCTTACTCGCGCTTCCTACACTCGCGGATTAAAAAAATGCGACACAATTTCTGTATTCGCGACTAAAGATTTCTTTATTCGCGAATCTAAATCTGAACATCGGTACAATATTCATCGTAAACGCGCCGTCAAATGGACTAATAAAAAAGTAAAATATTGAAAGTAATTTATTTTATCCACTGCTAGAACCATTTTCAAGGTACTACTTAAATTTTTTTAATTAATCAGTAAAGTAACCTTTAAAATACTATAAAAAATATGATTTTGATGTTTAATAAATGTTTAAAAATCGTGAATGAACAAACAAATTGTTTAATTACAATTACATCCAAAAATCCTAATTCATTTGAATATTTTAATTAAGTTTTTTGTTTCGCATTCACCATTTTTACAACTGTTGTTAAAAATGGCGAATGCGCAACCAATCCAATAATTAATTACTATTAAACAAATTCTAAGAATAAGCTGATTAAATTAAAAGTAATTTATTTTATCCACTTTTAGATTCATTTTTAACAGTTTAACTATTTAAATTTTTTTAATTAACCTTTAAAATACCATAAAAAATATGATTTTGATGTTTAATAAATGTTTAAATATCGTGAATGCACAAACAAATTGTATAATTACAACTACATCTAAAAGGCAATTAATTTTATGTTTTCAAATATCTTATCCTAATTCATTTGAATATTTTAATTAAGTTTTTTGTTTCGCATTCACCATTTTTACAACTGTTGTTAAAAATGGCGAATGCGCAACCAGTCCAATACAGTAAAAGATCCTTATTCGCGCTTCCTTCACTCGCGTTTTCACTATTCGCGGATTAAAAAAATGCCATCCAAAAAGCATCTAAATTGGTGAATTAGAAATATTTCTGATTTAATCAATGATCCCTAGTCGCCACATTATAAACTTAACCACATATTCTCATTTTTTTCTTCAGGACCCTTGCTACGTTAAATGTAATTTACTGAACCCTAAATAATAGCATTTATTTAAGTATTAATCCATTAATTAATGTAAATTTCCGTTTCTTTTAATCCCTCTATTCCGCATCGATTAGCCCGCACAAATATTTCGTTACGTCGTGAGATGAATTCGTAAAATTTTTCGTTTGCACGAACTTAATTAATTCTTTTGATTACCGTCCGTGTCACTTGAAAGGGTTTTCTAATTAGTGAAAGGAATAACTCATCAAATGCATACCGAATAGAATTAGCGCGCCGGAAGTAACGCACTTCTAAGGTTTTGCGAGTTGACTTGCGTCAGAATCGCTGTGAAAGTTTCCTATTTTTAACCCCCTCGCTTCGCCACCGATTCCATTATGTGTGCGACAATATTTGCTGAGGCGTTCCAGCAAAGATCAACAACGACGGAAAAAATCCATGTTACTTCAAACAGTCAACCGATTCGATGCGACACTGATTCACTATCTGATTGAGTTTGTGTGCTTTGGAAAAAAATTTTATTGTCGGTTGACTCGCATGAGAAAAGTCACGTGAGCAGTTTATTAATATTTTAACGGGTTGTAATTTAAAGGTGGAGCATTTCAGATGAGTTTCGACAACTCATCGTCAGTCAGAAGTGCACTCTTGTCTGACGTTTTAGCCTTTGACGAACTTCCGTGAACTAAATGCGAAGCGCGGTAGTAAAATGCAGCCACAAACTAATGCATTAAGTCTACGCTTGAATTTTGAGGGCAATTTGAATTAGGAGCACGCCTCCCACACCGTGCATTACACGTGATCCCACGAGAACTGTTCCCAGCGATCTGGATATTCATATTTAAATTTTACACGTTACTTAAACTACCTCAACGATTGAGTTTGAAAATTCTATTTTCAGTCGGACGACACAATCAAATAAGGCACTATTGCGATCCAGAAATTGCCAATTTCCAAACCCATTAAATTCGTTTCATACACATCCTTTAACTTGATTACACATGGTCATAACGTTATAATAACGCAGAACGCCTTCCTTAGTTCAGCTATGTTGCGGTGCACCCAATTCTAGATTAGGGATTAACTAATTTCAGCTGAAACATGCTTCCATCGCTGTTACACTTTCTTATACCTACAATTTCATGCCCCGGAAATATTTAGCCACATCAAAGTAATTTGCTTGTCTTCTATATGTGTACTATAAACGCATAATGCGAGTATAATGTCTTTTTACTGGTAGGTTAGGATTTGGGTCGGTAGTTTCCACTTACCGTAATTACAAATTCTTTTTTAATTATAGAGATTAATTAAAATATTAGGGCTTTTGGTAAGTGATGTAGTTAATTTGGTGATTGTTCGATAGTTTTTTGTGACAATTAAGAAAGCTGAAGGAGCTTTTGTTACGGACTTAATTAGTTATATTGACTAGAATTAATACGGGTCTCGATATTCCTCTGGCTGTAATCTACCATGTGATAAATTGTGCGAAAGTCCCCCGTTCCCATTACGCATATCCCTTGTAGTTTATGCCTCGTATTTCTAGTATGAATGATGCAGAACCCATACGCCTATTTGTTGATAATACGGGGAAATTTGAAACATCCACATCAATAATCCATCAACCTCAATCGATATTAATTTCATTGTTTGCGGTTGTTAACGAGACATGCCCTACTTAGAATTAGTTTGCAAATGCGGTAAGAATGAGAAGAAAGATAAAAACTTAAAACACGCAACCGGATGGATATTCCCTTTGCTTGTTGGAAACTTTTAAAGCGGAAAGTTTTTGGTATTTAGGTCGGCCACTATACAATAGTTTATAATCCCGGTGTGTGTTGTTGGTAGTTCGACGGAAATAAGAAATTCTTCAACTGTAATACATCATGTCACTTCCTCTAAAAATAGGTAAATGAAAATTTAAAATATTGTGATAGATAAACAAGTTTATACGTGTTAAAACGTGTTATGTGAAAATGAACTTCTCTGTAGTAAAATCTTAAGTGGAACTCGAAAATATTAATGGTTTTAAAGTCATATATATTTTTTGAAATTTTTAAATTGGAATTTGGAGTTTAGAATATTATATACGTCCAGTTTGGTCAATAAGAAAACTTTGAGAGTTTCTAGAATGCTAAATAGCTATGAATTTCTGTGTTAAAACATTGGACATAAACAAACGTTTATTTAAAGTTTCTCAAATACTTGAGCTGATGAGTACGTTTGATTATAGCTTTACATAAGAGAGTTGACAATTATGTAAGACTTATATAAAAAATACAAAATAATCAATCAGCTTATTTTTGAGTATAAACAGTGAACATAACTAGCATTATTTTGTACTATAATATTTTAAATTGGAAATAAAAATCGCTATATATTAAAAAAAGGTTAAATTATTTTACTTGATTTAATTTTACTTATAACATGAAACTTGAACTATGAAGTCGAATATGGTTTAAAATGATAAAATTCTATGTGATATAAAGAAAAGGTCAAGTTTACATAAAAAAATGTTTTTACAGACCAATGTGCAGTCTTATATACATTAATTTGCATAAATGTTACATTTTTCTTGATATTCCAAAAACGAGAAACCTGTAAAAGTTTAATCTATGCTTAGTTATAACTTTTTTTGAGTCTCTTCTCTACTATATAACAGTAAAAGCCCTATTTTACTGCTCTATAGTTATACAAAAAACTGATTATAATTGTATTTTGACATTAGTTTGTACCACATTTTAAATTGGAAAGTGCTATATTGTACAAGAGGTGAAATTGTTTTACTTGATTTAATTTCAATTTAACATGAAACTTGAACTATGAAGTCGAATATGGTTTAAAATGATAAAATGCTCTGTGATATAAAGAAAAGGTCAAATTTCCATAAAAAAGATGTTTTTACAGACCAATATGCAGCTTTATATACATTTAATATTACTTTTTTCTTGATATTTCTAAAACGAAAGCTTACTTTAATAAATTGAACATTTACGAATTGTACGATTATGCTTACTAATAACTTTTTTAACTATTTTACTTCTGGACAAACTGATTATAATTGTATTTTTATATTAAATTTCTCATGCTTAGGAGGTCCAACTTAATTTTAAACAACCAACAATCTTTGTTTTGTTTTGTTTTCCATACGAATATGCGATTGTATGTTTATTTATTGTCAGAAATAAAACCTGATATTTCAAAAACAAATTCTAGGGAAAATTTATTTTAGGAAACTTATAAACTAGATTAATCTATGCTTACTAAAACAGCTGGACAGTTATTCGAAAAACTGTAAACAATAAATGGTTCAAAATGCTCTAGTATTTTTTTCTATAATTTAAAAAAGATCCAGTTCTCTTAAAACAGTGCTTTATAGAGAGTTATTTTGATATGTATTACTTTTTTTCTGATATTTCAAAAACTGGAGGTAATTTTAAAAAGTCGTAAATCTTAGATTCTACAGAAATATTTTAATTTAATAAATCTGTTAACTATAACTAGTGTTATCAATGCTTATTAATACATTTTAAAATGTGTATTTCCAACAATATGTATATTATTTAATTTATGTTCAGTATTATATTTTTGAAAAAATGAATCAGTTACGGTCTTGTAATAAAAGTGTCTATATTTGAAAGCTGAAAAAATATGATGAAAAGTAAATGTTTGAGTAAAAATTCCAAAGGCGGGAGTCATAAAATATTTAAGGATTTAATTTACTCTCTTTGAATAAAAGTATATTTTATAAGCGTTATAAGGGTAGCCTGAAAGATTTTTAACCAAAAGTAATATTAAAAAAAAAACATCGCTTTTTAGTGTTTTTTAACAATTGTATAAAGTGTAAATTATGGTTTCCATTTTTTAAACTAGGAGACTAGATATGTGAATTTAAATTCTATTTACATTTTTAAAATAAAGTATATTTATGTTTAAAATTGATTAAAATTATTAAAATAAATTTATTTTGCAGGACTGCTTCCAACAAAATAATAATTTAAATTTGTAAAAAATCCACAACAAAATTGTTACGAAAACATTAATTATTTTTGTGAATTGTCCTGCCATATTTAAATGCCAAACTGTGCACAATGAACTTTAATGAAAATTTTTGTTTTGTTGATCAAACAAATTAAATTACAACTTCGCCGCTATTATTTACGAGCACTATTAAATTTCGGCGACTCTGCCCTATCTACAAATTTCTTAATCAGGATTAATGTTTGAAAGGAAGTTTTCCTATCGGGTGCGGTACTTGTGAAATGTACCGGTTATTAATTTGGTAGCCAATTTATCAGCGTCGCCTCGTGAAACCCATTAATTAAATTGAATCCATCATATCTAATTAAGTTAATTCGTTTTCTGGGAAACGAATGTCACGGAAAAACTTACCTCGAGTTTAACTTAATATTTGCGAACGGAAATTATTGATGTATCATAGTATTCATTTTATATTGCTTTTACAGCTTTCGAGATGAATCGATTATACAAAAGTTAAACAAAGGCAAGCGCCTCGTTCATAGAAAGCAATTACCAAAGCTGTTTTGGACGATAGACTCTTCCTCACTAGCATCTTTTTACGATATTACCCCGGATAAATCTTTCCCGAGTCAAGTTAATGAATTCTTTGTTATTTAATGGGCTTCATAATGCCCAATGTATTAGCAACATAGTAGGGAACAAGGCGTTTAAGTCAAATTGGCAAGACATTCAAATAAAATTTGTCAAACATCAAATTAAATGTGCGAACACGGAAATCCGTCACGGATTTAGACCCGTACCGATCCAATTCGTAGGTTGTCTTCGAAATCCAAAACGTCGTTCAATTGACGGCACCCGTAAACGTGATTATTATAATAAAATGGGACGAATTGAAATTCATGGTGTGTTGTCGTAACGGTAGATATTGATAAAAACGTTACCGTTTTGGATAAAAACTAATATTTTTTGTTATTTCAAAAATTGTGTTTATGGTACTCTACTAAAATTATAATACATACTGAAGGCATATTAGACTGTTTTGATAGGTCTGTAAATATAGCATTACTGTCTATAACTATTAATTTTCCACTGTCATAGTTCACGATTTTGATGGATTGATTGAAATTTAGTAATTGTGAAACTCGATATTAAATTTATGTCTCGTTCGTTACAGTCCATGCTTTTATTATAATTACTAAAGCCTAAACGACATAGATGATTGTGAATTATCAATTAAATTCTGAACGATGTGTTTAAAATTGTTACTGAATAAAATTTATAGGATATTGGTGGGTAATAAAATCAAAAATATCTAATTTATGAAAAGTAACAGATGGCAAATTTTAAGAAAGTTATTTACTTTTTTATGGGTAAAAACATTCTACAAGTACTTTTAACATAAAATCCTCGTCATAAAATAATATATACTCTTAAACCTAAAACTTATCTTTAACATTTTGAGGGAATATCTATAATTTTTTACTACAAAAACTTAAATAGAATATGCCTTAAAAATATTGGTAAACTCAAGCTTACAAAATTCAGATATTTTTATAAGTATTGGTATACGAGTAGATACATATTGAAATAAGAAATTAATAAAATTTGAATTCAATCGGAAAACGTATTGTCTGTTTTTTGTTCTCTTTTCTTAATATCTTTAAGATATTTCAAACAAGTGTGTACAATTTGTTTTATTTAGTAATTATACTAAATGTTTAACATGACTAGAGTACGAAGAAAACATTAGCTAATTAAGTGAGTTTGATAGAGATAGAATAGTGGGCCTGGCTGAAGCAGAAATTTCGTTTCCAAAAATAGTGTTTGAACAGAAATGTGAGTTCCAAAATACTTCTACAGCTACCACAGAACTGTGGAATGATATGGGGTGCTTTTGCTTATGGTAGTCGATTACCTTCAGTTTTCATTAGTGACAATATGATGTCCCGGCGATGTGTGGTTGACGTTATGGAGCCTTATCTTCATCTTTACATGAGAAGATATTTCAAATTAATTTTTCAGCAAGATAATGGTCATCTTCTTGGAAGCCATTCATGTGAATTTACTGCTTTGGCCACCCAGATCTTCTGGCTTTTTCCATATCGAACATGTGTGGGATATGATGGGGCGACGCTGAAGGAATTTACAGCGTTCTCCACGGACTCTTAATGAACTAATACGTTAGATCAATTTCGTGTGGGATGAGATGCCACCAGAAAATGTCAATAATCCCATGAGATCGATGCCACGACGCTTCAATGAGTGTCTTAATCAAAGAGGGAGTCCGACCGATTATTAGCTTCTGACAATTTATACTTTAAGATTTTTGTTTAATTTTTTAATCAATTATTATTCTGTAATGCGTTAATAATTTTCTAAAATAAATTTACACGCAATATAAGTATATCCTTAAAATTTCAAGATAACGTGTGTAATTTTTTTATTTCAAATGTAAAACATAGTTTAATTTGACTTTAATATATTGTAAAAATAGTTTTATGAAAATATACAATTTTGAGATTAATTTATTGCTAGTTGAGACCTAACAATATTTCTGATTAATTTAGAGATATTTAATATTGTAGTCTATGAAATAAATATATGTCAAAAGTAGTACTTGGAGATATATTTGATCTAAAGGGATCTTTGAGATGAGTTTTTTTTGTTATTACTTTTGTCGAACAGATCTTTCATTGCCTCTGTAAGTAATTGGTTAAGTTGATGAAATGCAGTTTGTTTTAGCTAAGCGACATTATGAGCATTCCCAGAAGCCTTGATTGGAGTCTGCAAAATGCCTTTGGAGAATATTAATATTAATATGTTACAGACCAAACAAAATTTGACTTGAAATGTAGAAGGTTAGTTTATTGTGAATATAAATTGTTGATAAAAACGTCACATTTACTACTTTTTCCATGTTTTTCAGACTCCGAAGCTCTCAAAATCAATAAATAATAATGTACAAAAAGAAATTCACTTAAAATAATTAATTAGCTTCCCGTATTTTATGATTTACCGCACGAACCACAAGGCTCGATATGTACTTGTAGTGTTCAACGGATCGACACACACAAAAAATCGCTCAATTCCGCACGCAAACACGTAACGTGAGTAAAGGCAATGGTGAACATTCTCAATTTACGCCGATACGAAAGTATAATGTTTAACGCTCAAGAAATTATCGCACAAGCCAACGAATTTAATAAACCTATGTTGTTTTGCCACCATAAATTATGCTGAACATGATACTAATTTTTTTCGTCACGAATCGTAGTTAATCAAATGGCGAAGCCACAGTGCCCAAACAAAAATGTTACACAGTAAATGTGAAATGGTTTCCGGCTGGTTATATTGTTTGCAGTCATAAAAGGCAGTCTGTGATTTGTCAATCCAAGAAAAACTAATACACGCACCAAGATAAACAAAAAGTATCCTATGTCAGGGTCAAGAGTCAAGTTAATCTCAACTTATATACAACGTTCGGGTGTTTCCTAAGTTTAATGTTTACAGGTTAGGAGACCTTGATGTTGAGTATTATGAAAATTTTCAGACAGTACCTCTCTACATTTGGAAAACCCGAAAGGTCTGTAAGAATTTTACCTTAAATTCTAGAGAAAATATATGGATTTCTCTTATATTAAATTATTAAAAAAGCTACACAGATACAAGGTGTCAAAATTAATAATTTATTTATAAATTTCAATATATTAACAAATTGAATGTACTATGATATAAAAATGCAATTTCATAGTGCGCAATAAAATATAACTGAAAAAACGTGATTAAAAAATATTAAAGTGTATTTTTTGTATCGTTTCCATATCTTGCTTTAAAATGTAAATTAAGTTTTGTATACACTCCATAATTCCTCTTCAGTATTTATGCGTCTTTATTTATTTATTTATTTTCAAATACTTCATAAAAACTATTGGAAATAAATTATATTCTTTAACACCTTCTTATTTGTCAATTTTTGTGAGATAAGATAAATTGAATTGAGAGAGAACACGTCTAATAATGAAGAAAATTTAAATATATATTTTTTTAAAAAATTAAAGAATTTAATTAAAATTCATTCAGTATAATAAATATATTTCAATTTTCTTTAGGTTTTTTGTTTTTTTTTTTGTTTGTTAATAATTTTTAAAACGAGATAGATATTACTTTAAACTCACATATTAATCTGATTATGTTGGACGAAGATATATGTACGTAAGAGTTTATTCTTAGTAAGGTTTATATTATTTTTTCATTGGGAAACATTGCACACCAGAGGAAAGGAAAATTACAATTAACATGAAAAAACATGTTTTAAATATTGCTGACGCCGCTAAAAGCTTAAGATATTCTCAAAAAATGGATTACAATGTTATTAGCAAATGTAAACAACACACTAATTTGAAAATACAATAATGAAACGTCCCAATATGGAAACCATTGGTGAAGAGTACTTTAGAGCGACGACTGTAAGTTTAATAGAAATAAATGAAAAAAAAAAGTTGGACTCTAGGTACACTACAAAAACTTTGAAACACGGTGACATGTTATGGTTTGGGATTCCTCTTCATGGCATTGAAGAACCAACAAAATATTAACAATGTTTCATATATTATTGGATATATCTTATAAGTGTGAGGTATTTTTGTCACCAGCACATTTATTTTAAGATTTAATTTAAGCAGAAATTATTTTTATTTAGGTATCAAATGAATCATTGTACAAAAATATAGTGTAATCATCCTAATTCCAATAATAAAATATAAGATGATCCGACTGAATTTTGAGAGAGACATCACGAACGACAGAAATAGTAAAAGTCTGCAAATTTGCTTCGTAGTGGGAATCTCTGTCATACAGGATGTCTCTCTCAAAATTCAGAAGGATCAAAGACTGTTCAATCGGTATAGGTAATCATACGTTTTTGCTACATTCCTGAATATAAAATTTTGATATAAAAACATAAAAGTCTTTCTAATAATTTAAAGGCAAATTCAATTATAATTTACATTTTGAAATAAATAAATGTACCTATTTTATCGAAATTTTAAAGAGCTATTTTTTAGATATTAGTATCTCATACTATTTACTAAAGTATTTGTAAAAAGTTTATATTGTTTGTCAATAAATAAATAAACAATTATACTGTTTTTTCAAATTCTTTCAAATGTCATTTTTCGTATATATTTTCGGAGATACAAATACATATTTTAATTTTAAAATGTTCCTGTGAGTGTTTTTATCAAAAAATAATTGATGTCGTGCATGTAGTTACGTCAAATTAAAACGATGAACATCGACATTTAAAAAATAAATGAAGTAAAATTTAATATAAAACCAGTTGGATTAAAAACACGTGAGTTAATAATTCACGTATTTTAATAACGGGCATTTTCTGTGACGCACAGTTCAAACGGCACAGCAAAAATCCGAATAATCCCATGAAAAACAATTTTTTTCTTCCCATTTTAATTCATTACAGTTTAAATTAAGCCTCACATTTTAAATTTGGATATAAAACACGACGTAACAGAAATGACGAGGTGATTTGCATGGAATAATTTAATGAAATTAATGCGCCACGAATAAAATTAAATAACCCACCAAGTAGAGTTCACTACAATGTTTAAAATGAAACTGAAATTAAGTCTAATAAATTTTCTGCGGTACAAGTATTTAAATTAATTAAATCTATTAGCTGGCAGCCGAGGCCCGGTATGGCGTTTTCCAAACACGAACTGGGACGACAAAAATATTGTATTAATGCGGAGTTTGTGGGGGTTTTAACGTAACTTTTCTCTATCGTCGAGGTATTTTTACGGTATTAATGTCACATCATTGAGTCTTTACTGCCATATATAGACGTGACGTAATTTATTTTATTTCATTTTCATTTTGGTAAATCAATTGTGCGGAAACTAGACCTTGTCGGTTTCGTTTTGAAATGGTAAGTACGAGTATCTATTTCCCACGAGTCGTGTGGAAAGCATCAACGAAACAGCTGAGAGGTCAGCGTAAGAATCGGCATAAATAAAGCTTAGAAGCTAAGTGAAATGAATGGAGATATAATCTTTAATTTATGAGGCAAAAAAATTTGGAAGCCTTGGTCTAGAGTTTCAGTGAATCGATCATCCATTTACTTTGTTACTCGGTTTCATATGAAGTGGTGTTTAAATTTAAACAAATCTAAATAATGCATTTTGTTGCGCCTTGCCCGCTCATACTAATTCAATAATGTGTTACTGAATTATCCAATTATCGGGCACAAATCTGTTGATCACACAGATATTAACCATCTTAATTCGATAGAGCCCCAATTTGAATGTAACGATCCCGCAAATAGAATTATAATAGAATTTATATTAGCGGAATAGAGACGTAAGGTCCAACTAGGTAAGAATTCAGTGCTCTGTAATTCAGTGAGCGATACTCGCTTTAAGCCACCGGCTTCCACGGCCTAAAGCCGTTTCACTCGACAACAGTTCACAACTTATTGAGTCGTTCGGGTGTATTTCCCTTTCACAGCAAAGGGTAAGATATTAAACTCGATTTATAGTTAAACTACCAATTGTAGGGGTCATAATTGCCTAGTGGTTATTAAACCTGCAGGTAACTGTTCGCCTAATTCACATTTAGATCACACATTAACTTAATTGTTGTTAATCTCCAAATCCAATGTCATTTCGTATTTTCTTCATAACTAAACTCGATTTAAATTAAAGTTTCTATTTTCCAGTGCAACGAGTTTTATTCTGGGAAGGGCACAAAATCGAGAGTGACTGTTTGAGGATTTGGGGCAAGTTTAAAATGCAAATGAGCGGGTAAATTAGTCTCCTTCAGTTACGAAATTTAATCCTATGAAATAAACAAAATAAATTAAATATGTGTATTCGAGGCAAGAAATTAGTCATAAAATGGAAACGCTAATTTTCTATGGGATTACTTCAGTGAACAAATTTATACATTCATTATATAATATGTTTATTTTACTTACCACTTAAAAAGATTGATTGTCAGTAATTTCTGCAACAAAAATTTAAATTTAGTTCTGGACTCATTTAATCAAAGTTTATAATAACTGAACCACAAAACCTTTTTGATATAAAATTAAAGAATCCAGTCAGAATGAAATGGCTTTTTCTTCAACAAAACGATACATATAAACAACGGACCAGATGTTACGTTTAAAAGGCAATTTCCCTTTTGAACGTCAGTAAAACTAATTAAGTAAACGGGTCCGCTCGAATTTCGGTCAGTTTTTATTGCCCGGAGAAGAACGAAATACGCAAAAGGCTTTTCATTCAAATCACTCTATATTTTGAGGGCACTCCGACGAATGTTGGCGAAAGGACCAAAGAATTTTAATTTGATTCGAATATGGCAGAGCGATTGTTACTGGATTGCGGTTTTAGCAACAATGGTCCGTTTTCTGATTGGATTCGATTAACTGATGTTTCAAATTTTTAAGGTGATTTCTATTTGATTGATACTGAAATCTTTGAAGTAAAGATTTGATTTAATTAATGTACTTATTAAGGGTGATTCATCTAACTGATTCATTAGAGGTTTACAAAGAACTAAAATATTTATCATCTAAAATTTTTCACTTTGAGTAATTTTCCTATCTGGTTTTATTTTTGATTTATTTTTTTTTTAAGTTTCAAATATGGGGTGTCTGACTAAGATGTCTGCACTATCAACAATTTTAATTTTACTGTCGAAAAGTTCACTTTTAGACTAACAAAGTAAACCTATGTTCAAAAGTTATAAAAAATGTTAAAGTTTGTAACAAACTCTGTTCCTGTTACACTATTGAGACGCTTGGTAAATGCAGTTTACCTCAAGAAGAATCGAATAACCTCATAGAAGACATGCAGAGAACGTGTTATTAATGTTTATGTACTAAATTTACATTTTTTTTTCCATTTTAACTGTCAATGACATTTAATTTTATAATAATAGCTCTTTAAATAATTCATTTTAACAATTATAATAACGTATTGTCATTTGAAATGGATGACTGATTGGATTTACTGATGTTTTAATGTTGTATACTGATTTGCACATGATTGATGTTGTAAACTTTGATGTAAAGAACTGTGTTAATTAATCTATTGATTGAGATTTATATACCACACACTTTGGAATTTTAGTACGAAATTAACGACTAGGATCAAAAAGGACAGTTTAAATGAATATGCAAAAAAACGGTAGGTTGGTAAAAATTTAAATTTTATTGCAAAGTAATTTGAAGGCCGATAAAATGTACAGAGTAAAGTAAAAAGTCATTGACATCAACATATCAAATTTTATAGTATCATAAAATGCTTCGGGTCCTGTGTTAAAATGCTATAGTTTGATGTAATTTAATGGTCCTGTTTATGTTTTATAACAAAGTCGCAGTTTATTTCCAACATTTCATTAAATTTTATTGCTGAATTGTGAAAAAATTGACATGGCTTTTCCAGGTACAGGTTGTGAGGACATAAATTTAATAAACAGGAACGAATTTCAGTAACTGCCACAAAATTTCCGATACAATTTCTAACTATAATAATGTTTATTGAAGTGTTGCCAACTTTAGACGAAAATAGAAATATATCTATTTTTGTACACATTCTTTCGTCCATATACAAGAATATATTATAATATTTATACTGTCAAAAAGGTAAATGAGATACTAAACTTCTGTTTTGTAAATAATGACCTGTAATACTTATTTATGTAGAAATGTAGAACATTTGAATAATAGACAATGAATAGCATTTTTAATTTACTTTAACACATAATATTAATCGGTCATAATTCTCGCATTTTTTCCAACAAAATATCATTGAATAGGGAATAATCAGTATTTAAAAATTATGTAATACCCATATGATAATTTTGTAAAATTTTGTTACATTGATATTTTACGTGTTTTTTATTCGAGGTCAATATATTTCTACATTAAAAAGGTATTAGGGGGATGGAAACATTTTACTACTTTATTGTACAAAAATATGTAGTATACTATGTATTTTGTTTAATGTATTACTGTTAAAATAATATAAATCTACTACTATTTTGTACTATATTCTAAAAATTTTCTTATTTCATAAAATATATATTTTTAAATTGGGTTGGGCATAAATATAACTATAAATTTTAAACGGAGTTTTTATTGAGTAATGTTTAATTTAATATTCATATTTTGTATATAATTTTTGCTTTATAATTTCAGCACATATCTGAGGTAAAAATTCGACTAATTTACAAAGATGTGACATGTCTATATTTCCCCATGGTTCTTGAGATGCTGTGAAGAGCTCATTTAAGTTATTATAGTATAAATTTGATTTTTTATTGTTGTGATCAACATGTTTTCTGTGGGCTTAGTGTCCGGAGATTGGGTCGGCCATGGCAAAACATTAATTAACATTTGTGTTTATATAATTTTATAGTTACCATATTAAATTATAAAAGTACATAAAATATTATAAAAATATGAACCAATTCTCAAATATACATATTTAAAGATAAAATATATATTAATTTTTCTTTTTGAGTTATTGACTTGACATAATAGGAAACTCATTATTTGTCTGAGTAATTGAAAATTTGTGACATGAAATTTAACTTTTGCTACCCATTCATAAAAGCTATCGATCAAGAAACGGGAGAGTTTTTTCCCATTCGTCATAACCATCTATTGAAACCCGAAGACGAAACGAACAAAGCAACAATCCGAAACGGAACTGTGATCCTCAGAGAACGGCCAGGCAAATAATATTGTTCCTATACAAAGCCCCATTGACCAACACTTTCAAAAAGCCCTGTAAACACTTTTATTGTAAATGAAACCTTTTAAATTTTCCTGTTTCAAACTAGCTGTATTTAAATTTTTGCATATTTTTTGTTTGGCGTCACAGTTCACAGATCTAATGGAAATATCGAGTGGATAGTAACGCTTCGTTAATTTGCAATTTTGGCGGTTGCAACGCGATGCGATGGTCGCAATTACAGATAAAATATCCGATGAAAATGCATTCACACCCCGCAGCATTTTACACAAAACATATGCCGGAAATGTAATTCGACTTAATAAGGAATATCTAATTAATTAAAGGCTTACACCGCAATGCAATAAACCAGCTAGGTTTCCAATTTAAGCCACAGGGAGATGATTCTACTTGGATGATTCTATTTCCGAAACCATGTTTTGAAGGCGGCGAGCTTGAAAAATGATCGAGCAACATTCCGCTTCCAGATAAAAATTGCAGTGTGGATGAATTCCATTATGCACCGACCCATTCAATCCAGGGAAGGGCTGGCTCAAAGTACAAAGTTGTTCGAGAATATAAACCGCGCACACAGAAAGTGGGCAGCTTTTATGAATGAATGTATCCGGGTACAACCCTCCATGTTACAGTCTCAATTTTCCTTGAATAATAACGTTCACCCTCAATAGAATTTCAGAACTTCTCTGAACTTATTTTGTAAATAAATGTACAAATGGTTACGTTTAGGAACATCCATTGGAAATTCACACCAAATCACATCGTAACTTTTCACTATAGAAGGTCTTCAGGTATGCATGTATCACGATGCAAAACCAACAATCGAAAAATAGAAATAAAAGAATCCATATTGTGGATATTGTTCAGTGGATAATTTTAAATGCGAGATTTCTGGGGTTAACCCAGACTGTCGACGTACCTGTTATCATTCACATTTGGTTCATTTAAAAGTAAGTTTATTATTTGCACATGGGTTGCATCCTTTTTTTTACAGTTGTGTATCAATTTCATTTGTAAAATTTATATATATTATATATATTTACTTATAATATAAATATAATATGTTTACTGCTGTATTACTAATTAATAATATTTACTATTGTATTTAATTTTTTAATGTTGATTATCGTGTTAAATTTAATAAACTACATTACATGTTCGATTTGGTTTTGTTATTGTCTTACAATCTTTATACATATTTTACTAAATACAGATTACATACAAATTTGAGGGATTTTTTGAAGTAGAATTTAATTTGTCCCAGGAGAATGAAGTGTCCAAAAAATACCCACAATATTGTTATAAAATGAAAAATTTTATTTATTCTTCCAAATTTATTTCGTCGACTTCAAAGTCCTTCCCATCAGATACTATACACTTATTCCAAAAAGGATGTTCTTCGATTCAGTTTTTATCTCTTCAATCAACTCAAAACGATATGCACAGAGATAAATCAGGTGAATACGGTGGATGTGGAATGATATTTGACGCATTTTTGGTGAAAAACTTACGTAAAAAAATTTAGTTTTTTTGGTACCAATTGACATTGACGCGTCTGAGGCCCAAAACATTCTTGAAAAAAGTATTGACTGATCCTTTTGATATGCGAACATTATCAGCAAGATCTATTATTGTTAATATAATAATTTTTGGCAATTTATTACTTTTTCAATAGTTGAATGTTTTACATTAAAATAAATATATTAATTTTTAATATATCCTGTGCTAACTAAACGAAAATTTTGATACATAATTAGCATAATTTATAAAATAAAATTATACTTAAAATAAACAAATTATTAAAGATTAAAATTTTGTTACAAATTTATATACAACTTTTCTTTTTATTTAATACTTGAATCAAAAACTATCCTAAAGAACACGCCTAAAGTAGATGTGTTTGGAAACAATCAAATTATTACTTTGTATATTTGAACATCTTATTAACATAAATATCTTAATTTTTAATTTGCTTTGAGCGAACTAATCCAAAAATTTGATACATAATTAGAAGGGAAACAAGAAGACTGAAACTATTTGTTTAAAATCAGGAATAAACTCAAGGGGATGCGCACACCCTGTATTGTTAAAAATATAAGACAAACAACAAACATCCAAAACAAACTAAAAGTTTGAGAGTTAATGTATTTTTGTGGTTGTTTTACTTAGAAACACTAGAAGAGTCGTTCTTTTATTTAAAGTATATAAATACGGCTCTCCACATAAGTGGAATTATCCCCTAAAAAGAATGATACTCGTTAAGTTTATATTTCTCTGCTCAGCGTTTTTATAGGTTTTTATACTGACATTCTATACACAACGTACAAATAGGTTTAATTTATGATTACAAAAAAATTCCACAGGTTCATATTGGAATTTTGACTATTTTATTACTCACGTTTTTAATTTATCATTTAGTTTGCCGGGCAATATTTTCCAATTCAAACAAATAATTGTTGGGAAAACGGTATAATTTGAATTGCGGTTTTAATACAAATATTTTTGATGCCGATATTTTTATGTAAAATTTTTAGTTGTATTTAATTAATATCTGAAATTATATCTGCATCAATTAATTGTCTGTTCAATAACGTACCTATTAGATTTATTTAGTTGATTAAATAGTTTAATGCAATTCTGAAATGAAGTGTTTAATTGAATGTAAATTATGTATTTAATTAACGCACAATAATTATCATCGATGGAATTTGAGAGTGTTGTTTAAATATTTAGTTTATTGTAATTATTATACCTGTTTAAAATTTAAATTTTATTTTTATCGTGCATTTTAAACATATCAACGGAGCTATTAAAATCATTTTTAAAAGTTTAATCTTTCACCTGAAGTGGGTATTTTATTATAAAATGCAGAAAGTTAATGTAACTTCTAGATTTATCCCAAGGAGATGTGAATTCAGTTTTCAAAGGTCAGAAAAAACTGTAGTAACTAAGTTAATTGAGTGAAAAGTTTTATAACTGAATTTGTAATCTTGTCGTTAAAACAAACTCTCTTCTTTTATTTTTTAAATATCTGTCATCCAATGCGAACATTCTTTTTGTGGCTCACAATAATTATGACACCGTTACATGAGTCTTTTCAAAACTGTAATGAAATTAATCCACACATTCTGACTTGTGATAGTGATTTAAATTAGAATTCAATTTATTTGAATTGTTGCTTCTTAATTGTTATTGGATATTTTTTTTTAATTTTAAGTATTTGTATAATAGTTTCAGTTTTAAGAAAAACAGATGTGGGAGTTGGGAAATTTCGTTTAATGAGTAACAAGTAATTTTAACTGTGCCAAGGGTTTTTAATTTAACTTCTATGACCACTTGTAAGTCTAAAATTGAAACCATAAAAAACATACATTTTCAACTTTTATTCATTAGTCATTTAAAAATTATCATAGCAGTTTATTAAAATTAAACTTACGCCCTTAATCCAATAATCCACTAAACGTTTTCTCTAGTGAAGTTAATTAAAATTTATACCACACTACATTTTAATTTTTTCAAACATCATTGTGATTTGATCCATTACTTTGGATTAAAGTTAAGTTTATAAGTCGCTGTCAAGGTCGATGAAAATAAGTGGAGTCGGACGTTAAAGTAAAACTTGGTCTGCACACTATTTCAGACTGCCACAAATTACTTCCGGTGGAAGTGGATTCACTGCCACGTTGCAAAAACCGATTGTATTTTTCTTTAAGCCAGCCAAAATCCTTAAAGTGGCATTTAAAATCTTGCTTAAATACCACGGCATTAGAAAAATAATTGTCAAGGTTGAGTGTTAGATTTAATTAGATTTTAAAATATGTCACGTACTTTTAGTTAGGGAAACTGGAGACATCTCTCAAGAGCAATTATAATTGCGTACATTGTTAACACACCAATAATTACTGACGTGACTTTAGGATTATTATGTGTGTGATGCTGAATAATTTACATCCTTCGATGAACAGAGTCTGAAATTTGGTGTGGCTTTCGGTAGAAAACTAGTGATGTCAAATGTGCCGTGCAAAACTATGAAATATAATACATAATTCTCGGCTCCCCATAAATTCTGATAATGAAGGAAAACTTAACAGATTACCTATTCTCTTTCCAGCTAAGAATTATTAATTAGGAAGTTTGTGGGGGAGCCACGTAAACAATAGTTAATCATGAAGGGATTTTCGATGAAAAAAAATTATTGATTGGCGAACCTATTATCTCGGATCGTGAATGTCATTTAAACTGGTGCAGGAAATATGTAAGTTGGCATTAAGAAAAGTTGTAAAAGCTATTACTTCAGAAATTTTCAATCATCAATTTTATTTTTCACACAAGAACTTAATCTACATTTTGACATTTAATATGTTAAAGAATCTTTAGTAAACTTGAATGAACAGAAAGGGTGTTATGGAAATTAACATGAACATTACGCAGATTTGAATAACCGACGGGAAATTTTGATACAAAATGGAGATAATTTTTTAAAATAAAATTGCTTAAATTAAAATTTCAGTCCTCTCACGTTAGAGAAAACTCGTTCATGCTGATTTCGAGCCTAACTGACTAAACGGGGTAATCTGCTAATTAAAACTTCTCAAAGAATTGTTGAAATGAATTCCGCTTTGTAAATTTTTTTGAATTACACTTTAATTTTAAACCCTTTCGTAATGGGATATATGCTTTTAGTTATTCAGGTACTATTTATTTTAAAACTTACTTAATTTTTAATGAACCACAAATATAAAATGATTATTAAATTTTTACTTTTGCAAGTAGCATAAATTCCATCTGGAACGACCACTAAACATAAAAGTTATGAGACGGACTCTTCAAGCGGGATTTATTGAAGATTTTACTATGAATGACGTTAATATGTTTATTATACTGATGTATATCAAGTCAGTTTGTGATGTATTTAAATGAACCATCATTTAGTCAGAATAATACAAATTTTAGAGGTTGGCTTGAATTTGAAAAATAAAAGAAAGATATTAAATTATACTCACAATCAGTGATATAGAAAATGAAATACACACAATACCAAAAATATTATAATAATAAAATATTTCAAAAGTCTTGCACCACACTATAATTTGATTTAAAATTAAGAAAAAATGTTATTATAGTATATTTAGATAGATGTGAATAACACATTTAGACGTTCCTAACTCGTTTAACATTTACCAAATAGAGAATAATTAAGTTACAAAGAAATAGTCGCAAAATACCTTCACCATTAACGAATTGTATTATCGAAAAATTATCGAAAACGATAACAATATAAGCTAACAATTTAATTTCCTCTCCTGCTTTGTAATAAAGTATTTACAGACTTGAGCTTTACTCTTATTAAATTATATATATAAATTCTTGAGGGATATTATTCCATTATATTCCCATAAATTTAAATGGTGCCGATTATTCTGGGACTCAATTGGGTTCATATCTGGGAAAAGTGGAGGCTATTCCATTCTTTCCATTTCACCTTCTCAAAAAACGTCTGATTCGGGTTGATGTAGGAGAGCATTATCATTTACAAATACGAAATTGGGATCTACGAATATATAAATTTGTCCGATCAGTAAAACAGGAATATGAACCAATGTAGTTCTTCTTCCATATATTATATGATGCTGCCCTAAAAGATGACACTTTTGTCCGCATAAGGAAGTACTTCACTGGCAAATGGGAGTCTCTCTATTGAGGGAAAAGTCAATTTTGATGAATATGGACCTATGCCAGTCTATATGTGTCTAATTAATAACCTAAGTACTGTTAAAGTTCTTCTAGATCGTAATCAATTAGCAAGAATATGTTTTCTGATGTTTGTAGTATGATAATTTAAATCAGTTTGTTCGTAATCTGGTTATAAATCGTTTTAATTCACATATAGATATGCATAAATATTTAAAAGATGTCTGGGGCTCTTCATTTAAAGTGTAAAGCTAAATCAATTTCAATATCAAAGTATAAGGATGCAGTAAAGCAAGTTGAGATCCATTATTTCCAAAATCATCAAACTTTTACTACTGAGAGGATCTGTGGTCCTTTCACCACTTTAATATAGCATTTGAAATTGAGGAGGAACTAGTTAATGCTGACATATCTGTACATATGTTTCATCGTCGTCTGACAATAAATTGCAAACTGTCCATTATCGTTAGAAATAAAATTTTATTATCTGATTAAAGCAAATATGCCTTATACAATTCAGATAGTATACGATGGGTGAGGCGTCTGGAGAATAAGAAGGATCCACTGTACACAATTGGCATAATTAAATATAGTACTGGAAAAGAAGTAGATCCTTTAAGAAAATATTAATGAAATAATGGATGGACATCAGTATATGAACATTTTCAGCAACACAAGCCACCATATGGATAATGAAATTCAGTCGATCCTTATTGAAAAATTGTTGAAGTATATAATTCAATTTCAATACAATTATTCTTATAAACAAAAAATTAGAAAATAAAATTGTTTCTCTCTTTTGCTTTGTGCTGAAAATCTAGTTGTTACATTTTTGATTTTTAATGTTTATAATTTGAGGTAAATGATTAATAATTCTGAAAAAATATTTAATATATTGATCAGTCCCATTCCTAATAATCAATTGCAGCTCCAGAATGATTCAGAGATACATTAACTCTCCCAGGTATTGATTTAATAAGGTGTTCAATGTTGCCTTAATATACTTACTTTATTTCTTGTTAACATTGAGAGTCCGTCAAAGCCTATGGAGGGAAGGCTGAATTATGCTATATGCAATGGCATTCCGAACCATAACTTCAACTGTTTGATGTGCAAAAAAATTGTGGTTGTCTGTGCTTTCTGACTAACGACATTTGAAGCGAATGAAAAATCCTTTAAATACCACAAAAATGAAATGAATAACTGTGTCTACTCTAAACGAATTTAACACAGCCAAAGAAAGTCCAAAAAAGTGTTGCACAAAAACTGTTCAACAAAGGACAAAAAATCTAATCATATTTTTTCCTCATATGATGTATGTTACTGAGTATTTTATTCATGGAGAATAAACTAAATTTTAATTGGAAATGTGTAACGACAATAACAGTTATGATTAAATAATAATTTGTTAATTATGTAAGTAATGTTACGAAACGTTTGCATAATTACAATCAGAAATCCGTTTCGTTATTGATAACAATGTAAACAGAATTAATTGTGTTGTTTACTTGGATGAAATATTTCAACAAATTTCCACTGAAATGACGTAAAGAATAATATTTGTCTCTTGTGTTAATTTAACTGAGTAATGATTTGCAAACAAATTAGACACACCCGTAATGTATGGAGATAAAAATCTTAATAACGTTAACTAATATCAATTATCTAATATTCTTGCAATAGGGACAACATTATTGTAATTGAATGAAAAACTAAATATCTTGATTAACAAAATGAAAAGTAATTTTAATGTTTTGTTGTATAATTACAATAAAGAATCTAATTATAAATTTGAATTGTCAAAGAATTTACAGACAAATATATAAATAGCTCGACATCAAAAACAAAGATTGGTTAAAACGTTATTATCCGTTGGTATCTCTCGAAACCTTCACTGCGAACAGAATAATACATCAACAATCTGAGTAGGCACCAATTACCGTTTTATCTCTACCTTTGATACAAAATTTAAAATTCATCACAGCTTTACGCATTCGTTGAATAAAATCACCACCTGACAATGTATATTATGAAAATTCGATTAAGTTTCGTACCACAACGGAATAATACGTGTATTGTTAATGTGATCAAATCCCGTACACGGAGATTAAGACCTTTACTGCTTCCCAAAGTACCGAATATAGACACGGAGCTCTAGATTTAAATGTGTGAAACTGGGCGAGAAGTTATAGAGCGTTGGATGAATAAAATCACGATGCGGCCACCGAATTTCCCGGGTTTACTTTCAATTGGGACGGAAGAGGATTTAAACTTGTTGGGAAACAATATCTGTATACGAATTGTCTGGAGATTTATTGATTTATGTTACCATGCCAAGGAATACAATTAAGTATTTTTAAACGAGATATTTTCACTTAATATGAGTTTGATATAATGTGAAACGGGATTTTCAAATGCAGAGAGAATTTTAGGTTTTTTAATCAATATTGTTCATAAATAAACAAAATGAATGTCAACGTCCATTTTTGTATAAGACCACTAAAAAAATTACTTCCAAAATACACACCCATATTTCAATCAGATTATGGCCCAGTGGTATTAGCACGACACAATTCAATTATAATTTCATACAAAAATTAGTTAGGTTAGTTTTTTATAAAAATAATTTACATGTTTTGTATGTTAACAGTTCCATGGTTAGAAGTATGAGGCACAAAAAATATTATTTATTATTTTCCTTCTTCTTTGAAAGCGGATAATTTGAATTTCCTAGATTATATAAATTTAAAAATATTTTGAGCATAATTTATTTGGACCATTTATTTTATTTTTAATATATTCAATAAACAAAATTCCATTTTGTGTATTTGAACTCATTTTATTCGGTTCACTTTTAATATATCTGTTGTTTTGCACCGTTCAATGAATGAAAGAAGATTCTTTTCTAAGATTTTGCCCTCATAATTGCAATTTTGAAACATGACAACAGACGTTTGAGTTACTGTAAGTATGTTTACCATCAAAAACATGAAGCTGTGATTTCATGAGCTGTTGTTGCTGAAGGTGGTTTTATAACTGTGTGGGATGTAATTTCTTTAAAGACACGCATGGAGTTAGCTTATATAAACCATAAAATCAAGAATGACTTCATCGTGCGAGATAAATTTGGGATAGAAAAATCATTACATTATTCGGATGCAGTGGCTCTCAAAATTTGGATGAGTTTGCTGCTGTTCTTTAAAAATAGCAGTTAATATTTAGTTTCCTTTTATTTTAATTAACTTAGTTTTATTAATTTTCCGCAGAATTTGGTGTTATTAGTTTTATAATGCTAGAAATTACACTGTTTATTAAAACTTTATATACTTGTTTTAATATAATTCCAATGGTATTGTTATTATATCTACTATAGTAAGTTGAGTTATGAAGTATGAATATTCTTTTGTTGTTTTTATATAATTTTTATTAATAATTGGTGGTCACGTTTTTGTTCTTCAATGATACCACATATGCTCAATTGGATTAAGATCTGGTTGTTGAACAACCCATTTTATCAGCTTAATTTGGTTTACATTAAACCTTTTATTTTCTCTCCTGTATGTCAGTATAGTCAAAAACATTATATTAACAACTGAATAATTTGTTGAATTAAAAATGAAACAAATAACAATTGTTTTTATTAAGTGGAAAAAATGCTTTAGAACTCCTAAAATTAATTAATTATATTAGCTAATAAAAAGACGTCTGATTAAACAACTTCATTTGCTGAATGTTTGATGTTATTTCCGTGAACATTTATTTTCTTTTGTAAAATTTCGGACGAATTATTCACCCACTGGTAGTGCAACGGAAAGTGGCATCAAAATGAGACTCCATTAGTGCTTTATAAACAGTCGGCGTCGGAACAAACGACGAGAAAGGGAACGTCCAAAAGTTCAGCAAGTTGAAAATGATTGTTTCCAATGTTGTAGTGATCGTATTTGATTTGATGTAACTATTCCCAAAAGTTAAATGTCGCATCCTGACAAATCGACCATCTGGTCACGCTCAATTTCCCAAATTGCCGATTCCTTCATAAAAATAAGAGTAAAAAGGACTCCGGTGAAGGTGTTCTAGAATCGATAAATGTATTCTTTCGATATCTGGAAAGGAGTCGTATAATACATTACATAAATATGATAATTTCAAACCATTCAAAAAACCGTTTTTCCTGTTCCACACTTTTGGATGCTTTCAACTCTATTGAAAAAGTTCAAGAACGTATTTCACAGAACCTCTGCAACCAACATGCAAGATACGAGTACAGTAATGCATATTGTGTCAGACAAATACGTATAAAAGCGCCAGCAATTTCAATTTCAATTCTTGCTTGTGTTATTATATGACAGGGTGTTATATTTACGACCATATTAAATTTTAAACGACACAATAACTTTGAGATAATTTTACATAATTCAATAGCAAAGTTTATTAACAGATTAACGCTTCATATGCAATAAAACATATTTCGTCCCATATAGCATATAAAAAATGACACTGTCTACTGAATCGTGAGTTATAAATCTTGTAATGATTGGGATAAATGTATCCCTTAACACCTTTATTCTCCCATAAACTATCCAATTTCCAACGTGGCAGGGTTAAAACAACGCGATACAGATATTTTATTAATTTCCCCTTCAATACCTTGATTTATGGGATTGGTCGCACCATGTTTACGTCAAACTAAACGATTCGATACATTATTTTTTTAGGTGAAATTTAATCACGCACATAAAAATTGCTGTATTCATCAGTATTAATTTCACCTCTCAAATTTACAATGTTAACTCAATTGAAAGTCAAAAATAAAAAATATTTCCATCACGAGAACCTCCTCTAAGTGTGCCTTTTTGTATCATGGGAATATATGTCCTTCGTTGGGATTTGCCGTGTGGAAACCATTTTTACACTACATTTATGCTTTTATCGCGAGTAGGGTCCGTAACAAAAAAGACAATATGTTGCAAATTTTGCCCAAAGGGAACAACCCTATAATCGAAACTTCATGTCTTACTGACCGTTGACTCTTTTCATAAAAACATCCTGGTTTCTATTTACTTTTTGTTTGCATTCCACGTTAAATAAAATCTATATGAAAGTATTATAGTGAAATTAATGAATTGTATGACATTAAATTACGATAAATAATAGGTAGAGTGAAAACCATAAATATTTATAATAAATATAAATATGTAAAAATTTATTTTGTTTGAGCAATAGCAATATTAATCTTGTATAAGGTTTTTAGATACATTAATAACTTTAAATCACTTTATTAAATAAACTGACATTCAAAACTATTGCACCACCTTGTAAATAATGAATTTACTCTTTAAATTTAATTCAAGTTGAACACAATAGTGACCATAATTATATTAAATTAAATTGAATTGGATTTCAATGTATGAAATGTTAATTGTTTCTTCTATTATTGTAGTGTCCATTATGTTGACCATTTTAATTGTATCCTTTAATGAACTGCGTACGTTTTTTATTTTCCGACAAACAAAATTATAACCATTTATACTTTATAGTATTTAAATGATCCGTATCAATTCAGATGATTATTTTGATAAAAGATCGTAGTCAAACAATATCACAGGTTATAAGTAAAATTATAATTCAGTCTTGCCAAGACAAAGAGAAAGTAGACAGATTGCTAAGAGTTTAATAAAAAAATTAAAAAACGAAGCAAGAGGTAGTTACAAAAAATATTCAATAGATTTGATAATCTTGAAAAATTCGATAAATGGTTAATTCAAATGTACAAAAATCCGTTCTTATCATTAACTCAAAGTAAACTCAACATGGAGGAAATAAGTGTTGTTGAAGTTTAATTCAAGGACTGTGACAAGAAGTTTCTACCAAGAATGAGAAGATTTGATTCGCCCAGGCAATATCTACTATATCACAGAACACTGAATTTGTTTTATTTATTTAGCTTATGTTAGATATCCTACAGGACCAAATACACAAAATGTTTGTTTTAGCTACTATGAAGGGGAGTATAATTATGGTATGGGAATGTAATTTTGATTTTGATGTAGGTTTCGTTTATTGTATAGTGTATATTATATACACACTTCACTATATTATATACTCTCTACAGAGATATAATAAATAACCATACGATAAGAAACCCCAATGCAAATACAAAATTGAGGGGGTTAAAAGATCAAACCATCGATGTTTTGCCCCGGCCGACTCAATCTCCAATTACTAACCTTACAGAAAACATGTGAGATCACGTTGATAACCAAATTCGACATAAATATTATCTTCACAATAATTCAAAAAGCTTCTAGGACATGTTATATTCAGAAATTAGTTATGCCATATACTTATTAACTAATGAAATTCATTTAGTAAATAGTCTTCCACGAGAAAGGTTTGTCACATAAGCAAATTACTTAAAGATTGATTATCTTCACACATGATTACGAGAATCTTTCAATGGCTCAATAAAATTTTGTTAAGTTAGATCAAATTATAGCGTGGTACAAGTCTTTTAAAACTGAGAGTATTTAATTTACCTAATAAGTGATAAGACTAACTTTATCAATTTACGAACAGGAAGTTGTTGACTTTGTGTTAAAAATAAGGGAAGAAGAAAGGAAGTATTTAATATTTTTATGGAATCATTACAGCTTTTAACGTTCTTTTAAAAAATAATACTAAAACTTTTAATGGAAATTTTAATGTGAAGTTTCTTTTTAATTAAAAAATGATCTATACTAATTTATTAAATGTAATTTAAATGTGTAAAGAAAAAATATAGACTATACAATTATTTTTTTGACAGTAAAACAAATTTTATAAATTCACAGTAATATAATAAATTAAATTGAGCATTTTGAGCTTAATAAAAAGTATATCTGTAATACATCAATTTCGTTTACGCCAAATTTACTTTCGTCCTCTTTCATTTCAAATAAAATATAAAATTTTTCTTTAAATGATACTAAACGTAAATACATCCTCATAATAACCTATAAATTATTCATATGTCAGAAACTGGAGTTTATACATTTATACAAATATCAAAAAGTACATAAATTCTCAGGTTCGTTGGAGTAAATCTAAGGATTATTTCGATGGTTTAGATCGCATAAAAGATGCAATTAAAGAACGTAATAGCTTTAAAACAATGTCCATTTCAAGAGTTACTACTTGTTTTAATCACATCTGTGTTGCAACGTAATTTATTCTTTCACACTTTAAACGTGCGAACTTACTAAAATTAGTTTATAAAGAAATCACTTTTAGTGAAATTGGGTCGCAAATTAATAGACAATATTCGTGATTGCACGTCACGTCGCAAAGGTACCAACAAAAACTATTGTACATTACCCCAATTATAAACTAATTGCACCTTGTCATGATTTCAATATATAACAAAATAGTTCACGGCGATATCGATTGATCGGTATTGCCATTGGTATATTTAGAATTCCATTATGAGTCCATTATAAAGGACTCATCGAAGGCGGAATTTAGGACCACAACAAAAATAAACCACTTTTCTTTATTGCAGCCTCGCTGCTCCTTTTCAGACCATTATAACATTAGAATATTCTTTTTTTTTAAGAAACAAGAATCGTTTCAATTTATGTATAAATGCAAATCGAATCACATATTACATTCGTAATTGGGAATACATAATTCGAAATTCTGTTTTCATCTTTTTTCTCCGGTGTTTACTACAAAAATATTTCGGTGTTTTTCCCAGTAAATGTGTTAATAATAAAAACGTAGGAAAACATCTTTATTAAGAGTCTTGGAACTTCAAATAGCAGTATAAGAATCCACTTAACTTTTATTACAGTTTGAATTCACTTACACCCTGCCGTAAACTGTGGTGAGCTGGAGCTGTTACCAGGATTCAAATCGTGTGTTCACCGTAATAATGCGATAAACAATAGTTTATGGAAGGTACGCCTATTTAAATAAACTATTTTGAACTTCATAAAAGTTTCCTTTAGATACCGCTTATCTGATCTAATTTTTCAAGTAGCCTGTATTTATCGTTTTTTATTTTATTATAATATTTCAACCTTATGGGATTCTTACAGGTTTTAGAGATTTTAATATTTTTGAATACTTGTATATTTCATTAAAGAATTTTATATTACAGTTTCATTTTTTTAATGTTTCCCTATTTCTCTCGTTCCTTTTAAATATGTTAGTCACAGAATTGTGACTCTAATTTGCGCTTTTTGTTACAGAATAATAATAAACCAGAGTTAATGAATCGATTTTTTAATAATTGAAAATCTTTGTGAGTGTAATGTTGACAATTTTTCTTATGCAAAAATTATCAATGTCATAGAAATTGAATCATGTTGAAATAATATATATTGGACAGCGTTAAGATTTTTTACACATTGAGAATAGAGTAAGATTTCACAATTAAGCAAAACTCTTAAATTAATTTGACAATTATTTATTCATTATTACAACAGTTCAACTGAAAATTTGTGGCTGTTCTAATTGCTGGTTTACTTACTGTTTATTGACTGAAGATTAAATATTCGTATTAACACAACGTTTTTGTTAGATAATTTATGTTTAATTTATCTTTTCTTTTTTTTTGATTGTTTTATTTGTTTTGGTTCCCTATTATTTATTTATTAACATAGTCTATTGTTAATCTGATTGTTTAGTAAATTTCGTTTGTATTTCAAAATAAATAACGTTTTCTATACGTCACTCGATTTTTAACACATGTGATTTCTTGTCGAACCCTTATCAAGTGTCAGGGTGTGGTCGCACAGTGGGTTTGAAGTTTAAAAGGTTGGATTTCTGTATTCTAATTAACAAAATATTCGGAATTAAAATTAAATTAATTAATTGTAAGATTGAATAAATTAACTTCACTTAAAATTTTAGAGAATTGTATCTCTGTTCTATTTATTTATGTTTTTCAATATTAGTAAACTTAATGAGTTAATGAAATGATTTTTAAGTGATTGTAAGTACAATGGTTTTTCCTTCCCTCAGAAATTGAATAATGTTTAAATGAATTGCATTAAGGTTTTTTAAATCAAGTACATTATTATTTAGAATGAGGTTCGAATGTTGAGAAAGGAAACATTTGTTAGTTCATCTGATTGGTTGAAATAAGATCATTGCTGGAGACGTTCTCTTTCCTGACTGTGACTTAAGTCACCATCTACTTCATCCCCTTCCTAGAATCCGAGTTTTTAAAAACTCTGGGATTCATTTATTTTTTTGAGATTTTATCAGAATTTCTCTAGTGTCAAGAAGTTATTTTAGTTCTTTCTTACTTACTGTTTATCGATTATCAAATCATTTGTTTAAATATTCATTATGTTCAACCTTTTTACCAAGTAATTAAGTTAATTTTAAATAATTTATTTTCATATTTTCATCTACAGTAATCAAATTACCACCTGTAACACTTTGTATATTAATTGATGATAGATTCTTTATTGCGTGTTTTCATAGTCCGCGGTTTCATCAGCAAGTATTCATAAGCATTGGCCTGGCTTGTTTTGTTCATGTAATGAGTACAATAACTGTTGTATTTCTGATAATAATAGATTTGTTGGGATGATTTTTGTAGTTCTTTTGTTCTAGCTTTAGTGTATTATGTTCGTTATTAGCGTTATTATTTTATTAGCATGGACAATAGAAGCTCCAACTCCAATTTTTTATTTTGATGCGTGTGTATAGAATATCGCGTTTCCTGGTTCAAGTTCCCTTAAAAAAAATTGCATATATTGCAATATTTATCGATTCATTCAACTACACTATACTTTTCACGTATTTACATTTCCTATTGGTTCTGACGACCAGTTAAAAAGAAAAGCAACAAAAAGTGAATGTGTGTTTAAAAAACTAGTTATTTGTATAGTAAGTTTTGTGAGATTTCATAAAAGGTTTTAATTCAAATTTTCTCCAATCAATATATAAAATCTGTTACAATATGGTTTTTGCTTTTTCTGTTAGACATCTCAGAAACAACAGAATTTCGTTTAGTTTAATTTGACTGAATAAAGAAATATTACATTCAAATATATTTAAGTTTTGTGCCAGTATCTAACAATTTTCTTTCATTCTTAATAATGTTAATATTATTTTATTGAATAAGTTAGTCACTTTCAGTGGGAAGAAAGGATCATTGCGCTCCGGACTAGTAGGAAATAATAATTAATATGAAATGTCTGAATATTGCTAATACGCCACCGAAAATGGTTTACACACTAGAACAAAACGTCTTAATACAAAAACGATTAGTTTTATAGACAGACAAATTGGAAGAATCAGTATTCTAGGCAAATAAAAGATGAATTAATTCAGCGGTACCATGTCAGTGCCTCTAGTAAAACATTCAGACATCGAATGAATGAACAAAAGTGTCAAGACATATTTCTATAAAAAATCCATTAGTAGCACAGAAGAGTATACGAATGAGACTATAGTTTGTACAAATATACACAGTCAAAGTGTAAAAAATCGAAATAAAAATAGAATTAAATTAAATTAAATAATAATTTAAGTTATAAATGAGAAAATAACGTAACTAAGTATAAAACAAAACACTGTATAATACATTTTTTAATGCAAAAATAATGTTTTTTTACTATTTACTTTCTGGGTGCTGTTAAACAGTTCAATTTATCAATTTTTTATAATAATACTTTTATTATTATGGAAAGGCATCACCTGAGTGACTCACAAAAATTAAGAACTATTTGGATGATAGAGAGTGGATCATCACAGCGTGAAGTGGCTGGGCAAATGGACTGTAAGCTCACACACACCCGGAAATAACAGCTCCTGAGCTAAGACAAGATCTTTTTAGGAGCACGATGTGATTGTCCTAGCTCGAAGCGTCAAAAATCGTGTCCGAGAGGAAAGGTCTATTTCAAAGACGACCTTTAAAGGTACCCCGATTTCTCCACGATGATTAGGACCGTATTCTCTTTTCTGATGAGTCAAAATTTTGTTACCACCCCGATTCTGAAAGAATACACGTATCTGGAGGCTCGTGACGACCAGATTCGTTGATGTTTTGCGGAGTAATTAATACTGGCGAAATAATCGAGATCATTTTAATGGAAGCTACTTTGAATGCAGTTCGATATCACGACAACATAGTTGTACCCACTGTGTTACCCTTTTTAACTAATATGAGCCCAAATTCCACTTTTCAGCACGTTAACACGAGTCCACATACTGTGAGGATCCTTGATTCAATAAAAAATGTATGTGATACTATGGAAAAAAAATTGAATTGCCTAAACCATTATGAAGACCACCAACAGCTAATTTTGATAGTACAGAAGGTGTGACGAACTCCACTCGATAGACACATATTGAGTATGCCAAATCGATGTAGGGCTGTGGTAAACAACCGAAGAGCTCCGTCCGGATATTAGTTTTTAATAAAAAAAAAAATCTGGCATAATTATTATAAATAACATAATAATAAATATTTGAATGGGAGCTATTAATTTATTTTTTTAAGCTGTTGTAACATCATTTTACCATAATTTTTTTATTTAATTAGTAAAAAAAACACTTGTTTTTATTATTTCATTTTCGCATTAGTTTTTTTGGTTTTAATATATTATATTAATTATTTTATAGTTTTATTTTGGAGTTTGAATTTAAGTTTAATAGAATACGATTAGATCGTGAACAAGACGTTTATAGACAGTCTAGAAACACTACAAAAACTTTGAAACATGTTATGGTTTGGAATTCCTATTCTTGGCATGAGATAAGACCTCCAAAATAGTGTGTAAAATGAACCGTTTCATGTATAGAGATAGCACGAGAGATGAAATGGAACTATTTGCCAACGATCATTTACCAGTTATTTTTTATGCATGATAATGATCCAAAGCATGCGTCCAAGCACAAAATTGGTTAAAATTTAATTATGCTGAAGTTGTCGACTGACCAATGCCTATCAAATAAGGTCCGTGTTTCTTAAATGTGTGCTATTTCTATAACCAACTCCACTGTGCATTTATTTTATTTATGATTTAATTTGAATAGAAATTGAAAGAAGAATATAGTACAACTATCTTAAATAAAATATGAAATATTTTCGTTGCATTTAATTAAAGGTTCACATTTTCTAATTAACATTAAAAGCATATGTGTGTTATTTTTCTATTCTGTAACAAAGAGGTAAATTCAGATGTACAACTAAAATATTCTAATATTCTTATTTACCACCACAAATAGTAACGTATGTAGTAACGCTAAAAATCATAAGTCGTTAATTAAATTGTTGCATTTAAATACCATGTGATTGTATTACATGAACGCAAATAAGTATATAATGCTCGTCTTCGAGTATTCACGACAGATGTTTATGTTATGGTGCAAAACCGTGCAAAACTACACCTTGATAGTTGATAGTGGAGCTTTACCAGGATTACATGATACTTCCGTGGTGAAATTACCATTCACATTTACAATATAAAGGTTCTGCGAAAATAGAATCATTAGTCTTGGCGAGAATGTCGCCACAAACCACAGTTTTAATAATGAATTTAAATTTGATGTTTAATGAATGCAGTTTTATGTTTCAATATAGCCCAGAACTTTAAATAGACATTAGATTAGATTTATATGTATATGACATTTCCTAGGTCGTGTACTGTGTTACCCATAATTTCAATGCAGCTGAATAATACATCGACTGGAATAATCCTTCGTGGCTGTTGCTGTTTTAAATGCAGCAAACTAAAATGTTGATACACGGCATAGTTGCACGAAGGTGGTGTGTATTAATGTGTGGAGGGGCGCTTACGTATTCTTAACCGGTATTCGGTTTTAGTGAATATTTTATGGCGCGACCCATACTATTCGTGGAACCTAACGAGCGTTCTGCATAGTTTATGAATAGTTCGGGACTACATCTGTGCTAATTTATACTCTATAACGTGGACAAAAATGCCCCGTCCTACGTGTTTTACCGTCCGGAATTCGTCCGGGGACCGAACTACGCAGCCAAACGATTCTCCGACGACACGGGCTCTGTCCGTCCTTCCGCCAGCGTGTTGACCTTTTAATTATAGTCGACGGTTTCGATGTGGTACGTTATGAGGCAGTGAACATAAAGAACCATGATTTTGTAGAGATATTGAAAATTATGGAGCATGTATAATAGGAATTGTTGTGTTTATCTATTTTTACTTGAATCTTTACATTATTACACAATTTTTTTGTATATTAATTAGACCAGAGGTTCCCAATCTTTTTCGATTTGTGGCTCCCTAAGTAATCGAATTTTTTCCGCTATGCATACGATACAAAATATGTGGAATGCTCGAAACTTGCTAAACTCTTAGAATTTTGTCAGCGTACAAGATTGTTGGCGCAAAATTTAAGAATTGAAAATTCCGAGAAAATTGCTGAATTGTTTAATTAATTTAATTAGGGAATCACTGAATTAAACCACATTTATTAAAGAATGTGAATAAGTTTTAAACTAGTTAATTAGATTTTCTTATAAAATAATATAAAATATGTTAATGTATCTGTACATTTGTAAAAAATATATTAAGTCAGTGATCATGTCTTATTTTAAATAAAAAAATATATTGTTTAAAAAAAATGGTGAATGCAACTAAATTACGCCATTATTAAATAAATTTAGTACTTTTAAGAATTAAAAAAAAAACAATAATAAAAAAGGAAATCTGAGAATATTTTATATTAATGGGAACTAATATACAAAAATATAAATAAATAACAAAGAAAATTATAGATAATGTTGAATATAAAAATAAAAAAGAAATAACATATAATTAATATAATATTGATAATTAAAAATAATAATATAATAGTAATATTAAAATACTCAAATACCTAAGAAAACAATGAGTATCATAAAATAAGAAAAAGCAATTAAAAATAAGTCAAACTATAATAATATAAAAATATTTAAAAAAATAAAATTTTTAATATTAAAATAAAAAAATAAAATTATATAATTGGACTACCATTACGCGGGACATTGATAAAAAAGTATTAAAAATAAACAATAATGATCAAAGTTTTAATTTATTTTTTTTGTATTTCATATATATGTAGAAAAAGCTACAAATATTATATTAAGTGTAATAACAATTTAAAAAAAATAGTGAGCGTATCTAAATTATGTTTATTATTATATAAATTTGGTATTTTTAAGAATTAAAAAATCAATAATAAAAAAAAGAAATCTGATAATATTTTCTATTAATACGAAATGCAATAGTTAAAAATATAAATAAATAGCTAAGAAAATTATAGAGAATGTTGAATATAAAAATAATAAAACCAGAAAAAACATATAATTAATATTGGTAATTAAAAATAATACAAACTAATTAATTAATATAATCAAATACATAAGGAAAGTATGAGTATCATAAAATAAGAACAAGCAATTAAAAATAATGTAAACTATAATAATATAAAAATATTTAAAAAAATAAAATTTTTGAAATTAAAAAAAAATAACTTTATTTAATTGGAAAAAACATATAATTAATTATTGACAATTAAAAATAATAAAAGCTGAAATATTAAAATAATCAAATACATGAGGAAATAATGAGTATCATTAAATAAGGACAAACAATTAAAAATAATACAAATTATAATAACATAAAAATATTTAAAAAAATAAAATTTTTGGTATTAAAAGAATTATTTAATTGGACTACCATTAAGTAGGGCATTGACAAAAAAATAATTAATTGAAAATATTAAAAAATCAACAATAATCATCAAAATTAATTTGTTATTATTTTTTGTATTTCATATATATGCAGAAAAAACTATAAATATTATATTAAGTATAACAATGATAGAAATTTAAAAAAAATGGTAAACTTTTATGAAGTAAAAAAATAAATAATAAAAAAGAAATCGGATAATATTTTCCATTAATACGAACTATAATATTTAAAAATATAAATAAATAGCAAAGCAAAGCAAATTATGGAGAATGTTGAATATAAAAACAATAAAACCAGAAACAAAACATATAATTAATATTGTTAATTAAAAAAATACAAATTGTAATATTAAAATAATCAAATACATGAGGAAACAATGAGTACCATAAAATAAGAATAACCAATTAAAAATAGTACAAACTGTAATAATATAAAAATATTTAAAAATTAAAATTTTTGATATTAAAAAAATAAAATAAAATTATTTAATTGGATTACCACCAGACGATTAAAATATTTGTATTTATACATTAAAATGATGGGGCTTTTGAAAACTTATAATACAAACTATATTTTTAATTTAAAATAGAGAAAAAGTTGATTTAATAGTTAAAACTACTTAAACAATTAAAAGAGAATAATGATCCTTCCTAAGCCTGTTACAACATTGGGATGCTCATATAAAGTTGGAATAAATTAAAATGGTATCTAAATTTTGCTGCATAATGCAATGAATGCTTGACTATAACTTTGGAAACTGCCAGTTAACATACGTCAAATATGTGGATAAACAGATTATAACGAGCAAAGTTCGAAAATTAGAGTATAAATAATTACGTCAAGAACTTTCCGAAAACAATTTCACTTTGTTTCGAAAGAAATTTCTTCCTCACAAAATAATCAAACAAAATTATGTTGTTTCTTGTATAAAAAAACATAACAAAGTATATCACTTATTAAATTAATAATCAACAAAGCAAAAAACACGTGTGAAAACTGGCAAAGGACACGGAAGTGAACGGTGAACGGGGGTAAAAACAACGTAATTAACATTGTTCATGACTATAAATACATCTTTGAAACGCGCTCCCTGTACGATACTTGACGACAAACATTGGGGATGATGTAATTAAAAATGTGCCGACGGGGGTACTTTTCTGATGATTATATAAAATAGATAGCGTTGTGGTAATGTTCATCAAAGTATGTGCCGCAAACCCAAACGAGTTAGTAAGGCATGGGGTGTGACAATGGAAGTTTACATAATGTTTTTTGTTGTTAATTACCGACACACTTTGTTCATTAAGTGTTAATTACCAATTTTATTTTTTTTTTTTTGTTTATTTGAGTTCTCACGAATTTTCAATATATGTTAGATCAAAGGAAATGTTATTTTTTACAAATATTATAATTTGAGTTTAATCAAAGGTTTTTCCATGTTCAAGTTTTAAAAATTTTATAATAAATTCAAAATATGAAATTTTAATAAATTTGAAAACAAAATTTATTAACATATTAAAAAACAAACAAGTTATATTTAATTTAAATATTGATTAATTTGAAAGCTAGTTTTACTAAAATATTGAAAGTAAAACAAAACTTTTAAGGACTTTAAATAAGGGTTATTGAAAATTAAACAAATTGTAATTTAGTTAAAATAAATTTTAAGATCTATTAGAATATTGAAAATAAAAATAATAATTTAAATTTTTAATAAATTTAAAATATACATTTACTGAATTATTGAAAACGAATCATGTGTTACGAAATTTATATTATATAAAAATATATTTTTAAATTTAAACGTCATAATATAATTTGTTACATCCATAATTACGGATGAAAGAAACAATCAATCAACTCTTAAATACTTGTCACCGAGAGACTGGCAGTAACAATTTATGCGCTCCCGAAATAAGGAATGACACTAATAATTCGAATAAATAAGTCAGCGCGAATTGTTGTCTGAATGGCAGGTGCTGAGAAACACCTCGTTCCGTCCATTCCCCAAGGACCCGTTTGAAGCCACGAGTTTTGAACGGGCGGTCGATTTTGTTTTTCTTTTGGCATCCACCTTACCGGACGAAATATCTATCGGTTAATTGGATTGGGAAATTTATTTTTATCGAGAGAAGAAGCCCGGTGCGGAGTTAATTAATACGGGGCTTCGTGATCTTGCACCGCAAAACTTCACGCTCGGTAATCTACGACGTGCGAGTGAAAACTTCTTTCGGTTTACCTCAAACATCATTACATACTTGGAAGTTTTTTTACTGTGAAAACTAGAACTTCATCTAAAGTTATACAAGATTGAATTATAATTTGAAATGAAAACTTATTATTAAACATACTGAGTCTTTCTCAAATATGTGCATCTTTTGAAGTGGATCTTCAAGTGGAATTCCTTAGATTGAATAAATTTAAAAATAATTTCAATTTATTTTATTTTGACCATTTTTTATATATTTAATAGTAATAGAAAGAACAACGTCCCATTTCTTGTAAAATTTTTCCAAACAACGCAATGTGGATCTATTGTCAATTTTTCTATTACTTTGCAACGTAAAATGCTTCAAAGAAGTCTTCATTTTGAAGGGTTTGCCGCTATAACAGTTGGTCTGAAAAGTTCGTAGGCTAGCATAGAAAAAAAATTTTTTTTTCATAGAATTTGATTTTATTATTCAATATAGTTGCCTTCGAGGGTGATTATAGTCGATTATAGTGGTCATACAATTTTTCAATATCATTTTTATAGTATGATTTGTTTTTAGCCTCAAAATAAGCTTCAGTCTACTCGGCTGACTGTCGGTTGGACTCCGGTGTGAAATGACGGAGTCATGTTTCATCTATTGTCACATATCGATGCAACAATTCGGGTTTATTATGATCGAACAGCTCCAAATACTATTCAGGATATTCAATTCATTGCTAGTGCAGCATCCACTTTGAACAGAGCTTTCGCATACCCAAGTATTCATTCACGATATGTCCAACAAGTTCTTTTGATACCATTAGGGTCTTAGCTATTTCAATCAACTTCACTTTACGGTTATCCGAAATTATTTTGTGGACTTTTTTAATATTTTCTTCGTAACAGTCTCTTTGGGGCATCCACTGTATGCAGCGTCCTCGCTACTCATTACACCTGGTTTAAACTTAGCGAACCTTTTCAAGGGTTGATTTTTCTGGTGCAAAGTCCGAATAATGTTTAGCCTCAATAATTTCGTTCTCCAAGAAGCAACGCTTTATTAACACACAATTTCTTTTTATCCATTTTTTCAAACTAACAAAAGTTGCTTCACTCAAAATGCTATAACTAACAAACTAATAGTTCGACAGCTGTCAAATTTATACACGTGTATTTTGAAGGTTAGGGCTGAAAATCATATGGATTTAGCCCCCAGATATATTTCAATTTTGAAATCTAACCTAACAACATTTATTTCTATTATAATTCCACATTCTCTAACGTAACGACGTTGGAATCACTGTAAGTGTTTTTACAATCAGGAAAAGGTACAGCTTTTCTTAGAGCCGACACTCTCTTTTAAAGAGGGAGCATTGTGTTGTCCATAATTTCGTAAATGTGTATTCACAGTGAATTGTGTACATCACTAATGTAGTCACTTTAGTACATCACTAGTATAGTCGTAATTGAATATGGTATGAAAGTGATGAGTGATATCATAAGCAAAACAACTGCTTTTGGAAGTTCTTCTGTAACAGTGTGGGGTTGAATTTCTTTAGAGGCATGCTTACATTAAACTGAGAAACTATCAACAGGTTATTATTCCATTTACTCAAGAATTTAACCAAATTTATTTATTTTTTTCTTTTTTTATATTAATTTTAATTAATTCTCTTTTATTAATTTACCAAAAAAATTGGTGATATTAGTTTATTATTGGTTTAAAAGTTCTGCTGTCGATGCAATATTGTTTAATTTATGTATATTGTTTATGGAAACTTATTTTAATATGTTGGTTGGTATTCTGACTTTCAAAATAATTCATATTATCCATTTCAGAAGACAAGTGTGTTTCCAACTTCTTTTATTGTTGTTAACATTTTAAATATATTTACTCAGTAAATTTCATAAGTAGGAGTTTAGTTTATTAAAGGTACGATTATAAAAACCTTAAATAAGTTTTCAAAACATGTTAAAAATAGTATGTAAATGAAGTAGTTTATGAGTATTTTAATTACACTGCGGGTGAAACAAAGCTGGAACATTAATTATACACCCCCAAGATATGAGGCTAAATATAACAGCTCCATTAAATTTATACTTTTCGTAACATTATTTACTGTTGATGATATAAATAAAAAAGCATAATAAAAATAGAGAATTATGCTAAACTGAGCTGTGCATCATTAAAATTTTGTAATTGTATATTTCTCATGATTAAATTTATGTGTAATTAAAGTTATTTGAAAATAGAACAAATGGACTTGTGGTTGAGTATAAGGATAATAAATGATTAAATTTTGAAGATTGTTTGTCAAGGAGATGTTTTGTATAATTTTTGTGTATTAAATTTACACTTTCCTTAGTTCCTCAGTTTATGCTGTGGAATCTGGAATGGAATGAGGTCGTTTTCAGTGATTAGTTCTAATATTGTTTGACTATGCAACGACAAATGAGGTCACAATTGAAAAAAAAAGAATTCCTTGTAATCTCACGCTTCACTAATAACATTAATAAACCGTGAACACTATTATTAGATGATTCAATTAACTGATTAAAGTGTCAACGCATAATTAATTTTATTCGTTAATTAGCACATAACCAAAGTCATGGAACGCCTGAAAATAGAGGAGTTAATTAACAAGTTGGTCCACGTTTTACGACGCCAAATACAAGTTTCAAGTTCCCTAATTTCGTCTCACGAGATACCCAACCCATACTCCATCCACCCTAATCATTCCCGATAAAAACATAACTTTTATGAAAAAAACCATTCATAAGTATTACCCTACATTTGTAATTTGTCAAAGTTACAAACAATCTTATTCAGAAAAACGGCGATTCAGCGTAATTACATCGTTTAATTCTTGTGCTTTGCATCGTTGATCAACAGTAATCACATTAAATTCAGACGCGTTTAAAAAGCTGCGGCGCCAGAAAGGACTCGACAATATGCTAATGCCGCGAAGAGTGGTATTAAACCTCAACTAGGACCACTTACGTCATAGCTAAAACTTTGAGGAAACTTCTCAACTCTCGTTAATGAGTCGGGACTCGAACAACATTTAAAGTAGGCCTTACTTCTCGAGAGTAAACATTTAAATTATAAATCGCCTTTTCAAATCAGTAATTATTATCTATAAATTATTCTTGGAGTTTAAATTGCGTGCATACTGTTATTATGTATAACAAAAACGTTTTATTAAAATCAACAATTAATTCATATATCGCGACCATTTCAAAAATGCTAAGTAAACATTTATTTAGCGTGGAACAACCTACAACTTTATACGTAAATCGGAAAACAACATTCAGAGTGTATTTATTTTTCACCCCCGTTTTCCAGTTGGAGCCCCATTCTTTTACTTAAATCAATAGTGAATATATGCATATCAAAATAAATTGCATCGAGTAAAATTGTACCATGATACAATATGATTTAATTGCGGCATCATTTCCAACAAAGCAATTACGTATGTTAGTTCGCCTATAACATATTAATTACAATAATAGAATCTCCTCCTATTAATTCAACCAAATCATTGTTATAATTATTATATCTTATTGATTAATTGTTGATATTATAACGACAAAAGGTTCAGTCTCATGAAGGACTATTTTTTATTAATAAAGTTTATAACTATGTGAAAAGATCCTTGTTTGCGTGTTAGTTCTAATTTAACCTATACAATTCGTTTAAGTACGCTAATTTAATTTTATTACATCGAACGAAAGTCGATAATGAGAATTTCGAATGAGAATTAAAAAGTTGATAACAATTAACCCCTGTGGAAGTACTTTTTAAACAGTTCCATTAACGTTTAGTACTGATCGTAAAAGTTGTAGAACTCAACAAAATACTGAAAAACAGTATTATAAAAATTAATTCTGTTTCGGGAAATAATGTCAATTGAAAATAAACTTTATAAACATATTTTTAATTAGTCATCTATTCTGAATTAGCTTTAACATAAATACAGAAAAAATTAGAATTTATAGTCATAAAAGGACTAACTTTGAAATTTTACGTGGGTATCTCTATTTATATTACAGATTCATATTTTACGGGTAAAAATACGTAGGATTAATCTTATTCTTTTTTTGTTGATTGGATGGTGTTGTATTAAAACAAATTCAGAATGGAGTATTTAGCTATATAAGAGAAACGATGATGGTTCATGGAATAGTTTTGATAATGAGCCATTTCTACTCCCAACATTCTCCATTGTGCGTATAACATATAGAATTGGCAGAAAGTAGAGCAACTTTAAAAATATATAAATTGCTACCACAAATCTAATATAATTTATACCAATTATGAACACACTGTATACAAACATATCAGTCAATATTTTTAAATATTTGGCTGGTAAAAGTAGAGTAACTTTTAACTAAATATCACTAATATCTATAAAATCCACATTAATTTTTAGTTTTAAAGTATACACTAAAGTAAAGTGAGTTAATAGTCTTCGGAAGGAAATTATATATATCATACAATTTTTTAAATCGGCATTTGCAATTGAAAAATTACCAATTTACCAGCGTGTTGTGTGTTGAAACAAAACCTGCAAATCACAGTAAATAAAAGTGCCCACTTACGAAAAAGAAAAAAAATCTAATTATAAAGGCATATTCTGTCGCGAAATTGGAATCGGCCTTCGAATACAAAACGTACACTCGAAAAATGTAAACGGGGGAATTATAATTTCAAACAGCGTTACATTTCCCAAACGCAAATATACACTCGCATGAGAACGAACATTTGTACGGAGCGCGAATTTTTTTCTAATCTGTTCTCTTTTTTTTAGCCATTCCCACAGAGACCGGAAAATTAAATGGAAGTCCGCTTGATGCGGCATAAAATGCCAAAATGTGTCGCTTAATTTGTTTTTAACGGCCACTGAAAGTCGGCCCTTTATCGACTCGCAATTGCACCGTTATTGTTTACTAATTAAAAAGTATCCGGTCGAAATTGTTTTCACATTAGTGTACATAAATTTAAGTGGCATGGAATATAAAAATAACTTTCGAGTTTGGAACAAATTGAGGTGGATCCGTGTGTTGATGGCGGTGGTAATTCGAGCCGACAGAAACAATAAATGCAATACATATCTATGCGACAGGTAATATCGGGAGTAAAGGGTGTGGCGCTTCCGATTGGCGGCGGTGACCCGCTGACACCAAATATTTACATTTCATTTCCGGGTGTGAAGAGAAGAAGCTGACATTGTGTGACATGTGTGAGAGTTCAAGTCAGCCGTCCCCAATATTTCTATAATAATGGTTTGACACGGTGCTCAAGTTCTAGAGTAACCCTTTCGAGTCGTTTCAATTATCTTTAATCAACTTCTTGATTTCATAAGTGTGTACGTAGGCTTATTAACCACCATTAACTCATAAGGTATGGGTATAAACAATGGTACAGCACCTAAGAAAACCTTCCAAAAAACTAGTTGATTAACTTCAAACAGATCTCTTGTCTTGTGTAGTTTTGTATGATAATTATGTGCTTTTGGTTATTTACCACAACTACTGCTAATTTTAGAATTATTATACAAATAGTAAAATCCTCAAAATTGTCAACTGTAGTGGTGGTCAGAAAAAGTTAAAGTTAAAGCTTTTGTAATGTATTTCATAAAAACATCTTAAAAACGACGGAGATATTATTTTAAAGGCACATATTTAAATAACAAATATGAATTAACATGAAACATCAATATTTGTAACATAATAGTTTTCAACGTTTTTAATAATAATGAAATAAAACATTCATTATAGAGAGACAAATTGGAATCAGTAAACGAAATCAAAATTCTTGTCTTCTAGACAAATAAAAAATGAACATGAATATGTCCATGAGACAAACAGGCGTCAACAGAATTAACATATTTTTTAAAAATATTCGAAATAGACTAAAGCATTTTGGAGCAGCGTACTCTGGAGTCATAAATCCAGTTCAGATATTTGAAACACGCTACATGGTATAGAACTACTACAGAATATTATTGATAAATTGGACCGTTTCAAGTATAGATAACCTTTTTTGTACAGATGAGATAGATGTAGATAGATAGAAGATATGGACTACACCATATAGGACGGAAGGAAACATGGGAAACAAAGATGAGGAGGACCTTTCTATTAAAATTGGTCTCTAGGAACCAATTTTTCAGTGTCTTAAGTTTCAAAAAACAGTCGATTTTTTTTGGCGCTCCCTATATATATGTATATATATATATATATATAGTACCCACACAAACAATATTATGTCAGTTTTCAATTTATTCAATTATTACGTTAACGGTAACTTAGCAACCACTAAAAGTTTTATCCGCAAACATTGATTTTATGATTTCACTACACTATTTTAATTTATTAAAATACTGCATGTTATTTCTTTACCATGCAAAACATTTTATGTAATACAAAAGCTTTCGTTGGATGATAATTTAAGCAACGGATTAAAATTTAAGTGGAGGCAGCCGCTTATTAACTCAAATGCATTGTAATTTTTTATCACTAATTATGAAAAGTCTAGCCGTTTTTTTTTATTTTCAGCCTTAATCCTCAAGTATACCACAAGATTTAATCCCTTTAAGTAAAATATGCATTGCAGGGCTTTTAATAAACTTATTTCTTTTTTTATTTAATTTGCTTCTTTTTGAATGATGAATTTGAATGAATGATATATATATATATATATATATATATATATATATATATATATATATATATTCTTTGTTATAATAGTTAATATTGTCTGATAAATGTTTTTGAAAACAGCGGACTGACTAAAATCCAAAAAATATAACGATTGTTCATGTGCATTTTGTTGCATTTGTTTGTGAAAGGAAAAACATTTTAATTAACATAAAACTGATTAAATCGTTTTTAATGGGTGAATATAAATACAGAGAATGACCTTATTCATAATTTTTTTCATTTTTCTTAAAATTTCATTTTTCCCATAGAAAACAACAGTCTGTCGACACCGTGCATTGGACTTGGTGAATGGAACCTTGTTGATAATTGGTTCCAGCTGGATGGAATCACTACTCACACGGCCATTAAGTTATCTCATTGAGAGGCGACCTCAATGGACGACGAGGTTCAATTTGGCTCATTGCGCCTTTTTTTGTGAACTTATTTCAAATCTTTCATATATATCGATCCTCTCAGACCCTATCCCATCTTCAAAGCAGTGTTATTTAAAATTCATTTCGTGTATGACAAGAATAAAAAAATATCTCCATTTTTTTTCATTATCCTTTAAATCAGCAAGTTTCTGTACCGCTCACTGTATAATATTATAGAACAATTAATTATTTAAGCAAATATTTTTTAAAAAACATCCATACCATAAAATATAATCTATATCTAAAGTTGTTCTTCGATAAAGTGATTGATTAAAAATGATAATTTATACTTTAACTGCAGTTTTATTTTTAAACACCAGATATTTTCAAGATGAATATTCAACGAAGATATTCATTAAAATAATTTATCTGGAGTCATAACGTATTACGTAAAAATTATTCACTTTTTATAGGCCTAAAATGTTAAAATGACTTAGCAAATTATTTTCTTTGGTAATTAAAATTATCCGAAGCAAGTGAACCACCGAGGCCACAGACATAATAAGTTCAACAAAACTTTTATCACACCCAGTTACGGTAATTGTGGTCAAAAGAGTTCGCACATCAAATAAGAACTTTTAAAATCCTATAAACGATATATTTATATTTTTTTACTGTTCAATTTAAAATTGTAAGAATCGGCAGTTAACTCAATTTACCCTGTTCTTATGTAAATTGGCAAGACTATAAATATAAATGCAATATAAATAATCCGATTGGAAAGCATTCGCATGTAAAATGAATGCGTTAAAGTATTCAATTGAATGCAACAAAACGTTCGGCACGAACCGAAGCATGTATATCGTGGTAAAACACACTACGTTCACCGGAGAAATTCTTCCAAACATATGCAATGATATATTTATGCCATGCGTTTTATTTTCTTGCCTCCGAAAGATTTATAATGCCATTTACTTTCTATTTACCCACGAGACTTTGGGGAAAAACGACAAAATAAAATACATATTTCTATTTAAATACGATTTCTAGTGTTTGGATTTTTATTTTCCCCGCATATTTTTCGAAATGTGCAACTAATATCAATTTTATTATGAAATATATAAAATGTTACACCCGATTTTGTTACGATGAATAAAAAAATTGAGACAACAGAATTTGTATACTTTTTATACCGCAGTCTCGCAGTTATTTTATATTGTCCGTTCCAATTTAACGACATAGAGGATTCGATCACTGTTTAAAACGGCATAACAATTTAGGATTTTCGATTGAGTCCACTTCAGTTTCTATATTCTCCAACAATAAACCATTACCAGATGACATAGTTTCAAACAATGTCGTGTGTTTAGCAGAACAAACACAATTTGAGGGGTTCTCTATGTTCTAACTAAAATTGTGGAAGACCTAAATATAATATAGTTCAAAAGATTGTTGCTTATAAATCTTGCAATTTCTATAATAAACGTCAGTGATGTAAGAAAATAGATCTTGAAATTTTATTTTCTTATAAAGAAAGTGATTGATATTGAAATTTGAATAGTTTTCATAAAGTTCCAGAAATTTATCATATTTCTGAATGATTTACGTCTTATGTGAATTCTATATGTGGATCAAATTTTATTGAAAATATTAAGTACTAGTAAAAGCAATTTCTTTTTTTAAGGTATAAGTTTTAAATAACATAACTTATTCAATATACACAGTCTGTCTCTTCAAAATTATGTGACTAATCTCAGATAAACGAAAAGTGTAAACAAATCGTAATTTTTATTTAATATTATTTCTACAGTCCTACGTCAATTATACAACGTTGGAATCGTTCACAAGTCTGTACTTGTGAGCGTTGTGATGCAATAGGCATCATGATCTTTGCTCCCGAAATTCTGGTCTAACACGGGTAATTCATTTCAGCAATCGGGCCAGGACCCTTAAATATTACTGACCCATGATCGTTGGAGTTCGCCGCGAAGATTATAAATTTCATAATTTTCAATGACAAAGTGATAAAAGTTTATTTGGAAAAAATCGAATTTTGAAAAAAGTATTAACAATAGAAAGTTGAAAATTTATCCATTCTATTCTGGGTAACGCAAACTTGAGGAATACAAATCATCTTAGTTTCTTAGTTTTGAGACAGACCGTGTACAATCTAATCAATCATTTTTTGCCAAATTCAAGTGATTAACTCTAATCAATAATCGATGGATGGAGGAAGATGAACAAGATTCATTTAATATTTTGAAGCTTCCTTTGAGTGTCTAATAATAAAAAAAATCCACAAAACATACAGTAATGGCAGAAAGTATAGCAACTTTTTTAAAATTTAATTAAAAAAATTTGATTGTACAATTTTTAATGATTCCATACTGAAAAACAGTTCGAAGAGACCTACATGCAAAACAAGATGATACCTTCACAATATGTCTATATAAAGTAGGTTTATCCTGAAGAGAAGAATTTTGTAATTAAAAACAATACGTTTAATTCTACGAATGAGAGCAGCTACATAATATTATGTCTTGCACTAAACACACAGCATCATAATTTGTTATTCAGAGAAAAAGAATTGAAGAAATAAAGATCATCAGCAATCTATTCATTAACGAAAATAAGGGAAAGAAGGGACCCAAGATTGAACACTTGTGGCATACCAGGAAGTCTAATTTAATAAGAATTATAGAGAAGTCAATTCTGTCGAACGCTTTCGAAAAATTTTTATATATTAACGACGAGATTTTTATCCATTTAGTTAGGAGATTATTTCAAATATTTTTGTAACACTGATAGTATAGGATAGAAATTTGTCTATAGTATTGTATGTCATCTGCAATTTCCTGATATTAAAATATGGTAAATTCCACCATATCCCACACTTTAGAATAAAATTGCTCAATAATATTCTAATCAGTAAACTGATGTCAGATTGATGTCTGATGATTGTGAAAAAGATGCGATATGTTAATTAAGTTTGTTTTTGAGTAAATTCTTCATGAAATTGGTTAATTTGTGAGTAGTATATATTTGCTTTAATCGTTTGACTTCTTAGAAAGTAGGAAATTCCACTCACGTACCACCATATACTTATCAATATTTTTCTTGGGAGAACATTTACTGTTCTACCATACTTCAAACCATTTTTTTTGTTTTATAATAATTATTCAATAAAGCTAATTTGTACGATTTATTTCACCTGAATACATTATTTTTAAGTAGATAAAATGTTTTAAATACATTTTAAGGAAAATATAAATAGCATATTTAGATAATATGTTACATAAAAAAGCTTTCAAATAATGTAGTATAAAAATGTATTTAAATAAATAATATAACAGACGTGAATTATTTTTTCCGGTACCGATTACTTGTTTTATAAAAGAACATTTTGATATTTTTATTCAATTAAAAACAACGATTTTAAAATATCAGTAATATTTACGATTAAATGCAGTATGTTGTTCTAAAAGAATTACACTTGTCAAGTGTAACATGAAGTTTAAGCCGCAAAAACCAACATCGTAACTGTCTCACACTGGAGCAAAAAATCCGTCTAATTTCGTTACATCTCTTGACAATATTAATCTTATTGTCACAGTTCAACTAAACACGCAATAAAAACTGGCATAAATCAGTTAGGCGATAAACTGAGCGTCTGATTCGATTTACGACAGCTAATCCTTGGTAATTTTTAAGCCTAAGACAATTCAGCGTTTAATCCAAACCCAATTCGGAGAATCGGTCTCGAATCTCCACTTAATTATACAACGCTTTTTCATTTACTACGTGCAACGAATCTTCATGCAATTTTAAATGAATCAAACCTCCTACAAAAGCCTTAAATTTACATCGTCTCCGTTCGTCCGTTATTAAATAATGATGTTAATTTTAATGTTCACCATCCAGAGACAAGATGTAGTAAATCATGTAAACCCCAACAAATAAAAAGACAGCGACCCATTTAACGTGGACGCAAAGAAACGGGAATCAGCGTTTTAATATGAACATCAGCTGCAGTCGCAAAGGCCGCAGTGACGTTTTAATTAATGCCGTGGGGCCGAATACCCCGTCTTTCAGTCCGAACGGTTTCCTCCTCCAAGAAATCCAGCAATAAGCTAAGACGCCGTTTCTACGGTTTGATCTGCCGGTCCAGAGGATTTCATTAATTTTGATGTGTCATACAGGAATTTCACTTTGATGATGCAGGTTGCGATGGACCCTTTGTGGGACATATCAATTTAATATTATTTAATAATTTATTGCTGCGGTCATTTTTTTCTTTTTGAGAATTCTTTGCGTGGCACTAACGTAATTTTTGGAGCGAAGAGTTAATCGCTTATAAATTATAAAGATCATTAAAACTGTAATTAAAACGTAGAAAAAATCCTTTTGGAACTTCTCGATTGCGTTTCAACAGGCCGCAGCTTTCTAATTAAATTAAGCCTAAGAAAGCTTTAATGTAAAAACAAAAAAAAAAAAAGAGATGTGTAATTCGTTTAAAACGTTCGCCGCGGCGCGCCGTTTCGTAAAAAAAAGGTTCGGGCTATTTATCTCAGCTTCTATGAGTTAAATGACACGTGAAACGTTTTAACATAAAGCGAAAATGACTGCTACTACGTTTTTTTTTTTTCATCAAGGTGTGTTCGTGACTTAGATATCCAGGAAAATTGATGTTGACATTCTACAAAAAAAATGCATGCTACTTCAAGCTCAAAGGGTTGTTTGATGTGGTAATGAATATGCGAGGAGTACAATTGTAACAGGGTATACTTGTCATAAGCTATTTCAAAACCAATTAGTTTTATATACCTAAATTGTTTTTATAAGTTTGAAAGAGGACTTCACTCTAAATAATTTACAATTGTGAAAACGGCAGTTTTGTGTATGCGTAATTTACTACAAAACTCTTTGGAAATGAAGGATAAAAGAGAATAGAAAGGGAATAACTAGGTAAGTGAGTGTCTAAAATTCTCAAAATAAACTTGTTGTGCAATAACCATTTGCCTGTCCAAATGACCCAACTTTACGATAAGTGTTGCTGTCACGCCAAGAGGGTCGCGTCTTCCGCAGGAATTTCTATTAGACGAGAGATACGAACGAAAATAGCTCACTGAAATGAATTAAGGCGAATTTTATTGTAAAACTCATCCCACGGGCCGATATTCATAAATCGCTCCCGACCAATCATAATTACCAGAACTGAATAAACCATCACATTTACTTTTATTATCGTACAAACCTGCATGAGTAAACATTTTCTCTCGTAAGTGTAACATTTTATTTTCATCGTCAATATTTGCAAGTTCACGGATACCGCACCACGTGTAAATACGTCGGACGTTGGCGACCGCATAATGCAAATCAATTTTCCGCTGGAAACTGCGCACCTTTGCTATACTAACGGTGGTTGTTGAAAAACCACGTTCACTTTCTCCTATTAAATGTTGGACCTGATCTGCTATACGATATGCGAATTTCAACCTTGGTGCATAAATCGATTTATTTTTAACTTCGAATTAGGAATAAATTATAATTGTTGTTAAGTTGTCAATTTCTAATTTCTAATCCTGGAAGATATAATTGTATTTTCTATAATAATAATAATTTCAAAATTAAAATAATCTACTCTTAACCATGATTAATTAAAGTATAAGTTTTTAATTTGAAATTGATATGAGTTATGAATTTTGGAAGTTATTTAGGGGTTTATAAAATATTTTCTTGATTAGAACTTAAGTAGCTTGATCGGCAATAACAACAGAAAGCATTACGTATAATTTTTACTTGTAACTTATTTTCACAACCCGACCACAATTTATGGCTACTAAATTTACTAAAAAATATTAAATTTATAAAATAAGCCTAAAAAATTAAAAATGACAGATTAAAACAAATATATAAAACTATTAATTTAAATTTAAAAAGTAAAAGAATTAAGTTCAAAAATAACAAATTAAAAAATAATAATTATTTTTTAAATAATGTTATGTAAAAATTTGTTAAAATTAAAAAATAAGCTTAAAGAATTAAGAATAAATAAAATAAAATAATTAATTTAAATTTATAAAATTTGTAAAATCAAGCTTAAAAATTAAAATAATCAATTTTAAGTTGATTATTTTAGTATATAATTATTTGCATTTGAAAATATAAAATTTACAAAATTGATAAAAAAAATATAAAGATAACCAATTATATCAAATTAAAATTGTTGATTTACATTTATAAAAATTAAGTTAAACAATTAAAATTATTTGTATATTTTAAGAAATTACAAAAAAATATATATAAATAATAAAAAATTAAAAACCACAAAAAAAAATTAAAATTTTGGATTTATCTTGACTCTTTGTGTCCAAGCACTGTATTTAGTGATAATTTTAATAATTAAGCTTAAATAGTTAAAAATAACCAGTTGATTAAAATTAGAATTAAGTTGAATTAATAAAATTTATAAAATAGAACTTCTTCAATTTAAATTTATATAATTAAATAAAAATATATAAAACTATTAATTTTAATTTAAAAAACAAACAAATTAAGCTCATAAATAACAAATTTAAAATAAAGAATAATTTTTTTTAATTAATTTTATGCAGAAATTTAAATTTTTAAAATCAAGCTTAAAAAATTAAAAATAACCAATTTAAATTAATTCATTCATTTGCATTTGCAAAAATTAAACTTGTTAATATAAATTTATAAAATTGACCAAAAAAATAAAAATAACCAATTAAAATTTTTAATTTACATTTATAAAAATTAAGTTTAAAGAATTAAAATTATTTATATATTTTAAGAAATTAAAAAAAGTATATCATTAATTTAAATTAATAAAATTTTAAAAATTAACTAACCAACAAAAAATAAATTAAATTTATTAACAAAATATTAATTAATTTTATAAATTATAAAATTTTTTAATTAATAATAACCAATTAATTAAAATTAGAGTTAGAATTAAGTTAAATTTATAAAATTAATAAAATGGAACTTCTTCAATTTAAATTTATATAATTTATAAAATAAATCTAAAAAAATTCAAAATTACAGATTAAATAAAAGGACAATTATATTAATAATGTATCCTTTCTATAACCATTTTACTAGCAAATTCTAAGATTTTATTGAAAGCCACCTTTATTATTTAGCCACCCGATTCAGGTTATCCTACAGTTTTTTAGTTTTCTCAAAGAAATATATCTGAGTATCGTATTCGTATTATTTTGATATATTAAGAAAAAGTTTTAATATAAATTGCATTTTTTAACGTCACATTAGCTGAATATATAAATTATTTAAAATTACAGTGATGATTTGAAATTATATATGATAATTTATTATAGTAATACATTGGAGAATAATATATAACAAAAGTCATCTTTACACTGAATATTTCTCAATGTTTCCAGTGGGTAAGATATTACTAACATATCAGAAAAATATTCTTGAGATTTAAAAATCTAAGCAAATCAAAACAATAATAAAATATCAATCAATCAATTGAACCATACTTGACCTTGTTTAACTAATTTTGTTGCACTATTTTTTGAAAGGATTGACTGAGAATATTATTTATTGTTAAACTAAAATAAAATGTTATTTTTCCCCCAGGTAACAAAAAAGTTTCAATAAATAATACAGAAACGTTATTATTGTTTCTGCCATTGTTGGATTATATTAAATATATTAATTGGATTTATGACATTTAATTGTTGATTAATCCAATCTAATTTAAGAGTTGATGCACCAGATTAAAAGAAATGTTCACAAAATTGAAAAAAACCTAGTGGACTTGGTGGTATTACAGGCACATTGTGTAAAAGTATATTCTTTAGGGGATACAATCCAAAATGCATTTACTACAGATTGAAATTTCTTGTATAGGGTGAAATTTTTTTATTCCTTAGAGTGCACAATTTATTTATACCCACAATAATAGATAAACATGCGCCACTCTGAAATTGTTCTAAACAGTTTGAAGTGCCAAGATAATGCAGTTTCACATTGGAAACGATCAAAGCAAAGCAAATTGTTTTGAACAATGATCGTACTCGAATTTACGTGTGTGTGTGTAACTTCAAAGTAGAAGGAAACCCTTAGTTCATCTTAGAGCAACAAACATGTCCCTAACAATGCCCTCTAGTGCACGACTCCAAGGCATTAATGGTTTCGGTGCTCGATTTAATATAATTATGAAACCAATAAACCTAAGAGATATTTTCGTTAGTCTACTCCAGCTCCACTCAATTCTATTTGGAACGCAAATGTTGTGATATTTATTCGGGATTCAGATGATTTGGTTACACAAGTAAATGGGTATGTACAATATAAATAGTGCTATATCAATAAAATAAATTGTGCGTAAGACGAATGTTGAAGCGAATTATCAAGTACAATTCCCATTGTCAAAGTTCAATGACCATTATTATTAAGGCATACAGCCAAATGAAAACAAGCCCGACTCTCGGGACTTTTTTGTTGTTGACACGGTTGGTGGTCGTGTTAAAATAATAATTAATGTAAGTAATTATTTTGTATCCAATTTGGCAGTAAGCTTTTTGTAAAATTAATTAAAATGCGATTTATTAAAGCCTTACTGATTGATGACAAAATCAATTTACCAATTTTAATTATATTAAAAATTAAATTATACTAATTACTCAACGAAAACAATTATTTCACTAAATCAAAATTTCAATTTTAATGAACATTTCTGATTTTTCAGTGGAATTAACGAGTTGCAGAAATGATATATTTTTTTCTACATCGACTTCATTTATTACTGGATTATTAACCTCGTAAGTACATTACGGAGATAATTAAAGGTAATAAATGGATATTGGGGCACAGATCCCTGTGAATATTAAATTGATTGTGTATTCTGTTGTGGTCATGTTGAACACAGGGCCCGAATTATTGGCGTGGGGCATCATTAACGCCATTATCGAGCACCTGTCTTAACACATGTATGGGTTTGACGGTGGGCTTGTCTAATTAAGGCGGTTAAGGATAAGATAATTACACACTTCAACAACAATTGCTTTGTTGTTGATAACTATTTCCGGATTATTAACAGCGTATTTACTATTAAATCCGGTGGTCAATAACGTATTTAGTATTGCATTTAGTGGTCAAACCTACGAAAATTATTAACGTTATGGTCACACAAACATTGCTTGTGATTCACCCAACTAGAAGATAAAAAACATCTTCCTCAGTCTTTTTTGTAGTTTGTAATTAATTCAGGATTACATCTTATCCACCTAGAATTTATTAGGCTAATTAATTTTCCGTCATTTGTGATGGCAACATTATATTCGGATTTAACTCCAGGTTTGTTGCAACTCGAGGGAGTCATAAATTTACCGTAACCTATTTTGCTTGATTGTAACCCGCAAAATTAAACTCATTGATTGAATTTCATTCTGACCGTTGACGTTCATATTCGGCAATCGTGCAAAAATAAATTAATTGGATCTGGCGTCCATGTGCCTAGTGTGAAAGAAAGCTGTGACATGGTGCAGTGTTCGACCCCTTGGGACCGAACGGTTGGCGATGATCACTCTGTAAGCCCCGAACCTGACTGGAAAACAGATCCGAATATGGAATTATGGCTTGTGTGTAATAAGCAAAGGCTGAGTTGACTGGGACGACGTGGAAGTTTGTTGGGGACACACAAATGTATCTCTCGCATTCATTTATGATCTGAGGACCAGAAGTTATGCCGTGGTCGGCTAATGTATGCTTAAATTTTACTTGATGACAAGTATCAAGGGACTAGATGATAAGCATTATCTGTGCGGATTGGCCATAATATTGCTTGTTTATTGTAATTGAGTTTGTTAATTAAATTACGCGTTGTGTGCTTGAAAGGAGTGCCACAAAATGCATTAAAGAAACTGTAATTTGAAGTAAAAATGTATTATACTCGTTTGCTTTGTGTCCACTAGCATGCAATTAAATTCACAACGTATAACCCAAACACTGTATTATTTACAATAGGTTACATTTGTTTTATCAGGACCACATTTGTTAAACCCTAAAACTCACCTAGTGTTTGAGTTAGGTGGGATTAATTTACAATTTTCATTGTGTAATACAATTAAACAAAGTTCAACATTGGCAAACATTCAATTTATCAAAATGGGAAATGGATGAACTTTACTTAATAAATCGTGGACATAATCCAACAAGTCTGGACTTTTTAAAGAACATCGAATTAATGATTAATATTTCAGGTTCTATGAGTCATAATTTATTTGAAGGGAAAGCACAAAGATTTATACAACGTCCACTGCGAATTTAATATTTGTTTTTGAATTGATTATAAACAAATTTTTGACAGTTAATTTAGTAATTCAACAACTGGATTGAAATTTAACGACAGTCTATTGGTTGTTTTTTATAATATTGGTGAAGCTCTGAATTCAATTTGCATAATTCGATTTTTTTTATTTATTGGCATATTGATATACCAATCGAAAACCGTTTGATCCGACTGAAATTTGAAAGAGACACCATGCTCGTCAGACACAGCAAAAGTCTGTAAATTTGTTTCGTAGTGGGAATCTTTTACTGTCCCTGTCATGAATGATGTCTCTCTCAAAAGTCAATAGGATCAGAGGCTTTCCAATCGGTAATTAACATGTCAAGATAATCGCCTTAGAACATCTGCAAAATGATTTTGTTGCCACTTGTGCAATTGTCAACCAGGAGTTTACAAAAGAAGGAAGTCTTCTTATCATGTGAATTGTTTACCATAGAATTTCGTCTTTTGCTTTGGGATGTGGAATAGATGAAAATGGTTTCTTCCTAAATCCGAATAAAATGGATAATGTTAAAAATTTTATTTAATTTTTATTTAATTACTGCTTTTTATTTAATTTTCATTTTGCATAATGTTTCTTTTCTCCACCAGAGCTAGAGTATTAATTCAAATGTTAAGATTTCTTAGAAAAGCATGCTTAAGCTATTCTACCCCATCAAAAAGAATTTTAATTAATCCCTTTGAAATATGTAATGTAAATTCTCTGTTCTGGAGAATATGCATTTACTTGAAACAAGCGTAGTTTTTTTAACTATGCTTATGAGAAATTCTTAAATGTCTACTTGAATCATTCATTCAGTGAAAAATTTAAACAGTGTAAAGTAATTCCAACCATTATTAAGCTTCTTTTCGTTGGTAAAGTGATATTTTTTATACCAACAATTTACAGAACCTGAATTTCTTCAGACATTTCTAAAAAAATCCGACCGATAATTAATTTTATGGCATAACAGCTGAAAACAACAAAACAAAAAACCGACAGAAGCCAAAAAGCGAGAAAGAAATGATAGTACGTCCTTTGTTCCATTTTAATTTAATCCTTTAGCCGCCTAACTATGCTTATAAAGGAAAATTCAATTGTGATCTTGTTGCAATTATCCAAGTTAACAAGTCAACCCACTTTAATAAAATTTTGCCTAGAATGTAACAACGGCTTTCCATATATTTTCTCGGTAGACCATTCCCGAGATATTCGAGATGTACTTTTGCTGTATATGAGTTCCTTAATCAAGGATATCCCCGGGCCCTGTCGTCAGTGCGGTTGCATATTGGACCGTTGTTTCGTTTACTTGTTCAAATTAATTACGCCCGCCTAATTGAGAACGAAACTTTAAAACAACTTAGAAATATTCGTCACGTACCGCTCGTTTCATAGAATGCGGGAGAAATGTGCCGTTTTGACGAGGGAAGTTTATTCCTAAAACCAAATATTTGATTTACACATACAAGTCGCAATTTAACGTATTTATATTGCCCAACTTTGAACTGTTTGATTGAATGTGATTCAACAGTTTGCCGTAAACTCCCGGGACAAAGTCGTGAGTCAAAAATTATGTCGAACTTGTAATATGTTATTTTTATATGAAACCAGGCTTTCATGTAACGTTTAAATTGTAAAATATTAATTAAACGGTTGAAGCCTTCGTTGTCTGAATGTGAGTGTTATTACGCTTGGAAGAGGGAACTAGGTGAGCTAAAAGCCTGACACGAGGGTGTCTTTACTCTTCCTTCCACCGTCCGAATTCGCCCCCAAGTCGAAACGTGAAAATATGTCATTACATTGAAGTGTAGTTAAACGTCTTTCATGCCTTGTGTACAAATTGTGTGAGTCGAGAGGATTTTAAGCCTTAGGGTCTCCCTTATAAATTAGTGTAGCAATGCGTAAGCCTACTAAAGAGCTTAAGTTCCTTCCTGATTAAAAACATGATTAGAAATTTGCGGAATGTCAAGTTTACGGGTTTTGATGTGGCGCACCGCAGAGATGCGAAATTTTCAAATTATGAGCGAAGCCACATCCGGCTGTCTTACGGGCTCACCCTTTTGCATATCGATTAAGGATAATGGGGAGAGGCGTGTTCTCGTCCAATCACCTTCCAATCAATTCGGCGATCAAATGAGAATTGATGGAACAATATCCAGGTTGTGAAAGTCATTACTATTTATAATTTTTATGTGCAGTTGAGTGATTTATTTATTTTTTTTATTTTGTTATTCGCAATATTTAATAATTCAGTATTTCTGAGTCGATGAATATTCATAAATGGTTAAAATTAATTTTTAATCTGATACCATCCGGTGATCCCGGCAAAATGAATATTTAACACGAATGAATGCGACTCGTAAAATGCACCTCGGAAAAAAATAATTAAAACTGGATATTATGCAGGGCAGATCCTTATTGCATATTAAATAAAACCTGGGTGCCATATCAAAGTGCGTAATTAATTTCTGAAAGAGAAAAAATTATAAAGAAGCTGTCTTACTAATTGAAATGCAAAATATAAATCTAATTTTATCCGAATATTATATAATTATACATATAATTTCCCCACATTTATTTTTACTATAAACACTACAATTATAGAAATGAATAAAGCACGTCAAAGGTAAATTCAGAGAATTCAAAAGTCGAAAACGTCAATTATGTAGAAAAGCTGCGACTCGGTTCAAGGAAATTAAATTCTTAACACGATAAAAGTGCAAAGATGCTCTAGTGCTATTTAAGTTTTCGAGGCGGCTCTTTGCCAACCACTTTGTACGTTACAAATTGCGTCTTTCCAAATACAACCATGAACCGGCTCGTGGAGTTACCGCAAGTTGTAAAATTGCATTCTAGTCCGAGATATAAATTTTATCGCATATTCCTGACGTTAGATCATACAATAAAATGAAAGTTTGGTACATTGTAGATATTATCTATTAAAAGGCATTGTTGTGAAGTCTTTTGTGATTGTGTACTCGTGTTTAACAGCAGGAAAATCATGGTAGTTTAGTTGTTTGTAACGTGGTAAATTTTCTCAATTGATTGAAGGAATTTATTAAATTTTACTCTATTTTTATTGAAACATAGTAATTTAGTAGACAACTTTAGGTGACAACTTTGTTTTCTTGACATAAATTGATCCCATTAAAAGCAAACTATAAAGGTCTTAATGGAAGTAAAGTTGTAGATGTAAATTTTATGTTGCGTTAATAAAATATCAATTTAGTACGTTGTAGAGGAAAAGTTACATTGACAGGATTTAATATAATTATAGTTCACAAACTATGAACAATATATTTATAATACTTAATAAAGTATTAGTACTGACAAACCTTGAACAAATAAATTAATTATTAGAAGGCAATCTAACATTACTAATACATTAATTAAATAAAATTTAGGTCGCCTAACATCTGATACTACTTTCTGTGATCAAACATATAAATTTTTTTGAATTACACACAAATGTGATGTGGTAATCCAATAAGACTTGTGTCGGGCAATATTTTTTGCAATGATAATAAAGCCTCAGATAAAAACCTTATTTATTCGCTCTCGTTTCGGATGCCGATAACTACAAAGGAAATAAAAGCGGATGATGCGGAAGTAACCGTATAAGCTATAAATTCCTTTACTAATACTGGCGTTCGATCCGTAACAGAAGCTTTTTCGTAATTAATTAAAAATATGCTTTATGTCCCGGGTTCTGAAACATTTTTATATTACCATATTTTATTTAAAGGATAATTAAACGAAATATTGAGGAGGTAGAGTTATTTGTTGTAAGCGCAGTTTAATGGGCAATTATCCTTTTTCGGTTAAGAGGTTAATTGCCTCAGGACGAGCACGAAGGAACTTATCGCACGCACAGACGATTTGGGTAGTATTTATTTACTTGAAGAATTAATTCGTAAGCTTCTTAGCATGCCACTAGGAATTTAATTCGTGGTTAACGGAACATAAGAGCACATAAAATCTCAGTTAACTTATACTATAATAAAATAACACAATTTTTATTTTGCGTAATTATTGTACACATTCACCGTTGGGTATTTACCTTTTAAAATAATATTCCTTAGCATCTCATTAAACCCTTCAAATCCCTCTTATTTATATTATTATTAATTAACCACTCAAACTGGAATGAAAACGTTGAAATTGAAAATTAACGATCAGCTTTTTTGGAAAACAGTTTGTCAGCATAATCTGTATATCAAAATGTACAACGATTTGGGTGGAAAGATAACGAAAACATAGACCGGTATTTGCAATAATGTGGTTTGCAGTGATACAACTTCAAAATTAAATTACATAAAGCTTATCATCATATCACATCCTTGTATTTATAGCTTGCCATGTTTCGTAATTGTTACAGTTTAAAGCTGTTATTCCTACGCTTCAATTATTCTCTATGTCATGAATATGTGTTTAATTGTACAAAAGCGGGAGAATTAATATTAATAATGAGCACTAATTTTGATTACTTATATTTATTTTACACTGAATTTGTTCTCAGAGAGTGACACGAGTTAGAAAATTTAATATCCGACTATGTAACTAATACGTATTTACGTACTTTTACAGTGAGCGTCGGTTTTCTATTTACAAATTTAAGGTTAACTTTTATACAAGTTTATAATGAAATTACATCATCATCATCTTATCATGATATTATACAACAATTTTAGTTTTTATATGTTTAGTATAAAATATATATCATAAATAAAATATGTAATATAATTAAACAATCAACTGACTTGTACAAATCAAATAATTGTTTATAATACAAACATTACTTTCTCAGATTAATTTGACTAGGTAAGCCTATTTAATGCAGTGGAAGCACAAAAGGGGCATAAGAGGGCTTGAAAATCAAAGGCATTTACACAAACTCATACCAACATTCTTATTTTATATTCTCTTTTATACACTCACTTTAGATATGCAACGTGTTAAGCATATTTAGTTGGGTTCTCTGGATTCTGTTTACAGCAGAAAAACAAGAAATATGTTCCGTCTTTGTTGATGAAATACAGTATTTGGATTGAAGTCTCTCTCACTTCTTAAATATGCTGATAAATGTAAAAAATAACTCTATTAAACAGTAAATGTCGGATAAATTTAGAATTGTTATTACTGCCATTTTTTTTTAAATCCAAAGATCCAAAAAATTAAATGTTTTTGTATTTTCAAAGATTTCAGTAATTTATCTTTGTATAGTATTATATTTAAATTTTACAACAATTGTAAAGTAAAGTATTGGCAGAAAGTAGAGCAACTTTTTTAAAATTTAAAAATACCCTGTATTCAAAGAGGAGGACCCATTCCAAATTCCGAAAAGCAGCTCCATACCATTACCAACTTGTCGCCTTCTTTAACAGTGAGTATGATAAAATTTCTGTTAAACTTGGTCTTCCAGTTTTATTTTTTCCTTCCACATCACCAAATCTTGAAAATTGATGTAAAATGCACGTTACAATAAAGCGATGTTGATTTTTTCCTCATCGGATTGAAAGAACAATACAATCCGTGATTTTAATTCGGAAAATAATTTTTTTCCACGAGGTACTATATTAACTCATTTTACTTTGATGTATACTGTAAAACTAAAAATTATTGTGAATTTTGTAGAGATTAGTGACATTTAGTAAAAAGTTGTTCTAATCGAATATTTAGTTTTTTGTAGCTAACAGAATTATTTTTAATACGATAAATATTCACCGATATGCTTGTATATAGTGTGTTCATAAATGGTATAAACTATATTAGATTTGCATATACAGGGCGATAGCAATTTATATATTTTTAAAGTTACTCTACTCTCTGCCAATACTGCAGATAAATCTTTTAAAATTAAGTAGAACCTCTATTAATAATAATTAATAAGTTGTAATTAATTTGTCCTGAAAAAGTAGAAAATAAATGGGCCAAATATTTAGATAATCAAGACTTTTATTCCAAGATAATTTTATCATAGAATTTTAATTAATGTTAATTTTATCATAGAATTTTAATGTTAAATGTTTTTTGTATTGTCAACGATTTACTCAAATCTTTGACAATACAATGTCTCTGTACAAAGTAAATTTTTGTATCTATATAAGTAATAATGGCTTATAATTTATCACAGAAACTATAAAAAAGTTAATAATTCCAAGATAACCAAATGTAAATGTTACAAGCAAAGTCAACAATTTAGTTGTATAAAAATAAATAAATAAAAGAATTTAAAATTTTGTATTTCAATAATTTCGTCATTATTCCATTGCAAACATAAAACAATAATTAAAATTGAATTTTTATCCTAAAGTGGTATATACAATGTAAGCTTAAATAATTAACTTTAATTTTAGTAATCAAACAAAGCGTACGTTATATTTAATTAAATTTATTTAGTAGTGTTTAATTTGCGAAATTGCCGTGCACAGTAATAAATAAATAGATTGTGGTCATAATTTAAAACATAATTACAAAAAACACTCTCGTGTTTTTCTACATGTGAACCAAATAACTTTATAATTTTTATTAATCTATCAATTGTATCTAGAATTAGTCTGTAATTTTGTTATTTTTAATTAACTTATTTTACGATTCGTTAAAGCCAATCTCTAAACTTTATGCTAAAGAAATGCCTGTTAGGAAGTTGCGTGACGTTCATTAAATCAGATCAAAGTGATATAATTATTTATTATAGACCCTGTAGTTCATTAAATATGAATTTGTTTATTCTACCGATTTATACATGCAATTCGTACTGATCAATCGTTCAGTAAGGTAATCAAAAGTTGATAATTTTAGATTTTGCGTTATTCCGAAATGGGTTTACATTAAGTGAAATTTATATTTATGCAACAAATAAACAAATTAATGACTGCTATAAAATTTCACACGAGTCAAGGTTTAAAATCTCCGATTCTGTTTACATAAATAAATCCCCATCAAATTATCAGCCACTCGAAACGCATTATTTATGTTCCAGTTCTGGGATTATTTTTGTCATTTATCCTTCATTTGATACAAAACGGGCGTAATCGGAATCACTAAAATTGCACTGCATTATGTAACATCATATTGCTTGCACGTGTCACGCTATAAATATATATAATATATTCGTTACCTATATCAATTTCCAGCCTGTTTTCATACAAGCATAGAAGCAAATTTGTGTTTCCAAATTGAATAAAATATATGAGCAATGGTGTATGTTTCGGCGCAGAATAATATTTCAAAACTAATATGGTAGGTTGCAAATAAATATACTATCAAATAAATATACAATATAACTTAGACATTACTATGTCTACTTGTAGACAAAGATTTAAACAAATATTTGCGTCAGAAACTGTTGAGATTTGTTGAGAAAATCTATGAAATTGAGAAACTACATTGGCAGTACGTTAAGACTTTTTAAAATTTAATTCTCCAACAGAATAATGACCGACTTCTTTGTTACTTTATGTTTTCAACATTCTGATAACAATTTGAATTTTCTGGATTTATCACCGATTAAAGAATATGTGTGGCCCATTATAGTCAGAGAAAAACTCCCACTAATTACTAGTTTACTAGACAATGGTACTACTGTCATATATAATTTGTCTGAAATTTTAATAATAATTTCCTACCCTCTAGTACTTCAAAATTTACACCAAAATCAATATAATATAACCATTGGATATGTGTACTACTTTCTATGTAACTAAAAAAATAAAATAAAATGAAATGGTAAAATGCAAAATATCTCATTTCTTATTATGGAATTAGTTATATTTGTTATATTATTATTTTATTTTCTGTCGATTTATAGTAAATTAAATAAATTTTTGATCTCCTGGATTAATATAAATCTAATTAGATTCTATTTAATTATGAAATCTTGTAATGTAAATTTGTTCATTTTAGAAAGCCCTACTTACTTCATAAATTTACGATTCCTTTTACGTAAATTCAATTAACGAAGAAGCTGCGTTTAAAATGTTGGCGATGGCTAAGGGTTTCATCCACACGTTTTATGGCCACTAAAAATTCAATGAATAAATAAAAATGTACGACTTTTAATGCCTCTTTTATGGATAATAATATTTTAACTGCGTTTGGGAATATTACCATAAAATTAGAAGATCGATTAAAAATCGATGAGAAAATAAATTCTTGTTTTCATTTTTAGTTCATATACGTCATCAAGTACATAATAAGTAAAAACGTTCAGATAAATGGCACACAAACGACAAACACAACACTGTTTCATCTAATTTATTCGAAGACGGCGTCGTTTTTTATCTCGCCCGGAGCATAATTAAAGTTGCACGACCGAAATCGGGACCGGAATGTTTTCGAAGTCGTGGCACCAAGTCAAAGCGACATTATTGAACTTTTACACGAGCCAGTTACACATAGTTTGATAAAGTCGGTGCTTGTCTCGGAGCCGTGCCTTCATTATATCAGGAAATTGTGACACTGGTGTTAATGGAACTTTATGCAGGAGAGCACGGTAAAACATTTCCATTGCCGGCTGCCTGCAGGTGAAATAATCAACTTTTCTGAACACTTTATAAATAATGATATTTTGACTGAATACTTTTGCTAATATATTATACATACAACAGCAATGTCTAGGGATATTTTAGTTTTTGATTTAAAAATTAATAGAATGTGGTCAAGGGTCAATTATTTGCTATGTATTCAATAATACGACTAAATTATCATTATTTTAGGCGGTTTACAGTCGACTGTAAATTTTATACTTGTGTTTATTTCTATTAAACTGACCAAGACCTGAATCCTATCAAGCATTCGTGGAACATGCTTCAAAGAAGAGTTATTCGTATGGAAAGGCCACTAAAAAGACAGACAACAGAAAAACTCTTTTTTTAGCTCTTCGCGATGCTTGGAAAGAAATTCCCCAACAGGACATCGACAATCTAATTCTGAGCATGTCCAGACGATGCAGAGAAGTTGTTACGATTCGAGAAGATCATACAAATTATTAAACCATAGTTTTGTTAAGTTTTATTATCTAGAAATGGTTTTTAGTTTTTATACATTTTGATATATTTTTAAAATATTAATTTTATTTTAATAAACTTTTGTTAGCAGCTTTTTTATTTGTTTCAATAATCTACTACTCAATTTTGTGTATTCATATTCAAACTAAATTAAAACTGAAGTTTAAAATGAAATTACCGTATATATTTAAATTATCCCTAGATATTGCGGTGGTGTACATTAATATACACACGCTTCATTGTTGGGATTAAACCATTCAAACACGGTTTACAAATTTACGAAAGCGTCAGCAAATATTTAACATTAAAAATCATTCTTATTTGCATAAGCTCTATGTTCACTGGATATTTTATGGCCAATGTACATCCTGCTTTTTGTAATTTATGAAATCAATTCATCATGTTGGCTAATAATTCTCAAACTGTTACAAATCTCATTTCGAATGTAAATTAAACTGACAGAAAACGTTTTGCATATTGGTTGATAATACACTATTTTATAATATCAATCTGTAATGGGCAAAATAATTTTGATATATTTTGAATTATCTATCGATCATAATGACAAGAGCCAATTAGGTGTTCTCTTATTGGATTTTCACTAATACATTGTTGTTTGTTTATTGTTTATCTGCTTTCGTCTGACATATCCATCTAATGCACTTAATTTCCTGTTAACACATTAGCCTGATTAAACTCATTTGTCAAAGATTAATTTAGAAGTATCAATATAAGGAAAAACTTATATAGTAGAATACTTAAATAAGTTTTTTTTCTTTTAATTTAACTTAAATTTAGTACAATCATAAAAAGATACATAATAATAAATTATATTACCTAAACTAAAATTGGAAATCTTGTCTGTTTTGTTTGACTATAAATTCGTTTTAAATGTCACTAACCACATCGTCTAGTTTTATGTTACCCCTTATAAAAATTCAATTAACTTCCACTCTATTGAACTTACAACTAAGGTTTGCAATTTTAAAATCCACCAAGCTGATGTCGGAATTACTCTTTAATGTGATTTGTTGTCACATGTGACGAGCAAAGATCATAAAAGAGATATTAAAAAAACCTAAGGGGTACTTTGTTTGAATGCTTTATTGGTTAATAACATTATAGAAACAAGATTAAAAGTACATTTTACGACGAATTAGAATTTTTAAAAGACATTTAGGTTTTTGCTTTGTTGAAGTTTCTCCTGTTTGAAATTTCAGTGTTGTATAAAAAAGATAAAAATGTTGTATATATAAATTATTATAATTATGTACAATTAATTTAGTTATCTCCTTTACGACTTCTGCTATAAAGTTTTATATCTGATAAGATTTTTATTGTATAAAATATAAAATAAAATTTTTGGTATAATAAAAACTATAAAACATGCCATTAATAACGAATGGGTTTCATTAATAGATTTAATGGGATCAATTATTAAAAACATAAAACGACGCACGATCTTGCCTTCAAAGTGAACAAATTGAAACAATTCAGATCCCCCAGCACAATAAACAGTCGAAAAGGGTTTTATATGTAACGATAGTCTGGTCAAGACCACAATTTATTCATCAGTAACGTCGTTAAGAGTCTACTAATATTTGCTTAATTAACACGAGATAGTTTAATGTCGATGAAACGGCATCAGTAATAATCTTCCCAATGGTCTCAATATTCATTCACTCGTCTTGCCATTGATCTGTTGACATCTATTTGATGCTGAAGACTTGCCAAGATTTGTGATATATATATAAATATATATATATATATATATATATATATATATATATATATATATATATATATATATATATATATATGTTAATAAATTTGATGTATGGTGTAGAGGGCATCAGCATCAGCGTATTGCGTGAAAAAAAAAACATTGAACAGTTTTTGGCCTTGTTACAGAAAACTGCTCTTCTCGGCACCAAAGATGATGTATGAATATCAGAGAAAGCACAATTTGAAGATTGAAGAAAAATGTCTTAAGAGGAATGACCGAATTCCGCTTAAGTAAAAAAAGTTCGTTCTTTTGAAAACCGTGTGTTGGCAACTGTTCTGGTGATCTACAATCCATTTCGTAAATCTAAAGTTGTAAAGTGACGATCTCGAAGTTTGTTTCTCGCTCGATATCTTACTGAATTTCTCGTACGCCGTTAAAGCTTCTTCAAACTGTGCTCTCCAATAATTCCATCGTTCACAGTAACGGCATTTGAAATGAATTAATAAAATCCTTTAAATTAAAAAAAAGTAAAAGAAATAAATACTGATCCTTGTATTAAAACAAAACTATTTAAAAAACTACTTTTAAAATCTATTCATATTTTGTTCTCATTTGATGTGAAACATATTTTGTTAAAATTGGACCATTGATTTATTTATTTATTTCAATAAATAGGTGAATGTATGGAAAAATTTCTGATAAAGAAACTCAAGAACAAAGTCACAAAGCCAATTCAATTTTTCAGAGGTATTGACTAAAGTAAATAAAGAACATCGACTGTTTCCCTCTTTCGAAATCCCGTAAATCTGCAAGGGAATAATACAATTGGCCGCAATCAGGCGATTTGACCACGGACGGATGGATCTGCTAGATCGACTTCCGATAATAATGTTCGTAATTTACATTTTTCATCCGGCACGCAAAGTCCCCACCAAAACCAAAATGTTAATTTTTGAGTGGTGCATTCCTGCTGATACATTATTTATGGTTTTGACACACTGCTTATGTGTTTCCTTAATTTTAAACAGCACGAAATTATACAGCGAATTTCAGGCGCCGCTAGTTTAATTTAATTTACCAATTTTGTCGGATGTAGTTAATTTTACTTATTCACTAAATTTATTTTACAAAAAAGAATTTAATTAAAATTAAATACATACAAATAAATAAATATGTAACTGACATTTCTTCTTTATTTGAAAATAGAAAAATTTTATCTTTATATTCTAACAAAAATATGCGCATTCGCCATTTTTAAGAACTTTTTCTGAGCGAGGAATCATGTGAAATGCTGGTGGCACAATTGGTTGCATATGGTACTTGGATGGGATCAACGGAAATGCCAACCACAGATGATAAGATGAGACATGCTTCGAATTGTCCCAGATTTGGGGTATTCATCAACGATATCCCACATATGTTCTATGGAATTCACGTGGGGTGACATCAATGGCAATGGAAGATGGGAAATTTCAAGTTAAGAACACTTCATGCCCTATAAGGTCGCCTAAAAACTAGAATTCTGCTCCTACCTCCTCGGAAATAAGGTTGATAGATAATGTTTATGCATATATCTCTGTTTATGTTACCGTCACAAATGTACAACGGCGTCCGACGATGCCACTTCTAAAAACATGAACTTCTTGGACAAATCCGCAATGCTTTGGAAAATTTCATGACCTCCCCGTCCTACGCGTTTCTCTTTGTCTCATTACAGGTCTGTTTATCATACTTTGTGTTTTCATCGCTAACGCAACATCGACTTGGTGCATACCACCCTGAATCATACCAAGTGTCCTATTGACTTCAACTTCACTTAAATAATGTGAACTGGACAACTTGAGGAAATAAAAAAAAATAACTAACATGTTTGAATCATTTACAAAGAATGAGAAATAGATTTAATTAACATTTTATTCAGTTCATTATCATTTTATCTATTGTTCAGCATTGTAAAATATCTTAAAGAAGGTTTTGGAGCTACAGTAGTACTTTTATAGTGTTGTAAGACACGCATGGAACTGTTATCAGCAAACTAGTAATGACAACATACGACATGGTGGTGAAGACATTATTTCTGCTATACGAAATCGCAAATCTCATCACTATCTCCGAACAGCAGCCCAATGGTATAATGAGTAAATAAGTCTAGATACACATTATTCGGATGCAGTGGCTCCCACGTCCACCAGACTGCAATACAATTGAACAAGTATGAGGCCGTTTTCAAAGACAATTTTATTTTTGAAACCACAACCTCAAAGTTAGGAGGAGCTTGCTAATGCTCTTAGAGAAGATAATAAATTAATAAATTTTGTGTATGCCAAGAAGGATAGAATGTATTCGTAAAGCAAATGGGGAACAACCAAACACTTTTGCAGTTAGTATTCCGTTCTTTTTTTTAATTTTATTTAATTTTGTTTTATTAATTTCCAAAAAATTTAATCATTAGCTTTTTTACAAGTTTATAATTTTTTGATGTAATTTGTATTTGTTACAATAGAATGTTATTGTAGAATGATAATTAAATCGTATATTTCAAACAATCTTACAATTAAAATTGAAATTTTCAATATATAAAGGATATTTTAATATTATTACGCATTAATAAGATGACCTTATTCTCAGTTATTAGATAAAATTAATTGGTGTTCCTAAGAGGATTATAATGAAGTTTAATTTTATCATCCCTTACGCCTGAATTGTATAATGAAATCTGAGATTATAGGAAAATGAAATATATAATTAAAACACTATTATTGGACAAACATGTAATCTACTACATTTTTATATTAATAATTTGTTTCTTTCTAAAAATATAGAATCATTAGGAATTTGATATGCCACCATCATTCACGACAATATGCGAGTTATTTCGGAATGATCTTTGTATCGGACAATTCGCCGGGAAAATTGGGGCAGAGATCTCCGTGCCAATAAAACAGTCCGGAGAGTGGCAGACGGTGCTTTATTGCCGAAATTAACGGTCACCATCAGCTATGCAGATCCATGGATCTGTTTGCATTCTGTTCAGACTTGGTGTAATATCTCCACAGTTATGCAAATTAATTTTAATGCATTATAACCTCTGATGCTTTTCTTGTCCCAACAAAGGGGTAATATCAATCAATCTTATTGCAATGTGAAAAAAATAAAATATATTTTTGATTTCTTTAATTGCTTTACTTAGAATTTTAAAATTGGGAGATAGTTACCTGAACACGCTGCTATTAATTATACTTTAGTGAGATAAATTAAGCTACTCGGAAATTAATCAATGTGTAATCATCAGTCTTGAAACTACCGACAAGATTTGATCTATGTAATTAATCTACGGAATCCGGTCAACCTTAAATACTGTTAGTAATCGGACAACGCAAAATAAAACCTTAAAAAATGGAATATCCTATTTAGACGATTCTTCTGTTGTGCCTACTCCTTTTTTCTGCTTGATATACAAAAATAAAACTTGCTACGTATCACGTTATAACTGACAATTCAATTATAGAGGTATAATTGCCATTAATTTCCAATTAAATTTCCAAGTGTATCGGAGACTGGATCTCAAAAAGTGACATTCGCTAATAAGCAAATTGCGATGGAATTGCAGCACGGCAAAGTGAGCGTCGCGATCTGGCAACTTCCCCCCTCGATAAAATTGAATTAGAGCAATAGAAGCGGCCGTCCGATCAAATTCGTTGTCCGTGAAATTGATGCACACAACGTCTGACCTCATCGACACGTTGCTTCAGATAATCTCGCCAACTTATTTGAATATCCGATAACCAATTTAACTTAGGCTAATTAATTAGCCAGATGATGGTTTATGATTACCAAATTGTCGGTATTGATTACGATTAACCTGAAACGGTTCACCGGCAAAAAGTTGGATGATTTGTCGGCGCTATCTTTCACGATTTATTGCTTTGACTTTACATTGAAATACATAAATTATTCGGGTTATCTTCGCTAGACAGTGGTTTTTCGCCATTAATTTTTAAGGCTTAAATCTTTAATATGGCCGAATTAAGATAAAAGCAGACTGTGCATTTTGGGACTTTCTAATATATTAGAAATGAAATTGTTCAATTTATTCATGGTCAGTATACAATGTAACAAATTTTTGAAAGAATTACATCAAATAATAAAAAAGTCAATTAATATTTAATAAATATTCATTAAGGACGTAAAAGATATTTTCAAATTTACATTGTCATAAGTATCTTTAAGTTTTTTTTTGTATAGATAATTGCCATTTTATTAAAACATTATTATTAATTACATTTCAACACAAGATGCAAAAAACAGCCAAACAAATAAACAATTTTCAATAAAACTATTTTCTCCATTGGCACGACTTTCGGCGATTAAACGACTAAGCTGGGCTTGCATAATTGCATCCGACCAACAAGATTTCTACGAATTACCATTGTTATCTACGGATCCTTCACGTCATTTTTCTCTATTTTTATTAATTTTCGATACGACACTTCTCGTAACACAGACAATATTCGCGACATCTCTTTATATAAAGTATTATTGTAACAAAGCAATTATTATTGATCTGTTAAATTAAGATATCGCATTTCTAGGCCGTTGAAACATCAGGAATAAAAGTCGAACAAGTAAAATAATACGTGAAAAAAATATATAAAATATAATAAGCGATACAAATTTAATGTATTATTTTCATTTAAGAAGGGTATAGAATAAATATCAGTTACAGTTTTTAAACGACCAAGAGTATTCCAAACCTTTAAATATGTGTGTATAATTATAGAGAGTGTTTCAAAAGTTAGTTAAACTAATTTAGGGGACGATTCTTGAGTTCGTTTCATACACATACAAATATAAATTAACGTTTTAAATTTAAAAAGTTTTCAAAAAATAGTGAAACAATTTTTATAAAATGTACCACTCTAAATATTTTAATGAAATTTGGAACATTGCTACTATGCATCGAGAGGCATTTTCTGATGACACGACTATATTTTTTATTTGTACTAATAAAAGTATTTGAACTAAATATTTTTAAAGAAAAATTTGGTACGCCACGGCTTTTACTTTTCAATAGTGTAACAATGAAAATCCGCAATTCAAACATATATCTAGAAACAAAATATTTAAAACAGAAAAAACATTTTTGTACACCGATTGGAAAGTCTTTGATAATACTGAATTTTAAGAGATACATAATGCATAACAGAGAAACTAAAATATTCCCAATACGGAGCAAATTTGTAGACTTTTACTGTCTCTGTCATGCATGATATCTCTCTCAAAATGTAGTCGAATCAAACGCTTTTCGACTGGTACAAACTTTGCTCAGAAGTGAATAAGAAAAAAATGATTGTTACGGGAAAAAATAGTGGCACATTTTCATTTAAAAATGTTTAATATAAATCATGTTCGATAACTACTGGAAGAAATCATTGTACATCAGAAAATGCCTCAAAATACATAATAGTTGTTTACCAAATTATATTAAAGTATATAGATATTATAAAATACGAATATTTTAAGGACTTTACTATCCTGTATCTTAAAAAAGACTTTTAAGAAATGCATTTATATGAACTTAAATGAGCCCAAAAATCAGTCCCTTAAATTGAAATCAATCAATCAAATGTTGAAGCAAAACAAAAAGAATAATAGGGGACCAAAAAATAATAAAAGAGTTCCTATATTCTAATGTCCGATCGTTTTATGTTTTCAACTTGCAAGATGTTGAAGTTTTTTATTTATAAATATTAAATATTTAATCAAATAACATTTTCAGAAGATGTTCAAATTGGCGACCTTGTTCTTGATACACATTTCCAATATTCGTGTTAATAACTGACGGCATCTTTGAAATATTTTTAATTTGTCTTTAAAATAATGTAATTTTCTTCAAATCTTATTATGAACAAAACGTTCTACATACAAATCCATATAACGAAATAAATTCTATGTTCTTGGAACTGAGAAAAAATCAATTTTAGTTTCGACTTCCTTTTCAGAATTAAACTATTTATTATGGGAAATTGGGCAATGGCACAAATTAATAATAATCATATGAAGATATATCTGAACTATATGGTGGATGAGATAGCTTTCCATTTAATAGTTTGAAGCTTTGAAACTCGAATAACCGTGTGGTCTTGGGTTGTCATGACAAAACACAATGCCTCTTCTGTTGAGTTAATAATATCATCCTTGAGTAAGTTATGAACATTAAATTGTTAGTTAGTTTGGCTTATGGCAATTGACAGACGTCTAATTTTGTTATCTTCATTTAATTTATATGGCATCCATGTGGACAATTTTTTAATGAAAATCTTTGCATGAAGTATCTTTCTAATCGTTGATTAATCGCAATTTATTAACTGACCTATTTATGTTGTTGGATGTGGATTTTACAGAATATATTGATTAATTTCTTCGTTGGTACAGGTTTCAGGAAGACTTAGATGTTGTCCTCTTTGAATATATTCATAAGGACACAACCATATTTAAGCGACATATTTTCCAACCACCGACACCGTTTCTACTTAAAAACATGTTAAATTCAGTATTGGAGACAAAATAAATAGTTAAATTTTATCTAAAAATATAATCAGGTTACATTCGGAAACACGAGACCGTACAAGACTAATATTAAAAATTCCAGAATTCAGACCGTGAAATATTTTAATAAGAATAAATTTGTCGGAAAATGTCTGCACGACATTTTCGCAGATACCTTACATTGTGAATAGTGTCTATTCGTATAAAGGCATCAGTATAGAACGACATTCGGTAAGTGCCGTCGCATAAACAGCTTTATGAATAAAAACATTTTTGTTTGGCATTATATGACGGTGTATACAACGTTCTACATAGTGTGGAGAACATTGTCTGCAGGGAAATACAGTAAAGATTATGATAATATATTTTTTGTAGCTACATGTTTTTCATACGATACTTTTCCTGTTCCTCTCGTTTTTCCTTACATTGAAAACACAATTTTTATGCTATTTCACTACATACTTATTTTTAATATGTATTGGAATAATCCTGACAAATAACCTAATTAAAAGGAGAAAGAGATAATGATATGGCGTGAACTAAATTCTGTTCTAAAATTTCACTGCGATATAAAAGAATAACCAGATAATGTCGAAAGAAAAGGGAAATGGAACACAATAGAATGCAAATGTCAAAATGCCTCTGAACCAAACAATAAAAGGCTTAATAGTCCAAGTAGTATTAACACTATAAAACACAAAGTCGAACTTCTTTTTCTAAAAATTCAATTTATTATAATGGTCGATTTTCACGCTGCAAAGAGTCAGTATTAAGGTTAAAGGGCTGATGGTTTGGATTGTCCGAGTTTCCTGCAAAAGCGCTTTATAAAATTGTTGAAGTTTTGATTCTATGTCATTCTGCCGAAGTTTGAATTTATGCAGATGGGATTTACAAACGAAATTTTTTATGTATTTCGTAAATTGTAAATTTAATTTTCAGTTTGTTTTCAAACTTGTCAGTTAATAATTAGAAGTAAATTAATATTCGAATATTGCTTGGTTTCATAAAAACTAGGCATTATCCATAAATATCCCCCCAGGAAACGTTTATACTTTAATGAGGGTTACGATATGAAAAAACCCATTCGCCGACATTCAGCAGTTTTATTCTCAATAAAGAATATTAATGAATTTGGTAATTTATCTGGTAAGCACCATAAACTTTTATTACGTGGCCCTTTGTCAGAATCGGATCGATTCCGGGATTATGAGAGAGTAAACTTTTCTGTTTATGAATAGCTCAAAGTCGAACGCAACAAAAAGGCAACCCACTCTATTTTCCTACATTAATAACTGAAATTAATTCTTGCACAGTAAGTAAAGAAGTAAACTTTCCAGACTGGAATAATAAACGTATTAGTTTTGGTAGTTCTGGTTTGGTTATAATCACTTTTTCATTTGACGACTCATTTTCAAATGTTTTAATATAGCTTTCACTTTGATTACCTACCGTTTTTGCGTCAGGAGACATTTCGTAAGTTTAATATTATTTGTTTTGTAAAAAATATTTATGGCGTCACAGGATGATATTAAATTGCTCAATCGACTTATAATGAATTAATCAACATGTTGATTAATTCCTCCTTCTTCATCACATCTTGAGTCGCACGGCAAGTACTTTAAACGACACAAAGTAATTAATCCCTGCAATTTTTTAAGATGTCTTAATTAAAATTAACTCCAGAGAATTTATGTTTTCTATAAAGATTGTACTCTAATAAAGCCGTGTGTCTATTTCTGTTGGACTATATAAATTATCTTCTCAGTTTTCCCAAGAGCCTTTAAGGTATTCCTGCCAGATCCTTTGGGCCGTTACTTCATACTTTTCACTTTTTATGAGGGTGAGTAATGAGTTTGTCGGGAAATTATTAATAGAACTTCAGAGTAAAAAAATCGATTCAATGCAACAACTCCACAATCATTCTACTATCTAATATTTTTTACCAAGATTTCTTTCAAGTTTAGAAAACTTGAATAAAAATATGTATGAATTAATTATTTTTTTTAAGCTTTATTAACATTTCACCTTATCTCCATAAAATACGTGGTTGTCCGAGATGATATGAGCTTTCATGGAAATTTATGATGCTGCCAGGCATTAACGTGTGCGTCGCGTATACCGTGTGTGCAACAATGGCCAAACACTGACCCGACGACCTTATCTAGGTCAATTTAATTGGTTAGAAATAACCGACCGGTGGTCCCATCCTTGGGGGCATTAGATTGATATTTTATAATTAAATTACCGCTTCAGATACCACTGGGGGCCACTTTAAACAACTGTTGCTCAACATCTTATTAGTTTCGGGGCCAAAAATAATTAATTGCTTGGGGGTTTGTCGAGTTTATGTTTGTACAATATTTATTAGAGGGCCCATCATTTGATCACACATCCTTGCGTGAGTCGCTTTTATCACCGTAAACTGATAGGGAAAAAAATTTATGCTATAAATAAACTTTAGGAAATTTATAGGACTTATTCATATATCAATATTTTCAAAATATAAATGACGTGTAAAAGTAATAAAACACTGTAAATTATTATTTTCTATATACATTGTAAATACTATTATTTGGAAACACAAACATGAATATATTAAAATAAAAATATATTGATTAAAAGTAAAATTAAAATTCAAAAACTTACAAATAACACATTGACCATTTTTACATTTCATAGAGTTTTTATAAAAGAGAAATTTTAACAGATTTTATAAAAATATAATAAAATAATAAAAAATATTAGCATATTAATAAAACTTTGGTGTAACTTTACTTTAAGCTGGACCCCACACTGATTTTCAGAGACTGAAGCAATTGAATCCAAAATTTTTACACAGAGGAATTATGGAATCTTTATGGGCTTTATGAATGGACAAAAGAAAAAAAATAGGTCAAAAAATAATGAGTTGTTTTTTAAATTTTAAAGTTTCTGTGTACTGGCAGTTTTCTAATTTCCAAAGCAAAAATTTTGTGTTTCAAAAATTAGCGACCTTTCATTTAATTTTTAAATTAGTATATGCAAGCTATTCATTTATTGAAATTACATGGTTGAATACAATAAATTGAAAATTTTTACAGTATGGGAATCTCGGTCTTCTTATATACTAAATGAAACTCCTAAGTAGAAAATATACTCCAAATATAATTCCTATTTTATAATAAAAATAATTAAAAAATAATCGACATCTCATTTAATTTTTGAGTAAGATTGTGTGTAAACTATTCTCTTACTGAAATTACACAGAATTACTTAATATTAAAAAAACGACTATTTGGAGCTTTGTTTAGTACATATGATAAAACGTCGATTATATTTGAAGCATAAAATTTTTACTTTTGGGCCAAAATTAGCCCATAAAAAGTCAAATTTTTGTAATCAGAACTCTTCAGAATCGATACAATTAACCGTCACACATAGTAATCTTAAAATATAAAAAAGTATCCAGTTTAGTTAGGTATGGTAAATTCCCAGAATCATGATTAATATTAAAAAACAAATAATTTTCAGAATCATAGGATTGTCAACAATTCTATCCAATAACAATTATATGGTACATCATAAAACAAAAATATTTAGATTTAACAGATAGCAGATAGATAGATATCAGCTGTACCTAAAACTTTTAAGAAACTAATTGAATATTTTAAAAGGGTCCAATCTAAATCCAACAACAAATCTTAATTTAGAAATTAAATTTCTTCTATAAACTACTTACGTAGCTTTTAAATTTGTTCATTTTTTCGTTAGAACAGATAAGTTGTCCCTCTTATAGTAGACATATGTTTCACAACTTATCCTCAAAATTTTAACCCCACCCTGTTACATAAGAAGCCCATTAAAAAAAAGTTATAAAGCAACAGGAAACGAGATAAAAAATAATTATATCCATCTATAAAAGTTGTTCGAAATTGTTCCCATTGATTTGAATGCAAGCTTTGGCCGTCGAATCCAATTTTAGCACATCGTTCTTTTTAATCTTCTATACAGTGTGTTTCGCAACTCATCCGACAAATTTTAACCATATACTCACATAAGTAGTCGATTTATCATATAAATCAACTTAGTATGTAATAGTAGTTAAAATTTTTCGGATAAGTTTAGAATCATCTTGTATATACATTTTAAAAAAATATGATAAATCGACTATTTATGCAACAGTGGTTAAAATTAGAGTACAGTAATATTAAATTGTAAAAAGAATTTTTTCATCTACATTTTCATTTCATTTCATCGAAAAAAATCTGAAACTTAATTAGGCAGTGATTAAATCTAGTCAATAAAATAAAAAAACATCAACGCAATCCAGATACATCGACATAAATTTTGCAATGGCGGATGGGGACATTCATAAAAGAATTTTGAGTCTATCGGTGCCGATAATGATCTCAACCTATTGATCGAGCTCTATAAATTGATAATTTTTACTGTGTTCTAAAATAAATTCATGAAATTTTTGTGTAATGTAATTAACATTTTATGCGAATTTTTAAAGCATACTTCGTCTAACTAACTAAATTAACGTGCCCGCCGGATTAATCGAAAGTTCCATTTTAGTTACGATAAATTAAACGCGAAACTATTTAATCGGCTATGTAAATTACACGAATCTGAACAAAAGCTATTTCGCTTAAAATAAATTGCTCAGCATATTTTCGTATTGTGATTCAAATCAATGGTACTCGATGATTTGCTGGCCCTATTTGGTTACATATTGGGGTTGCGAAATTAATTGCGAAATAAGTCAAGCACATGATCGGGTACATGCGTATGTAAACAAGTAACTTCTGCTGTTACTATTCCGACATTATTTATTTATTATTATATTAGCGAATTGAACAAGAATTGCTTTGTCCCATATGTAAACATTAAATACAACTATAATGTAGCAAACATTATTATTGCTAAATTACTGCCATAAGTTTAATCTGTCATGTTCAACCAATTTAAATTTTTCATATATCGTCATAATTGTTATAAAAATCAAATACATTTGTACGATTAATAATAGTGAAATATATTTTTTACTCTAATAATACTACCGAAATAATAAACAACAAATATTGCGTACTAAAATACACAATATGGAAATTATCAAAAGAGCATGTCAATGTTTATTCACCAGCACATTAACTCACCAACCAAGCAGTTAATTTATGCCTCAGTAAATCACATCTTACACACGTATGTTATTTCGTTTAACTTAATTAGTTTTCTAAAACATGATTATATATTTTCAATCGTACGAAACCAAAATTTAAACGTAATTCGCCGTTTTCATGATTCTGAACATAATTTCGTTGCCGTTGTTGTGTCAGTCCTGCCACGTTTCAAAGTCAAATTAATTCAACCAAGCCTACGTTTCAGTTTTTCAAGACGCGAAAGGAAGTTTATTACAAAATGTCAACTTTTTGATGTTGCATATATTATGTAAACAGATTTCATTGTTATAAAGGAAGACTCCCTCATAAATAATATTTAATAAAATAATTTTTATTAATAATTTTGTAATAATGTTTGATGTAGGTATTTAATTTTTCTTTTGGCATTTCTTCTTCTTAAAATTTAACAAGCTTCGAATCTAATAGTATTAATGGCTGGAGGTTTCCAATTCAAACGATTTCGTATTTAAATTACTTAAAAATACCGCTCAAGTAACTACCAATAATTCCTTTAGAATAAACTCCTTTCATATTGCTAATATTTAGATATTACTCATCAATATGGCTTATATACGTCAAAAGAAGTTGCTACATCTACGACCAATAATACCGATGTGAAACAGTATATGCGTACAATAGAACTTACTTTACCTATTTCCTTGTAGCAAAATTGAATGCCTTGTATGGGTTCCTAAATTTCCGAAATTAAAACATTCACAACATTTTTATTATTTAGTATTTTATTACTCTTACGATTATATTATTAAATTACTATTACCACAATTAAATATCTAATATAAAAGGAAGTTAAATTGAATATTGAAAAGAATATATAAACATAATATATAAATTTCTGTTTACTTGCCGATGAAAGCTTTTGACATATTTATTTATAATTATAATGGAATTTAACGGATTCCTTTATGAATTATATTTCACTTATACATACTACATTGTATATTATTTTACTACGATGTATATTGTTTTAGTGTGGATTAAATATTACACACTGTAATATGTCCTTCTACATGACTTTGAATTTATTATTTTCATTTTGATATATTTAATCACCATTTAATCAAATTGAAATATTATTTGAATTGTATCCTGTTAGTCTAAAATATTTGTAAGTGATGATCTTAATACGAACCAGAATACTAATAATAAATTAAAATTGATATTAACCAGAAAATTTTAATATTGACTTAAATTTTTTAAATAAACTAATTTGAGTATGTCAAGGTTTACGGTAATTTTAAAGTAACTTTGAGGTACAATGTAATAAAGTTATCAGTTAAATCACATTTTCGTCAAATTTTAGTTAGAACTAAACTACACACTTGCATACATGTGTACTGTCTGTCAGCATAATAATTATGTTCCTGAAACTTTTAACCACAATGAAATCTGCACAACTTCGTGCATGAACGTATATTTTGTGAAATACTAAGTTATCAGACATTTTTCCTTAATAATACGAATAATAATAAGATTAGAATTAACTGAAAAAGTTTATAACAAAAACTTCCAGCAGTATGTAACATATTTCTTTGATTTCTTGACTACGTTCATGTACTTCGAAAGTAATGGAATTGGGAAACACACAACATTTTTTGCCCGAAAAAAAGGCGAGATTGAAAACATTTCACATGAAAATGGAAGAATGCCTGTCCATGAGTTACGTTCACCTTCGAGATTGTATTTTTTAAGGCTAAGAAAACTTCCCGGTTTTAACATTTCACACGTTCTGTTTAGAGTTGTCTGGTGGACAATTATTAAAAAAGTTTGTCCTGAAACTTTAACATCCACTTTCTGGAAAGTTTTAAATCAACGGGTGCCCATTACGAAGTGACTGAAAAAAGATGTTGGTTAATTTTTGTTTAATCGCCACAATTTCCCAGTTGTTGCGTCGAAAACGGGTTTGAATGATTAATGAGAGGTTTGTGGTGAATTTGTCAAAAATGTTAACACTGAAACTGTTTGTTTTACTTGAACATTTTAAATTTAATCAATGTTGAAGTACAATGTAAACATTCAGAAATTTAATATTAATACAAAATTTTTTTCTCAATTCTTTTCTAAATGTAGCAATCAATCTATATTGATTTTTATTTAGCAGAAATAAAATATATTTGATGGTATTAAAAAAATATTCTCTCGACCATTTTTTATCAAGTTATGTTTTTTGAGGACCACTCAAATAAACAAAGAAAATTGTCATGAAAATAATCTACAGCTCAAAGATATACACTTCAAAGGTACTTCAAACTATTATCGTTAAAAGCTCATAAATTATCAGGAAGTTAAATAAAAAAGTTGTTGATTTATTACAAATATTTTTAATGCTTCTACTGAATTAAATGGATCATAAATCACACTTTTTTTAAATTCGTGAACCACCAAATCCATTGTTTTTATAAATTTAAATCAGAAATAAATTAATTTGTATAGTTATCATTTATTAAATATTCTATATAACACAGTTTTTAGATTATTAAAATTCATTTTGTTATTATTAATATTGGAAATTACTGAATCGTATAATATAATTATTACGCTTCTAATTAATTAATATTATTAAATATTTTCTATAATATAAATTTAATGAAGCATTATTTTACAGATCATTTATTAAAACATGAAATCAGTGAATGTCTTGAAATTTAGATATTTAATGTTATTTACTATTGAGTTGCAGTACATATAGTAATTATTAATATGCGTATAATTGTCATAAAACTTATTAATTTAATGCTTTCATGTTATAATCAAATTATTTTGAAAGGAGTATCATATAAAGTAACAAATTATACAGTTTCATTATTTTCAAAAACTTCAGGCAAAATTTAATTTATCCATAAAATTAAACAAATAATTTAATTAAAATTAATAATAAATGAAAAAAGATATTTTGATAAATATTTAACATTTTAGGGTATAATGTCATTTTTATATAATTGGTAATTGATTAAATATTTAGTTTCATACTGAGATATATTAGGCAAGATTTAAATTATCCATAAATTTAAACAAATAATTTAATTAAAAATTATTGAAATTAATAATAAATGAAAAAAACTTATTAACTTACTAACTAACTAACTAACTATATATATATATTTATGAAAATATTTAACATTTTATTCTTATTTACTAAAAGTAATCTAACTGGATAAATGTTTAGTTTAAAATTGATGTCATTTTTTAAGTATATGACTTATGTAAATAATAAAATATATGCCCTAAAATATATATTTTAAAAAATAATTAATATTTTAGGGCATATTATTCCCAAAAAATATTTATTCGTATTTACTAAAAATTTTTTGTTTTTTCCAAAATATTAATAATAATTATAATATATAAATATTTTCTAATGAATAAAATGTACTATAAATAACTTTATTATTTTATTACCTTTATGATATAAATTTAACAGATAAATTTAACGTATATTACATAAAATAATTTATAAAAACTACAAAATATCTAAATACATATTTTTTTAAATTAAATTTAATAATTTATTTTGCAACTACGCCTGTACTTTTTCCAATTCTATTACAATAGAATTAACAGTAAAAATATATCTTTAAATTTAAAAACGTATTATTTTTTAATAATGCCAAAAAAGTAATATTTATGTAACTACTTACGGAATCAAAACTGGATCTGAAGTGAGCACAAAATGTACAACAATCGTTCAGCAGCCAATTAAGTACCAAAAAAAATGGTACCACCTCAAAAAACAGTTCGAATCAGGCCAAAATCGCATGCGAAAAAGTTTTGAAGCGCGTGTTGGTCGCTTTGTCAGCCGTTGGCGTCGCGACGTCAGCGTTTCCCGAAGGAATCTTGCGACGAGCGGAGCGCGCAAACAACTGAGTCGACCCACGGCAAAAAGCATTCATGCTCTTAAACAAAACGTCACACGCACGCCTATCGGTTGTTCCAATCGCAACCGCCACACCATCCTATCGTTTCAACTTGTTAACATTGTTCAAAATATTTTTTTGATATATATTAAATGGGTCGTTTTTGTTGTGCCAACGCTGATATTATTTGCAAACTTGCACGTCGCATGCGTGGACATGTGCCTTTTATCAATCAACAAGTTACGTGCAATTATACGTGTCACATGACATTCTATAAGGGCTTTTGTAATTAAATTTAATGTAAAATGGTATGTAATTCCTAAATAGTCATCAGTGCTCCAGTTAGTTGCGCAGATTAAAACTAAAAGGCCACAACAAGAACGTTAGTCGATAAATTGTTAAAACAACCCCCAAATAAAAAACTAACGACGGTAAATCACTGCTCTACATCATGTTTTGTTTTAACATTTCGCTAAGTGGAAAATTGTGTTTGGAAAGTTTAATACTATAATACTATAATTGGTTAGTATTATTATAAAATTTTTGTCATTCGTACATATATCAATTATGTAATCAAAAGAAATTCATATCATTGCTACTAATGGTAAATCAAGCACGTCAATCGATTAATATTCAATTTTACTTATCATAAATATTAAGTTGAATTTTTAAAAATTGATTATACAATTTATTTTTTAAGGTAATAAAAATTATAACAGCAGGAATTAATTGAAAATTATTCGCTAATAGTATAATATTCAATAATTTTTAAAGCACAAAATGACAGAACATATTTTATACAAAACAATTAAAAATATTTTAATTGTATTAACTGATTTCAATTATTTGCACCAAATGTACACACGTAAAATCTTTCTTAAATATACAGCAATTTGTAAATCTGTCGTTTCCACTCATGGATTGTTATTAGAAATGAAAGCCCCCAGGCATATGAACTTCGAATTTTAAATTCACCGATACGAATCATAACCAATCAGATAACATCAGTTTTCAGCAACTTGTTTCTGTAACTTTCATCTGATATAATTTAACTTAATCGGACAGTAAGCGCCAACTCGTGCAATCCATTTAATTAGTCGTAAATCTGAATTTAACAGTTTAAACTATATGTTGAAATTAACGTAAAGTAAATTGACCATTTCAATCTTAATCTTAATATAGGAATAAACATAAAAATATACTTAAAACTTTGTATGGGAAGTTACTTTGGGATATATCTTATTTTAATATAAATTATTATTGTAGTAATAAAAGTTGAAATTAATATTTTAGTTATTGTAATATTAATGTGTGAATGTACATATTAATATTGTAAAATATATGAGCATATGAAATTTCTAATTAATAGAAGACTAAAAATTAATAAAATCCAACCCGACATTAAGATAAAATTTTGCTTTAGAATTTAAATGTTTAGTCAATTATTTGACGGTTGATTTTGTGTGTTCCAGTAAATTGTACGATATTTAAATAAAATAACTTTTCTGTATATTTTTTTTAATATATTGTTCTGTAATAGAATTCCTTGAAAAAAAAAAAATATCTAAAAGTTATTACCAACAAATAAAATATTACGAGTAAATTTTAATAATCTTGTATAAAATAAACAAAATTACATGAGTGACCGAACTTTTAAAACAGTAATAAAACTCATATATCCAAATTATTTGGAAAATTAATAAAATATAATTAATTAAAATAAAAAGAAAAAACAGATTATTAACCGCTATATTTTTCCAAACAGTACCTCAATTCTTAATTCACAGATCTCCATTTTTCTCTAAGGGAATTAGTAAGCTTCTCTAAATTTTGAAACTCAATTGAACAGTAGTCTGGTGATAGGGAGGGCCACTCCATCCAAGTAATATCATGATTGTGCAACTCCAAAAGTCATGATTCATAGTTCCCCAGTTTAATATGAGCAACTCCACACCATGTCTAAATACAGTTATCTGGATGATATAATGTGTACCTAGACTGATCTGTGAACAAAAAATAACGCCATTCAGCTGGAGACAACAGGCGGCTTCATCTAACAGAAGTAATAAGAAAACGGTTATGCCTCCTGATTATAGTTCCTTATCGATCACCAATTTGCCAATAGTGATCCAAGTGCGATTTATTACACTTCGTGATATATCCATTTTGAATACTTGTTGTTAACTCAGATTCCCATGTTTTAAAACTGCAATTATATCGGCAAAATCTGTAAGTAAACAGTAGAAAGTCTTCTTTTTAAGATAATTTATGGTGCTAAACAACAGATTAGTCTTCTTTGAGGTATTTTAGGGGCTAAACAAGAAATAACAATGAAATAGGTATTACATCAAAAAGTATTTGTAACTTTTTATTTAAAAATATATCAAAATGAAATCAGAATAATAAATATTACAGAATTTAATCGTAGTTAAGAAGGGGGTAACAAAAATGAAAATATGCATAAATATTCAAATTAACATAACATTATAAAATGTCAAAAATTTAAAGACATCCCTATATTTAATAGAGAGTATGTCCTCCTCTACTTCTTTGAAATTTAGCTCAAGGTTGCGGCATTGATTGTTTCAACCGGCGGATCAAGTCTTGGGGTACAAAATGCGTTTTTTCTTTGTATAAACGGAATGATTATTTTTATGTATTAAATATATAAAAAATAAAAAATATAAAATCAATACCGTCAAAATTTCAAATAAATGATCAAAAAACATTGAAAGTATGTTTAAATTTAAAATTCGAGTTATTTATTTCAAAACATTGCGCAGTCTACACTACACTTAAAAAGAGTAAATTACAAAAAAAACTCACTAAACATTGTAATTTCTTTATTAAGTTTAACTGAAATTTATTCAAGCTAATTTTCTACTTGTAAATGCAAAATAGTCATACTGCACATCCAAGGATATGAAATATTGTATAATTTCCCTTCTCAGTTCTTGTTGACTTGATATTTTCTGAGTTTAATAACTTTTCTAAAATACACAATTGAATTTCAAAGATTACACTGGGAAATAAGTATTTAACTTTCTAAATCTCAATAGTCAAGCGTTTTAATTCCCTTAAATTTAATGATCAACATGAACATAGGGCCTGCTTTTGTTTAGATAATCAATTTTAAACTTCAAAACTGGAATTTAGCACTTGAACTTTACTGTGTACCAATTCTCTTTATAGTTTTACACACTGGGAAAAACTTCGCCTTAAACTTTGAGTATGATAAAATGCAACTTATAGAAAATTTTCACACATTCACGGAATTCTTTATATATTTTTAAAGTATATTGCATCATGCAATATTTATTTAAACAAATGAAACTAATAATATTATAAGACCTTTTATATACGCGTGTTCTTTATTACTTTAATAACCTTCAATTTTCCCGTTCAAAAATACAGCTCCTGAGTTTTCGTGAAAATTCTGTAGTAGTAAAACGTGCGAACAATTTTCGCAAAAGGATATCTGATTTACGGCATAATTTAAAAAACCAACATAATGAAATTTGCGAGGCCTGATTTTCCTTATACCTGTTATCATGGAATTAATGTCAAAGAGAATTTGCTTCTAACATAAACAAGTTTTTAATTTTAAAAATTTACTTTCCTTTGTGGAAACCATTTATTATTCATTTTGTTGTCTGTTCATGAATTTTAGGTTGGATTAAAAGACTAATTTCTAAATATTTGTTTAATTTTAAAATAACTCTTATTCAACAAGATACTCGACATTTATAACAACAATTTTTAAGAATAAAACACAGTTTTGACCTCCTTTTCTCAAAAATAAAAAATGTATTTCATAAAGAATTAAACAATGATTAAAATAAAAAATAGTAACATGAAGAAATATCCAGACTGGTGCGATAAAACTTCTCATTTAACATTTTGTTAAAGTTTTCTCTGAGTCTCTAAGATGACATGTGGTCCTGCATTGTAATGAAGACGCGAAAGGTCTTTTCTATAAACTAAAGAAACGCCGCTTGAGTAAGTTTCCCATGAACTTGATTTTTGTTGGCAGTAAATAGTTGCTTTGATTGATGTATGACTTTATTGCACAGCATTCACAATCCTTTTTGGTTTCATATTTTTTTATAATTACTTTTTTTCCAGGTAAATAAATAATTAGTGTTACATGCAAAGAGAGAATTGACAAACTGCTAATTTCTATTTATCCATTCCTTTTAATGAAATTCATTACATAAAAAGGTTTCAAATAATATATAGTTTGATAAAAAAATTGTAATTTATAATTTACAAAATAAATCATAAACCTAAAATGTTGCTTACGTCTTCAAATTCTTTAAATTATCACAAAGAAACTAAGTAAAAAAGGATTTCATCCATATTAGTCCTTCAGGGGAAATGATAATAAATATTTACCTTTGACAAACTTCGTCTCCTCCTAAAAAAGCACTTTCGTTCTCACATCTGAGCGGAAGTTGGTCTTGAAAACTTCATTCGACCGCTTATTGTTAGAAATATGTAGGCATTTGAAGTTATTATAACAAAACGGCGTCTTATGTATGAACGGGTTCGCTGGTGTGTTTAACAAACGGCGAAACTTAGTTGCTGAAGCAGTAATTTATTTATTTAGCGTTTTCAGGCGTTTGTTTTACAAAACACTTCAGCTTGAAATATTATTTAATAACGGACGAACAAAAAGTCCGATCGTTTCGCTGGCTGTAAAGTTCTTAGTTATTATTACAGTTTTGATACTTTGATACTTCTAAATGTAAAGATGTTGATTTGGATTGTGTTAACAAGGTTCAATAAATTTTGAGTCGTTGGCATTTATAGTTAGTTTTATACAAGTTGAAGGTAGACCAAACCCAGAGGTGAAAAAGGAATCATTTGCATGTGTCACAATGAATTTACTACTGCTTAAGAGAATTCAATTTAGAGGACGATATTGATTAAATTCATTGGTCCTTTTGCAAATTCATTAGTCCAATTTAATATTTAAATACGTTTACTTTCTTCGAAATGGGCCCTTGTGCTATCAATATACCGCCAAGAAGTTATATAATCACAATCAACTTTTTCTGTCAGAAGTAATTTCGTCCCCTGAAAAAAAAAATAATATCGTTGATTTGCATATCAAAAGTGTCGTCGGTTAGCAAGAGAATAGATTTGCATCTCGTTATGATTTACATAAGCATTCGACCTGACGCGTTTATCGATAGAACAAGGTGGGGAATAATGAACGTCTCAGATTTCCTGTTCATGAACCTCATCGTTACGCAATCGACTGGATTTAGCCACAGATCCTTCAAACTTTTCATACCCCGTATAGCTATTTTGATGGGATTTAATAGAACTTTTCGGGCTAAGCTGGCAATCATCTGCTGCTAATATAAAAACAGATGGATCTCTTCAGACATTTTTTATTCCCACCTCGTGGTGGTAATCTTGTTTTCAATTTCACAGGTTTATGTTCAGGAACTTTGAATGTGTTCTTTATAATTTTATCAACATATAAAAATTGAAAATAATCATATTCCAATATTTGTTTTAAATTTGAATTTACGAAAGAGCCGCAGTTTTTTATTAATTTCAATCATATGTTTTTAAAATCTCATAAATATTTATATATACTACCAATGCGAAATTTACAGGGTGATTTATTTAACCTGAAGCTTTCAAAGTTTCAACGAAGTTGGTAGGAGCCTTGTTAATGCTGTCGATATGAACGCTTAGGGTTTTCCGGATAGAGTTCGTTCACATGTTTCAAATTACTGTTCTCTCAAACAATTTACAACTGAGAGAAATGTCCACCGAAAAAAAACATACTAGAAAATAATTAAATTGCTGTTTTAGGAGCAGGAACTGTTTGTTAATCTTCATGTTAATACACGTAAAATAGACCGTGTTTTCGGATTGTTCCAGAGTATTATTTGGAAAATATCATCTGTGACAAGTGTCTTTATACCAAAAATTTCAATGTTTTGACTTCCAAAATCGGACAATTTTTTGTTAATGGACACGCACACAAATGTAATAAAACTCATTTTTTTTTCTTTGCATAGTGTTCTCCAACGTAGCAATTAATGCAATTAATTGCAATTAATTAATGATAACTAATGATAGTGATAGTGATAGTGATAAAATATTTTATTTAATAACTCAGTCTTGATTACTAGGAATTTTTTGTGGCAAATCATTGAAATCAAAGGCTACTAGTTTAAACACTTACTTTATTAGAAACATAATGAGTCGAGGAATCTCATAGAATGGTAAAATAACATAAATATTAAATTCGTATTAAGACTAATTTTGATTTTTACGTATTACAGAGTCTTATGTATATGCTTTCAGTGGGTATATATAAAATATTTTTTCCAATTAGAATGTTATCTATCATGAATCTAAAGAAGAATCTATTTTAATTCATGAAATCTGAACCTGCATTAAAAAATAGGGGTTTCCATTTAAAATTTCTGTAACTCCCACCCCACCTACGCAACGGAGATACCGTAGAATGATTTAATTTTGAATATGGACATTTTTGTTTACAGTGATTTTTACTCCAAATATTTGAAAGTTTCTGGTTAACTCACCCTGTATTTGGTCGTTTAAATGCATCAATTCAGTAAATAAATCAATGTTTAATTTAAGCCTTATCAAATTAAAACTAATTGAGTAATAGATACATTATTCAATAGACGCAGATAATAATTATGATTTTTTTCATACACACTTATAAATAATTATATATAGTACCATTACAGTGCAATTTGAGTAGTATTTCACTCAGATAATGCAAGTAGTATATTCGTAGGGTAATATCCATCTTTATGGCATCGTTTAATAATACTCTCTGTTGATCCTTATTAATAAGTCTGGATGTCATTTGTAGGAAAATTATATTTAGAGTCAGAATCCAATTTAAGTTAATTAGAACGTAATACACTTGTATCCTCGTTAACCCTTGTCAACTGGGATCATCTTTTTCATAAGATATTCCGTCAAGACTCATTTTAAATTAAAATAGTAAATTCATGGTTTAAAGTTATGGTGGATATACACTTCTGCAACAAGTCATATAGATGTCCAAACTTCTAAGTTTAATAGTCCCATATTCATCATAAAATCGGACCGTGTTTAGTCCTCAATCAATTATCTCATTTTCGACGCATTGAGAACATCTCCTGCGACCTACAATTCACGTAACAGCTGCACCGTTGCGCATTCGATTACGAGCTTATCAGCGGTCGTTGCTGAAAAACTGATTATAACCCCCGTCAACTAATCGGTTTTTCCAACGTATCCGAACCAAAAGAGCTTTGTCAGATTTAAGTTGGCCTGCGATTAATGTCACACATGACCGTGTACTGTTTACATTTGCATTTGGGTCACGAGCCAAACTTCCAGACATGATGTGATGCGAGCTGGTTACACACAAGAAGAAGGAATAATAGACATCAAGCACAATTGAAATTGTTCAGTCCAAAAATATGATCTCATGAAATCCGATGAATTATTGTCCAAAGGTTCTTGTTTAGTTTAGATTATATATTCATATTCCTCAAAACTTTATAGTATAAAGTTTATACGTGCTTGAACATTTGGTCCGTTTCGAAAATTATGGTAGACTTTATCATACGACAGTTCATTAAAACAACTGACTCAGTAAAATTAAACTGTAGTAAACTGTAGTAGAAAGTAATTGTACCCTTTGCAATATCGCAAATTTCCTATTAAAACGAGTAATCACATTATGAACTACCCCAAACTAGTGAAAAGCTAAATGAGGTAACACTACAGTTGGCTATAATCATCTTTATTACATTTTTACGGTAGTTTATTTGATACAAAATTGAACAGGAAATTGAACTCTTCACACAACGTCGTTATAAAAGTAACAGCCATTATTTTTTTAATTTTAACATCACCAAATTGTTTTCTTTATTTTAACCATTTGAAGAGAAACTAGAACCTTTATTAATCTACATTTTACAATCTTACTTCATAAAATATTTCACAACAAATCTGATACAAAAAGCAAATATTTGCTTAAAATACATTTTCAAATGCTGTAGGCGTCTTTACTTCGTTGTCCCTCTTTTCATTTTCACTTTTTATTGCCGCCAATTTGTTTTGTAACACAAAAATTGGCTTTCATTTATGGTTTGCTTGTTTTGAAGAGTTAATAAAAAATACCATGTGACACCTTATTAATAAAATATAAATTACATTCATTAAATGATTAAATACATTACAAAATTGAGGGAAAATTCTACTAACCATCAGATACTACAGAAGAGGGAATAAAAATGAACTCGCAATTAATAGATCTCCGATATAAAAAGGCAGCCTTTCATATAGAACATTATTTTTAAGTAACTACTCGATATGAAGGGCGCGTAAAATTCAATTTATGTTTCATCTCTGCATTCTTCTTTTCCAGGGAGTAGTTTGTTCCTTAAAGTATGAAACGAACAAAGAAAATACATTAACTTTTATTAGGACATACATTCTTGTCGTTATTTTGTTTTCACAATACAAAAACAAACAAAAAATGAGAGACATTTTTACGAAATCAACGTCGAATATACCGTATCAAAAATGATGAGCGTGTCTACTCGCATATTGAGACGGAACATCAATACCCCTTTGTAAACAAAAAGGAAAGATATACATGCAATTATGTGGGCGGGCCGAACTGACTGGAGGGGATCATTTGGTTTTGCTGCGTTTAGCATGCGGTTCGTCTCCGCAGACGTTGTTTTTAGTATATTTTATTTAATTTTTGGGATACATTTTTATTTTCAAAAAAGTAGTTTATTTTTAGAATACTTATTTTTGTTTTTGATATACCCTCAAAAAATATTTCATTTTACAGATTGAAAATTATACAAAGTTACGGAATTTAAATGGAGCATCCGAAGAACTCGAACTACATCCCTACGCATACGGAGAGTTACTAAATGCATTCGCAAAGATTAATTTACATTGTGCGCCGGCGCGCACCAGCACAGCGCATTGTCTCTGAGAGTAGGGATTCTTACTACCGGGCAAAACTTTTCTCTCTTTGTCGTGCATCCATCTCTTACAACATCCAGACACGAAGAGCATTTTTCGTACGGTATATATATATATATATATATTAAAGAAATATTTTGTCATGTTAAGAAACATTGAACATTAATAAATCACAATACATGTGATGTTCCCCTTGATTAAAATATAAAAAGGTTGATAAAATAAAGTGCGCACCGAAATTTAAATAAAAACAGGCATCTGGTGACCGCGGAAAGAATACTCTGCCAGAGCCATAAAACAGATGTATCAATTCGTAAGTAAAATAAAGCAGGGATTGCAAAGGGTCACTGATGGCTCGTTATCAGTGAAATATTTCCAGTTTCGCATTTTATTCGAAACGGGGTGATTTTCCGTAGCCCGAGCACGTTTTCCTGAAGCAAAGGCATCACATTATTGAAGGTAATATTCATGAACCTGACCCGAACCATCGGAATTTCCACGACGGAAATGCTGTCTATTCAACTCACTATATTACATAATTTACCTTATCGCCTCAAAATCTTTTTTATTGCGCCATCAACAACTTGATATTTGCCTTTTTGCACGGACTTGATTCCGTGTGGGAAAATGTGCACCGAATTTACGATTTTTCAAGATCACAACAAAATAATTTATGAAAAACTTTATAACTGGAAATGTCTACAAGTGTATGATTATGTAATTTATAAATTTAATTATACTTATGTAATATACTTTTTATTATTAATTTATAAATTTTATAAAAAGTATAAATAATAATAATAATAATAATAATAATAAATTATATCATATTTTTTCATTTTAATATTTATATAAAATTAATTATACATAATTGTATTAATATGTAACTTTTATAATGATTTTTTATTAAACAATTTGTGTTATAAAAAATTACTTTAGCTTTTTTCAAACTTTAAAATTGAAAAATCTCAAAAACGACTGTAATAATTTAAATTAATCATAATTAAATAGTTAAACTAGTATGATATTACTAAAAAATAAAAAATATAGATATGTAGAAAATAGTACGATAAAAATTGGAGAGAACTCCCAAAAAATACGCCACTGTATCATTACAAAAAAAGTATATTATATTGAATTGTACGTAATTAATTTAATTAACACATACCAAATTTGAACACAATTGGAACAAAAATTTCGAAAATATGTAAAAAAACGGTTTTGAAATTGAAATATGAAAGGCTGTATTTACTTCAGAAAAAATTTTTAAAAAAATTAAAAAAGTTTTTGTTAATTATTGAGAGTGTTTTATTTGCTTCCAAACTTTTTTAGAAGTACCTTATATATCTGTAGAAATATTTGTAACGGATGTTACGTATGGCCATCTATTGAAAACAAGTCACAACTACATCTAAAATACAAAAGCAAACTGTAATGAATAATAAAAATAAACTGTAAAGGTTTATTTATTTACGCTATCTAAATTACAGTCTAGAATTAAACAATAAGTACTATTATTGCTTAATAATTATCACAATAAAATGAGAATAATTATACATGAAAATTAGGCCAAAATAGACAAAAACATACTATAACTTATTAGACATATACTAAAAACAAAATTTTGTCTTTTGAACTTATGCATATTAAATTGCATGAATCACAAATACTCACTAAATTATAAAATAAACAAGTAATCCTAAAATTTACTTAGTCTAGATTTATCGATAAATTTACTCTTCAAAACTGTCCTCATCGGGGCTTTCCAAAAAGATATCCTTCACAGCAACATAACTCAAACTGAAACCTTTACTGCCAAGAGTATCATCTGATCTAAACCTGACGAGAAGGCCTTCCTGACTCGATGTAATATTGAACGGCTTCTAAAAAAGAATTTTTAAAAATAAATCTCCAGAAAAAAATACATTCTTATAATTCTCTTACAGTTTTGCCACAGAATCTGCCATAACTAAGTCCACTGGAGTCCAAACCGTTAAATACCTCCAAGTAGTCATAACCGCAATCTTTTTCCTCTTCAATGTCGAACGAAATAAAAGACAAATACACGTTATAACCAGGAGTCGTCTCTATAGTCCAGTCACAATCAGCCCTGTTATCGTAACTTGCACTTCCATATTTCGCGTGAGAATAAATGTACTTTACGGTTGTTGGCACAGCCTGAAGAATACCACCGCACGCTGTAAAATAGTTGGCCTGAAAACCTTTCCTTTGCACAGAACTATCAGACCTAAAGGTCATATACAGTTGATTTCCTGACGTTATCACCAATGGAGGTATTTTCGAGCCGCAAAATCTTCCTAAAGTTGGAGTTTCCGGTGACCCACCGTCATAGAAGTCCACATGGTCATAGGAACACTCTTGGTGCGACTCCAGTTCGAAATGAGTAAAACTTAGTTTTATTCTATGACCCGGAATAGTACTGAAGTGCCATACGCAGTCCTTGCGGCTAGGGTAAAAGTCAGGGTAATTGGGGCTTGTAACGCTCCCTAGGGTGGTTGTAATTTCGTATTTGCAACCCCCTTCCTTGCAGTCTCTACCGTTTTCATGAAGAGTGTAACCGTTGTGGCAGGTACAAATGTACGATCCGAAGGTGTTGACGCAATCATGTTGGCATCCTCCATTGTCGTTTGTCGTACATTCATCCATATCTATAAGAAATTTTGAATCAAATTATTATAATTTCGTGAAATTAGCAGATAATTCGGTGTTAAATAGTTGGAAAGAGATAAGGATATACAAAGAAAAAATAAAGTAAATTTATAATAATGTTTTATTTAATTGCACGAAATTATAAAACAACATACATACTTATCTCTTCAGAATTAAATAATGCATTACGTGCCTGTGAAAAATATGGCAGCAAATCCGGTTTTTTGTACACTTGTATCAGATGTGAAAACCACTCTCATAATATTTCCCTCAGACGTAATTAAATTTGGGGGTCTAGAACCACAAAAAGCACCATGCTCCTTCATTTTTCCGTCACCCAGCCTACTGTACACCTCAATACGATCATAGTCACATTGTTGTGGCTGAGCGTTATTGCCTTCCAAGTCGAAATGAGTAAAATTTAGAGTAATTTTAAATTGAGGTAATGCTCTAATTTCCCATACACAATTCTTATTTAATGGGTACAGTTCTGGAAAACTTGGGGAGGTGATAGTACCGTTGGTTTGAGTAAGCATTCCACCACAAGCATCTGTAATAGAATATACCTCTAAATAATAAATCAAGTTATTAATAGATATTAGAATATGCCTATACCTTCACATTTTTTACCATCAGAGTGTAATTCATATCCAATTTTGCAGCCGCATTCAAAACTTCCAATGGTGTTTATACATTCCTGTTCACATCCGTGCTCTATAACAGCACACTCATCATATTCTTTCATTATCATAGCTGAAAATCCGCCTTTTTGTACCGACCCATCAGAGACAAATTTTACCAATAACTGATTAGACGTTGATGTTATATCTGCAGGTATTTTATAACCACAAAGTACTTTTAAAATTGGGCTCTCAAGTGTTAAACCATCGTGAATTTCAACGTAGTCATATACACACCCATCATGATTTTCTACCTCGAACGACTGAAATTTAAGAGCAACTTGGAAATCGTCAGGCACAGTAATTCGCCAGATGCACTCTTTATTTGGTTGATAGTCGTCTGGAAAGTTGGGGGACTCGAGATGTCCTTCTGTATCTATCATAAGATCTCCGCCACAAATTGCTGAAAGTCGATTTTAACCATTTTGAATAGTTTATTTTTAATAACGACATATTTACCTTCAAAACTGCCTTTAAAACCTTTATGACCTTTAGGATTCTTTGAAACATATGTTATCAACATCCTGCTACCCGTAGACATTATGTTATGAAACTGGCCTGTTCCGCAGAACAAACCGAGAATTTGAGATTTGTGCCAGTAACCATCTCTCACTTCTATGTAGTCAGTTTTGCAGTCCTGAGATTTTTCAATGTCTAATCCAGTAATGTTCAGCAGAATCTTTTCTCCATGTGTAGCTGTAATTCTCCATTCACATTTTATTCCATTTTCTGGTGGGGTTTCGTTTATGTACACTGGGGGTGTGAATGTAGCAGAATTTACTTGATATGTCCGACCACATTCTAAAAAGTAAAACATTTAAAAATTCTGAGTATTTAGATATTCGATGGGTATTACTGGGGCATTTGTACAGGAGGTTTGTTTGAGCAATATCTCCTTGACTCAATCTAACTCTCTGACCAATTTCTGGTCGTTTTCTTCCAGGCATATCAATAGGTTGGATTGTATCTAAATATGTTCCTTTAGAAAAGGTACTTCTAGCGTAATGCATAATAGAGTCGTAATCATATGTTAAACCCAAAGAATTTACTTCTTCATCAGTTAATTTATTAAAATTGTATTCTTGGCCTTAAATTAAAAAAATAGTATTTCAAATTACTAACATTAAATAATATCTACCATTCATAATGTTTTCTCTGATGATATTAACATGATTGTCTCTATCTGGTCTGGTATGTTCATGCCAAAATCCTACCACATGTCCAAGCTCATGCACTACAATTCCAAACTTATCGCAGTTCTTTCCTATACTAATTGCTTGTCCACCATTCCCTCTTTTCCCGACAAAAGAGCAACAACTAAGACAACAAATTTTGAATAAATCAATTCTTTTTTCAATTTTCGGTAAATAACTTACCCACATGGTCTTTCAGTGAATGTAATGTAATTTGGATGCTCATCCCTATTTCTTTCCACAAATTTTACACATGTGAAATTCTCCCAATGTCTCATAGCTTGTTTGAACAATGCCTTGTGCAACCCGCTGAAATTTCCGTCAATTTCATAGGGAATTACACCGTAATCCCAAACTCTTTCTTTTCTAGCAGTTGCGGCTCTCTTTTTAATGCTCTTTGAACTGTCATGAATAAAATATGTTAAAAGATGTGGCCATAATAATAATAATATACATACTGATCTCTCTTTTTTCTATCCAATTTTTGGTTTCTCTTTATGGACAGATTACTGGCGGATTCAGTTACTGACACATCTGAGGGATCGTTGGCACTAGTTGCCAATTTTTGGTCAGTTATATGTTTTGTTTTTCTGCGGAGATAATCTGTCATTCCTTCCTCTTCAACTTGTAGCCCTTCCAAAACATCACGCTTGTACTTTTCGAGTTCCTCTTGTAATAAAACTTGCTCCCTGGTTTGTTTATTTGGTACTGGTAATGCAATGTCGTCCAAAAATTCTCCTGCAAAAATTATTTATTATATTCATTCACCTAAGAAAATTTATTAATTATATATGTCCTATGTAAAAGCAAATATGATTAGGATTATTTTTCTCATGAGCGTGATCCATCTAAATTCTAATTAAATATTTTCTATACTTAATATACGCGTGGGTGATTGAAATTTTACGATCACGTCGCCTAGAAGTTCCTGTAAGCGTAAATCATATAAAATTAACAACAAATATTAAATTAAGTAGGACCCTTCCTCTGTGTAAACCGGCTATAAATTGATTAAGCGCACACATTTACCAGAGGATACGTCGGATACGACGGACTGTGAACTAATCTCAGCTTCCCACTAATATTAATGGTACCCTCAGCCACATCTCTAGGTGTAAATAGTCCGAGAACCTGATTTATACACGTCTCTGATTGTTGACCCGATCTGTTTATGTGAACGGCGTGTTTAGTGCCTTTGTATCTGGCAACAAAACAACACTTAAGTGTTTATTGAATTAAAGTATTTGTCCAATACAATAGGCTATAGATAGAAAGAAATATGCACAAAATTGCGTTAGGTTAGGACAGTAAATATTAATAGTGGATTTTACCTGCTTTGCATGGATCTAAATCTAAATCATCTGAAGTCTTTTTGGGAAACACAGTTGTTAAAAGTTCATCTATTGTGAACTTTTGTTTGTGCCTCGTCCTGTGATCATCACTGTTTAAAGCAACAGTCACCACCAACAAAGCAAATACCAGGAACACACACCGCAACATTTTTTCGATTTTAAATTACAACACCTCCCAGAACTTCAAACAATATCATGTTGTTTATAATTTTTTTATTTTCGAGAATGAGGCTTCTTCCTCGATAATCGTAAATTTACATCCATTATCAGTGTTGTTGGCTTCTTTGACCGAAGATCACCTAACAATGTCGTTCAATGGCATCCTCTGCAATCCTGCAAGTTAATGCAACAATTAAATCTACGGAATTATTCGTTTGTGTCTTCTATTTATAACTTCGTAATCTGGTAATTATTTATTTATGTCGCACTAAATGTATATAATCTTATAACCGAGATTAAGGAATAAATATCTTTTAGTGAAAGAGTTAAGGCTTCAGTCTAGAAATAATTTATAAACCATCATGCAAAATAAAATTAGACATGTATGGGTTCATTTTGCTATTTTCATATCCAATTGGATCTTTCCCATTGTGTATACTACACAATAAACCACTCATTGTGAGAAGCAGTAAAATGTTTACAGCACAACATTAATGCACTTGTTAATTTATATCTTTTAAGGCTCGTAAATAAAATGCATATTGTCTTCTGCATTCAACATTCTTTTCATACATATGTCTATTTATTTAATATTTTACTCAAATTGATATTGCCATATTAAAAATATAAATACAAAGAAGGAATAAACAAGTGATGAAAGTCTAACTCTAAATATTTTATTATGAATAAAATAATTTACACTACCTTCTTTTCTATGGAAACTTTAAAACAAACATAGTAACGTAGATGAGTGATGTGTGCCGCAAGTAATATAATAATGTGATAATGGTCAACACTTACACGTGGTATCACTTTTCATATTAACACCGCCGCATCTTTTAATGTGTGCAAGGCATGGAAGCACTTACCGCGTGCCGTAATTTGTGCGGAGTCGACCCGCATGGACCAAACTGCAGATTCAAACTGGGAGACGTGTCCGAGGTTCTTTGTGTGGGGTACGAAACGAACGGCATCGGAGACATGCTCCGAAGAGGGTGGGATTCGTTTATTTACTTAAGACCTATTTGGATTGTCACTCGAGAATCTCGAGTCGAGACCGAGCTTCTTCACATAAATAAACCACTGTGACAGAAGGTAAACCATGTACGGGGTCTCAAAGCGAAGTCATTATAATTAACACTCGTCAAATTTGACGAGACAATGTTTTATTTTCACTTCTCAAAGTACTAAATAATACGAATTATTTTTTATATTTATATTTATTTGCTTTAGTCATCTATTTCTACGAGATGTTAGTTTTTACAATTTATTTGTACATTCTACTACCTAACATTTTTAATTAATTAAATTTAATATTATCGATATTACGTTAAACACCCTTATTATTATTAATAACTAACTTTTACTTAATAGCGTCACATAGATAATTATGCAAAAACCGACAGTTATGTAGCGTCAGATAAATCCTAAACTGAATCATTAGATATTTCGCAAGTTCCCAAATAGAGTAGAGTACGGAAGTGATAAGCTGGAACATACATAGATTGAAGAATGCACAAACTTTTAATTTGTGTATTCTTCAACCTCCACCGATTTGTAAGTTACGTGGAACCCGGCCCCCCCAGAAATTAAATCACTTCTAAATCTCAGGAACAATTCGTCTTGAGAGGAAATGATTTTCCTTGGACCCTGCAATAAAGAAGTTTATATAAATAATGAACTATATTAATGTATAACGTACCTTTCGACCACAATATCGGCCCAAAGAAGGACTTCCTGAATCGGGGCCATCAAAAATCTCCACGTAATCAAATTCACAGCTGCTTTGTTCCTCCAATTCAAAAGTGACAAAATCCATTTCAATGGAGTGTCCCTTTGCCACGATATTCCAATCGCAAACCTCGTTAACATAATTGCTCTCTCCATATTTTACGTGGGAATAAATGTTTTTAATTTCAAAAGTTGCTTCTAAATATCCGCCACAAATTGAAGCGTGGGTTCCAGCAAATCCTTTCTTCTGAAATGTTTTGTCTGAGACAAATATCATTGACATCTCATTTTCAGAAGAAGTCTGTTCCGGAGGTGTTTTCGGACCACAATACGTCCCCATCGTCCAAGCTCCTACTTTTCCACTATCAAACAGTTCCACGTAATCATAATAGCAACGTGGATGTTGCTCCAAGTGAAAGTCCGAAAATAAAACTCTTATTCTATGTCCTGGCACTGTTTTAAAGTGCCAGACACATTCTTGATTCGGTGGATATGGTTCTGGATAATTAGGGCTTTGAATTTTACCGACAGGTTTTGTTATTTGGTAAGTGCAAATGTTTTCCTTGCAGTCTTTTCCATTTTCGTGTAGAATGTAGCCAATATTGCAGGTGCACTTGTAAGAACCAAACATATTAATACAATTGTGCTGGCATCCTCCGTTATTTATAGCACATTCATTCAAATCTAAAAAACAATTTTATCATCTAGTTCTTTTTACAAACGTGAAGTACACTTACCCATATAAAAAACAGCTGCAAAGCCGCTTTTTTGAATATTGCTGTCAGATTTAAATTTTACATTCAATGTGTTCTCCTCGGAAGTAATTATTTTTGGCAAATTTGTGCCACAAAAGATTCCATGTTTTTTTCTTTTATTATTTCGCAAACTACTATAGACTTCTACTCTGTCATACTCACAATCCTGCATATCGATATTGTTTCCTTCCAAATCGAAGTGAGTAAAATTCAAAAACACAACATAATTAGGTTCCGCCCGAATTTCCCACGTACATGTTTTGTTAATTGGGTATAATTCAGGGAATAATGGACTTGTTAAGGTGCCATTGTGTGATTGGATTAACCCTCCACACGATTCTGAAACGAACACAGATATGTGTTAAACAATACTTTAAACATCAAAATTATTATTTTAATTCACCTTGACACTTCTTGGTAACTGAATTAAATTCAAAGCCCAATCTGCATTTGCACTCGTAATATCCTATGTGGTTGATGCACTCGTGCTCGCAGCCATGATCATTAGAAGCACATTCGTCTCTTTCCTTGATGATCGTAGCTGCAAATCCCCCTCTCGTATTGCTTGCATCTGAGTGAAACTGGACCCAGAGATGATTTGAAGTAGAAACAATATCTGTTGGTATTCTGTATCCACACAATATTTTAATTAAGGGACTAGAGTTCATTGCTCCGTCCCTGATGGTGAGACGGTCGTAGGCACAAGCTTCGTGTTGTTCTAGATCGAATGACTTAAATCGGAGAGCAATTTGATAGTTTTCTGGAACTGATATACGCCATGTGCAAGTTTTATTAATTGGGTATTCTAGTGGGTAGTCCGGAGATTCTATGGTGCCCTCCTTGTCAATAAACAAGTCACCTCCACACAGTACTGAAATGAAAATGTCACATTTATCTTTAAAACATTTTTCTATGATCTATCTACCTTCAAATTTTCCTTTAAAGCCGTGAAATCCCTTCGGGTACTTAGAAATGTATTTGATCAACATCCTACTAGATGTGGAAACAATGTTGATGAACGCGCCTCTGCCGCAGAATTTACCTAACAAGGTAGACTTATGCCAATACCCATCTCGGACTTCTATGTAATCAGTTTGGCAATTCTGTGATTTGTTTATGTCCATGTCCGTTAGATTTAATACAATTCTGTCCCCATGAGTAGCAGTAATTCTCCACTCACAAAATATTCCTTCTGAGGGTGGTTCTCTATCTACAAAAATTTCTGGACGAAAGTCTCCTGTACCAGACTGAAAAGTTTTTCCACAACCTAAAAATAATTTGTTTTTAGATTAGCATAAACATTTGATGAAAGTATACTTACTGGGACATTTATATAAAATGTTGGCTTGAATTATATCGCCTTCGCTTAATTTTACGCGTTGTCCAATCATGGGTGGATTTTCACCCTTGTAATTTATTGGAACTATTGTGTCCAAAAAACTTCCTTTGGCAAATGCGTTGTTGGCGTAGTGCATAATCGAGTTGTAGTCATAAGGTAAGCCTAAGTAGTTTACTTCAGTCTCTGGCAATTTATTAAAGTTATTATCGTATCCTTAAAATGATATGTATAAGTAATATATTTTGAAATATTAAAATAGGATTTACCATCAAAAATGTTGTCATTTAGAATTTGGACATGTTCATTTCGATCTGGTCTTGTGTGTTCGTGCCAAAACCCAATGGCGTGTCCCAATTCGTGAATAATGGTGCCAACTTTTCTGCAGTGTGGTGCTAGACTAACTGATTGAGCCCCTTGTCCTTTTTTACCCACAAATGAGCAACATCTAAAAACATCAAGTATAAGCATTAATAATTATTTGAAATATATTTTAATAAACTCACCCACACTCCCTTTCAGTAAATAAAATATAGTCGTCGTGTTCCTTAGGATTTCGCTCAACAAATCGAATGCAGGTGTAACTTTCCCAATGCCTCATTGCTTGCTTCATCAAAGCTATGTAGGATCCGTCAAATATATTATCGATTTCGTATGGTATAACTCCATATTCCCAAATCCGGGAGTCCAAAGATGTAACAGCTCTAAAATAATAAAATATAGTGCTCATCTGTATGAATAGATGACGGTGTTATATGTTTTCCAGAAAATGTCTGGAGCTTACATCACTGGGTTTTGTTTACCTTTTAACATTGCGTTTCAACTGGTACTTTTCATGATTAATTATGGGGATATCACCAATGAAGTATTCTGTAAAAAAATGTTTACGTAGTTATAACAAATATGTGGTAAGTTGGGAATTTTGCTTGTTATCGGTGAAGTACATGCATTAAACAATTTGTATTTAGAAAACATACATACTTACTTAATATTCATTCAAATTTTTGTTGTTATAAAAATAATTTATCAGAGAGCATTTCATTCATCTTTATTGATTAATAAAAGTTACAGTTATTTCAGATTTAATTAATATTTAATAATTATTTTAAAGAAATAAATGTTTGTCAATTGGCTAATTAATTGAACATGTTACAAACTCACAGACATACTATTAAAAACAAAAAGACCTAACCAAAGTAATAAATATAATTTGATAGATATGGAAATAATTAATACATTATTAAATGTATAATTGTTAAATGCACCCCATTTTAGCCAGCATTAAAAACAAGATTGTTTTCTTCGAAAGAACTTATCAAATACAGACGCAGATTAAATTAATTAAAACAAATGACTCAGCATAACAATTATTAAACCGCTTCCGATATTTCGTATTTCAACTTACAAAAATATAATAGACCTTTTGCTTACCTGCCTTGTCCGGATTAACGTACAAATCTTTCGATATTTTCCTAGGATAAACTGTGTTTAATAACTGTTCAATAGTGACGCGTTGCACTGACTGTGGTGCATTTATCACAACTTTGTATGATTCCACTATCATAAATGAGGCAAATAACAGATATAACGAAAACGCGGACAGCATGGTGCTAAACTTGTGTTTATCTCACGACCAGTCGATGTTTAGAAGGGAATACACCAATAATTTTCGAAACTGAATGATTTATATTAAAGCAGGTACTGTTTGAAATTTTCGCTGTTATTTATGTCAGGCATAATTTTGGTGTAGTTACGAATTAACTCTGTATACGAGTCTTTCTTCGAGAAGGTATTAATCTCATTTACATATATTTTAAACTCAAATCAGTTTAGAACTGTACCTGCAGTTAAAGGGAAAGACAAATATTAAAAATAAAAATTAAATAATATCCTTATGCTTACCCATATACCTGTAACGTATTTTTAAATAACACATGTTTTTCTGATACGCTACTTCAGCTTAATTTGCGATGAAATTGGGGACATTACGGGATTTAAATAAAAACAATTTATTGAATGTGACAAAAAATCTATATATTTGATATTTAAATTTTAATAAATTATCAATTAAAATTCATTCGATTTTAGAGGCATAAACAAATATACGATACCTCTTAAGTTTTACAATATCTATTAGTCTATAAATTAAATTACAAATATTACCTACTACCAATAAATAAATTAAATAAATTATTAAATAAATACATTAATTAAAACACAAAGTTTAATTGTAACATTAATCAATGACTTAAGCGTTCGTTTTATCATAGATAGAGGGATTCTAAGAGAATCATTGTCAAGAGTTTAACGGAAAAAAATCTCTAAACAATAGTATATAGAATCGATATTAGAGGCATAACAAATATGCCATGCCTCTAATATATTACCTGCTACTATCAAATAAATTAAATAAATTATAATAAATAAATAAATTATTAAATAAATAAATAAATTAATTAAATAATTATAACATTAATCAATGACTTAAGCGTTCCTTTGATCACAGATTAGAGAGATTCTAAGAGAATGATTGTCAAGAGTTTAATGCAAAACCCCTTTTACTATTTTATAAGTAGAATCACAATTTATTGGGACTTACATTACTTCCTTTCAAACATGCAAACACAAGTGGTGGGTACCTCGTATTCCGCATATTCAAATTCGTTTTTCTGATTGAAAGCCAACAACCGCACCACTGTGTAGTGTTGAACACACTTTGTCTCGCTATCCGCTATGTCAATCACATTATCAGGTTTTTCAGATCTAAAAATTGATACAAAATGTAAGCCAACGATATTATTTTAAATTACATTTAAATACTTACGCACAAGACTCGTATTGTACGCCTTGTTTGAAACCTTTGACGTTGACAATCCATTTTTTCTCAAGATTGTGTCCTTTTATGTACTGGGGGAAGAACGTTCTCTTTCTGGTCCGGCACACGTTGTTTAAAGACGTGTCCAACGATCTCAACATCCCCTTGTCGGATTCCGGTAGGGCACCAGGTTGTATCACCGTTCCGGCCAATTTTTTGTATTGCAAGGCCTTTCCTTGTCGTATGCTTTTCTGGATTTGGGCTGTGGGGTATTTGTCTGCCCTGTCGCACATGTTAAACTCGCACCTGGCATTGGGAGATTTATTGGTAATTTTGATTGGTTTCGGGCTTGGTGCACACATCACACACTAAAATTCAAATTGTAATTATTAACGAAACACTTTAGTCAACTAGCACTTACATTTGCGGTTGCTAACAAGACTAGTAATTTGCTATACTTCATTCCCTTAAAAATAATAGTTTTGTCTTGTAGTTATGGTATTCGAGTGATACATCATTTTAAGATAAATCTGTTATATACGGCTTTTTGTTTATTATACTTCTGACGTTTCACGTTTTACATACACCGTTTCCTTGAAACTTGTGTTGTAATACGTCAGCCTTTTAGTATGTACTCCGTACACTACTAGAGTGAATGTAGTATTAATTAATAATTTTATACTTATACATTTTTAACACAAAAGGATAGTGGTTCCACTCGGTCACACGAATCTGGAGAAGAAGTATCAAGTACCCAAGGGACTCGGTAGTACCGAGTCGATAATTGACCTCGTCCACATAGGCAATTATTTTCTTTACACATACATAATGATCATAAATATTTTAAGGTTCAGACAATTATTTTGTATTTTTTTTGTAACCAAAATACAAAATTGAAAATGTAGAAAAAAATACTTTGCATCCGATACTCGGATATAAAGTATCAGTATCAACTCGATACTGGAAAAACTAATCATTAAGTAGTTTCTGATTTTCATAAATGTTTTGTATTGTGATTCCCACTAATGTGCAAATATGTATTACTTTTAAGTAAGAAAATGTAACACATATATTTATACACATACATAATTTATATATTTCAAAAACAACACACAGCATGGGTCACCAAAAGCTTTTATATCTATTTATTTTATAATCGATTGAATAATCATATAATATTAATAAATAAACAATAGAAAATATATTAAAGTATACAATAAATTAATAAAATTTTTCCTAGTTAAGGTAATTAATTACATTAGGGTACCTTATACATTGCGCAATATTTTTGACGCATTCAAGTAACTCATAATTAGAAATTAGTCTTCTAGTTCTAAGAATGTGTATGGCTTAAAATAGAATTAAATTAAAAATTACTTACTAAAATAAATATGCTACAAGTGTTTCCACTAGCGCGTCACATGGAATAAATTTTCTGTTTGATGACGTAATCATTATGGGTCAATCCTCCAATATTTTTTTTATGAAATCATATTTTAATCATACTAATTACATAATTCATTGACAATTAAAAATAACTGTAACTGCAATAAAGATTAGTAATGCCAAAGAGATTTTGTAAATAAAGAAGGCAAACAAATCCAAATACAAACAATTTCGCAGAACCATGGATGTATGTTGGCGGATGTACATTTTCTACTAATGAATTTTACGTCATTTACAAAGTGGGTCTGACCACAAAAATCCCAAAAGGAAGATTAAGAAATAAAATTAAAAAAATCAATTATCATTTATTTGCACACATACAATTGTTCTATCTGAATCACTACACCTTTCTACCTAAAACAAATTAAGTGAATCACCTCTTACGTTCAAGTTTTATTATTGACAATAAAGTTTGAGTAACGATTAAACATAAAATTGTTAACCTAATGTAACTCTGTATAACAAGGAACTTATGACTAATGAGTTTTGCATACAATATTTCATATCACCTTTGATATATATATATATGTCAAATATATACCAGATTATCAGTTACCCATTTACTACTTGTCTTAGGTACTGTGCAGTAATAACCACTTATATATTAGAATCTTAAAGATATTTTAAGAAGCAATAATCTAATTATGGAATTATGGGTCTTTCTGCCATAAATAGACACATACAATACGAAAAGAATTTCATCCATCTGAATCTTGAAAGAGACAGCATGAACAATAGAGACAGTAAGTCTCTGTCATGCATGATGTCTCCCTCTAAATTCAGACGGGTCAAACGCTCTTCCTACTGTATACATAAATATACGTTTGAAAGTTATGATCTACTTGCCTCCAATACAGCTTAATTCCTAGTATTTTATTTAAATAACAAAATAAGATTTTTGAACACATAAGACATATTTTAAATGTTTATTAATATGTATACAATAAATAACTAATCAAATTAAGATTACAATAATATCAAAAAATTAAAGCACAATTGCAAACATGAGAATAATAAAAAATAGAAGCAAACTTAATTACAAATCACTATTTGAAATAAATCTGTTGCCTTCTGAGTGCTTCCCACTGTAACGATATTTACATTTGCCATAAGATCCTGAAAATTAAATAATTAGATTTTCCAACATATCATGAGTTATTATTATCCATTTACCTTTGTAATCATCAGGACGTCTGATATTTTTGGGCAAAGGTGTGAACGTGTCGAAAACGTCGCTATTTGAATTTTCATTTTCGTTGTTGAACGTCGGCCTTATAATTTTCATAAATTGACCACTTCGTCTAGCTTCTCTTCTTTCAGAATCCGTCACTTTCGTCGAGTCCAGAAATTTCAAATTAGGCAACTGATACAGCACATAGTACCTTAAAAGATAACGATATTGTTTGTTTTAATTATTGCAAATCAAAGTTTACCTGTATCTTTGGTAATCTTCTTCATCTGTGTCTATATTTGAGAGTTTATTTGGACATGCTTTATTTCCTAAAAGGCTGAGATAGTTTAGCACCGGAAGATTATGTCGAATTTTAATTAAAAGAGATTCTAAATCATAAATCTACAACAGAACATATTAATAAAATCATATTTACACCACCTTGCGTTACTTACGTTATTTTTATTTAAAGATAACGTGTGGAGGTATGGCAAGTAGGGTAATACTAAAGAATCAGAAAGTTGATTGTTGTCTAAAACTAAATCACGAAGCAAGGGAAAACCTTCGAGCCCTTTCAAGGACACTAATTCATTGTAACTCAAATCCAAGCTGTGCACTTTGGTACCATATAGCTTCACTATTGCTTCTGGTATTTTCTGGCACTTTTGTCCGCTGTAACACAACTAATAAAACACGCGTTAGAAATAAAAACTTTTAAAATTAGTGAATGGTTTGGGAAGACAATAAAAAAATAAACTTTCGTGGGGGTACCTTTTCCTGTTTTTGACCATCCACTTTATTCAGGTACATGGTGAAGTTAACATGAGAACGGTCACTTTTACATTTAAATGGATGCTTACTGGAATGCATATATATTGTTCTTGTTTCTAAGAGAATATCGTGATTATAGATTATTACCATCGCTGCTTGTTTTTCACTCATTTAACAATATGTGTTATTGTACGATAATTTTATTATTATTAGGCTTTGTTTTCGTATTATTTCATTAACCCAAGGGTCACACGTAACTCGCACTGTTATTGTGATTGATTTGTTTTTCTCTCATTCAGAAATCTGCAACGTTTCTATATTAAGTTTATCAAGATTTTTTACACACTTTTCATACACACCACCGATATGATGATTGATAATTTCAATATTGGCAACTTCTATATGTTAGACACGTGTATTTAGTGATGCGAAAGGAAAATCGCTTAATATAATTAGTTAAAGAAAAATAACCTTCAGCAAAATTGATTTCTATTTACTTGTATTACAATTTTATAACAAACATTTTTGGCAACCACCTAGTAGTAATAAAAAATAACATAAAAGACGCTCATTATTTTCTACATTATTAATTTAAACTATAACATACTGGTTACCATAGCAACGCATTTGAAAATTATCTAAGATTTAACTGAAGCAACTTCTAACTATTCGATATCAATTATTGTAAATTCCAATTTATTTATAAATTAAATAAACAAGCATTGGCCTTGATTTTGTTTATTAAGTTAAAATATTGCCTTTGACATATAATGGAACTGCTATAATACTACTAGGGTATCTTTAAATAAATCAATAATACTATAATACGAGTATTAATTGTACAAAAATATTTACGTTATTTATATACTTACACGATTATCAAAATAAGTTAACGCACTGGGCAACATGTCGTAATTATCCATAATCAATGAACCGTCTTTCACTTTAAACTGTATAACGAGTGCAAAAACACTGATAGAACAAGACCGATATTCGATACACCATCGAACATTATCCCTTTACTTGAAACCATCACATATTTTGTTACGGTTTCTGTTATTTATGCAACAAGAGCATGGAAATACTCATTCCTTGATAAGTTATAAATATAATTAAGATAACGTATCTACTGTTTGCTTAGGTTTGGTATTTTATATTTTAGATTAGTTTAGGTACACCTCTAGTATCCGTAATATGTAGGTAGGTACCTGCTAGTATTTGTTGAGTGTTGTTATTGCTTGAATTTATTGAAAACTACTTTACAAAATAAAATGTTTTTAATTTTACCTTATATGAATATGGTAAAGTGGATTTGATGCATAATATTTTGAGCTAAATTTAAATTACTGATACAGCGTATCAATAAGGTCGTCCTTTTTTAAAAACTGTAGAAATATATTTTTAAAAAACTAAAATGATATTTATTACACACTGCGGGAGTACCAACGGCATTATATTACAACAAACATATTATCAAAATAAATTTTAATAAACAATGTAATCTCCCGAATGAATTCAACAAAATTGCATCAACAACAACTAAACAAGTAATAAAACAAATATTACCAAATTCCTTGAGAAATTAATAAGATAAAATTAATTAAAAAAAAAAATAAATAAAAATTGGCAGTTATAGAGACTGCCGATGGAAGTGAAAACTTTTAGTATTAAAATTTGAAATTTCATAATGTTTCAATTAAAATTATCAACATCAATCTGGTTTTCACATTTAACATATTGACACTCCGAGCAACAATTATATACATGTTTATATGTTTTTTTATTATTCAAAACGGGCTGTACAAGATCATGGCAAAATATAAATACGATTCAATTGAAATAACAATTAATATACAATCATATTATTTATGTATACTATTTGTATTTACTTAAATTTCACTTATAAGATATACACAGCACTATACGTCAGCTGTATAGCTACAGATATACTGCTATAAGCATGTCTGTGACGCGAACCCATAAGATTCTCCCCTACCAAAAAGTGTCCAACGTGGCTAAAGAAGTTTTCACTTAAAAAAAAAACAGAATATTAATCCCTACATTTTTCGTCTTCGAATATCTTCAACTAAGGTTTTTGTTGCTCACCTTTCTTTTCTAAGACCAATAGTAACCTTATCTAAAATTTGTGGCTGGTTGTTTCGAGTGTGAATTTTTTGATTTTGAATATGGCACCATAGGAGTTCAGTTATGTTATGAATTTGCAACTCTAAATTTATAAATCTTGTACAGTGATGTCGGACATTGTCGTCTACAAAAAAGAAGTATGGTATAAAATTCTTAAGCAAATGGAATACTAATTCATAGTTTAAAATGAGCAACTTCGTGCTTGCATCTAAAGATATTTTACAATACACTGCCACATAATCACCTCCAAAAGCAATAATTGGAGCAACAAGAGAAAATTAAAAATGAACGAATTAAAAATGAAACCGAAGTTTACATAAATGCAAATATAAAAAAATTACAAATAAAAATTATAGAATTAAAAATTAGAAAAAGAATACTGTTTATTTAAATATATAAAAAGGAAAATAAATTTAATATACTGACCGTCTAGAGATAAATAATATTATTGGTCAATAGGTTTAAATCTATTCAATCTAGAAAACACTCACCTCAAAGACGCACACTTTAGTTGTATACTGCCAATATGTATAATGATCTTATCTTTCATAAATGGGTCAGTTGCTGCAAGTTGGTGTAATTTATCAACAAAGTTTATAAGTAATAAACTAATTGTTTGTAAGAGCGATTTATTTCATATTGTTGCTAATAACTGTCAAAATAAAGTTATGAAAAAATAAATTTTAAGGACATCAAATAAAAGAACAAAGAAAATTTGGTTACGAATTTATTCGTTTGTTATTCAATGCAGTATAAGAATCGAGATTCCTTTAAATCTTATCTGTATAAACAAAAATGTTTACATAAACATTACCTTATTAAATACACAAATAAGTACAGTTATTTAAATAAATACTACATGTCTAAACATCGCGAACTACCCTATAGATGTTTTCACCAAAACATACAAACCTCATGGGACTTATTGCTAATTTTCAAAATGAAAAGATAATCTGTGACTTAAAAGTCAAACTTTCACATGTATCAGTTCCGTGTTATTTCGAGATGGATTACTCAGTACGTTTCCTCTTCTTCTTCCGTGAATGTCTCTACGGCTTCGTAAACTATGCTGAAACCTTTGCTCACCAACGTGTCGTCCGAACGGAAACGAACAAGCAATCCTTCTTGGCTCGATGTAATATCATGCGGTTTCTAAAATAAACCCCATTATTACTTAAAGGATATTAACTAAATTGACCGTTATGACTTACATTAGTGCCGCAGAATTTTCCATAAGACAGCACACTAGAGTCTAACCCGTTGAATATCTCGACGAAATCGTAATTGCATTCTTTCTCATCTTCTAAATCGAATGTCAAGAATGAAAGTTGAACACTAAAACCATTTATTGCCTCAATCGTCCAATCGCAATCCGCTTTGTTTTCGTAATTTGCACTTCCAAATTTCGAATGGGAGTATATGTGTTTCTTTTCCAAAGTGGCTTGCAATTTTCCTCCACATACTGTTGCATGAGTCGCCCAAAAACCTAACATCAATCGATATATTTATTGCTTCACTCAAAATTCTTTACTCACCTTTCCTTTGAACAGAATTATCAGACCTAAAAGTCATATACAGCTGGTTCCCAGACGAAACAATCATTGGCGGCACTTTAGCCCCACAAAACCGCCCCAGAGAATTATCCTCCGGGGAACCACCATCGTAGAAGTCCACGTGGTCATAAGAACACTCCTGGTGTGATTCCACTTCAAAATTCAGGAACGCAAGTCTGATCCTGTGACCAGGGGTCGTGGTGAAGTGCCACACGCAATCCTTTCGTCCGGGATAATCCTCAGGATAATTGGGACTTCCAATTGTACCAAACGGGGAGATTATTTCGTGTTTGCAACCTCCTTCTTTACAGCTGCGTCCGTTTTCGTGTAGAGTGTAGCCGTTGTGACACGCACATTGGTAGGAACCCAAAGTGTTACGACACTCATGTTGGCATCCTCCATTGTCGCCAGCCGCACATTCGTCCATATCTAAATTTTAAAACGTATGTAATCAAACATTTAACGTTATAAGGTGAAATTTACCTGTGAAATATACAGCAGCGAAACCAGTCTTTTGTACGCTGTTGTCGGAACTGAATATTATCCTCATAACGTTTCCCTCAGATGTAATAATTGTGGGGATGCGAGAACCGCAGTATGATCCATGCACCTTCATTTTACCATCGGCCAATTTACTTTGAACTTCCACTCTGTCGTAATCACATTGTTGAGGCTGGGCATTGTTGCCTTCCAAATCAAAGTGAGTGAAATTCAAGGTTATGCGGTATTGAGGCGCAGATCTAATCTCCCAAATGCAATTTTTATTTAACGGATACAATTCGGGGAAGCTGGGAGAAGTGATGGTTCCATTGGTGTGGTTGAAGACTCCTCCACAGGCATCTTCGCATTTCTTTCCGTCAGAGTGTAGTTCGTATCCTATTCGGCAAGTACATTCGTAACTGCCCAATGTGTTAACACATTCTTGTTCGCAGCCATGATCAATGGACGAGCATTCATCGAATTCTTTCATAATGAGGGCGGAAAATCCGCCCTTTTGGACGGACCCATCAGATACAAATTTGACTAACAATTGATTGGACGACGAAATTATGTCTGTGGGGACTTTATATCCACAATGGACTTTCAAAATGGGACTTTCCAAGGAAAGACCGTCACGAATTTCCACATAATCGTAAACGCAGCTATCGTGATTTTCAACTTCAAAAGCTTGAAACTTTAGAGCTACTTGATGATATTCCGGCACAGTTATTCTCCAAATGCATTCTACGTTAGGATGGTATTCTTCAGGATAATTTGGTGACTCCAAATGACCTTTGGAGTCTATAAACAGGTCACCTCCACATACAGCTAAAATAATGAAATAATTATATATAATCGTATATGTACATATAATTGTTTACCTTCATAACTGGCAGTGAAGCCTTTGTGTCCTTTGGGATTTTTTGAAACATATGTCACCAACATTCTGCTGCCGGTAGAAGTAATGTGATTAAACTGTCCCGTTCCACAGAATAATCCTAATATTGGAGATTTGTGCCAGTACCCATCTCGAATTTCAATGTAGTCTGTTTTACAATTTGGAGATTTTTTTATGTCCAAGCCGGTGATGTTAAGAACGATTTTTTCTCCATGTGTAGCTGTTATACGCCATTCACAATGGATTCCTTCCGGTGGCGGATCTTTGTCGGTGTCAATGGGCGGAGAAAACACAGCTGAGCTTGTTTGGAATGTTCTCCCGCACTCTGCAACATTTATTATTAGGTTTTGTAACATTTTTAACCAAATTATAGAAAGTAATTGTAAAAAACAAGTAGAACCACCTTATACTTACTGGGACATTTGTAAAGTAGATTTGTTTGTGCAATGTCGCCCTGACTGAGACGAATTCTTTGACCGATTTCCGGCCGTTTTCTATCAGGAACATCGACAGGTTGAATTGTGTCCAAATAAGTTCCTTTAGAAAAAGTATTTCGAGCATAATGCATTATGGAATCATAATCGTAGGTCAAACCCAAAGAATTTACTTCATCCTCGCTCAATTTATTGAAATTGTATTCCTGTCCTGAAATAAATAATGTTGTGTATAATGTTAAGGGTAATGTAGTGGATTGGCTGTGACCTGTATATGAATTGCGTTATTTCCTGATACGAATTGGTCTCAAAACAATATCAATTTACTGCAGTACACTTTGCGGTGCATAATAAGTGGAGCATACGTGACGGTGACTAAACTATTCAGATTATTTCTCAACATAGGAAATGTATAAACACAATAAATTACTATTTAGTTAATTTCTATATCGGAAACCTTATTAAATCATATGACTTGTACAGCAGAAACTTGTAAAAGAATGAAAATACTGGTATATAAAGAAGTTCTTACCATTCATAATATTATCTCTTAAAATATCCACGTGTTTGTCTCTGTCAGGCCTTGTGTGTTCATGCCAGAAGCCCACTACGTGACCCAATTCGTGTACAACTATACCGAATTTATCGCAGTTTTTTCCTATACTAATCGCTTGTCCACCATTGCCTCTCTTCCCAACAAAGGAACAACAACTGCAAAACATTAAACAGATCACAATATAAACTTTTAACCGTACAGTTGCCTTACCCACAGGGTCTTTCCGTGAATGTAATATAGTCGACATGCTCATCTCTGTTCCTCTCCACAAATTTGACACAAGTGTAATTTTCCCAGTGTCTCATCGCTTGCTTAAAGAGCGCCTTGTGAAGGCCACTAAAATTACCATCGATTTCGTAGGGTATAACTCCGTAGTTCCAAATACGTTCCTTTCTGGCGGTGGCCGCTCTGGTTACTCTTCTGTTGAGAGGCTGGTTCAAGACGGGTATTTGAGATTTTTTCCTTTTTTGATCAAAGTTTGGCTCGAAGTCATGGACTGGCACCTCCTGTTCTTCGGATGTGTGTTTTTCTCTTGAACAAATAAAAAAAATTAAAATTTATAGATTTAGAATAACAGTTTTTAAATGATGGAATGTATATACCTGCGTCGACGGTTCCTCCTCTGATGCCTTTTTCTTCTGTTATAACTTTTCTTTTCCAAATTCTGTTTATGTCTCACTTTAACTTCTTCAGTTGTTCCTTCCATTATCTCACTTTCTGGTACAGTTATTGCCACATTTGACTGAGGTGATTGTAAGACATTTTGATGCTTAAAATTATCAATCTTGTTCAATGGTACAATGGTGGACAGTCCATCGATTGGATCATTGGGACTTCTGGAAGTTACCATGTGTAATCCGGAATGAGATTGTTTTGTCTTTTTTCTAAAGTAATCCGTTAGGCCCTCTTCTTCCACCTGCAGACCCTCTAGAACCTCCTGCTTGTATTTTTCAACCTCCTCTTGTAGATCAGTGTTCTTGTCTTTTGGTTTGGAGTATTGGACATCAGGCAAAGCTATATCACCCATGAATCCTCCTAGAACATTTTGGAAAAATTATTATTTTATTTATTATGATTATATGTTTTTAAATTAAAGTCCTATGATACAATAAATTATTAGGATCGTAGTAATTTTTTTATTTGTTAATATTTAATCAGATTAATTATATAATTTACATGATATTAAATTAAAAATTTCTGTTATGGAAATATAATTGTCGGTTGTGAACTAATACTATTGATATAATTATATCCAACAGGGAAATGAACCCTATATAATCTGATTTAGTTCAAACAAAGTGTTGAGCCTTTATAATGGAACATTAATTGTTATTATTCGATTACATTTAAACAATACACATGGATTTAACAAAATACATTTTGTGTCAGAATTTTGTTACATTATTGATAGTTTATTATAATATATGAAGTAATAAATTTAATCAACTACGATGAAATATGTGTTATAAAATTATTAAGTATTTTGTTCATTTAAATTAAATTCAAATTTTCGTCAGTTGTTTAAATTGAATTATTTATTGTTAAACCAACATATTATAATATATCATTTTAAATGAAAATAACCTTGTGCCTTATTTAAATTTTGACACAAGATTTGAATTAATTCAAACTACAACAAGAAATCATTCTTAAGATTTTTTATAATCTTAAAAAAAATCATGCAATTAAACATGGAAAATAATAGAAGTTAAAGTGATTACTGAAAAATAATTATAATAAAGATTTCAGTGTGAATCACCTCTGGAGGGTTGAATATTCTGGATGAGTCAAGTGGATATCAGTGCAGTAAGTCGACAAGTGCGGGATGAGTATCTCCCCGATGGCATTTCTAAGGTTATTGATTACAAAAAGCCCGCAGTTAACGAAGCCACCAGTTATTATCTGACAAGATGACAGAAACTTGTCTAAAACACTTTAACAAGGGTTTGATGCCCGGTCAATATGTTAATTAAACGCTACGTAGAACTTTCTGACACATTTCGTTCCACTGAAATTAATTAGACGGTCCATATGAAAATAATGCTGTAAATTGGTGTAGACGCATATCGCGTCAGAACTTTTGCTCCAAAGCCCTTTATATTGGTTTATTAATTAGGACAGCTTTAAGGTGGGTAAAATAATTAAATTGTTCGTTACTATACTTTTAAATGAGGTAATTGTTGACATATTACAGTTGAATTCTGTTTTAAATACAATGGACAAGCCCTGCTCTAATTAAAGTAATTAGAGCCTAACCCCCACAAATTAATCGATGAAACACTTGGATTAAATATCGTTGTTACGTATCAGAGCGAAAGACTGATGCATCATTATAATTAGGTCCTTAGGCAAGGTTCTTGTTTTTCGTGCGTATGTGGAACACATGCGGATCTGCGTGTTTAGAATGTTGCGGTAACGTCATCTTTCCCGATTGCTATACCCTTTGTGCTCCGAGGTATTTGACGTTCATTACTCGATTTAAAATATTTGTTTGAGTAATAATGGATTTTGTGTGCCTCCAGACATCGAATGCCAAACAATATAACAAAATCTGACTCACAAAAACAACAAGAGATTAAAACAAATAATAAAAGAAATGTTTACGTAAATAAACAGTCGTTAATTATAAGAGGATCGTTTCGTATCCATTAAAATTTAATTGTCGTATAAATGACGGTGATAGTCTGTAAAAAAGCCTAATTGAAAGCGACAACAATTTGTAGAGCTTAAAGCTACGTCATTCTGCATCAGCACTAATTCTACAAGTTTAATGACATGGTCCCGGTTAATGCGCCACTATAAGTCAACAGCTGAAAGGATTACAACCCTCCTTGAAAATTAAAAGAAAAAACCGTCTTCTCCCTGAATTATCACGTGTCGCCTATTTACTCTACTTCGCTTAAAGGTAAAACACCCTCATTTCTTGAACACTTGAATCATTTTACTATAAGCCAGACACGATTTTATTTTACAAAATGTAAAATGATTTTCTCAGGAATATAGAACGATCCAGTGATCTAACTTTGTTATCCACACTTGTACAGATGAGGACAAGAAGTGATTAGATTTTGAAGTGGATAATTTGAATTTCCTAAAATAAATAAATTTAAATATATTTTCAATATGTTTTATTTTGACCAGTAACATTATTAATTTTTTTGAAGTCATAGACAGTCACTATTTAATTTACTTTTTATATATTTAATAGAAAAAATCAAATAACATTCATTTTCTGGCAAAAGGTTTATTTTCCAAAAACGCATTTTCTGAATTTGAATACATTTTATTCGTTCATTTTTAATTCACTTATTGTTTAGCACTGTAAAATGTCACAAAGAAGACTTTTTTCTGAATAGCAGCTAAAATTGCAATTTTCTAACAGGGCAACCTGAGTCAACAAGAAGAAACCCAATTAAATAATACCAACATACGACATGGTGTGGGTTGAGATCGAGCTGTGAACAGAGGACCATTTTCTGATTATGAAATCTCACATTCTCTAAATCCAGTCTTCGTACAAACTTTAGAATCGCTGTCTATCTATCATCACATAAAGGTTGTATAAAGCTGGTGTTACAACCAAAGAATTTTCGACTCTCTTCGGGTTTGCACTTCTCTTAGAGAAAAATAGCGAGACATGGATCAAGAATTTATTCACTAATTTTAAGTGTACCAAGTAGAGTGAAAGCTGTTCGTAGAACAAGGGAACCGACAAAATATTAATTGGAAAAATGTAGGGATTAATTTTCTGTTTTTCTTTTAATTTTAATTAATTTAAATTTATTAATTTACCAATGATTATCGCGATATTAGTTTTATTACTAGTTTGAAAATTTTGTTCTTAATGTAATTATATTTAATTTATACAGGAGACAATTATGACATTACTCAGTTGCCCCTATGTTCTCCAGGCTGCAACCCAATTGAACACGTATGGAACCACCTTTAAAAACAAATTTGCACTCAAAGCCACCAGTCTCAAAATTTCTAATTCTCTTAATTTCTTCTAGAATTTATTCACTAATTTTTGAGTTGAATTTTGAGATAATTTAAATGTATTAACTTACCAATGAATATGATGAAATTTGTTTATTTCTAGTTTAAAAATTTTGTTCTTAATGTAATTTTGTTTAATTTATACAGGAGATTACATAGTTTAATGAAGCTTCTTTTAATAATAACTTTGTACCAATATAATGTCATTGGTGATGATTTACATAAGAAGGAAGGCTTCTTTCCCATCATTCGGAGTCTTTACTGAAGAATCCGGTCTTATGGACTTTTTTCTTATCGTCATAAGATTAGCTGAGGATTGGACTGTTTCGTGTCAGTGACTTAGTTGTGAATGATGAATAAATATATTGACAAGTATGATTGTTCGATACGTGTCAGATTGCACTGTGAAGAAAAACAATTTTTTTTTTGTAAAGTGATCTGTAATTAGAGGTAATTTTATATCTGATACAGGGAACCGTATATGCTTATTTGCTTTGAAATCCACGAGTTAAAGCTCGTTATAAATTTATTGCCATATCCAACAAAGTTTCCAGACTTAATACCAATTGAACACCTGTGAGACATCATAGATGAATCTTCCAAAAATTTTTTTGATGCACCTTCAGCATCAATAAAAGGTGGCATAGAATGAGATTGACCATTTCATTATATCAATGCCAAGGTAAGTCCAACTAATTATTATTTTAAAAAATTATACTGATCAATTTACACTGTTCCAAAAAATTAACATCCTCGTACATTACTTTTAAAAAGTATATAAACGTTTTAACAAGATGTTTGTTATTTGAAATATACCGATCATAGTAAATTAATACAATAGATTTAACTATCACCGCAACGTACCGTTTCGTTAGAACTCATTTATCATCTCCATTTCCTTCTTTAAGTTTCACATATTGTCAATATGTAACGCCATTCTAGAAATTTAACTCGCGATGAGTGTGACTAAGCAGTTTTTTTAGTGGAAGAATAAACGAAAGGTTTGGTGTATCCCATACAACCGTTTCCTGTATGTCACAAAGGTACTATAACATATATCAAAATTTTGAAATGAAATCTTACCACTAGATATATTCTGTCAGTGAGTATATTTTCATTTCAAAAATAAAAACATCGCAAATGCCTAAATTAACATCGTCCAATTAAAACGAAATAAAACAGTCGCCCAATAAAAAATTTAACACAACAATCCGCCCTTTTTAAGTCCGTCACTCGATACATTTACGGTATCAGGGTAACAAATGTGGCGATTTTAGTTTGACAAGCGACGCTGTGAATGAGATTTCGCCAGATATAAACATGGCATCGGTCGGATTTATTTTCTATTGAAACAATTTCAGTTTATGGGGTAATTTATTACTTTGTTACACTCGCTCGAATGTCGTCCGTTTCATTGGTTTTGTTTGAGGACTTTCGAATTTATGTATCGCATAACTTTAGCAAAGCACCGAGTTTTCAACGGAACGCGATGTCGACTCCTTGTTTATCATCGATAATTTTGTCATAACTCGACTGGTGTTATTGAATTGAAATTTTCCGGCGCATCCGCCAAAATCTTAATTCGCAGACTCCGAATGGAACATAACTCGATTCCGGTCTGTTTATTTCTCGCAATGGGGTTTGTAGGTGAAGGTATTTTTAGCTTCCAGACACATGAAAGGATCGTCGGAAAAAGGTGGCGAAGCGTATCGCAACCGTTCAGATTTTAAAAGCGCTGAAACGCGACAAGCCAAAGTATGAGGCAAAACAGAACAGACAAGTTGTCTGATGCGAACAACAGCTGTTATCTCCTCAAGTGCCATTCTTCCATACGGTGTGACGTCGCCGGTATCAGTGGAAGGTCTCACGGGTCACCAATCACAGATAAACTCAGATCAAGGACGGCCATTCATTTTATTACACCTATACAAACCTAATGTCGTCAAAATAGCAAAAATCAACTTGATAAATTATTTTTTTTATTTCACATGCAGAAACTTTGTCATAATACAAATATTGCTTAAAAAATTATAATAATAAATATATTTTCTCGTTTTAGGTTTTTAATCTGACTAAACAATATTATAATGCAAAATATTGTGAACATAAAATCTGAAATTACTTAATTTTCTTATATAATTCTTTATTTTTTAGATATATTTTTAAATAGTTTCAAAATTTTTAATATCTAGTTAATTATTTAGTTTTTTAGTCTTTTTAGATTTTTATTTAGATTTTCAAAATTTACTTAGATATTTTAATTATAAATTTGCATTTTCTTTAATTTTATGCCTCTCTTTGTTGATCGACTTTAAATCCTGTTTGTGACTTTTTTTATATTTTTTAGTTGTTTCTGATTATATTAATGAAATGTAATTTTATTAAATTCAATTAATTATTGTTAATTTTATAATTACATCAATATATACAAATTTGTATTATTATTTATTTTCAACAACATATAAAATATTATATATTTTTATATACATAATTATATAATTGCTTCTTCTTTAGTTTGTTGTTGATATTTCAAACTATTATTTCTAATTATCTTAATTGTTTAGACAGTCTTATTAAACAAAAAGTTTAAATTTGTCTTTAAAAATAAAGTTAATATAAACTTTGGATTATATTTTATCTACGAAATTAAAAATGTTTTATTGTTTCTAAAATTCTTATTGATTTTATAATTATATAAATATGTATATACAATTTTTTAAATTTTAATCATATATTTGTTATGTCTATTTACTACTTGTTGTTAATATTTCAAATTATTATTTTTAATTATCTTAATTGTTTAGACAGACTCATTAAATAAAAAGTTTAAGTTTGTCTTTAAAAAGAAAGTTAATATAAACTTTGGATTATATTTTATCTATGAAATTAAAAATGAACATTAATTTTAATAATGACAAATTATAATTTGACAAAAAATCTAATCTAATAACTACACATTGATGGACTAAAAAACTAAAAACCTTTATCAAAATTAGATATTAACTTTAAATAACTCATAAAAAACTTTATATTAAGTTGTTATAATAGTTTTTTAAATTATGGTATAATTAATATAACATATTAATTATTTTGATTGATTATTACTTTATTTGAACTGTGTCAAGGAACAGATATGCTGTTGATATCTGTCGATTAAAAGTTTAAATCGTAATTCAATATTAACAATGTTATATCCAGTTTATACAAACTGATAAATATAACTATTTTTCCATTGCATATTTTTAGAATATTCTCTACCAATAGCGGTTTACATAAATCTTTGTTTGCATATTTGATATAATTCGCTACAAAATCAACCGAATGTAAACACAGATTAATTATAACATCAAAATTACTCGTTGCCGGCAAAATAATAACAGCAAATATAATAATTATCTCTCTCTCTTCTTATTAACAGACTTTTATCTTTACATCATATTTGTGTTTTTTGTATGTTTAGCTGTTTTTATTGTATTGTGTTTATTATTGTAATTTAAATTATGAATAAAATTTAATTTCAATATTTTCTGGTACATAATTTTTAATATATATGGACAATTTTTGTTCACAATTTCAATTTTAGTTGTTTTCAAGTGTCCTATCGATATATTCAAAATGATGAAGGTAACGACCATGGTAGACGCCCAAACTAAAATATATGTGAGTTTGTGTAGTTTGAAAAAGAATGCGCGCCACCCCTTGTCGTCTAGACACCCGACTGTTGCTAATTTATCATTTTCGTTCGAAAATGGAAACTAATTTTAATGAGCATTTCAGATCATTAAACGCCGTACTCCTGCTGACAGTTAACAAAATATGAGATTTATTTCATTTTTTTTGTTGAACATACACAAACATTAATTACGTTTTAATGAAAACTTTATCTGACAAATTTATGTTTGACTGGACACGCTTATCGGTTACAGTTTACATTTCATCCGCTTAATGAATTGTCAATTGTGTTTACGGGGTCGTGAATTTGGAATTCGTATTTAACCCGCCCGAAAACGGTTTTCATTAATTGTAACATGTACAAAAATGCGGAAGAGTAAAATAATCCTTTTTTAATAATCAATCATTTACCTGCTTTACAGGGATCCATATCGATGTCATTGGAGACATTGTAGGGAAAAACGGTGTTGAGCAGCTCATCAACGGTGTATTTGTTATAGCGTTTTGTCCTTGTGCCGTCACCATCACCAGACACAAAACCATTCACCACGATCACCACGACAAAAACGAACAGTAGGCCGAGATTCGGGAGCGTTTTTAGGTGCCGCATGCTGGACCTGTACCCGTCTCCGCTATCACTGGACTCGCCGCTCAAAACCGCACAAATTACTTTGATACTGGCCCCGTTATCGATATTTTACATAGTTTTTTTCTTAGTTCGAAAACAGAAGACACCGCACGCGTTTCTAAACTGTGCCCGATAGAGTGAATGACTATGTTTACAAAGGCACTATCAGTAATGTTTATTAGTTTGGGCAAAGATCAGTTCGAAGAAGCGTGGTTGAAGCATTTCCTCTGCAATCGGTTTCCTGAAAATTTACAATCGTAAACTTAGTCATTATTTTGTAATTACAATGGGATACAATTGTATCAATAATTGGTAAGATTTCATATTACTGAGATGTTCCTCTATACTCCTGGTATTTTTTGTGGTTTCTCTATCTACTGTATTTATGTTTCTATGTTTACTTTCTTATCTTCTAACTTCTGGAACTGTTATTAATATTATATTCTTTTATGTTGTAAGTAATATAAATTCCTATTATTATTCATTTTTCAAAGATTATAAATGCATTAGGACTACAGTCAATATTTTGCTGTGTTTTTAATTCATTAATTATAATAATTATTTAGGGATTACATTTAAAATTAGATATAATAAATAATATATGTAATCAAAAGTGAAAATTCAGAAATATTTCATATGAATATTCATATTACCTTAATTTATATTTTGGGACAGTTGTAATCAATTTATTTGAAAGAAGTTTAATTAACTAAAAATATCTATACCTACCAATATGTTTCATTTTGACTTCAGAAATGTATATATTCTTCGGTTAATATTGTGAAACCATTAAACAAATATTTATAAATAATACGATTATTTGAAGAATGATATAACTAAATTTCAATTTATATTTTATAATATTCATTAGTTAATTTAAGTTAATATTTAAATATTTAATTATCAGAATTAGAAATATTTGTTTAATATTTTTACAATACTAAACGAAAAAAATATATACATAGATTATTATATACTGTGTGGCCCATTTGATAGCAGGTCGCTCTCATAAAATTTGTATTTTTTGTTCCATTTTCACAAACTTTTTTCAGAAATGAATATGTTCTTTGGTTAATATTGTGAAATCATTAATCAAATATTTATAAATAATTCAATGATTATAAGAATAATAAAATTAAATCTCAATTTATATTTTATAATATTTTGTAATTAATTTAAGTTAATATTTAAATATTTAATTATCAAAATTATAAATTAATAATTAATATTTTCACAATACTAAACGAAAAAAATATATACATAGATTATTATATACAGTGTGGCCCATTTCAAACCAGGACACAAAATTTTTTTCAGAAATGTATATGTTCTTCAATTAATATTGTGAAACCATTATACAAATACCATTATTATAAGAATAATAAAATTAAATTTCAATTTATATTTTATAATATTCATTAATTAATTTAAGTTAATATTTAAATTTTTAATTATCTAAATTATAAATATTTGTTTAATATTGGCCCAATATTGGTGTGGCCCATTTGAAAGCAGGACATTCTCATAAAATTTATATTCTTTTTGTCCTATTTTCATAAACTTATTTTTCTATTGTAAAGCATTAAAAAATACCACGTTTTTTAGACCAAAACCAAAATCTATCGGGTAATTTTTAGGAATGGAAATTGAAAAAATCATATTAGCAAATTTTTATAGTAAATCTAACTACGCCATTGGATTAAGCCCTAAAATAAGTATGTACTAAATTTCACAAAAAATATCATAATTCTATGAAAAAATAAAATCGTATTTTTCTTAAGAATTTATTTTTTTTAATTAAGTAGTTCATGGGATAAACTCAAAAACAGCACAAATTATTTTTAAGAAATATTGAAATATTAACAAATTATACTAACTTAAACTAAAAATAAATTATGTGCAGAATTACCCCAAAAGAATTGAGAAACGAAAAAGATAATAATAAATAACAAATATATTGAATTGAACAATGGTTTGATGTAAAGTATAGTATTATTATAATAATAAAATTTGTGCAATTTTTGCAGTTTATCCCATAAACTCCTTGATTAGAACATAAATTCACAAGACACAAGAATTTTTTAATTTTTTCACAGGCATGCATAATTTTTTTTTTTTAAATTTGATATATAGCTATTTTTCCATGTAAGTGTTGATTTTGTAAAAAAAAACATAGTACATTTACATGCTTTACAATTGAAAAAATTTTGTCAAAATCGGACATACAAATTGTAAGGGGGAGTCACGCTTTGAAATGGACCACACTGTATGTATATACATAGAAAAAATATTAATTACTAAATCATAAATCGAGGTCAAATCAATTTTATTATTTGTTTATTGTTTTCACAATATTAACAGAAAAAAATACATACATAAAGAACATATAAAATATTATTAATTACTAAATCATAATTTAAAATGAAACCACAAATTCTAAATTATTATTTAAAATTAAAATATAATTAATATATAATTAAATATATAAAAATTGATTGAGCTGATAAAAGCTGATTGAGCTTAAGTTGGGAGTAAAACTGAGTCAATCGAATACTTCCAAAATGATTCAATTTTTTCATATTGTAATAAATACACTATTTGGTATAATTTTGAATATTAATAGAATAATGTTTAAGTCCATTTATATAATATTAAATGATATTAATATCATTTTTTATTTTATTTTTAAAGTGTACCATAAAAATTATAAAATCAAAGTAAACTATTTCAAATAAATAACAAAAATCATTAATTAATGATAATTATTATATTTTATCAAAATATTAATTAGTTACGATTACAAATTTACAATTAATTTCATTATTTTTACATATTTGTTTAATGTTTTATGGGCATTAATTGGTAAAATACGTACATGAATTATTATATCCTTAAAAAAATATATTGATATAAAAATTAACTAAAAATTCTCACCTACATTATTTTATTGTAGTATTCTATGCATTAATTAAAATATTAACGATACGAGGATTTAATTAAAGAATGATCGATCGGTATAAATCAAAATAATTCAGTGGATGTCTCGAACCTGGTTTATTATTGCTCATTAAAATTCCTTTAAGCCTTTGTCTTCCACAAGTTTCCAATACGCATTGTTTAGGCGCCGTTTAAAAAAAGCGAGGCCTTTTAAGTCGATCGAATCCAGTGTACACAACGCTCCTATAGATAATGTTTGAAAGCCAGACTGACATACCTTCCATGCTGAAAATTCATTACATGCAGATTCCTTTGCGTAATAATGAACGTAATGAAGCTAGCCTTTTTAACGGGGCAAAAGGCAAGAAGCCCGATGGATTTCTAAAATGTTTTCCTTTGCTATGCAACGATTCGAATTGGAATCTTTCGACCCAGATCGTCGTTGCATACATATGTTTTGCTAGTTTGGTCGCTATCGTCGTGGAACTGCGATGACAACAATTGCAGTAATCGAACGAAGTGATTTGCTGAAAAGATGCACTCGCGATAATTTAAAAGACCACTTAACCTTAACGGGGTATCAGTGGGGTTTATCAGCACACACATGTTGTTTGGAATGATTAATGCATACGTAATTGCAAATTAATTAGCCGAATATGCGTTTGATGTTTCGGTTGAATTCGAAATCAATGATCTGTTTTATCGAAATTTGTTTTATGCCCGAAACAGACTAAAGAGAAAACCGCCGATTATTTTCATCCATGAGTTAATTGCACATTGATTATGTATATGTCGAATCAGAATTTCGTTTATAATTGACGATTTGTTACCAAACAAGTTTAAAAATGATTATACAGTCAATGGAATTGTGAAGTTTTCTTATTGTTTTGCTTCTTTCTTTCTTTGTTTTGTCACGATCGATTCGTGATTGTCGGTGCACCTGCAGGCAGGGTTCTTTGGTGTGGTACTACAATTAGAACCCATGTAATGACGACGCTAAATTTCTCACGTGCTTTTAATAACTTAATTACAAACTAGTGGTGTTGATGAAATTTTAATGTTATTTCACACTTCGATACATAACCGGTCGAGATTCAATTACTTATGAACAAATCAACATCAAAATATTTCAGACATCTCCTACGTTATATATATATATATATATATATATATATATATATTTGTATATATATATGGTGGATTCAAATAAAATTTGGGCATATCTAATATTCTTAAAAAATAGGATAATTTGTGCTATTTTTTACAATTTGTCCCACTACTACTTGATTAAAACATAAATTCACAAAAATACAATTTTTAATTCTTTCACAGAATTAACAATAAGCATATTTTTTATGAAATTTGATATTTACCTATTTCAGGGGTGTTTAACCCATAATATATTTTCAATTTTATTATTATAAAAGTTTAATTTATGATTTATTGCTCAGTTTTAACATAATATCTAAGTAAGTAGTATCATTCAGTAGGAATATATAAATAAATTATTTAAATAACATATTATTTATTAATATATTAATACATGTTTCTGAAATTTATTAGAAAAAGAATGCTAGTATAGTTTAAACTCAGAAATACATAAATATAATCAAAAGTATTCCTCATTATTATAATTTATATGTTGAATATTAACTAATTATAAATAATTATTTTAATAAAAATATAATTTTTACGGTACATACATTTTTATAGTACATTATATCATTTAATATTATAGATATCGACTTAAAAATTATTATACTACTATTCAAAATTTTACCAAATAGGGTATTAAACAATTTGAAAAAATTAAATAATTTTGAAAGTATTCGACTGACTCAATTGGGAGTAATTAAGCTCAATCAGCTTTTACTAATATATAATTTTAATTAATTTTATTCCAAAATTTTAAAAATAATGTTTCTCTATATATTTGACGGTTTGGTAATAAAATAATTTTGAAATGAATTTCTTATATTATTGTATTATATACATTTATCTATTATATCATTTTTCTTTTAAGCTTTTTGCAAATGATTATTATTATGTCAAAAGACAAAGGAAACAAAAGAAATAAATCAAATAGACATTTTATATATTTAATTATTAAAACTAACTAATTAATATTTTAATTATAAACAATAATTTAGAATTTCTTGTTTCATTGTAAATTATGAATAATAAAATAATTAATAATAAATCTTTCTCAGTTAATATTGTGAAAACAGTAAACAAATAATAAAATTAGTTTAATTAATTAATTATTTAATATAATTAATTAATTCAAGTATACAATAATTGTTAGAACCAAAACTTAACTAATTATTATAATTTTGTATTATTTAAAGTAGTTCACCTTGATTAATGATTAAGTAATTAATAATATTTTTTATATATACATACAGTGTGGCCCATTTGAAAGCGTATACCAATTATGTATATACAATTTGTATATCCGATTTTGACCAACTTTTTTTTGCTCAAAATCAAAACGTACATAGAAAATTTGTATGTATAAAAATTGAAGAAATCATACTACCAACTTTTTTATAATAAATGTAACTTCATTACTGGATTAGACACCCTTGAAATAGGTTTACATAAAAATTTATGCATATTGTTAATTCTATGAAAGAATTAAAAATTGTATTCTTGTGAATTTATGTTTTAATCAAGTAGTTTAAGGTATAAATTGCAAAAAATGGTACAACTTATATTTTTTAAGAATATTGGAATATTATAATACTATACTTATACTAAGACTTTTAATACCACGAACATACCAAAATTTGTTTAAGTTTAAGAGTATTATTTTAAGTTTAGTTTAAGTTAGTATAATTTGTTAATATTTCAATATTGTTTAAAAATAATTTGTCCTATTTTTGAATTTATTCCGTAAACTATTTAATTAAAAAAATAAATTCTTAAGAAGAATACGATTTTATTTTTCCATAGAATTATGATAATCCTACATATTTTTTTTTTATAAAATTTAGTACATACTCATTTTAGGGCTTAATCCAATGGCGTAGTTAAATTTACTATAAAAATTTGCTAGTATGGTTTCTTTAATTTCCATGCCTAAAAATTACCCGGTGGGTTTTGGTTTTGGGCTAAAAAAACGTGGTATTTTTTCTCTAAGTACATATTTTGATGCTTTACAATTGAAAAATAAGTTTGGTAAAATAGGACAAAAAATATAAATTTTATGAGAGTGTCTTGCTTTCAAATGGGCCGAGCTGTATGTAATAATCTATGTATATATTTTTTCGATTAGTATTGTGAAAATAGTAAGTAAATATTTATAATTTTGATAATTAAATATATACAATATAAATTATTACCTATAAAAATAACAACAAATTATAAAAAAGAATAAAAAAATATTTTCTTTACTTATTTCATAAAAATACCAAATTATTATAAAATATTTTATTTAAATATTTTTACAACTGTTAAAATATTTATTAGTTTTGCTTTTTATTTAAATTTATATATTGTTATAATAACATAGTGTATACTAGACACTAAAAATAAAATATTGAAAATATACAAAAATTACAAAAAATTATAAGCATGAGCAAGAAGTTTTAATATATTAATCAAATATTTAATACAGTATTTATTAGTTATGCTTTCTAATTAACTTTTTATACTAAATTTATTCGTAAAATACTGTGGTATTCATACCAAATATGATAAATAAATAAAATATTAAAATATAACTATGTGCATTCACCTTTTTTTAGAAAAAAGAAACGCATGCATCAAATTTTAAAAAATATCAAATTTGAACAAAAAAGGAAGCACAAATTGATACGTGTAAAACAACGTGCATGATAAAAAAATAAACAAAGAAGACGTTGAGCGAACGTAACAGATAGTCGAAGTCACTCTTAAATAACATGAAGGGAGGACTTACACGTGTGTGCACTGTTCGCGTAAACGTTCCAGAGAGACCGCGTGTCCACAGTGAACTGTGCGGTGTCGCACCACGCTCTACGCTCGCCGATTTCGGACTGGCTGGTGCATGGTGGCTGATAGCGGGCAGGACCCTCTTCTCCTATTGGGGATGGGCGTCTATTTGTCAACAATTCCAGACTGGGGCTGGTGCGAATCCCGACAGGTATCTCTATGGGGGAGATGCCGAGATTACTACTTAATTAGGGATTAACTGCACTCGCGACTTGTCAGCCAGCAAGGGGAAACCGGGATTTTAATTAATCCTACCTGAACGATCCGATGTGAAGTCGACCGAAAGATTATACGTTACATCTAATGATTTATTTATTTTTTTATTACTGGAACCTTCAAATTCTTACGAGATTTGCTTATAATGTCGACTGAATTAAAATATTTAAAGCTTCTTGACTTATTAGGATGATTATTTCCAAATTGTATAAGCAAAGTAATGGTACAGTTTAACATATGAGGGTATATTTGTCAATAAATCCTAGCTCATTGAACAAAGCAGAGTGGATATGAGGGAATGACTAAGATTACTATGTAAGAAGAGATTAACTGCACTCGCAACTTGCGAGGGTTAGCACTTTCGATTTTAATTAATGTCACGGTGGTATTACCACCTGAATAATTTAGGCTGAAACTAATTGAAATTAGCATCATATTACACAGTGATAACTGGAAACTTCTTTTGCAATGTTTTGTTGAGTACGAAACATACAGTACAAGGGTTAGGGGTTATCTGAAAAGAGTTTAATAATTATAAAACAAAATTTAAATATTCGTAATAAGTACTAAATATCTAAAAGTAATTAATGTTTTAATTATTCAATAATATTTATTTAAATATATTAATGATTGAATTAGTATGATAAATATTAAAATATTTATCTCGTAATATTTTAATATTTATTATATGCAACCAAAACTACAAATATATATTAATATATAACTAAATAAAAATTTAAAATATTTCGCGGTATTTAAATAACATGTGGATTTATTTTTATGTCAACGGAACAATAAAATAATTGTGGGAATTTATAAAAATCACACGCATAGGTTTAATGAATATGGCGAAAACGTGTTTCAATATTTTACAACCTCATATGAATAGTTAAAATCCGTGCAACGCCAACATATAGAGAAATATTTGCATTAATAGATTGAATATTCTTTTGTATAAGCAATTAATTTTCATGTATAATTTTATAATTATGCTAAAAGCAATAGATCAATATTTAAATAGCATTTTCATGCTTCATAGAGTATAGGAACTTATACTGCAGTACCAATATATTCAGTGAATACAATCTCGGGATATTTCAACACAAATTCCATGACATGTACGGTATCGAATATGTGCACAACAAACTTTACAATTCTGCTTATTTACTAAAATATATTTATCAAATGCTCCATTTCAGTTAGCGACTGAAACAATTTTGTACAAACTAGGTAAATCAATATTACCTCAGAGACGGAGAGTATATACTTTTTAATTAATTTGTTTAACTCGTTTTTCGTAATAAAAAGTTGTTTCAAATAAATTTATTTATATTATATTGTCAAACAAAAATTATTGAAATTTATTAGTTTAAATATCAATATTAGTTATCTGGAATGCTCCTTCTTTTAATAATATCTGTATATGTTTTTGCCGATAGCTTCGCAGTCCTAGTCCTATTTGGACTATTAAAATCAACATGATATATTCCAAATTTAACTCTGAAATAAAATTTAAATAAACAATTTAAACTAAATATAATCAAAATAAATTACGTATAGCCTGCACGCCACTCCATATTGTCCATTATACTCCAAACAGTAAAACCTTTAACATTACAACCATCAATTGTTACAGCTTGAACAGCTGCCGCTGCGTAAGTCTAAAACGCAAAAATATAAAAATAATCAATTTATTAATGTTGAAAATGTACTTTAATATAAGTAGCCCTGTCAACATCATTCATGTTGCCACCATCTGGATAACCTGTTTCAGTGATGTAAACCAAAGGATTGTCATATTCCTTCTTAACCCAATTAAGTAACTTTCTCAAACCCCACGGAACAATGGTCGGAGAGGGTTTCCAGTTAGGATCCTTCTCCATTGCTGTGCCTAAAATATATCACACTTTTAAAGTTTTATATTATATTAAAGAAATGATGTGATTATGTCACTAATTTATTTTGTTTGTAAATTTTGTATTGAACAATAATTCTTGATACCTTTGTCTTTATTATAAGATGTTGGTGCATCAACTGGATATTCATGATTGCTGACTAACCAGGTGTGGTAGTGATTCAAACCCAAAAAATCGGCAGTTCCTCTAATAAACTTGATATCCTTTTTATACAAAGGTACTAGTCTTGATTCGGAAAAATTTTCAACCTTGCTTATACTACCAATTCTAGATTTCATCACTAATGGATAATCTCCATTTTTTGTAAATATGGGATTCATCCACCAGCCCAACTAAAACTTACTCAGTTAACTATTGACATATCCATTAAAAACATACTCACTCCCATTTGCATTTCTCTTTCGGCTGCAGCAATATCAACACTTGAGTTTGTTTTAGGTTCAGCCCAAATAGAATCTATAGTTATACCAACTTTGCCTAAAAACACAACATAACATTACCTACTCTAACATGTCGTCCGCAAAATACCTTTTTGTTCTGATCTGTATTTACTATTGTACAAATGATAGATACGGGCGTGGGCCAACAAAATACTTTTTCCACATAAATAATCCCCAATTCCAGGCGACTTTACATCTGGAGCACCGTCGGAATTTCCATAAACCCCTTCACAAATGCTCGCAGGCTCGTTTATGGTAATCCACTTCTTGACTCTGTCTCCGAAATTATCGAAAACCACTCTAGCGAAGTCTTCTAAGTAAACAGCCGTTTGCGCATTCGTCCATCCGCCCAGATCTTGAATGGGTTGAGGTAAATCCCAGTGATAAATCGTCACCATTGGTTCGATGTTGTTTTTGAGAAGTTCGTTAATAAGATCATTGTAGTAACGAAGGCCATCAGGGTTGATTTTGTTAGTAAAACCTGTTGGTAGGATTCTAGACCAAGATAAGGAGAAACGATAGAAGTCGACGCCTACTTTTTTCAGTATTTGAACGTCTTCTTTCCATTTGTTGTAGGAGTCGCAAGATATATCGCCGGTGGAATGATCTGTGATTAGTTCGGGGTGCGTGTGAGTTAGACGGTCCCAAATGTTTTCACCTTTACCTAAAAAGTTCCATACATACATATAAGGCGATATTAAGCATTTACTATAGTTTTTTATTTTATTGTTACCAATGACTCAACAAACGTCTAAAAAATGAAAAACATTTCTTACCACTTGCATTCCAACCGCCTTCGACCTGATAAGAGGCAGTCGCAGTTCCAAATTTAAAATCAACCGGCACTTTTATACCCTCGACAAGTACAACACCCCACATCAGTAATACTACATGCAAATATTTTTGCGACATCTCTATTAAATCTCCTTTGGCGACCATTAATTTTACCAGCTACTGGAGGAAGTTGTTCTCTGTTATCAGAAGAAGGATGAACACTAACAGGTTCGGCCTCGAGTATTTATTTAAATCGTTTAAGCGTTCTGGAAATTGTAGTTCATCTGTCACTTCTACCAATATATAAATAAATATGCTATTCAATTTTAGGGGATTCCCTAGTTTCAACAGTTAATAAAATTAGGATTTTTTAAGTTCTATACCATTAAATCGACTTTTAATCACGTGTATATTAAAATTATAATCTTGCCATGGATAACCCTTTACCCCGAACAAATCGAAAACAACGCAAACGATTAAAGATTAAATCTGTCAGTATTAAATGCAAAAAGGTCAGTATGGGGTTAGTTCAGTAACCTGGACGTAATATATTTATTGTCCAAACTTTATCTTTTTCATAAATCACCGAGCTCACACTCCATACACCGGCCATTTGAGCCGGTAAATTATTTTATACTGCATGCTCTATCGGCGATAGTGCAGCTGTATCTAATAACTAGAGACATGGCTACACATCAACATATTGTTTTTGTTCAAAACATTAAATAATACAATTAGTTAACAGCAATAAAAGATTTGATACTATTTAAAAACAATTTATTATTGGTAATCTTGCAGAATTCGCAACTTTAAGGAATATTTTCTGGCGCGTGTGTCGTGAGATTCTTGAACAGTGCAGTGTTGTCGCTTTGTAACGATTAAAATATTCGCATTGTTCTTTGTAAAAGTTTTGTGTTCTTTGTGACTTAATTATTGTTAAAATAGTATATTAATTTTTTTTAGTAAGTATATTCTTTCTTCTAATTTGATGATTACTGCTCATTAATTAAAATATTTTACAGTACACGTTATATTCTCGTGGTGTTTCTAAAAACAATGTATTATTTTATTCTTCTGGTAATTACATTCTTAATGATCATTTAATATATACTTTATACATTATTTTCATTTTTAAAACATTATATTTTCATGTCTTTGGTAAGATTAAGTTATTTTACTTTATAGATTATTTGGATGGTTTATTTCTAAAAAATTACATTTTTTTATTACCACTATTTTTTGATACAATCTTAATTTATTTTACTATATAGATAATCTAATAGTATTGTATTTATTTAAAAATGTATTTTTATTCTTTTTTAACTTACTATTTTAACATACCATATATTCGACTTATTTTTTAAAAAAATATTCCCCTTTATAAATGTACCAAATTATTAAATATTTTCTAAATTTATTTGAAAATGAAATTTTAATTAAATATTAACTAACAAAGAAATATAGAGTAATTAAAAAATCAATTAATAAAGTAGAATTAGCCACATTTTACTTTTTTTTAGAATACAACCACCCAAGTGACAAAATTCATACATGAAAAAACAAAATAAACTACACATAGATTTTTTTATAACATTTTTCTCTACATATTTCACTAAAACTGAAACCTGATAACTATGCGGTATAAAATCTCCTAAAGAGATGATTTCAAATCAAGTTGACGCATGCGCTAAAAATATTCCTTATAGTCGCGGATTCTGCAATATTACAAAAAACAATTTATTATTTGATTCTTTAAAATAAGGCCATTTATAAAAAATATATAAAATAAATTAAATATATGTAAGTAGTTTAACAAAATTTAATAAAATTGGCTTGTAAGGTTATTTTTTTAAAATAATTTTAACATTTTTATAATTATTTATTAAAATTAATTAATTAATAATTATTATTATGTAATGAATTTCTTTTGCTGTTACATCTGTGTAATTTATTTTTAGCAAAGAGTTGACATAGATTTTAACTTCATTAGTTATCCACCAACTTGATTATGTAATTTGACAAAAAATTTGACGGCAGATTTCTAAATTACACGAAATTAATATAAAACTGTAGCACAGAGCCATATGGTAAGGATTTAATTTTTTAAATATATTATTTAAAATTAACACCACATATCTACAAAACACAATGTTAGATTATTAATGTTATCTATGAATTTCAAAGGTCGCGGATCACGTCAACATGACACAAAATTCAAACAGAAAACTGTAAACCATCATGTAAATATTTCGTTGTCATTTCGTTGAACTTTGATATTCCATCCAATTTAAAAAACACACACACAATGGTAAGATATGAAATATTTGCATAAAATTGATTAGCACGTAATTGTTTTTCTAGCTGACCAGAACTTTGAACTTAACCTCACTACCGGAAAAAAGGGCTTTATTAAATAAATTTTCTCTTGCAATAAGAAGAATGAGCAGTTCAGAATCAGATGTGATAATTGAAGACATCGGCCATGTCGGTGTAATAACCCTGAACAGGCCCAAGGCACTTAACTCCCTCGATTTGTCCATGGTCAGAAAAATTCACCCAGCATTAATTAGATGGGAGAAAGAGAAGTCGCTGGTAATCGTAAAAGCTGCAGGTGACAAAGCATTTTGCGCCGGGGGCGATGTAAAAGCTGTTGTCCAATCTGCCATGAAAGGTGGTGATTTGGGTTTTAACTTTTTCCGTGAGGAATATTTACTTAATGGGCTAATTGGGTCCTATAAGATTCCATATATTGCACTTATTAATGGTATTTGCATGGGTGGTGGTGTTGGATTGTCTGTACATGGCAAATATAGGGTGGCAACTGAGACTACATTGTTTGCAATGCCTGAGACGCAAATTGGATTGTTTCCAGATGTGGGAGGCACATATTTCTTGCCTCGTTTGGGCGGACGATTGGGATATTATTTAGCCCTTACAGGCCACAGGTTGAAGGGTAAAGATGTTGTCAAAGCAGGTATTGCCACACATCTTATCAACAGTGATGAAATTAATACTGTGTATCAAGAGTTGCTCAAATGTAAAACAGATAAAGATATTGCTTTTGTGTTAAAAAAGAATAATGTTAATGACAATAGTGAATTTAGCTTAGCTAAAGATATGGATATGATTAATAATGTGTTTTCATGCAGTACTATAGAAGGAATGTTTACCAAGCTGAAAGATTTTGATACTTGCTGGTCAATAAAAGTTTTGGATACTCTTAAAAAAATGTCACCAACCAGCCTGAAAGTTACCCTAAAAGCCTTAGATTTGGGTAAGCAAATGTCATTGAATGATTGTCTGCAGATGGAATTTAGACTTGCAGTTAGTTCTCTGGTTGGCAAAGATTTTATTGAAGGTATAATTATATTATAATATAATTTAATTTACATTACCTTATAGTAAAATAACAAATTCTTTGTAATATATACAATATTTATTTATGTCTTTTTAGGGGTAAGAGCTCTTTTGATTGACAAAGATCAGAAACCCAAATGGTCTCCAGCAACTGTAGAGGATGTAACTGATGATATTGTTAATAGTTTCTTCATAAAACTACCAGATGACCAAGAACTTCGACACAAACTGTGATAGATCTATGCAAATAACTAAATACTCTGTTTGATATTTTTACTGAATACATTGTTTAATAAAATAATTTGTTATTTTTTATTATTAGATAAAATAAATGTTCAAGGAAAGGTTTAAAAATTAATTGTTCAAATACAAAATTCAATGTTAAGTTACCTATTAAAATGTTAAATATCAAAATATTTCCATTCTCTAAGACTCTATTGATTGCATTAAATATTATTAACGTACATTTGAAAAAATGTATCGCAGCAGTAAATACATGAACCACCCGCTAGAAAACAAGCGGCGCTGATGGCAATCAGCGTCAGTGTGGCCATTCAGCAAACCGTACCCCTCTGAACTTGATATTTTTGTGAGACACGTTCGGCACCTTTGGACTCGGCACGGTTCGGTTTCTGAATCGGAACGGAACTGCTTGGACCCACATGTTTATAATACATTAGCAGCGAAGTAAACAAGATTTTGTCTGTTTCTTATAGCGTTACACAAACTTGAATATATGGAACTCGATGCGAATCTTCAACATTGTTGTTGATATATAATTTAACGAATTGTTTGAATTGTTCTTAATAAAAACTATGTTTTAAGAAAGTAAAAACCATAAAACATTCGTTAATTTATACATAAATTATCTATTATACGTTACTAAAGATTAATTTACTTCAATCATAAAATGGTATATAAAGATTGAAATTATATTTTTATTCTTGAGTAAAATTTAAGTACATTATAATAATTATTGTTTATTACTAACAATATTAATTAAAAGTAAAGTAAAACACAATAATATTACTATGTACAGTCGGCTGCAGAATGACATTACCACTTTCCAAACAAAATCCTTTGCGACCCTCTCTCGTTAAGCCTCGCCCAGAACCCTAAAAAAATGTAGGCCGTAAAACCCAGATATACGTAACAAAGGGTTAATTGCGGATCAAAAAATTTACTCCTGTCGATTATATAATAAGTATTTCATATTTTTGGAAACACTTCTTGAGAAAATTAGAGATTGACTAAATTAAAGAAACTTAGTTTTTGTAAATTATTATCACAGTTAGTCATAAATTAAATATAATAGCCCTATTTATAAAAACTAATAAAAATGTATAAAATTAGAAAAAAAATTCTTTATTTTTCTCTCATCTGTTTGAACTAAAATTAATCCTATTGACATAAACTAAGATATTTATGATTTTATTAATATATAGCAGAGGTGGCCAACCTGAGGCTCTTTGAAGGAATATTTGTGGCTCTCGATAAATGTACCCCTTTTCCCTTTTCATTCCAGAATTATCAAGAGAAGTAAAATAAATGGTCAATTTTTAATATTTAAATTCAATACACATATTTTGTACTTTTCAATAAGTATATTTTTTGTGAACAAATTTTTTTAATACATTGGGGTGGAGCTGGCCACCCCTGATATACAACATTACTTTTCCGTTAAACTATTTGAAAATATCAGTGTAATATATTATGTAACTTGTATAAAATATGTTGTGTATTTCGCTTGTTTGAGAATTCATTAACTAAATGCTTTTTAGTATTTATTATAGATGTGTTAAAAAATAGTCATACTTTTTAGTTGTAAGCAATTGGGATAATAAATTATTATGTAATCATTGGTCACGATTTCACTCTAAGCATATATCGTGTATTAATTAAAAACCGCTTATTCAGTGAACGACTAAAGATCTACACAAATGTATCATAGTCTAGAATTTTCTTTAACACGAGCTTCATCACAAATCAGAGCAATTACTTAAATTAAAAAATATCTAAAACTTTAAGGTAATTAAGGTACCTTAATATTAGGATTAAAACTAAGTCTTACATGATATTTAATTTAATAATAAAACTATCTTAGACCTAAATAACACAACAAATGTAAAATTAAATATTTATTATAAGTTTGTACACAAATGTAGTATTCGGAATATTTATATTACAAATACATCAAACAAAGTGCAAATACTGTTAAATTATTGGACAAATATGATAGTTAAGACTGCCAGAAGTTAAATTTGGATGTTCGATCAGTTTCGAGATACACGTATATGAACAAAATTTAATTGTTTCTTGTTTTTCAAAATATTCTCCATGAAGACTGACACAATTTTTTTTATGTGAACCAATTTTCAAAGCACTTTGCCATCTTATCCCAACATAGTACTTTCAAAACAAGTGTTTAAAAACTTACTAAATTAAGGACTATACGGAGAATATTCCATCAGCAAAAAATAAAATATTATAAATATTATAATTGTATCGTTATGTATTCCATTTCCACTATAATAAAAGTAAATTATTTCAAGTTATAAAATGTCAGTTATTTCAAGTTATTAAAAAAGTCAAATAATTATATTTAATTATATTGTATGGTTCAAATTAATTTAAAGTTTTCGTTTAATATTTAAATTAAATACAACATTTATTTTTAATCAACATACTTTTTTAATATTAACATTTGTAATCAGTTCAATTAGACAAATTTAATAATTCAGTAAATAATTTGAAGTTCTTCAAATATAAAAGAAAATTTCTCTTTTGGTTTTCATTAATCTGAACTAAATTGTTATTATGATTATTATTGAACGAGTCGTGCTGTGTAATTAATAAAATCTATACCAAATTTATTCTAAAAAGTACCAATGTTTAAGATTTATCAGTAATTTTATAATTGAATATTATTTTCCACACTTTAGATATAAAATAAATGTTTGTCCTTTTTTATAGTCCTAAAACCGAATAATATGATATCTGCAATAATGTTCCTACTATATAATTATTTTTAATAGTTATATTAAATATACATTTGTATTAAATAATTTAGAATTTAATGAACAATTTGTACGGTGAACAATATTAATATTAACAAAACGAGTAGTTAATTAACACATTTGTGTTTGAAATCAAAATCATAGTATTTCTCTCAGAATTATTTTATTGTATAAGTTTATTTTAATAATTATATAATATATTTTTACAATTAAATTAACCATAAATAAATATTGATTGTTTATTACATTATTATCATTGTTTATTTTATAATTGTAGTTATATTATTAATTTCATAATTATATTGAAACAAAAATGTACTATATTCACACCGACTTCAAAATTTTATTCTAATAATGCAAGATCGTCAATTAATGCCGACCGCAAATCTTATTAAAAACGCTTTGCAGGTAAATATAAAATTGGAAAAAACTAATACTAAAAACGGCATGCGTATCCACGGCAGTCGCGTTTCGATTCGGAAACCGAACATGATGAACGAAAACGAGCACTCCAAAATCGTCTTAGACCCGAGAAACCCGGTTTGCTGAATGGCCACACTGATCAGCGTCTCGCAAACTAACCTTAGTTTATCAAATTGTGTTTGTTATTATTTGAAGAAACCAGATCACGTTTTAGTTCAACCTTTTTATATGTGTAAGTGCTCAAAACTTCTACTTATAGTATATGTGATAAATATAAATCCTATTTTGTAGAATATTAAAAATGGCAAAGCATCATCCTGATTTAATATTCTGTCGTAAACAACCTGGCGTAGCTATTGGAAGACTATGTGAAAAGGATGACGGAAAATGTGTCATTTGCGATTCATATGTGCGACCCTGCACGTTAGTCAGGATCTGTGATGAATGCAACTATGGGTCTTATCAGGGACGGTGTGTTATATGTGGAGGGCCTGGAGTTTCTGATGCTTACTATTGCAAAGAGTGCACCATACAAGAAAAAGACAGAGATGGTTGTCCCAAAATTGTCAATTTAGGTAGTTCAAAGACTGATTTGTTCTATGAAAGGAAGAAGTATGGATTTAAAAAAAGATAGACATGACTATTTATTTTTATTTTAAACATTTTATACTATAATTTTATGCAGAGATAGTGCATATCAATTTACTTCTTTCTAAGATGTGTGTGAATGTATGGAGTGATGGGTGAACTTCAAGAGGTTTTAGTTGATTGTTCCAAAAATCCTGATTGTACTTGATCTCGCCCATCTCTATGTGTTTGTAATATAAAACTTTTCTATGATATGTTGCTTTATTTACCTATAAATTATATTTTTCATATATATATATATATATATATATATATATATATATATATATATAAATTCAATTGAAATCTTAGTGAATACTAAAAAAAAGAAATAAAACACAAGTTGTATATAAAGCAATTTTATTAACAAAACGGATTTTTTACTTTATGACAATTTACACTAAACCGTTAGAGTAATAGGCGACATTGTGTATTCACTGAAATTTTATTGAAAACGAACCTTTTGTTTGCAACTACAAAGTAAAATGCAACAAAGACTATGGAAAGATAAAAAAAACTATAAAACCAACGTTCAGTCCCACATAAAAAGTTACACAACACCTGTTTTGAAAGCTTTATTATAAATTAAAAGTTTATGTTTACATTTATGAAACATTATAGATAATTCTTGAGTGGTGTATGAAAATAACTTAGAGCAGTATATTACAGATTTCACTTTTTAAATTATACAAATACTTAAAAAAATAACTTTTTAGACACTTGACACTAAAATAAATATAACAAAAACATTACCTATAAGGTTTCATTAACTATTTTGTTTATACACAAGTTTGTAACACAACAGTCCTGATAAACAAGTTGTATTGTTTTGGATATTTATTCATTGAGTTTTGGTGGCTCTTCAATCAATATACTGCGCCAACCAACGGAAACCCTCTCCATAACCTTGTCTTTTGAGAATGGAGCACATAAACAGTTCGAGGGGACGGCCGGCCAAATCTGATCTAGGTACTTTACCCTGAAAAATAGCAATAAGCACTGTTAATAAAAATTTCAATTTAAAACAAACGAAAAATTTACTTTTCCGGTGGTCTGTCCGAAGAGGGCATAAAAGTTTCTAAGTTCGTCTTCGGATGCAGCGCCGGGGAGATCAATTTTGTTACCAAGAATTAGAACTGGACAATTGGATAAAGTCTCATCAGTAAGCAGAGAGTCTAATTCCTGTTTGCTTTCGACGAAGCGTGATCTGTCATTGGCGTCTATCAGGAAAACGATGGCATCCACTGCTGGGAAATAGTCCTTCCACACTCTACGAGCTAATTTTTAATGTAGGGTGTTGAAATGCTCATTAATCATATTATTATGAATATTACCTTGCGAGTGACCACCTAAATCAAATGTGGTGAATCTCATGTTTCCTATGGACAACTCCTCAGAAGCTGTAATATAATGAATAAATTAATTTCAATGGCTTTAATACTAATTTTAATGTTACAAAATGTAGCATATTATTAAATACGTATGTACGTATTTTCTAAACATACTGTGTACGTATTATTCTATACTTTATTATGTTGGATGTAATAAACTCATTAAAACAACTGAAAATTTCTTTAAACTTAATTTAAAACAATTTTTTATAAGTACATATTGATATAAAGCGAATCAGAATATAATCGATAGTTCTTTTTATTAATTAAAAGCATTAGAGGAACAAAAGGTTTGATTCCAAAAACAAATAAAACCTTTGTTTCTTCAAAATATAAAAATTTTGTTATTTCTATCAATCTTTGGTCTTATCTAATTTGATAAAAGAAAAATCGAGAATTTTATATCCAATAGCTACACATTATAACAGGCAAACAATGTTATTTTCAAAAACATAATGCAAAATTTATTGTTATTTTTTATATTTTGACTTTAATTATCAAATATTACTATTTGTTGTATATAAATACTAGGTTTTAGCAAGATTCTGTAAGTTATACTTAATGAATAAGCAAAAGAAAAATATTTTGTATTAATATTATATGTAGTAGCAAATAATGTTTCTCCTTATAACAATAATATCAATAATTATAGTTATTATAAACTGTCCTTGAAGGTCAATCATTGACAATGATTACAAACTATAAACAAACTACAACTGTACTTTTAATATTTATCCATTACAAAATATTATAATGCATTTTTAGCCAAAATCGGTTTCATGGTATTAATCATGAATACAAATTTAGTTATGTAATTCGCCATATCTCATCACAAGTAAGATTTATTTGAGAACATTCATGACAGTTAAGTTTGAAGGTTGAACACACAAGGTTACTATAAGTACCATATATGAGATAAACTATGTGTTTACACAGAGACATCCATATTATTTTTATAAAAACCATTGATTATTGTTTAAACAACTAAGCACTTAATATTGTCCAATCATGATATACTGCTTGAAATATGAATCTGCAAGTATACACAATCAAAATTCACACAATCATTGTGTGGAGTCATGTATACATAAATTTGTAAATAATCACATTCACATATGCTAATCACCTTGTAAATAGTGTGCAATTTCTGTTTACCACAAACTTGAGGTCACCAAGTGTTCCTCCACATGTTTCTTTTTATGATTTAGAAATACAAATGAAGAACAATACATATAAAGCTAAGATATAGAATAAGTAGATACAAATATTTGAAACATCAGATAGTTTAGTATGAAATTATTAATGCTTACTGGGATGTAATGTGGGAAGATGCTGTGCGAGCCTGTCATCCTTGAGCATGTGCAACAGAGTCGTTTTGCCCGCATTGTCGAGCCCCAGGAAGAGCAGCTTGCCAGATTTCTTCCATAAGCCTGCACAAACATGCATTCATTAGTAACAGTACACTCACTCACCCTCTGACTGTGGGAGCAGTCTGTCTGCGTAGGGCAAATGATCTATTATCCCATCTTCATACAATAGCTTGATCAGGGATGCTTTGCCTGATCCAGGTGCCCCCAGGAACACATATCTGCCCTTGCGTTTTGATAAACCTATTTGTTTACATTTTTAAATTACAAAGATTGATGTTTTTATTAATGCTTTAATTATGAAAATGGGAATTAGATTTTAATGGGAGACACAATTAATTGTTGATCTTTCAGGGAAAGTTTCAAATAAGAACAATGGTAGTTTGTTCTAAAATGTGTGTAACTAGTAAACTATGGTTTAAAACTTACCTAGATATCCTAAAACACCAGTAAACCAGTCCCAAATAAACATTTTTCTGAAAAAATATCTATAATTAATAAAATTTTCCAATAACCTTGATTTTTGCACCTAAGTACTACCTAATGATATTCACGTGAAAATTTTCGGAAAACAAAGAGGAGATATTTATAAATATGCGCTCTGAGCAGTTGAAATACAAAATAACATAAAATCGCAGTTAGAACTTGAACACTGACGTATGAATGACAACATGACATTTTTACAAAACAGCCTGAATTTGTTATAATCTTAAAGTATATGTATAAAGTGATACACAGTAGTGTTAGAAAACTCACCTAGCAACTTATTTGACTCAGTTATGCACACACTTTACACACAAATAATGAATTTGGCTAATAAATTTTGCTAGAGACTGGTTTAGTGTTGGCACTTCGTAATTGAAGGGTGATGTGACACTTCCGGACTCGCAACATACCAACCTGCACAAATAAAAGTCACCATACATTCAAAATATCACCATTTGATTAACGATTTATGCTCAATTTTTACAACATTCTCTTTGTTTACTATTTCTTATCGTTTATCATAATAAAATTTTACTCGATACAATTATGATTTGTTATTCAAATCTTGTTTTATTAGTTTAAAAAATATTGATTAATTTGAAACCAAAACAAATCAATAGTGAAATAGGTAAAATGTAGTGTAAGAAAATGAAGTAACTGTAAGTGAAAACATGTCAAAATTTCGAAATCGCAGTATAAGAACACTGCCGAAACATGTGATTAAGGATTGCAAAACAGCCAGAGGAGAACATTCACATGAACACTATTTTGGCGAAAATGTGGACGACGACAGTTCAGAATACGTTTCCACTATTTCCAGCAGTAAAGATAACCAAGATTTTAAAGACCTGAGTTCCTCCAGCCAAATGAGTTTTAATGATTTTTACGAAGATCGAACCGCAAAAGTAAACGAAGAATTAAGAAGACTTGATAGGATTTTAAAGGGACTTGAACCTGTGCCTTCTTACTATAGCCAAGACGAATTTGACCAATGGATGACTACTTTCCCTGGTTTATGGTTTGTATTAAACATTTATTTTTATTTTTTTTCTAACTGAATCTTGACCATCTGGTAATTTATTCACTATCCGATGTAGACTGTGTTGCCTATCGTTAGATTGTTTTAAATTATTTTTATTTATTTAAAATATAAAAATTTCATTTACAGTATATTTGATGACACGGAAGAGTTTAATCAAACCGCCAAGAGTAAACAAGAAGATACTAAGAAAATTCAAAGCCCCAAAAGTGGGAAAAAGTTACCTATCTGTGATAGCACAAATACTTCTCCCATAAAACGATTGGGGGAAGATGCTGTGATAAAATCGAGGAATGATTTCCGAATTAAAGAGTATGGTTCCAAAAGAAACGATTTTCGACTAAGTATTACTAAAAATGTATTTACAGTTAGTCATACACCTGATAGACTCAGTGTCAATCAATTTTTAAAAGTATCACCGATAAAAGGCAGACAAGAGAGACGATCTAATAAATCTTTGCCATTTTTAAAAGATTATACTAATGATGACACCAACAAATTTCTCTCCTTGCCATTTCTGTTTGAAGAAAGTAGAAATATTTCATCTAGTCTTTCACGAATGAAACCTAAGCAAGAAGACAAAAAGAAAAAGCAGGACTTAATTTTACCTCCAATCAACAACAGTCAGTTTAGATCAATCTCTGCCACACCCAGCAAGCCTATATCTAATTATTCTGAAAGAGGTAGAGATACTGACCTAAAGAAAATGTCCAAATACTTAATAAACAATCCATTTGGTACAAAATCACATTTGTTGCTGTAAGTTGTATTTGTGTAAGGTTAAACATAAATAAATTGTAACCGTTATTACGTTTTGTTTTATTTCTTTATTTAATCTTTTATTAAATGAAACAAACAGAGTACTTCAAATAGAGCTTGTTTATTTTCGATTATCGCACATTTTATGTACAATTTGCATCTTTATTTAACAATTATATAACATCAACAACAGCTGCGTTTTTAAATTGCCGAGTGCGCAATATTTTTAAATATATCATCCACTCAAACATATATTAATTGTAAGTCATCAGCTAAAACATGTTTCACAAAAGTCAAAATGTGTATTTAAATAAAATACATTACTATAGTATAAATCTAAATAAACTTACACGGTTACGTCACAAAAACCTATTTACATGTATTAAATATTGGTTGGTTTCAGCAGATGACAACTTCAATTTTATCAATTTTAGGTAAAAAATTGTTTATTAATTTATCTAAAAAAAGCTATAGTATATAAGAGCAGTCATTTATGTATTGGTTGGTTATGAACTGCTCGTTTGATATTAAAAATGATTACGTGGAAAACATTTAATGTGAATGATGTTTACATGTCTTATTAAAATGTAAATTAGTGTTCTATGAAAAGTACAAATTGTTAATTAATAATTACACAATTTGCAGTTATTTCACCGCTTTATTAAGACGCATGAAAACTTATTTTAGCACTTCTTATAATTCAGTCTTATTTTGTTAATGTTTTGAATTTATTATTGAATGAATTATTAGAAAAATGGAATAACTAAAAATTTATTGAGACTTTTCATTTACATTTAAATGTGCATTTGCGTTTGCACATAAATAAATATGTGTGTAATACAAATACTATATTAAATGTTGAAATGATTCATTTAGAAAAGCTCAATCAACAAGTTGTACTTTTCCATGTGATTGTTCATAAAATGCATTTTATATTTAACAAGACACACATGTGAAAAATTATTTTATAAAAAAGTAAAACATTAAATTCGTCGAAACCAGAGATGGGTGACTACCTTACCAAAAGTAATATTGACAAATTCTAAATTAAGCATATTATAACTATTTCAAATTTTTTGGTGTAAATCGGTTGTTCAAATGTATTGCTAAATAAGATAAAATTGTACCTAATCTAAAACGATAAGGCAAATGAATATGAATAAGTACCAGTATCTAAAATATAATGCCCTTTTATAATTTGCAAGATTCTTTAAACAAATCTCATTATTTATGTGTTATGTAATATTATATACAACTTAAGAGATTAAGTGTAATATAAAAAGTGTGCAAATATGTATTGAAATTCAAGATAGGTTTTAATTTTATACATAAACTTTATTGATTAAAATCAGATAATTAAATGTGTGCACATATTCATTTGCCTAAATAACAAACTTTACACAAACAGATCGTGTAGAAATCAACTATAACTATGTATTTACAATATCACAATTTAAATATTTGTAATGTACATATACATATCTTACAATTCCTTATTAAATATATATTATTTAAATAACAATTAATTAACTATTTATAAAAAACAAATTCCATTTAACAATTAGGTCAATAATATACCCACCTCTGTCTAACATTTATCTACATCATTTATACAACCTATAAAAAGCTCTTTTTCACTCAGTCTATGTATATACATGGCACGATAGCTTTTTATATTATTTAAAAAAATTGCGGTTGATACTATGTACAAAATTTTATTAAAATGTCCTTATCGATGTATTAGCATTAATAGATTTCTTCACATCATAATTCTTATATAAAGCACTGGTAGTTTTTAAGTGAATTTTATAAGTTCGGGATTTGGTTAATATGTAGCGCCTCACGTTGGTTAATATGTAGCATTAAACACCCACTTAAAAAAAAAAAATACGCGAGATTATTGCATTTTATTACTTGATAATTAAAATGTTAGTGTCGGTCATTTTGAGTCGATCCTCCACAATTTCTATGTTAGAATTGTTTACAGGTCTCATGCTGATTAGCAATTATTCGATCGGAACTGAATTAAATTGATCCTGCAATCATGGAGGATTAAATTTTTGTTAATAATATACGAAGAAACAAATATAAAAAGTCGTCCGAAGTTAACATTTACTTATTTTATAACCTTATGTAAAAATAATTAAAATCTGGAACAAAGGGTAATGGAATGGTGGGTAGTTGGTATTTTGAACGAAGGGACTCACTAGAGAAAAAATAGGCACCATGTTGCGTATTCAGTCATGGAAATCATAATCGTCGTAACTATAGCTCAGGAAGAAGTAATATTATAAAATTACTAGTTTTGTGTATTGTTGTTTGTTGGATATTTTCTTCTATTTTCATGATCAAGTGATCATTCGACCAAATTTGACTCTAGTGATGCCCTTGTCTTGGCAGCGAGACCCTATTTAGGGTCGCAGCTAGGCCCCCTCAGATGTAGGAGTAGGGTCCGTCCGTGAGGGCGCTACATAGCAGCAGTCAGGAGTTTTCATCCTTGTTGGTTCCGCCGCCACCTGTACCGCTGCCCTGACCTTGACCGGTCCGTCCGCCACCTCTGCACTGCTTATATTCGAGTCCCGGATCAAACTGCATTAACACGAAAACCTAAAAGAGGGATTTTATTAACGCACTAACAAGAGAGAATTGAAAGACATACTTGGTCGGTGGGCAGCAATTGAAAATCATCCGGCGGATTCGTGATGACATATCGTTTACTGCTGGCATCGCAGGAGGAGCTTGTATCCCGAAATCTGTACAATCCTATGCACAGCATGCCAAATTGTTTGAGCGCGGCGACGAACAGGTCGCCATACTTGCCAGTCTCGCCGAATTGTGCCAAAGGTCCGTCATATAATGAGATCTGACCGACGCGACATCGATCTCTGTTCGATAAACTGTCAGGAGTGCTGCAACAAAATAATTAAGTTAGACATAAATACTCTTGAAACTCGAAGACTCTTTAATACCTGTAACCACCACGAAGACCAGCACCTTCAGCAAGTATTAATTCTAGTTCTGGCGTAGCACCTCCAGTAATTAATGATCGAATGAGTGTTAAGGCATTTTGATTGAAATACGTCTACAAAAAAATTACATAATAAACAAAATCTCAAATTATCAATTTCTTACCGTAGACATTAACGAGTCTAACACACTGACAGCAAAGGCGGTACCGCAGGCGAAAGGTTGCGTCAGATACAGTTCAGTGTCTGGATCATCGTCGTCGTCTTGATCTAAGAACTGCACGTTGCTGTCATTTACTAACTCCGTGATCATGGGCACATTAGCTCCATAAACGGATCCACGGCGTTGCAAGATAATGGGGCTTCCGACAGGAGTACCCGCTTCATCTGCACCGTTAGTTTGGCTTAAAACACCTATTGTATCATCGAATGTCATTGCTTTGATGTTAAGTGATGCTAGAATTGCCTCTTTGTCAGCTAATGTAGGATCATCGTTGCTCGGTACTTTTGCCGAAAGAATGCAACACATGTCGCATAAATTGACGTTCACTGCTCTTAGATCTGCCCGACTTAATGGCGATCCCTAATATAATATTATATTAAGTTATGTGATATTTGAATGTTAGTCTTACTTACGTTGAGAACAGATATTTTGGGTAGATTCTGCAGCATTTTCCACTCTCGCCTAATATAATCCACAGATCCCACTATAACTACATGTTTCAGTTCGTGATAGTGGAAATTGCTGGCTCTCAAAGGCATGACCAAATTCCGAAGTCCTATAAGAGGTGAATCCGGATCTGCGAACAGGCACACTACCACATGTCCATTTAGTACCGTCATTGCTGCCTGATTTCGATCCTACAGAAAAAATGTTTTAAAATGTAAAATTCAATTTTAGTATAGAATAATAGTAAGTACCAAAAGACATTCTTCAAGGTTTCTTGCAGGTCCCCAATGAAACATGCCAGTACTGTCGTACTTCATTTCAGTCTTTTCAAAATCGAAGTCTTTGGCCTGGTCATCGGCCAGACCAACGGGCAGTGCGACTCCGTTATTGTTTTGGTTGGTGCCGCCGCTGCTCCGGCTCGTCGGCCTGTAAAACATATGTAAACATGTTAATGTTTATAAATCTTTAGTGGTTAGACAATCGCACTACTGTCTAGCTCATTCCTAAATGCACACTTGGTTTAGTAAAATTAGACTCTGTTAGGAGCTAGTAGAGTTTAGCTAACACAATATTCACTCATGCACTTTTTTGGAAAAAAGTTCTAGGTTTTCAAAAGGGAACTAAACTACCTTGGAAATTTGTTGCTAGAAAAAAGTTTGGAAAGGTCATGCACGTTCTGTATAATACACAGTGAACAAAATATATATAATTACATATCAAAAATTTAAAAACGCAAGAGTTTTTACTGTTTTGAAAAAAATAGTTTTAATTTAATTTGATAAAAATAGTCATACAACTTAAATTGATTAATACAGTTTTTAAACGTAAAAACTCTTTGAAACATCTGAAAATTTCTATAACTATAACAACCATAAGGAAAGTGTCAAGTATGGCACACATTATCAAAATATCAAATTCCATTGGTAAGACTATCAGCAGAAATCGAAATAGAGTAAATTGTTAACAAGTTTTGCTAATAACTAAAATTGTAAAAATAAGCTGAAATAATAAAAAGTATGTTAAAGCATTCACAAATTTGAAAAAGAATTATGTTAATATGTAACATTGTTTAATTTACATCTACATAGATTTTCTAGATATATTAATTATTTTTAAAATTTATGTATAAAATGCAAAAGTACGGCTTTGACAGAGACTGGGTACCATACTAAAATAGTTAAAACCTATTAATATCTATAATTTCAATCAGCAAGCGTAAGTATACTTTAAGAACTAGTTAAAAGTTATCTAATTCTTAAATATTTAACAGGAAGAAGAGGAACAAACAATTCAAAAAGCAAAGAAAACAAAACATTAAAAACCACATAGGACTTTTATCTCGAATCACTATCAGTATTAAGGACACTAAGGACAGTAATAAACATTTAAATTTGTCCTTTGTGATTGTAAAGCTCAAAAACAAAGCACCGCAAGCAGCAACACATATAAGTAAGTGAAGAGTGTAAGTATCAATAGCTTAAGCGTACATGAGTTTTTTGACTTCATAGGCAAGATGATAGCCGGCATAAGTTGTTGAGTCCTGTTCCGGCGGTCTGAAAACATCACACTGCTGATAGCACACCACATTAACTGCATTAACTTTATTTTTTTGTTTTAGATTAACTCGGTGGTTTATTTGCTTTTTGCTATTCATTTTGTGACGATTCTAAACAAAGTTTCTGAAAGAATACTACAGATTTTTTCAATAGAAAATTAATAAGTTGAAAATTGGAAGGAAAATAGGTCAAAGTAGAGAAATATAATGGGGAAAAGAACTAAAGAGTCAAAAAACAGAAAAAATGTAAGTGCTCGACATCAAAAGAAGGTAATGACAAAATAACTTGAGCAGCTCTTATCTAATTGGAGATTAAAATTTAAAAGAAGTAAGCTTTGTTTAAAATCCTCTAGAAAATTCATCATCAAATTATTTCAGTTATTCTGGTTAGATATGTTATAGCATATTTAATTTATACGGTGCTATAGATCCGTTTTGTGGAAAGCACCATAGTGCCTGCAGGCATAAATGAAATCGGAAGCAAAGATTTTATTTTTTTTTCATCATGTAATTAAAATATTATAATAAATTGTGTCTAAAGTGTGTGAATACTCAAGTAGGTCTTTAGTGGAGTGAGGGAATGTGTCATGCAGTGCTTGAGTGACACATAAAAATCGCCATTTAATTATAACACGCGATTTAAATGTGCTAAAGTATTGTGTATGGTAGTATGTAATGTAGAGCTGTAGTGGTTAAGTATAAAAATAGACATAATTAAGTTCGTATCATACCTTGAATTGTATCCTGGTGAAACCATATTATCTGTAGCCGACCTGGTTATGTTGGGCTTAACTTTGTTGACTTGTTTGGTGGAATTCACCATGTTTGCAGTTGGTACAGTACTATTCCTGTGATTCCTGTGTGCCACTGTTGAAACAATAATGATTAGATTCAGTTTTTGTGTAATGTGTGCTAAATGTAATTGGAAAATTGCGTAATAATCTGGATTTCCATCGCTGTTGTGAAAATTCTAGTTACTAATTATAGACCCTAATGTACATAGTAAGTTGTGCTGACAGAGTGGCAACAACAAATTTTGTTGTAAAAAATACCCTTTTGTACATTATAAGATGTTTACTTAATACTACATAATTATTGTATTTTTACAGTGCTAACTATATTCTAACAAGATTTTTATAGGCGGGATTATTATTAAAATAATACACTCAAATAGTAAGTATTCAATTTGTTTACTAAAAGTACATTAATGTTGAACTACTCCAAAATACTCCTGCAACGGTGTTACTATGACCAGTTCTAGCTAATCTAATCGTTCAATAAAGTACTACTCTTCAAACGTAAAATTGAGTAAATAGTTAGAGTTCGACTTCGAAAAGTAGCAGTTTAAAACGGTGTACATGATCAAATCCTTATTCAGGATTCTTGTAAGTAAACATCTTATATTATAAATACTTTTTATCTCTATATATTTTTTGTGTGAACTTACGGTGCACATCATCATGTCGATTCATGTCACCTGCAAATAAAAAGCAGTCCATTAAATCATCCTGCGAATGCGCAAATTAGGTCAATGTCAATCATTATTTCATGTGTTAGCTCGGCTAGGCTAGTTTACAATATTTTCGCTAAAGATTTATTTACCCTAATCTAACTAATTCACTAAATCTAATATATAAAATTACGGGACAAGCCGGGACTGTAGACGTAGGACGTGGGAATTTAACAGATACGGCAGAGTTTTTCAAGAAGCTGAAATTTTTGAATATTCGGGGTAGGGACGTTTTAAAACAAGCTGCAGTGTAAAAAACATTAACATGTTAATGATAACTGGTAATTAAGTCAATTTTTAAATTATCTAAGTAACTATTTGTAGTTAATATCAGGGGAATTGGTAGAATATTCACACATTTATAAAACATTATACCAGGATTATAAACCAAGACATTGTCTTGCAGTTTTATATATGTGTAAAAATGGATCTTTTTAAACCAGTTCAAGTGGCTGCAAAATATAATTAAATTTGTGCAGTTGGGGTAACAAGGGGGAGGTAAAATAAACGGTGTGATTAAAGTAAAACATAACTGTAGTAAAGTACCTCGGACATGAACCTTCTTGGGCAACTCTGGTGGTGTAAAAGTGGGAGGAGGATGATGGTCATCTGTAAACCATAAACCACGTCTCGCACATTCGACTATATTTACTTTATCGACTACAAGTCTATATTTTTACGTCTATACTAATGACTAATTTGTTTTCTGAGATGTTTTTATCACTTTTTTTAATTTAAATTTGATTTGATTTATGCGTTTGTTTTCAACATAAACCAACTTGTCATCTCAGAATACACTACTGTAATATTTTGTTTTACAAGTATAAGTCAAAAAATTAATTAATACAAGGCATCATGCATGCGAACATGCATCACAAACAGTCATTCAGGTAAAGCTAAAAACATGCCCGTTACAGTAATAAGAAGTGAAACTAAGACAAAAAGTAAAGTGTGTAAGAGAAAAATAGAAAAAGAGTAACAAAGAATTAGAGAGACAGTGAAAAAGTGGTGTCAAAGCCAAATAGGAGCTCATCATGAGATAGAACTGTTGTGATTTTTACATCCCGGTGATACCGTCTTGGAGTTGTTGAGTTTATTTTTTTTTTGGATTTTTTTGTTGGCTGTAACTTACTTGGAAATGTGAAGTCCTCGTCTGCACGCCAAATTAAAATGGTAACAGTAGTGATATGTTAAAGTGTGTTCAGGTGAGGATGGAAAAATAGTTGCGAACATGGATTCACTGACATTATTATCCATTTTTATTAAGTTTTAACAATATATTAACTAAAAGAGGAAGGAGGAGTGGGACAAAGACCCTTGTAGATGTTTAAAATTGTGAGTCAATGTTCACATAATAATGAGGAAAATGAAAAATGAATGAAATAACACTTCCTATAAAACCTTACTAAAAACACACCACTATACCGTATGTCACATCAAAACTAACATTTATAATAAAAAAAACAGGATTACAATATACTCAAGCTAATCATTAAAAGTACAAAATGTCTTTCATTTGATCAAGTTTCGGTAAAAAAAATACAGACACATATATCTCATGACAGATTGCTTGACTTTAATAAATAAAGACACAAGTGCTTTAGACAAAGAATACCTAGATTTAAAAGTACAGTCACACAAATTTCTCAATATATATACATAGATTGTATAGTGTGTCACTGTTACAGATTCAATTATTATGTGATGTGTTGAGTGAAGGTACATTTTCTGAGACTTAGTGTGAAACACTGTTGCTCCATCTGAAAACCTTCAATTTAGGACACAATTACATAATTGAGATTCTGAGTTATTAGTATAATTGAAATTGAAGGTTGCAGTGAAGTTTTTGGACAAGTTCCAGAAAACGTGTAAACGTGAGAAATGATAGAGGGGTACGTACTTGCTCTGCCGACCAATTGTATTGCTCTGACGCCTTTCCTGAATGTCGCCACTGTATAACCAACCAGACAAAAACGTATCGTTAGTCGATGACTTGTTTGAATGCATTCAAACACAACCTGTCTACTTCCTAGCTTACGCATTTCTTTTTGGTCAAGAAATAATCGATATTCAAATATATTGAGCATAATCTCAGGCACCAGTAAGACATAAATTCGTTTACTGGTTTAATGAGATCCTGACTTTTACCATCGTTAGAGGAAATTGAGAAACATCTTTGATTTTATTAAAAGATAACCTTCCACGTTCCCTATTAAAGTCGAATCTTTTTATGATGCAATTTACATATTTTACGTATATTATACTTTTTTCTTGACAATTTGATTATATTGTATTTGAATAAAGTTATTCTTTGACCAATCCATCGTAGATGTGTTAACACATTTCAGAGATCAGTTAACCCTGGGCGATTCATTAGGTGGGGTCCTTTATCCTTTTTATTGACAATTAATTGGCAATTTTTGGGATGAAATGGGCGACAAAAATAAAACAAAAACAAATCAACGGTACTAAACTAACTGGAACGGTTTGTTTAAACGGTAACAGATGGTGACGGGCTGCATTTTTTAAGCGAATTTGCATTGTAACTAGCAATAAAATTTGCTGGAAATTTCATACTTAACCTGCAAGCAGACAAGTGCCAGGATATGGTTTTTACTATTTTTAATAAATTTTGATTGAACTGATTCCTTTTAAAGTGTTATTTTTTGAGATAGGTAAAGTACAAACAAATTAAACTTATTAGGGACGTTATTATACAAATATACAAGAATTTATCATAGATATCAACAATTAATTCATTAATAATTTTTAATTAAATTAATATTAAGTAATTTTATGACTTTATGTTATGTATATTTATGTTTTAAGATATTGATTGTATTTATTACCACATAATATAATTTAAACACCATGGCGTTTAATTAAATTAATTTATTATAATAAAAAATGCAAAAATTATTTATTTAATTAAAGTTCAGTCTATTTTTATTCTTTTAATCATTCCATGATTATTTTGGAAATTAAATTTGTGTGTGAAAAATCTTGTGTATAATGTATATTTTGAAATTAACCATACCGAGTGTTAGCTTAGCGATTATCTCAAAAAATAATTGGTGTAGGGCGCTAGCCAATTCGAATAAATAAAATACATCGATGTACAGTAAGCATCTAAGCTTAGTACCAATAAGGATGGCATACCATCCAGATATCTTTGATAGGAGCTAAGGCCCTGTTTGACCATGCCTGTCTGCATCATGATCATGCCGACATCTGGAAAAAAAGCCAAAAACAAAAACATCTCGTCAACCTTTGAATTTATCTTGGAGTTTGATGAGGCGCAGGAAAAATCGACGCTTTGTGAACTTATTATGCCACTTGAACCATCAACCTTTTTAAACATTGAGCAAAAAATCAAACTTCTTACCAGCCAAAGCAGATTCAGCGATTTTATTATATGCTTAAGTGTGATTCAAGTAACCAATTTCCTTCACCAATCTTGACAATATCTTAAAACGAAGTTAATAAAAAATGAAAAAAATAATAATAAAAAAAGTTAGGTAATTTTTGAAGCCCAGGGTAAAAAACATTGTTAGCACTGTTTTAAAAACTCGATACTTACTATAACAATTGTTCATATATTTAAATATATATATCATAGATTTATTTTTGAAATGATAATGAACCTAACCATGCAAAGAATGTGCAAAAGGGTACAGAATGTGTGTCAATTTACATTCCGTTACACAGGCAAAATTTTAGCAATTGGTATTTATATAAAAAGAATCTACTTATATCGTTAAAAATTTCACTTATCTACACATACCAATGGCAATCCTAAATCAATAAATAAGTGAAAGAAATATTAGTACGAAAGATTGACTCAAATGTGCCTATTTCCAAAAGGCCACCGATAAAGAAATTGAAATTTAAAAAAATAATATATATTTACACTATTATTTAAGTTTAAACATGTCCTAAAGTATTTCAAATCTCCTTTGGTTCAGCGACCAATTGGAAAGTTTTATCTAATATAGGCACATCTGAATCGAACCCTCGGACTATTGGGATGTGTAATCATTGAATGCATAGTAACAAAACCACGTTAGCAAACAGAACTATATAGAAGGAAAAAACGAGCTGATCCGCCAGGCAAGATCTAGACAGATCTAGAGTCTCAATTATAGATCATCAATTACCTAGATCATGGGACCAGTTACGTTGTTGTACTGCCACTAAAAGCCACCACAAACATTTTATTAAAGTGTTTTTAATACAGTTTCGATATTCAATTTGAATACTTGTGGTATACTATATGAGCCTTGCCGCACAAACATTTACACCTCCCTAAATTCTTTTTCTATTTTGATATTTTTATTGTTTGTGCTGTTAGCATTGCAACGCCTAAATGTAAACGTTTGTGTCGGCTATGTTTAATAAAATCTTGAAATATTCAAACAACAAATAAGACATGGTACAACGTGAAATAAAATGTAAAAATTAATCAATCAAACTTCACCGACAATCAATCAAACATATAGTTATTTACAATATGGAGTCCAGAGTGTATATGAAATCAAAACATAAAATCATGAGGATAATTAACGAGTCCTTTCGTAAAAAGAACTCGGAATAGTCCTGATTGCAATTGCACATTACATTAAGATATACGTAACAATAAATAATAAATAGGAAACTCACAGTTTTTGCATTTGCACTTCTTTATTAACGTCTCGTCTTTGATTTCATCGTGACACGCTTTACAGTAGAACCACGCCCTGAAAAAACACAAAGGGTGTGTTAGGTAAAAGTTAAAAATTCCCCGTGTTTCAATGATAATACTTATCACGAATTACCTTTTAACTTCATCTGCTGATTGTGCTATGAAAAATCCTTGTGTGCTTGCTACGATTTTAGCACCTCTAGGATTTATGGAGATTTTAGTGTCCGCACCTTCGGATCCTTTTACTTCAATAGCTAACAATAGCAACTTCAGTTTGGTGAAACACAACCTAAACGTATGGGAATAATCAATTTTAATGTTGAATACTTTTATAAAGTTACAATAAAAGCATTTGAATCACATGCCAAAAAGTTAATGTCAAGTTAAACACAATCTAATCAAACTCCAAATTATACACGATTTAGAGTTTGAATTAAATTGTGGTATGCAAGTCCTACGAAAAGCAACACCCATGCACAAGCTCTAATAGTTTAGAAAAGCGCCACTCAAGCGTATGGAAGATATCTTTATACCAGAATTTTTTTTAAGAGAAAATTTTGGGAAGCTCCATCCCCCTAAACACTTAGAAAAACAATCACAATTGGGATCGTTAATAAAAGTGAAGAAAAGGACAGCTTAAGCAAAAATTAAATATTAATTAGATGATCAAAGTTACAGTAAGGTTTTGTTTAAACTTTCCTTGTAGATTAGAAAACGTTGGCTGACGTCAGTAATAAAGTCGTGAACACTAATCTAAAATTAATTACTGGCCTACACATAAACAACCTAAGGTTTAGTTAATAATTTAGTAACACAAAATGCTGCATTGTGTCGTGTTAATTAACGGATTGGGAATGGATATTGCGCACTAAAAGGACAAAGGAGCGACTCTACGACATTTAAACAAACACGGGAAAAATGTATAATTTAGAATTTGAACAGTTAATCAATATTTGGAGTCGTATGGATGTGTAATATGTTTTACCAGATAATTTAATACTTTTTATATGTACAATTTTGAAATGAATGTTCTTGATAAAAATAGAATTTTAAAGGGGAACAACCCCTATTTCAGATGCGTGAGCTCAAATGCGGATAAACCAGACTTTGATCAAATTTATTGGGAATAAATATTTTTATGTAACTTAAATTTAATATAGTACATCCTAAAATCAAATGGTCTGGTTATCAATTTTATTCGTTCAGTTTTATTAACCACAGACATCAGTTTGTAAAATTAAATGGACTATCAAATCAATATTTTTATAATAGATATTAAAAACGTTTTTAGGAGTCAGATTGTGAGTAGGATATCTAAGTGTACTCACTATTTCTACAGTTTGCTGTTAGTAGTGATGTTAATATAAATAGATACACGGATACTAATTGTAAGTGTTATCAACTAATGGTTCAATTAACTCTTGAGTATTTGTATAAAAATGAGTCGTGTTGAGTGTGGTAAGAGAGAGATTGTGTGGAGGAGAGCTTACTCGCTGGCCTGGGGGAATGTCATGCCCGTGAACGAGGGGGATAGAGTCTCAGTGTACATCTCGCATCCTGTGCCTTGCAGGTAATCGTTCTGCCAAACTTGCGTGTCGGGCGACTGAAATCAGTACCACAACATCGTTTTCGACCTGCCCTGCTCTTCTACCGTTTGCTACTATACACTCGAGTACAACGGTACTAATTATTTGAATCACACCAAAATGTATTTTGCAAAAATTGTCACAATTTTTACAAACATTGTTACTTGATACAAACATCTTAAATTCCAACAAAAATTGTGACAACTTTTTATAAAATGACTTTTAGCATCATTCAAATAATCTGATATCAATTTTGTTAGCACAACTTTCAATTAATGGTTCTAAAGCATTACAAAAACATTTGGAAATGTTCCATAATTATAATATATTTAAAGAGTGTATTGTGTAGACCACAATAAACTATCTTTAAAATTTGGCATGTCACGTACCACAGCCAGCATTTAAATAAAAAGAAAAAGTATATCGCTAACAATGCAGGTCCTGCCAGGAAATCGTCCTTTACAATGGCATTTGTACCTCGTTTCCTAAACAAGAATGAATCATAAACTTATTTCTTGTCGTCGGCACGCATATTTCATATTAATTCGACAAAAACTACGTTTATGTTTCAGAGGTACCTCAAACTGAAACAAATCAGATAAAAGGAACTAAAAGTAGACGGAAACATCAACAGCAGATGTTACACAAAAGCTTGCAGAAAGTAACACAATAATAATTGGCATCATTGATAACGTTTCAGTAAACAGAGCATTGGTGTACAGCAGCATGGTGAAATGTGGATATCTTTTTCCTCGCATATTATTATAATTTGGAAAACGCTTCAATGTACGGATATTAGTCTACGGTATTAGACACATTTTTAAATTACGTATGTACAAAAGAATTACGTTCACAGGTAATGTTAGAAAGTTACGGGGTACCGTTTTTTGTGGGTTCATTTTAGCCTCCTTTATTTAAATTATTATCAAGGACGTGGAGAATTTAATCAAAATATTTTTGGACTTCTGACAGAATATGATTATTATTTAAACACCCTAAACATAAAATATTTATATGATAGAAGAAGAGGAAGACAAAGATTTAGTTAATAATGCAATGTTTCAACAGTCAGTCAACAGAAAATAACCATCATATAATGAAGGTGATAATGAAATACAATCTCTTAGCATTAAATGAACCCACTGTTTAAACGGCGATTGAACATCGATAGTGACCGGTGAAACTGATAAAGAGGATTCGGCATGAACACAGGATACATATGTGCAAAAGTTCTTTTCTCGCATCGGAACCGGCTCGTTCTCATCCGAGAGACTTACTCTGTGGCCTGAGCAAATGGCATGCCAATAAACGAGGGGCTGAGTGTCTCTGTGTACATTTCCATTCCGGTGCCACGTAAATAGTCATTGGTCCACACCTGCATGTCCGGAGACTGCAACCATTCAACACTTAATACATAACTGAAACGCTGGCTCGGGTCCGAAACTCCGCGACCAAATTTCGAAAACGGCCACCGTCAATATTTTACACGCATTTTACAAATTCTTGACAATCCTTCAATTGAGTGTTGTGTAATGTGGTACAATATTGACGGAACTGTTCCTTGAACAACATAATATTTTGTAGCGTTTGCCTGCTCTGAAATCTCAGAGCGAAACATCAGTTTTCTGCTGTTGATCACATTAAAAATAATCGACCTCGATAATGAAAACAAAATAAAATGTAAGAAAATACCTAAACATAGAGTTTTACGTTACTCACCGTCTTGAAGGATCGCATGGCGAACAAGTTGGCCATCATGGTGGAGAATCCTGGTGCCAGACACGATTGAGCGATGAAGCCGAGCTTCAGCTCGGCCAGGCAGATCACGTCGTCGCCCTGTTTCCAGTCCCAAGACGGAATGTTGAGTAGGTAAGCCTGCAACCGAAACGGAAGTAGATCAAGAGCGAATTTTATACCAGTTACTTTGTTCTGTTGAATGTTTTACGAAGTTAAATGTGGGGTGTCCGCTGTGAATGTCAATAAGAGGGAAACTGGATAAAACTTGTTATGCTTGTTTACATAATACTCGTACTGGAGACAATTATTCTTAAAAAGAACACAAAGAAAAAAAGAAAATTTGTTGTTTTGGATTGTAAGGAAAGAACAAATACATTAATCATATGTCACATATAAATCATTTCTCTTGATCAAGGACGTTAGTAACCTTGCCAAATCTTTTTGTAAAACTAGAAGGTTTTAGTGTCGACCTGGATGACATACATAAAATATGATCCTCTGTAAACAACAGGATTACAGTAAATCATTTATAACCCAGATACTATCAAAGTGGTGTTTCGAAAACAAGGAAATGTTGCCAAGAGGAAATCGACTTTAATGTACCTTTTACTCAGGAACATAAAACAACAACGAACAATTGAAAATCCAGTAATGTAGAAAATGTATAATCCTCAAAATAAATAATGAAAAATGAAATACTCGTGATTATGATCGAATTTTAGTCGCATAAAATACAGATCACGTCCGGTATGTGTTTCCAGGCAATTCGAAAAAGTGGATTAAATTCTACGTAGCGTGGCTATTTGGCTGAATCCAGATAAATGGCACGGCAAGTTTGCCGCATGCGGAATGAGCTGGGAGAATGAACCATTTAAAAATGCATATAGGAAAGCGAAATAATTCAATTAGGGAAGTAGGGCGGTATTATCTGGGGATTTCTACGTAATGTTCACACCTTTGTTCCGGCACACAAACCTCGATAGGATTTCTCTCTCTCTCTCGACGTTAATTTACGAAAACCATGAATTGAAGTTACTCACTTTATTATGGTACTGCATAAGTTGAATGATGACTCTAATGTCATCACTGTAGTTCTTGATTGAGATCACTCTCATGATGTTGGCTGCATCTTCGGCGTCCGGATCCTGGCAGTATTTGTTTGCAAGCACTAGACAAGCGTCTGCTTCATGTACCTATAAAACACACAGTGTTAATAAGTCTCCCTAAAATTACCACTATAACTAAGATTTACGCAAGAGTAAAATTTAAGCAAAACAACTACTGGATATTGTAGATTTTTCTATAAAATTCAGCGATAAAATGTGTCTTCAATATCCAATGTCAATTTCTATGAAGCTCAATACTAACTTTAATATGTAAATACATTTTAAGTTTCTGTGTAGAACTAAATTCGTAGACTGCCTTTTAAATTCATTTTTTACTTTACTTGAGTCACTAAAGGCAGTCTATATTTAAAATGATTATGTAATGTATTTTATATTATTGATTGGGTTATTCATTGTATCGGCAAGTTTTAATGAAATCCTTGTACAGTCTACGTATGTGTAATCGAAAAAGTTCGTGAATTTTTCATAATCTAACTAGTGTTTGATAACCACTATGTTACAGCTACATTTTTAGTGAAAAAAACATGCAATTGTCCAAAAATAAATAAAAAAAAACACTACCATTCCACAAACCGTTCGTTAAACATAAGGAAAAATACAAACTTCCCATACAAACTGTATCGGTCGTAAGTGCGCTTTTCCACTTTTTGTGACAACTGTTAAAATTTCTAACAACATGCACTTGGTTAGTTAGAGAGCGGTTAGTGAGGGTTGGCAATATTTTCGCTTCGGTACTGGTTAAAGCTGTAGACAAACGTTAACATTTGGGATTGGGCTGGAGGGTGATTATATGTAATGTCAGATTTAACCATTATATAAAATCGACGTTGAACTTGCCAACCCTGTATTTTGAAATGAATAACCAATATGAGCGTATTTTTTTAGGCTGTTACCAATTTTTTAGAGCCAACTTACCGAAATTTGGCCCTGGATTCAATGGGGATAAGAACTGATATTTTTTCCTATAAACTATCCGAGATGTTACTTACTAAAATAACTATATCCAGTTTCAATTTTATACTATTTTGCTTAATGTGAACATTGTGAATTTAGGTCAGTGCTACTCTCTAATTAATTTTACTACTGAATTATAGGATTATGTGAAAAATACAGAGTGAAAGTGAATGTTGGAAAGGAAGTGGCTCAAATTGTAATGTTGAGTGTTAAATTAAAAAAAAAAAAACAAGGAATATTCGTCTGTATGTTTCACTTCATGTCCCAAAACAAAATTAGTGAATAACATTAAATAATTCTAATATGTAACTTCAGTAAATAAATACTATACGTCAAAATGTTTATTGAACTATGTGATGATTTTCTATTTCTAAAAAATCAAATATTTTGGAGACTTTTCTATTAACCTTCTAACCTTTAAAACTGGACATAGTATATTCTAATTGCAGCAATTTACTAAAAATCACCAAATTATACATTAGTCTTGTTAATCAGTTTCTCAATCTTTAGCTAATCTTGAAAATAAGTTTAACACAAGATTGATAGAGTTAAAAGTTAATATTAATATTAATAAGTAATTTAGTAGTATTTGGTGATTTAAAATAGAATTACTAATTTTTAAGGCATATCTCGATCTAAAATTTATGTTAAACTTTCAATTTTATCGGCCAACAAAAACCACGAATGGAACGGAAAAGGGGGTAAAAAATTAATTAGATCCAGAGACAGTACAATGGAACCAAAAACAGTTAACAAAAATTCCCACAAATAAAATGTTCAGTCACAACGAGATTTATTAGAAACCTGCAGGGTTAAGATCGACTGATACCAAAAAGGATTAGTCAATTATAAATAGATCTTTACTTTGTTCGTTATCATGTGTCTCCATAAATCTGTTCGCTCTGACCTCGCAAGAAACAAAAACATATATTCACGTAAAAAACAACATAAACGGAAATTAACACCCACCACCGAGGCCGTACAAGTTTTTATTTTTAACTTACCTTGACCCTTTGCAGGTCAATAGGGTTCATAATGGTTCCCTGGAAGAACTCTACAGTTGTGAAGTGTCTCTTGAAGAGACCTTCCAGTTCAAGATCTGGCGGTTTCCTACACATCCCAATAGTTAACCACAAAAACAACACAGTAGTAGACAAAATTAAAAAAAGTAAAAAGTTAAAAGGCCCTAGAACTCCACCACACGAAACATAAAATGAGTCCTTCTCATATTAGGTGTATCATTTGGCAGTGTCGTATGGAAGAGCCCTCTAATTGTTTACAAAATTATTGATTTAATCTACATAGACTTTTATTGTTCGTCGGCATTCAGCACACATGCAGCAGTAAGGCTTCGTGACTAGTTTTCCACTACTCTGCAATTAGATCCTCCAACGTGAGAGGCGCCACAGCCCTTCGAATCCGGCGCCATTCATGTTGAAGGATCGTCAAAAAAAGAGAAAGATAAAGTGATGCGAGGATAATAAGCAATTTTTATTAACACACGGTCCAATATTATATCCAAAAATTGCTTTTTTTGATCGTAAAACCCTTCATGGTAGGTACCTTGACTCGTTCAAGGTCAACAGCGTTCATCATGGTTCCCTGAAAAAACTCCACAGTCGTGTAGTGCCGTTTCAGGAGGCCCTCCAATTCCAGATCTGGTTCTTTTCTAAAAATCAACGTCAGGAAGACATACATACATACAGGGCAGAAAAGAGTTTGTGTCAAGAGAATGGATTAAGCGGTGAAATTTGTTTGGAAGTATTGGTTATAGTAGATGAGAAATTGTCAAGGTGGTTATAATTTACATTGCTGGATTATTTAATAATTTTGAAGTTAAATAACAATTTCCCACATATTTAAACGACTAAAGTTATTGCTAGGTTCGTACCTGTGTAGAAATACAACTTCCACGTCGACGTCTTCTCTGTCTTCGTGTAGGAAATCCTTAAGAAAGTGCGACACAGACTCATAGGTAATATGTCCGCAAACCACAATATGCCTAGGACATAAAAATATTAAAATGTTTGTCATAATCATAAACCGCTCAATTTCTCAATTCAAATTTTCAGATCGTGAAACTGCACGGTTATTACCTACAAGTTTCTAAACCACTACTACTAAAATCTACATCTTGTCATAAAAATATTGGAAATATCACTCTTTTGTGTTAAATTGATTAATTGCAAAATTAGTTGAAAAACTTATGGTGTCAATTTTGCAGGACATGCAGAATTTCTACTTTCGAAAGAAAATAATAATGGAAAGTAAAATTATAAAAGAAAAACTAAATTTTAGAGATATGTGCATTTCTGTAAGGCAAAATATTAAAAATAGATCATTTTACTGTCCCATTATAATTTTTAATAATCTACCAAATCTACAATTTAATCATGAATTCTATAAATTTATATATTCTCGTAGTATCCAATATTAACAAATGCAGCAACAAATTTTTAAGAATATACGAGACCTATGAAGTTACTCCAATCAAATTAATATTTTCAGGTAATCGGAATTGTTTATATAGCTTATTATGAGTTAGATACAGATATTTCATATGAAAATATTGATGACAATCTCTAATCGATATTTGAATTATATCTACATGCTGTGAAGATGTTTATTATTGTTGACAAAATTCTAAAAGTATACTAGAAAAAGAAAATGAAATCAGGTCAGATTAACTTACCTTGATCATCATTATATGGACACGCTGCTAAGTTAAAAATAAACAGTATGTTGTTGCTGTTTAATAAATTAAATATTAATTGAGATTGGAGTAACCGATAGAATCTCTTTCAAGTTCAGTCAAATTAAGGGTAAATATCATTAAACTGTTTTCATGTACATGTACAGCTGCACGATGTCAAGTGTGAAATTGAAGAAGAGATGTACGATTTGCACGAATGAATACATCTCCTTAAAATTTGACCGAACCGATCTATTACTGATGTGTGAATGAATAAAAATTATTTTAATCGAAAAGAATTCGGTCTAAAATCTAGTTTCTAACATGTACAAAGGTGAACGCCCACAGCCTGGCCACGCACAATATTCGGGTGGCACGAAAACATGCCATCATGCATCCACTCGCTAACAACAACAGCATGGACGCGAAAAAGGAGCAACAGCTCCTCGGTACACGTCCATAATTTTATTTTAGAAAAAACATCTAGGTACACCGGCGGAATAAACCATGAACATTTTCAACTTCATTTGGTCGTCTAAAGAACGTTAACAGGCACAAGTTGTTGGTTGTTGGTGCAAAATGTGTTCGTCCTTTATAAAGTACGTATAAAGTAAAAAATGTTTGTTTGTTGTTTCCGCTGGTGCACGTGTTCCCGGGATAGGTCCGGAAGGGAGAGAAACATCGACACAACACTGACACTGGACTGATATCGGGGAATAGTGGGGGACAAGAAGCGTGCAGGAGAGTAGGTGAACAGCAAAAGTAGCACTGAAAACCTGTACTAAGTCCTCAACATCTAAACCAGTAAAAACGCGTACCACGTTACCGACCCAGTGCAAAAAACAGAGTACCTTTTTAATAGTTTAAATGGTTTTTTCTCACCTTCTGCCTCTTTCGTTCTTCAACGTGCCGCCGTACTTTGGCCTAGTGCCGATCAAGTCTATAATCTCGGGGATACAACTCGCAAATATCGCCTATATCGCCAGCAAAGACAGAGACAACAGTTCGCATCAATCTTAGCAGAACAGAGGCATAGATACATCTGTCGCATTACGCTTCCTGCTAACCCTTGATTTATTTATCTAAAGTGCTTCTTTACTCCATTCATCAAACCATCCGCTTCATAATTGAAAACAATGTTTTACGTAGCTTCAACCCTGAATCCCCTTACAGAATATGGGTTTAAAGCACTTTAGACCGTTTCAGAATGATCATCAGCTGATGTTATGAGATCGGGTCTTGAGTAACATACTTATATTAGTTTCTGACTGAAACGTTATGCGACAGTTGCTAAAATGGTATCTTGAAAATGCTCTAAGCACAAAAGGGACAAGGGTTCTTGTTGGGGGAATAGACAACCGGATAATCGGGATCTGGGATTCATCACAATCTCAATAAACATCAAATTCACAACATTTAGTCCAATTAGAGGAGCCTTACAGGTCGATAGTTGTTTATGTCTCTTAATTCAAGTGACTGTAAAAATGTTTGGTGGTTTATTTTTTTATTTATTCATATTTTTATTTTGATGTTGCTCGACGGTTTACGGTTAAGGATAGAGTCGATTAGTTTTTCTAGCAGATGTCCAAATTTCAAAGAAAATTTCATTGGTTGAAAATATTCTTGGATAATTGAACATTTGCACGTAACTCCCTTAAACTCTGCCCTTGTTTCGGAACATTATTGAATTTTCAATCATCCTGCACTCACTTTTGTCGCGCCGTGCGTGGCTCTAGCAGGCTGTGTAGGCTTTTTAGGTGCTACTATGACTACAGGGCCAGCTATTCCTTTATATTCTAACTAGGCTTTCAGATAGTAGTGTCCCAAATCATCTGTAAGTTGGCAATTCTCTCGACGAGCAGATTATGTGGAAAATTTTACTAAGCAATATGGGTCTTTGATAACCATTTAGTGCCGCTAAAACCGATTCATTAATTAGGTAGTTTAAGAGTTTTATAAACGCTTCTTAGAATTTACTGGAGAATGAAAGGGAAAAGGAACTGGAAAAGGATAACCATTATCAATAACCCCAATAAGTTTGAGGAAAACTATAACGAAACTAAGTAAAAATAGTATGAAATGCAAAATAAAGACAAATTATTGTTATTTTAGTACTAATTTAAAAAATAGCTATTTAAGGGACAATTCTTAGTAAAATAGTTTTTTACTTATGGAACTAAGTAAAATCCCTTAACATTTTATAAAATAATTTTAAAAATATATTAATAAAAAAGTAACTTACCATAGAATGAGTAAATATAGGTTCTATTAATTAATATTAATCGATCATTGTAATTTTATTTTATATTTGTTGTTCAGAAATTTTAAATTTTTTCGATTTGTTCCTAACTACAATGTTTTAATGTAAGTTTTTAAATAATTATTTTTTTATACTAAATAATATTAGATTAATAATATTACTTTCCATTTTTATACTGGAAATATAGCAAAAAACGAAGCTAAATAATTAGTGCCATAGTCTACTGAACTTATAAAAAACACACACTTGTGCAAAAATTTTAAATGTGTTTGAGTCATTAATTTAAGTAACGTGGCACATAATTCTACATTTGATAACTAGCTTTTATAAACTTACAGGGGAACGAAAACTAAAACACCATAAGCTTAGTATATTGTGATTTCTCGCATAATCTGCCGAGAGGAAAAACGTGAAAATCAACTTTGACTTGGACATCTACCATTATCCCATTCTGTATGCTCTGTCCAAAATTATTAGAAGTACAATACATCTAACAATCGACTATTGAAAATCTTTGAAGAGATACGTACAAAGAGTATCTGTCCAAGAGTATTTTCAATATAGTGTTCAACATAATTTAGTATAACGAACGTTTTAATTTGGAAGCTAGAGGGATTTGGTAAATTATACAGACCACAGATGCAAAATTGACATGCACCTTATAAAAATCCTGCTCTTCTAAAGCGCTGACGTTCCAGTCATTCAACATGCATATATACTTTGTATCTGTGATCAATACGGGGTACGATTAAATAGGTACTACTACTAAAACTTAGTAAGTTAGTGGATTAAGCATACAGAATGCCATTTGAATTCGGCAGCTAGCTCAGCATGCCAAAAGAGTCAACTCTAAAATTGTGATCTGCTCTATTGATTGCAGTGTTTCTCAACTGCTTTTATAGACATTCGCGAACCAGTAATTCGAATCGTTTCAGTATTCTTTATGTTTTAGATATTTTACGATCAGATAATTGGGGTGTTGATATTTTTTTATTTTTAAATTGATTCGATGCAAGCAAAATTACAGCTTATTGTCAAAGTGTATGTTTAACGTGGTGGTGAGTGTTTTGTGACGTATGTACCACTAGTGAGAACAATTCTATAAACATAAAGAAATACTAATAGCTTCTAAATAGGAACTGAGCGTTCTTACCAGTTCGCAGAAGTTGTTGAGAAACACTGTGTTTTCATAAATTTATGGCAAAAATATTACCCGTGGGCAAATACGGCAAATTGCATCAACGCACCAAGTATTTTCCCGGTTTGTTTCTCGCACAACTATGTCTATTCAATGCTTGTACTTGGGGTGAGGGTAATATTTCTGAGTTGCAAAAAGTTACCGAGTAGCGAAATCATAACCCAAGTGCTACAAAACTCAGTAAAATACAGCATCATTCCGAGTGGTTATAAGGGACACTTTACTCAAAATCTTTCACTTGACTCTTTAATTTCATTGAATCTAAATGTAAAACTAAGTTATGCAACTTCCTTGTCTATTTTTAGTATTGTTTTTATTAGTGAATCAATACAGTGTAAGTATAAAACAATTAAAAAGTCAAGCAACGGATTTCTTTTTATCCAATCACCTACAATGATGACCAGAATAAAAAACCTTGTTAATGGAACTCAAAAATTGTTACAAAATAATGTTTTAGCCCTATAAATTTTTTTAAACTTTTTTATTTGTTATTAATTTTGTGAAATCTGTTAAAAGTTAATTTCTGCCAATGCTGGTTTAGTCAATGTAGTATTATTGTTAAAATTTGGAAAACAATTACGAAAAATTTTGTGAATATTGGTCGATTCTGATCATTGGTGTAGGTGCAGGAGATTTAGCGGTAGCCTTGGTTCATCATCACCGTGGTTCATAATACCTGCGTCGCACGTCTTTGCTGTACTTTCCGCCGTACTTGGGACGATTGGCGGCCAGTTCCGTGATCTCAGGTATCCAGCTGGCAAACACCGCCTAACAAACCCACACACAGCCCATCAGGCTCCTCTCGGACACGCCACTTACTTACTTATTATTAATTACTAATATCATTAATAATTATGCTTTTTAGCTAATGCATATGTAATTTACGAATATTATCGTCGTTTTGTTAGGGTACGTATACGTCAATTTCTACTCTCTACTGCGTCTCAATACAATTTTGATTCCTTCTGAATGGAAAACATCACCTGTTTTTGTGATTTTGGAAAAGAACTAATTTAATTCGATGATGTTTCCATTCAGAACATTTCGTCCTACAACGTCAAGCATATGATGGGTAGGTTCTAAACACTAAACATTCGACATGAAATATCCCACATAAATAAATCCATTTCCAGATGAAAGAAAACATTCAAAGTAAGAGAAGAAAACTTTAAACAAAACATTTCATCGAGTCCTTTCATTAAACGTCAACTAAACTGCGGATCATGAAAGTTAATAAGATGAGCCGACTTCATTCAATATACACATCTAACAAATTTAAGATCTTGAGAACTAATAGGAAAGCGTAATAAGAAACGACACGTGAAACTTAAAACAAGTTAAAAAGTTGAAAACAAAGTTTATGTCAAGAATGAACCGACTAAATGGGTAACGCATGGGTCGAAACAATTTCAATTGTAAGTGAGTGCTGATGCTAAGAAACATCTTTTAAAAGTTCTTATTGAGTGTCATTGTTTTATTACATTTTCACAATCTCAAAATCCATTTGTTCGAAGTGCAACACGCAATTTAGTCACATTTGAGTCACATTTTGCGCCGGATCATTGTGTAAATGTGTGTTGAGAGTACAGTATGTATATTAGGGGGACGGGAAAAGAGGCTGAGTAGTTCGATTAAAAAAATGAATCCAAAAAACTGGTACGGTGCACTCAACAAGACTGTAGAAGATCGTTCAAAAAAGTCCAAACAATAAAGTACTATTGAGGTGCACTAATTTTAAAATCAGTATGCACTACATACTAGGGTTAGTGCTAGTAAAACTGGGTGCTAGATTAGGGTGTGGTGCGGGTTCAACGAGTTTCCGTGGCACATTCCAAAAATATGAGGGAAATTTTGATTAAATTTAATAAGAATATAACGACAGAATAAGTGTAATTTAAAGTTAAAGTTAGCATGACAAAATCTTTACTTATTTTGTTAATACATTCGTTATAAAACTCATTTAATTCAGCTGTTTAAAAAACACCTAAGTGAGAAAATCTCATATTGAAGGGATGTTTGAGTGCCATATATAAATCAATAATAAAAATTGTGTGCGGGGCTGGCTGTGTCTATAAAATATGTTGTTAGAGTTGGTAAACACCTGTTAGCATGCATTATAGTCACAGTCGGCTGTACAAGTGTATCAATTTTTTTATCATCGAAAGATGAGATATTATTTTGCCTTATTGTTGTTTATGAATATCATTGTACATTTATCTAATTTTATATTTAAAGAAATATGGTTACTTTAAAAATCAAATAAAAAGCAAACATCTGAAGGACACTTGTACAATATGAAAATAATGTAGGTATCTAATATTAATTTTTTACAGATTCGGCAGTCTATTTATTGAGATTATGTAGATCATCGATTGTCCTTTTATGATTTCATAAAACGTTAAAAAGTGAGGCAAACATCAAAATTTCAATGCAAATATCTACATAATCCAAAAAAGCTTAATTTGAGTTTCTTAGACGAATTTACGAATCAGTTTGAAGTGTAACAATTAATATAATTTATGCTTTGAGTAATCACAAAAATAAAAAAAGCTAAGCTAAAAGTTATCTTTCTCTCTAAGCAAAAAGATGCAATACTAAGTTTGTTATTATTATATTTTTATATCATATGCAATTGATTTATGATTTATCTAAAAAAATATTAAATATTGTGATACTCCAATGTATGAAAAACAACTTCAACAGGATTCGAAAAATTCAAAATCATAATGCTCAAAGCATAGTTGTGGACGTCTTTCCAACGTTTAAATAAGAATTATATTAACCATATTTCAGTATTTAGACAGCGGACAGTACCTCTTTCCATGTTCTCTCTTGTACTCGCCACAGTACTTGGACCTAGTGCCTACTAGATCTATGATTTCGGGAATGCTACTAGCAAATATTGCCTGGAAACAAACATTCTCAATGCCTATAAAAATCTGTGTTATTCGGGTTAAAAGGTAGCAACTACTACCAGGAAAATGTGACAACAAAACATTAAAGTTATATTCCACTTGGTTAATGTACAATACACAATTTTTTCAACCAAATTAAGAATTCCTTTAGTATTTTGTTGTGCAGGAGGAAGTGCATGTAAATGTGAAGTTACACATTTCAAAAGCGTATCTTGCGGAATGCGAACTAAAATGGAAAGCATAAAAGAAACCATTTACAGAAAAAAGCCACATAAGAGCTGTGCTAGTGTTCATGCAAAAGTGTGTTCGGTCAAATCAGCACGGAACAACGGGAACATTCGGGACCCCAAAAAACGTTCGCGGAACCGAATGTACAGTTGCCCGTCCTGTATCGACCTCATAAGATAGAAAACGAACCACTGAACATTTACACAAGACACAATTTTACAATAGATCAAAAAACAATCACAACATTAAAAAAATACCTATAGATATCCCAAAAAGGTAAGATGGAAAGTTAAGGTGTGATTTTATCGGGACAAGATTTTTGGGTTGGTATTTTTTTGTAAGGATGTTAAACATTATAAAGCTAGTTAAGTCTGAAGAGAAGTATAGCTAGAACATCAAATTTAATCATTAAGATTTATTAATCGGTTTCTCGAGTTTTACATTTAGTATATACATTTACCCAAAGCATTTCTCCAATGTGGTTTCATTAAAATCAAAATTTTCACGTTGTTTATTGTTCAATTTTATAGGAGAGATACTTTTTCAGTGCACAGTAAAATCTGTATTTTATGGACACATTAGAAAAAATTAAAAATAAAAAATTAATGTATCTTGATAAACTTAAGAGGATAAGGATTAACTGATGATTATTATTATCATATTAAACTTAATAGTATTATTTGAGAGCAGCAAATAGTAATAAAGTAGTTTGCCCAGTAAACAGATTATCTGTGCACTTGGTAATTAATAGCTCCGATACACGAACATCTTTTTATGTCGTAGAAGCGGCAAGCCTGACACCGCAACACAGCGTTACTCGATCGATGTATTTTACAGAGAGTCAGCAGAATGGGAAGTGTACCATTTAACATTGAAATAAATAGAGAGTCAACGAGAAAATGAGAGGACACATAGGTCGCATGTATGCGGGGGCGTTTTCTTTTAACAGGACAATCTGGCAATGAGTCACTCACCAAGCCGACAAGCAGGAAGAAGACGAGGAACGTTCTTCCAAGGACGGTGTGGCAATAAACGTCGCCGTAGCCTACTGTTGACATGGTCACGATCAGGAAGTAGACACACGTCCAGTAGGGCAACGGATGCGGGTTGTCGAAGTCCAAAGGATCACCCGAGTTCTCCAGCTGAAAACAAAGTTATCTCCTCAATTTTTTCCATGCCTTGAATGATTTCATTATAAAATAAACAGAAAGTGATAATCTTTTATCAGTATATAAGGAAGGTGATTGAAGGTGATTACAACCTTAAAATGTTTTTACTTACTAAATGAATGATACCAGCTGCAGTCAACCATACTGATATGAAAATAGACACCAGTTGAGCAAGTCGTATGGAACTGGAAGTCTTCAGTATGTTGAGGTATTGTAATATGTCCGGCACTGTCATTAAACGTAACGCACGTAGAAATCGAAGGCCTGTAACAAGTAAATAATTTTCACTTCAGTAATAATCTTTCCACAATCGCAATTTTGTAAATTGCGCTTATTCATAAATTTTTCTAATTAATTCTTATCGCATAACATGGTATTTATAAAGATAAGATAAAAATTTAACTGCCTGAATATCTTAGTTAGTACGTTTTCGCACGTGGTACAAAGATGTCGAGTAAGAAAATTGTTGTGGTGGGTGACGGAGCTTGTGGTAAAACCTGTCTTTTGGTAACGTTCACAAAAGGCAAATTTCCTGAAGAATACGTGCCGACCGTTATGGACAATTTTTACCGTGACATAAAGGTGAATAATGAGACTATATCTCTGATAATTTCTGACACAGCCGGTCAAGAGGAGTACGACAGATTAAGAGTGTTGTCCTATGTGGAGTCAGATTTGGTGGTGATATGTTTTTCAATAGAACGGCCAGACACATTGCAGAATGTCGTGTCAGTTTGGGCACCGGAAGTTAGGAAAAATTTGGGATCCGTTCCTATTGTTTTGGTTGGAAACAAACACGATCTGAGACATGACCCAGAGACAATTGCTTATTTAGCCAAACATAATCAAGAGCCCGTAAGTTATCAGACGGCACGCAAAATTGCTAAATCAATTAAGGCTGTTGAGTACATCGAATGTTCATCGAAAAAAAAGTACAATGTGGATGAAGTGTTTACAACGGCAGCAAGAATTTTGATGACAAAAAATATTAAAAAATGTATAATTCTTTAAGTTTTAAGCTTAGTTGAAAGTTGAGTATTTATTTATTTTATTAGAATACATTTTTTTATTTAATTTATTATTAATGTTAATTATGTTAAACAAATATAGATAAATAGTTACTTATTTTTTTGTTACACTACCTATAATAATAATACTTCTTAGTATGTTTTCGCATTTGGCACAAAGATGTCCAGTAAGAAATTTCTTTTGGTGGTTCTCCAGATACGATTACCACAAGAACATAAACCAACCCTTATGGACAGCTTTTTCAGTAGCGTAAAGGTGAATGATGAAATTGTACATATGACATTTTGGTGAAGAAGATTGGGACAATATAAGGATAAAAAATCAGATTTAATGGTCACATATTTTTCAATAGAAGAACCGTAAACGTTGGAGAAGGTTGTGTCATTTTGGGCACCGGAATTAGGAAATATTTAGAATCTATTCTATATTGTTTATTGTTTGTATTCTGTTTACATTGGCATTTCAATCAAGACCCACAATTTCTGAGGAAGGATGTAAGGTTGTTAAACCAATTAAAGGTGTGAAGATCATTAGGTGTTTGTCGAAGAAAAAGTGCACTGTGGACGAAGTTTTTACTAACGGTAGCAAGAATTTTAATAACTAAAAACTTTAAAAAGTTTGTAATTTCTTAATTTTGAAGCATTGAAGTATAAATTTTCCTAGAATTATATAGTTTTATCTAATAAAATTTCCTTTAATTATTAATTATGACTATTTCTTACGAATGTAATCGTTGATGGACTAGAATATTTTGATAACTACTCATAAATGACAACTTCAGTTGTATTTTATGGCGACATTAAATTGAAATTTAAGGTTGAAGGGCATTTAAGTCATAAACCAACCCATCAACTTGACCGGATAATATTAAAATTTAATGCAATCCATTATATTGGGATGAATTGAAACATATCCATGTCAATCACTGTGTAATATTCATTTCGTTGCACGAGTTTCCTAGAATGTATGGTTCCACATACTAGGACCCTTGACTTATACTAATCTATTATTTTTTTGTCTGTGTTATTTTATTTGTAAGATTAGATAGACATTTATTAATACCTCTTCCATTATTTACTTAAGTAAATAACCGAAGATTCCCAAATCTATAAGTTTAATGTCAATACCTAAAACTTATTTATTTATCTGATCGTATTGATTTCTATTATGTTCTCAAGAACATTCTTCCATCCACAATTTCTTACCCCAAACTTTTAATAAGGGGAATCGCTTATTAGTAGTTCAAGGCTTTCGAGTTCGAACGTTGAATATTTAATAGGGTTTTGCGGGTGGTGGCACGAACCGATCAATAGACAAATAGTCGAGTGCGCGGACTGTAATTGAAAAACAAAACTACTCACCTATCCACGTGCGGTCTAAATAGATGGACACGAAGGACGGGGGTATCGTGAAGTAATCAACGAACGAGTACATTTCTAGCATGAACCATAACTTATCGCTAGCAGCTATAAACTGAAAACAAATCAGACGCATTAATACATTTTTATCAATTTTAATTTAACTTGATGTGAGGGAAAGTGTGCTGAAACGAGCATTTACCGAATTGGAGTGCTCGAAACAATTGCGATCGTTTTCAAAATTTAATTACGCTCGACAGTCTGCCTTCAATAGAATCTGCTACATTCGTAATGAACGTTTAAGTAATTATCTGAAATCTCGACGATATCCATTGTATTGCTCAGCAATTCAATCTGCAACTACGTGCAAGCACATTCAATCTTTATAAAACTGACAAATGCAAGAAAATCAATAGTTCCATATCTTTGTAGAACACACATATCCAGTGGTCATATTTCGCTGATTCTTGGTCTGCAGGGTGTAATAAAAAGTAATAAATGAAACAGAAGACAAAAATATTAAATACTGTATCATTTCTTAAACTAATTAATATTTGGACCGTCACAATTATCCTCGTCTTGGCATTGATGTAATGTGGTGATTAGTTTCCTGAAGCACTTCATTTTTTATCACCTCTACTGAAGTCTGTGGAGAGAGGACTGAATTTTGAAATCCTCTCTCTGTAATGTATGACACTAGTTCAACCCGTAATAAATCCAAAGATATTGATGATATACTGATTGATGTGATGGTAATTCACATCGGAATTGGAACTCCTTCAATATGAGATTGGATATTTTCCTAACAGAAAACTGAATTTGAAGTCGTATTAAGATCGGGTAGCAAATGAGATTCCACAATTTCTTGGAGAGTGGTGGTCAAATTATCTTTAATAAAAATTAAAGGTGACCGTAATATTACATAATGGCACCTCAAACATAAGAAATAATGTGAATTTTAGCTTTCACTCGCCTTCTGACATGTGTTCGACCATTACAAGTGATCAAATAAAATCTGGACTCTTTGTGAATTGATGTAACGAGGTGATTAGTTTCCTGAAGCACCTCATTTTCTATCACCTCTACTTGACGCAGAAGGTCCGCCAAAGTCTGTGGAGAGAGGACTGAATTTTGAAATCTTCTCTCTGTTATGTCTGACACTAGTTCAATCGGAAATAAATCCAGAGATATTGAAGGCAATGGTAATTCACATCGGAATTGGAACTCCTTCAATATGAGGTCGGATATTTTCCTAATATAAAACTGAATTTGAAAGAGTATTAAGATCAGGTAGCAAATGAGATTCCACAATTTCTTGGAGAGTGATGGTCAAATTAACTATAATGAAAATTAAAGGTGGCCGTGACATTACATAATGGCACATCAAACATAAGAAATAATGTGGATTTCACCTTTCACTCGCCTTCTGACATGTGTTCGACCATTACAAGTAATTAAATAAATTCTGGACTCTTTGTGAAAAGGACTACAATCTGAGGAACGCCTGAATTTACGGCAAACAATTGTTAAGAAAATTTCCTTTTTTTAAAAAAACACTGGTTGGTAATTTCATGAGAGGTTAAAAAACAATTTCATAAAATTCAAGTTTTAAAGTCGTGGCATTCGTTTATACTTCAACGTCATCCAGAATCTCCTCCACGTTTTTTTAAGATAATAATTCATTATCTAAAAAATTACACATAGATAACTAAAATTTGCATGTCTTTGTATGAATTGAATTTGAAATGAATGAATAATTCTTTAGACAAAACAATATGTAAACGAATACTGAATTTTGTTCGTATTAATATATTGTAAATTTTGATAAAATTCGACCACTGGAACTATTTGAAGTACAGTAATGATATAAAACTTGGCGAATGCGCCGGTTTTACGACGAAATACGAGGCCTCCTGGAAACCGCATCATTGTAGAATTATGTAAGAGCAATAAACCAACCGTGAAATTTTTATCGTCTTGTGGCGTTTCCAGGAGCAAAGAAAGCAGTTTGTCCTGCAAACATTGACGTGCCATTTTGCGGCAGATATGCTGCACGCAACTCCTTCCACACCTATTACAAATTACAACCGCAGCGCCTTAACATATTTATAAGCTTTTTCCTGTTGTTACAAATACAGTGTGTTACTTAATAAAGCGACCATTACCAGGAAATTTTAATTGGCACCTGTTAAACTGGCAACCTTGACTTTAACAATGTGAAATAAATAGGTGACGTTTAGTGTTTAAATCGTCTCAATTTTGCCAACCGTTTATAAATGGATAAAATATATTTAATATGTTGGCTGAAATTATTTTTTAATATAGTACTAACAAAAGAGAAAAACAGGAATTGAGTTAGGAATTGAAATAAATCTAATCTAAGAAAACTTATATTTTTCCTTTGAATCCCCCCAACTGTACACGCAAGTTTGAAAACTTTCAAGTTGATACTTCACAATTCATATTGGGAAACGTTACCGAAATGAATGGCAGTTAAAGTATACGTGGGTTCTAAAATTTAATATCCGCCAGTTTGGAGCCGAAGTGCTTTCAGTTTTAGTGCGGTTTTCTTTTATTTACTTTTCTGCGAAGGTCTTTAAAATTATTGGTGATTACCTATTAACATTAATATTAATTTCCCCATAACAATATGTAAAATATTTTTTCTTCTCAGATCACTTATCTCTATAATATAATTTTTATTACCTGATTAGTATAGTAGTTCAGTTCCGAATCGATGTTCTGATAACAGATGAGGCTTATCGTTGCCTGATGCAATAAAAGTGTTTACCAACTGATAATTTAGTAGTTTAACTTTAAATATTGATATTATGTATTATTATTTTCCTTTTTACTCAAAGACTCACATCAAGTTATAATACTTGTATATTGGTTTTTAATATGTTCATATACAATAATGGAACCCTAAATTATATTAACATTTTGTCTTCGAATAGATGACAGATTCGGGATATGGTTGTGCATACTCACTCTTATAAAAAAATAGACCATAAAAAATATGTTAAAGGCAAGGTCGATTTGTTGAGTGATATTGTTGCTCCACTCCTGGCAGCGCTCCACGCCGTCACTGAAAACAATACAACACGTCATCAATTTTTATTTTCGTATGCACCAGTACAATTGTACGATACCCTTCAGCAACTACGTCTCTGAAGCTGTGTCATAACAATCAACATAAGTACTGAGCACTCCGAATGAACAGAATCATTTTTTGAACTCAATTAACGTAAGTCGAAACTGAATTTTATTTCCGTCATGTGAAGTGACTCGTAATAAAAAATAAAAACATCATAATAACTTAAACAACGTAAGCAAATGGACAGGAAAATGTATTCATTTGTGCTTTACGAACCCATAGTCATAAGTAATAATGTCACGGTCACGAGAATGTACCATTTCAAACATTATTACCATAAAACTACTTGTTAGTGGTGGATTACAAAAAATACTTATCTTAAAGATGAAATAGTATTTAAAAAATTGTATTTACCCAGCAGTGTAACTAAAACATAAAGATATGTAGAATTATCATTGAACCACAAAACTGTTATTCAGCACGGGAAATTGTCTTTGAAAATAATGGTAATCAAATTGACAACTTCGCGGACTTAAACAGTTTTATACCAAGTCAGTCGTATTACTTTCCTTTAATTCAAAACTAATGCCAATACCAGTTAGATTTTAATAAATGTTTAATGAAGTGTTATTCCAATTAGTTTTAATTTGATCTATTTGATACTTATCTTTGTAACTGATATTAATATGTATGTGTATTTACCCAGCTGTGTAACTAAAAAAATAATAATATATATCAAAAAAAAATATTAGTATAAAAAAATAATAAAGAAAAGTACTAAGTCTACTAAAGATCTATTTAAAGCCTTAATTGTCACAAAAATTAAAGCTTTCAATGTCTAATAACATTTTCAAATTACAAAACACCCAACAATCAAATCCAATCAATTAAATTAAACTATATAAACTCATGTTCAAAAGTTAGGGATATTAAATTTTTATAAATTAATTGTACTTGAAAGAATGGTAAATAAAGGAAACCTCTACCTCAAATGGTCAGTAAGAAAACTCTATATGAACTCGTACCGCTTCAGTTACGATACGGATACTCTTTGCAAATGCAGGTTTTCGTCCACGAAGACCATTCCGAAACTTACATTTGAACCACGAACATAGGCAACAATAATTGGAATAGTCAAGGTCTCATGTTCATTGGCGGAAGAATGGAAATCTGTACTTTTCACATATGAGTAAATTGTGTTTGCGGTCTAAGGCCATGGAAAATTGGTATTGTCACAGAAAAAGTTTATTATACCCTTTGGACAATACGCAGTTGCTCTACGTAACCAGTTGCTATGCAGTTATCTGATTATAATCAAAATTATGGCTAGATTAATTATTGTTTATTGAAAAGTACTTAATTTTTAAATTCGTTTTTATAAATATAGAAAATATATTAAATAATATAGATATCTTTAATTATGAACGTTTTTTCCATTTTAAATTTATTGTCCATGTTTAGCATAAACATCATGTTCATGGACAGAAGAATGGAAATCTGTACTTTTCACATATAGGTAAATTGGGCTGTACAATGATGATCATGATGGGATATGCTAAAACGGCCATCAACCCTGCCCTAATCCTATTCCTATTCCTAGAAAAATTGAATAACCTTATAGAAAGCATGTGGAAGAGGTGTCAAAGAGACATCGAAGTCTTTGGAAAACATACGATGTTCTAAAATTTACATACGTATAAATATGATCAAAAATAAAAATTGCTAATATATGTTAAATTTATTAAATCATGCATATTTTTACAAAATATGAACTGTTACTTTCAAAAAGTTTTTAAAGACAAAAATTTAATGACAACAATTACATACTTTAACATCTCTTCACTTTTGAATATGAGTTTATTTTGCGACTGTACTTAGAGTATACAATAAAACATGTGTGACATTTTGTAATCTCATCCAAAATTTATGGTCCCGCATCACAACTTTTATTGGTAAAGTTTGCTCATCCACAACTCAAATGTGTCCCACTTTAATATGGCACACTTCACCAACACACGAATGATTTATTTGTACGGGAAAACGTTTATTGCATTTCGGTGTTTGTACTTTGAAGCTGTTCTGTACTTTGTTCAAAACAATTCGTCGCTCTTGTACTTACTTTGAGGCATCTATGAAGTAAATTACAAGTGATGCTATACTTAATATGAACACCAGAACGACCTGAAACAATACAAAATACATTATAAACAACGTTTATGAACAAACTTTGGATAAAAATCCAAAGCTCGATTACAAGTCGGCTTTTTATATTGCTTTTACTTTTAATGGGCCCAATGTTGTCTTCGTAATTACGTGCTGAACGACTTTTATTGAGCCATTGAACGTTGGGTGTAAACACTTAAGGCTGAATAGGACAACATAGCTTAGAATAGCTTGTACTTTGCAGAATAAATATTGTTCAATCAATTATTGACCTACTATATTCATAATGACTAAATGAGACAACTTTTCATCAAAAACGAGATATTAATATATTTAATATAGTAGATAAAAATAATTACTGAGATACATTTTTATGGTGGTTAATCTTACGAAGGTCATGCAGTAAATAAATCTTATCGATTCATTTAATTGATTTTAATGATGAAATTAAAATTCGATATTTCAATGATACAAAGAAATCTTAAATATTATGGGCATTTAATGAAATAAATAGTTCTAGTCAATTAAATGAAAATAATACTTCCATTATATCAATATAATTAAAAAATAAAACATCTTTCACTTCACACTCAATTTTTTCTACTTAGAAGCAATATATAGTATGATGGATCTCAATTTAAATTTATTTATTCTTATTCCTTTCGTAGCATGGCGAATCCCCCCCTAAAGTAAAATTGAAATCGTAATAGTGCAGTAAAATTGGCGAAAAATAGCGTGACTCGAAGTGGAGGGTCACAGGCCGTGGTTATTATTCCCGACGATAAAACCGTTTATATTTACAGCTTAATGGCGCATAAATCTTTGTCCAAATCTACATCCGTTTTGTAAAGGAAATATTTTCGAAATTATTTCAGCACCGTACAAACCCCGCACAACAAACAGATGGTATCTTTATTCGAGTTTGTACTCGAATGTATTTTACAAATTATATTGGTACGAATGTGTTTGCTTTTGTATTTCTGTTGAAGAGATAGAATAGATCACCTTATTTTTATGTTAGCGTCGTACGAATATCTCGAAAGGAATACCAGACAAGTCGTCGTCTGCAAACAATGCAAAACAAACATTTCCGACAGACGGATTGCCACCCATAAAACCTGCAGACTACGAGGAGCCAATAAAAAGTACGTCTGGTTACAATGGCCAATATGCACTGCACTTTTACACCATCGCCCTTCATTTGATATCACTTACCCTAATTAGGTTTTTACTATTGCAGTTTCCAATGTAATATGATAGACATGGGACTGCTTAATCATGGTTAGTGGTGTAAGTGTAATTGTGCATTTTCATTTTAATTACTGTCATCAATTACATAGACTTATAATTAGTGTAAAAGTTATTACTATGTTGTAATGCATCAAAATTAATACACACTACTTTATTAATTATTGTTTATTAGATAATTTAATTGCGTTTGCGGACTAAGGCCATGGAAAATTGGTACTGTCACAGAAAAAGTTTATTATACCCTTTGGACAATACGCAGTTGCTCTACGTAACCAGTTGCTATGCAGTTATCTGATTATAATCAAAATTATGGCTAGATTAATTATTGTTTATTGAAAAATACTTAGTTTTTAAATGCGTGTTTATAAATATAGGAAGTATATTAAATAATATAGTTAGATGACTTCTAATATATTTAATTATGAACGTTTTTTCCATTTTAAATTTATTGTCCATGTTTAGTGAGTAATCTAGCATAAACATCATGATCATTTTCAACTGTGGTGTTAATTTTATATATTTAATCATAATCTTCTGTTCAATAAATAAAAAATATTTACTATTAAAAGAAAAAAAGTTTAAAGTCCTGTGAGTTTATTTTATACCCTAATTAAATGTTTTAAAATTAATTAACAAGATTAGAATTTGTGGACGTCTTAAATACCATTAATCAAATTGAACAAAAGGAATTTCAAAATCCAAATATTTGGAAGAAAATATTTGCATCTATTAAATTAAATAAAAATTAGGATTTTGCTTATGTAAGATCAGTCACCTAATTTCTGAGAATGTCTGTGTATTTCATTATTCACTTGAAAACATTTTTAGAATATTTAAAAAATGATTAATAAACATAAACCACAACAATTAAAATCTATAAGCATATATTTTTTCCCAATTAATTGTTTCAAAATTAATTAATAATAGAAAAACAATCTGTGGGTGTCATAAATGTCAATTCCCACGGAAATCAGTGTCCAATCTGTAGTTTAAACCCTAAGCATAATTAATTTTAGGTTTAAGCTAGGTTCATCATCTTCAAATTTAAATATAAATAATGTTAAACCCGAATCGATTACCTCTCAAATTAATCGACCACATAAAATAACACAAAATGCCGCAAAACCTTACGTTAATTTATACATGAAACCCGGACGTTAATTATTCTTGGTTACGGGCACAATGGGTGTGAAAATGGTGCGCGTTTAATTTGAAATGAAAATTACGAAACAGGTATCCGACGCCGTCGGTGGATGTGCAAACCGGGGGCGCCGCGACGTCCCAACCTGGGTGGAAGAAGGGCGAAAGGAAATTTCGCGACCGGCTTCCATCCCATTTGCATGACAATTACGCCTGGAGACAGGACATTAGTCGTTTGACATGGTGGCCCGTTGCAGACGCACGGGGACGCTTTGAAAAATATATGATTTCAATTAAGCCGCGCCGGCCATTGCCACCTTCCGGCTTTTGTGTAAGCTCACCGGAATCCGTCCCCGCTATTAAAAATTCTGCTGAAGTTATTTACAAGTATAATAAATTCATTTTGCCGGTATTTGGCGACAATTGAAATGAATTTTAATCGACTGTTCTTTTGTTAATGGTAGTCCAAATTTTAAAAATGGATTTTTATATGATTGTTGAATCAGGAATATATATTTTCTTGACATTTCATGAGTTAAATTACAAAAAGAAATCAATTTTTGAGCAAAAAATCGACTTTTAATTTTTTTCAATGTGACGAACCGTTTTAAAAAATTCTCGGAGCTCATAATTTCATCGAAAATTAAATGAGGAATTCAAAAAAAGAATAGTTTCATATTTTTATCATTATTGTAACGTGATTAAAAATCAAAATTAAGAAAATAACCTCGTTTTTTTAAGGTTCTTATGAACAAATATATCTCTTATTATTTTTCCTAGAAGTTACCATCATGCCTCAAAACATATCCGGTATTTAGATCAATCGATTCAGAAGTTGGTGAGAATAACAAATTTTACTAAAAGATCAGAAACTTGCAGCATCGAAGTATCTTATGAGTATCATAAGTACATATTGTATATATTTATTATATGTTAGGTAATGTAAGTACTTACGAACAGGATAAATACATATTTTCTTAATAATTCGGTTTTTGTGACAAATCATTAATCTCCAAATAAAATAATTATAATTCTAAAACTACATATAATTGTAAACACATGTTTATATAGTTTGTCATATTCATAATATTACTGTTTTAGCATGCAAATATATTGATAAACTGAAACTAATATGTGTTTAAGCACTACACAAACTTACAAACACAATTGAAATATGATACTTTGTTTACTGATTATGTTAAAATAATATTTGTTTAGGTATACACCAGGTGTACTTAAATCCTGCAATATGTATCTAATCTATCATAGGAAAAACACGGTAGTGATATTAAAATCTCGGTAAAATAATTATTTAAGTCAAACTATGTAAAAATACTTTTTATTACAATATTGAAAATATTTTATAATAGTCACCTATTACATTTTTGGCAAGTAAATGTTTACTATTATAATAATATATCGCAAGGAACATTTTAATAAAAATCAAGTTAATACGATATTCAAAATATTTTAGTTGCCTGATTTTTGGTAAAATATATATTTTTAATTGATATGTTACAAGTAAAAAGTATTTTAGTTATCTATAATATAATATTTTTGATAAACATGTTTATCATATATAAGGAAAACGTAAGTTGATATGAAATTAGTACCATATTGAAAATATTTTAGTTATTTAACATATTGTTGATATATTTTTTTTTTAATTTTGAAATATTACAAATAAATCGTAAGCAGAAATGAAATTAATATTACATCTAATATATTTTTACTAAAAATTAGTTTTTCATTGATACATTCTAAATAAAACCTAATTAAAAATGTACTTGTTTAGAAAATAGTTTAGTTATCTAGTATATTTGTTAATCAGTAATAATATATTATATATAACAAAAACTATTTGAATGTATCAACATATTTTAATTAATATATTTTTGGTAAATATTTTTTTATCATTGATATTGTCCATGTTTAGTGGACATCACGGTCATTTTCAACTATGGGGTTAATTTTATATACTTAACGATAATCTTGTGTTCAATAAATAAAAAATATTTACTCTGTGGTATTAAAAGAAAAAAAATTAGAAAAAGTTATACTGCAATTTTAATATTATAAAAATTTTTTATAACTGAATTTAAAATTACCTAAATTTAAAGAATTTTTTATTAAAAACATTTTTATAATATTTTAAACAGAAATAATATGTAATATCTGTAAATCTATTTTATTTTCCAATTAAATATTTTAAAATTAACTAATGAAGATACAAGCAAAGGTGAGCATCTTAAATGTGATTAATGAAAACAAAATTTAAAAATATTTGAAGGGAAATATTTAAAAACAATATTTACAATCTTAATCAGAAGAATATATCTCACATTTTTATTATATTTTATAATAATGAATCATCAATGAAGAAATATAATAATATTTAAAGTCCTGTGAGTCTATTTTAAGTAGTAATTAAATATTTTAAAATTAAGACTAGAAACAATTTGTGGATGTCATTAATTAAATTGAACAAAAGGAATTTCAAAATCCAAATATTTGGAAGAAAATAATTGAATATTTGTGAAACTATTTTAATATGAAGAATATATTCCACTGTTCATTTAATAATTAATAAACAAAGACATTAATATTAAAAATCTTAACGTCTATTTTGTTTTAATTAAATAAAAAAGAGCTCCAAATTCAAATATTTAGAAGAATATATTTAGCTTTTAATCTAAATACATTTTTACGATATTTTAAAATAATTCATTAACAAATATAAATAATATTTAAAGTCTATATAAATACAATATTTAACATATTGTAGATATAATTTTTTGAAACATTACAAGTAAATCGAAATGAGATTAATACTACACAGAAAATGTTTTAGTTACCTAATATATTATGTTTTTCATTGATACATTATAAATAAAACGTAAATAAAAATAGGAATAACACTATATTAAAAATATTGTATTTTTGGTAAATATTGCAAAACAGTGGTAATGAGATTAATACTATATTTAAATATTTTAATTATTTAGTACACCATTAATATTTAGTTTTTTTAATAACTTGAATTTATATGTCTATTTTGAATTTAAATTTAAAAACATCAATTCAGAACTAAGTTGCTGAGTGAAATGAGATTTCAAGTAAGACAGAAGAAAGTCGTTTTGTAGGATAAATCCATCTCTTCGTTTTTAATTCACAGTATCCACAATGGACGGATTTGCCCGTTCGACGACTAAACCTAAAAGAACGACATGACTGTCGGATCGCGAACGTCCCATAAATCTCGGATAAGCGGAATAATCAACCAATCCATGTAATCCATGTAAAATAAAGAGCGGTAGAATCGAGGAATAGGAAAGGATGTTACAATGGATGTTCATGTTGGTGGAAAATTTGGGTTAAGAGGAAACGTTCGCTTTATACAGAACGGTTTGAATGCGACATTTTTGAGCCCTTTGATGAGTCGAAAAGGTTAGTTTTTATTTTATTTAATCGGTTTTTCGAAAGTGCAAGATATGTTACAAGTTCGTTACCGTAGATAAAATGTAGCAACGGTGTTGGAATGAATGAATTAGCATAAATTGCCAGGTATTCAAATCAGATAACAGGCCGGGACAACTGGAAGCGTAAAATTGATATGATTTCCGCCAGCAGGAGGAAGCGATTAGCATTTTGTCAAATTGTTTACAATGTCCCGACCGTATGCAAATGTCTGCCAATATAGCGAACGCCTTGGGAATGAGGAGTTTTACTGCCAAGTATGCTCTAAGGTGCGCAACTAAAATTAAAATGGCTTTTGTCAATACGTATAAATCATTCATGGGTATTAGTCATTAATGATTTATGCGGTTGGCGTGATCAGCTGCAATACTTCAAATGGACAGTTGTGTAAGACAAGTTTGTTTTGGAATTGGGGCCGCTGCCCAACACAAATGACCCCTATTGATTTTTCTTCAAAAATTGATATGAATCAAATAACGGCCTTGGAGGTGAACTTTTAACGTGAACACATATTCTTTAACAGACAATTGGCAGTTATCCACGGAACAGCGGAATATTCATCTAATATCACTCGAATGTTTACAGCATGAAAAAAAAAAACTGTCCCAGACCACGTCGCCCGTTTCATCACTGGCACACAGTTTTGTCATACTTTCTTTATAACAAATGACATTAATTCGCGAGCCAGAAAGTGATTTTTTTGCCTAAATTTACATCATTGGCTCTGCGACTATGAAACCTACGTAGAACCGTGGAGTATTTTCGTTAGAGAAAAAACCGTGTGACGGGATAATTCGGCAGACAGAAAAGTTTTTCACCTTATCTTTTGGCATAAACATGCTTTATACGGGTTTGCATTTCTCTACGCGCTCTAGCTGAAAATGAGCCAACAATTTATTAGTGATGGTTCATTAACAAAAATGCGACAAATTTAAATTTTCTATTTGAGATCTAAGAACTAGGTATTAATCAAACGAAATTTGTTCGGCAGAAAAGGCGGACTAGTTGTACAAGAATTTTCTTTGAAATGTATCCAATGTGGAATAACCAGAGTTCACTTTAGTTGAATGGCGTAAGGAAGTTTATGGATAAACTCGAGTTTCACGAAATTCGAAGAGAGAGTTACAGATTTATCGGAATAATTAATTTCTTACCCTAGTTATGCTCAAACATTCGTCGGAAAGCTTAAAATACTTTGAACATGTTTCTCTTAATATTTTGTATGATTTTATCTGTTATATTTATTAAACGTTAATGTGTACATTGGAGATAAAATATTAATAAAAAACTAGGTCATCAAATTGCTGTAATTTATACATTATAAAAGACTCCATGTACTAAAATTCATTAAATAGTTGAACAAATGAATTGTACATAAATTATGTGAGGATAACAAAATTAGGCGTTTGACAAATAACAATTCCCTCATTGCACGCAACACCAATGAGCCTTTTATTGATCGTGTTGTTATAAGCGACTGAAAAATTAATTATGGCAATAAGAATTGCCTCTAGGTCTAGATAATGGCTTGAAACTAGTAAATTCGAAATAAATTTGTATGTATTTTATTAAAATGCATATCTACATTTCAGTTTTTTATATTGTTTGCACAAAAAAGATACTCTTGATTAATTTTGAATATCATAGAGATTTTTGAAATATTGAGAGATTTAATCGTGGAAAAAAATTAAAACGATTTAAGCTGTTGTAAGTCTGTAAGCAGAAAAATATTCTAGAAAAATTTTACCTACTTAGAAAGTTCCCTTCCACTGAGCGACAGTTACGTGAATCAGACATATTGAGAACTGAAACTACAGATAGAAAAAGAACAAGAACAGTTACAAATAAAGAAAATATTATGCATTTAATTGACGTAAATTCTACTATTAATACATGACGTTTCTCACAAGTGTGAATAAAATTTATATTGATTAATTTAATAAAGAAATATAGAAAATGTTTAATTTATTCTTTAATTATTAAAACGTTAAATATCTTATCATACCCACTTGATTTTGTATTGTATAAAGATTATTTTATCTTTCTTCAAACATTAAGACAAAAATATCTAAATAACAGATTTTATAATTGAAATTAATGAAGAATACATTTTTTCTAAATTGTGCAAAAATATTAAAAGCGTAATAATTTTAAAAAAATATTCAGTGGCGACAAGAGAAAAAGGAGAAACCCCTAGAAAATAGACTTCTGAGTCCGCAAACTTTTTTGCTTAGCTTGGGTTAACTGCGTTGAGTTTTAATAAAAATGGTAGTCTGATGAAAAGAACTAACCGTAGTAAAATATTAATTAAATCGCTGCGACTAAAACTTTCAGTAATTAAAAATGTTATGCTCTTACGAAAAATCTTAATTAAAAACCCGTTTTCAAAGTAAAGTGGACAGAACAGCATTATAAAACATTTTATTTTATTAACATATTTCGTTCTTCAGTCAATTTCCTGCGATGACCTATTTCGCATGCCCGATAAGAATCCCCCGCTTAGAAACGTCAACAGCAGCAAAATGCCGTGAAAACCGATCCGCCACCGTACCATTCACCATCGACAATACATTCAAGGGGGGGCATAGGTTCTCCGTACAGTCGACAGGAAATCGGCCGTGTCCTGCCGAACGCTCGAGTTGTAGTGGCAGGAATCGGCCGCCACGGGATCAATACGTTCCTCACCCCGACCCAGTGCAGGAGTTTGTGTATTGTCGACGGTGGGCGCCATTATGCGCTTCTTATTCACTGACGTTTGCTTACCTCATTTTCTCGCCACCGTTGTTATTTTAATAAGTTGTTAAATTAATAAGCCTTCTGAGATTCGAGCCTTACGTAGTTCGATACGGTATGCAACTGTAATTCTGAATATTTGCCATGCAATTCAAAGTTTGGAAGCTATATATAAATTTCATTGGTTTACTAATTTCAATTTTTGAAATTCTTTTATATTATTTAGTGCTCTGAACTCGAAAATAATATTTTTTATGACATTCATTGTCTATATACTTAAGCGACTTTCAGAATTGAAATAACTTCGTTAGGAAGAATTATGAACTATAGAAAGTTTAAATTTTAGACTTTATATTTTTAATTGATAACTATGGATTATGGGGAAAACGCTTAACTGGAAATTACTGTTATTTCAATTGTATTGGTAGTATATTCACATAATATGTACTTCCTGAAAAGCCAAAACTATGTAGAATGACATAAAACAAACTCTAGCACCGCATGATAGAGGATCAAAAAATAATAAAAAATATCCCATACACTAATATCCTATCGCTTTTTGTTTTCAACTTTTTTAAAGAGAATCACCAGTATAGGTTTTCTATTAATGTGTGGTATAATCGACAATTATCTTATTGGTCAATTTCGATTACCCAGTCGGTTGAAAGGCGAACTCTATCGAATTTTTTAGAAAACTAACTGCACACTTTATTAGAGGATGTCACATTGATTATTGTTAAAAAAAGAGACAAAAGAATTTTTTCATATATTCATACCAAAATATTCATTTCGATTTTCACGTTGAAATAAGTCAACTTAATATTCATTTTCTCTTCAGTCGTTTAATTTTCTCCTCAGAAAACCTAGACGGTGAAATCGATGAACAAAGTGAAATATCTCCACAAAAACGTATCTGATCTATCTTCATGGATAAGCAAATGGTGAGTAACTGTCGGTTGTGTCTGATACGAGAAGATTCGTCCTATAGAAAACGTAAAACTTCAAATCAAAATTCTTTACATAGTTACATATAACAGTTATTTTAAATTTTCTTTTCGTCATTAAATTTTCATCTCTTATCTGATACTGGTCAACCTGTTCTTAAGAAGATGCTTATATAAATAAAATAACGATTATGTTATGTAATTAATAATATATAATGTGAAACATGGGATAATGGAATTATTTGTTGTTGTAAACGTTATTTAAACTTTTTACAACAGTAACACAATTTTTTTTTGTTGAATTTGTAGTATAATTTTGAATTATTACAATATGATTGTCTAACGATCCAGACGAAAACAACATTAGTCCTTTCCCAGTAAAAAATACGAATTTCACATACGCTTGCACAAACACAAAAAACGGTAAAATGGACATTTGTCCTTCGTTGTGCTCCTATTGAATATTTTGCTGATATGGATTCACGTCATATGGTAATAATAAACATACTCACATAACATGAACAAGTGAGCTTTCCAGACACTGACATGATTAGAACCTATCAATTTTAAATAAGAAGTGGCGTCTTTTTGTTGTTCCGTGACTCTGGTTTAATGCGAAATGTGAGTCACCACGATTGACGAAGCTGATAATAACTGAACTAGATATTGGAAAGAAACGTGAGTTGTTTTATGTGAAATCAATAAGCCCGGTTGACATCACTGTACAGAAAATATTAAAATGTCTGCGGTTGTTGCAATATTTAAATTCATGGGATCGCCTTTGGAAAAATGTAATTTGACTAAAATATATTTACCGAAACCGAGGGAAAAACTCCAATATCGTTGGAAACCTATTGAATATTTTTATGGCGAACGCGTCGCTTAGAAGGAGAGGAATCGGAATAATAATGAGTTTACTCATACATCATGAATAAGCGAGCTTTCAACATTGACATAGCTGTAGCCCCTCAATTTCGGTATTCTCAGGCGATAAGCGATGCATTTTTATTGAACTTGACGGTGGTAATTTGTTTTAAAAAATCGAGAATCATTTTAGTGATTGTTTTCAAAAATGGCGAATGCTCTTAACATATATGAAAGCAATAATTCACTAATAAAGACATCGGTTAACTTAGTTATCAAGAAAAAATAAATTAAATTACCAGCACGAAAGTGGAACGTTCCATTTGTTAAGCTAATCCGTTATGGAAACTTGATCATTTGTTATTCCATTCGCGTGTAACTAACTAATGGAGCTTATTCGGCGACTTTAATGTTTGACTGCCGTTTATCCCGTTTCCTGAACGATTTCTTTTACGTCGACTCCATTTATGTTAATAGGCATGATTTGCTTTCATATCGATTTGAAAATTATAAAACGTTCTGCTGATAGCGTCTACAATAATCGCTTTGTATGCTGTTAAAGTTTATATGGAAAAATATATTATCAACTTGGAAAAAGTTTTTCCAGTCAGACAACATTTATATTTCATATTACGACATGCAGAAGAATAATTCAACTATGTTTATTGAGGACGTTTTTATTATAATTACTAAATCAATATTATGGTTCAAAAAAAAAAAAATATTTCTTTTATATATAAAAAATATATTGACATCATGGTGTCACAGAATATGTGAGAATTCGGGAAGTTCCTATTAATTTTTTTCCTACGGCCTTCTTCACGGAGGTACGAGCCCATAATGGACGTCCCCGGAAATCGTTTGTTTTTAAATAACTTTTAAAGTACTAGATCTAATACAATGCTATTTTTTGTCACATTCTGCATTATAAAGATACAAAAGTAATATTTTTGAAGTGTATAAACCTTAAACTAAAAAAGGTACTCTTGATCGACATCGATAAAATGAACCGTTTGCAAAAAGTCTTTGTTCAATATGATTTTTATTGAATTATTTTATATGTCGTTTCAATATGATTTCCTTTAACTTTTAATCTAAGAATTGAACATTGTTAGAAAGAAGATATTTTGTTGATGTTTAACATCAACTTGTTTCATATTTATGGATTCACCATTATCGAAAACAGCCAATATTTTCATGAAGTGCTGATTTAGATATGTAGCCGATACTTTCAATCAGAAATAAACAGTTGGAATTCCTTGCATATATAAATGGTAAACATTCAAGTATTAGATTCGCAGTAAAAATAGAAGAGAATGGACATTTTTTGATGTCCCATTGATCGATTGAGCTTTTGTTATCTGATGAGGAATGTCTAGAAACCGAATTAAAAGATGTAACACATAAATGGTGCTAGTTTTATTACATCCACCTCCTTTTCAGTTAGTACTCATCTTCAAAGGACAGCTGTTAAAATTTCATGATATTCTATTAATTAGTTTGTGAGTTATTGTGCTAAGAGTGATGCTACTTTTGTTATTTTCAAAACAATGGATCAAACACAACTTCGTGTTTAAATTTTACATTACTTTTTGATGGGAATAAATACCGATCAAGTGGAACAATGACTTGAAAAGTGTTATGATGACTCCGCTCCATCAGAAACAACAATAAAACGTTGTATTGCTGACTTCAAACATGGTCGTAGAGACACCGATGATGCAGAACGCAGTGGACGTACAAATGAAGCGGTAACACCAGAAAGCATCAACAAACATCCACAAAATCGCCGGTAAGAAATTTCGCATGAATGAAGAGGTTATCGCTGAGGCAAAAGATAAATCGTTCTACAAAAGTGGTATTGAGAAGTTAGAACGGCGCTGTAATGATTGCGTTGCTCTTGATGGAGATTACGTTGATGAATAAAGCTAATTTTGAACAAAAAATTCTTTGTTAGACTCAGGACTTTTCAGCCCATCACAAATAGTACGGTGGTGTTATTGCTTGACTTACAAGATAATATTCCTACCACAAAATAAAATACATAACATCACGACAAATGAACAAGTTGCAAGAGGTCAACCCAGGAATACACAGAATACCTTGTGGAGATTGTCACAAATCCTATTATGGTGAAACCCGACGTACGGTGAACACCCGATTAAAAGATCACAAGAGGGCAATACATTTAAAACAGGTTACACAATTGGCATTGGCAGAAAACTCAAAACGAGATTGAAAAATTTAACAGATCACAAAACTCAAATTTGTTAGATTTGTCGTTATCTCAGTGAATTCGTCAAACAAAAACAAATTATATGATTTTCGGTTTCAGAAATCCCGAATTATCCTATTATGTAAAGAATGTTTTTATTATATAATTTTGTTGTAAACTAGGATAATGTAAAATATAATATAAATATAAAAACTGTGTACAATGAATATTTATTTTATTATTAAATAAAAAAAAATTATTATTTTTATAAGATGAACGTAATCTTGAACTAAAAAGAAATGCGACCAATTCATTTTTAAGAAATTTATTCGTAGGTAACTTACTATTAATGAAACAAATGAGGCGTTACCAGATAAATAATAACAAAAATAAAAATAAAACAAATAAGTGTATTACAAAAAATTGCAGTTTTCATTGAAGCAACATCATAAACATAAAACATGTTATACTATAACAAAGTTCCATTAAACAAACGCGACAGGTGGTTGAAACTTCTGCACGGTATCATTCAACAGTTTATATCTAGGAAAAGCAACGACAATAAACAATTGAAAATTTAATTCGTATCTCGCCGCACTTGATCAAAGCGAATAATGAATGCGAACGAAACGATACACTTCTTCGGTGTATTTTCGTCCGCGGTTTACATATAAATATGCCTTGCGGCTAAAATTAAATGCCACTCTATTTATACAGTCACTAGGGATGTCAACGTAAGAAACACAAAATAAAATTTCGTCCGATTATTCTGACACAATATCGAAATACACTCCACTCACGTTTTACCAGTTTTTGATGCGACAGAAATCGCAAAATTATGATTTAATTTAGTTATTAGATGTAAATTGGTGGGTGAAATATTAAAAACCAATAATGGCAAACATCTGTAAAATATTACGATATTAGTTACCAATAAATAGTCGATAAATACAAACGTAATTAGTAATTAACCGAGAATATGAGCTTTAGGTATTTTACGACGGTAATAAAATTTTGTTTGCGTTAAACATGCCGTTAATGTTCTACAGGTTTACACTTTCGAAGATTTAATAAGTTCGTTTTACTTAATTAACATATTTAAACTGTATTAAAAAATTATAGTTTAAATTTCATTTAACTTACTGATTATTAAATAAAATTAAGGATAACTTAAATAATTTACATAAATTATTTTGTGTGTGAAGCATTCATATTAAATAACATTTGAATAAATACTGTTGATTCGATAGTATTTAGCAACATAATGTCCATTCATAAGGAAATTTTGAACATTTAAATATGTAAGAAGAAGCCCTGTAGCACAATTTTATTGAATGATTGTTAAAAAGACTAAAATATTCAGATAATGAGTAGTGTAAATAAATGAAAACAAATTTTATTTTAAATTTTATTTATAGAAATAAGTAAATTAAGTCATAAATAAAAGAAAATAATATACAAATAATGACACTGATTTCTATTCTTGTAAAGTCAATAATATATTGTCTCATTATTTTTATGTCTTAGGATAGTCACTAAACTGTCACTAAAATTGATTTAATATATTCAAACTTACAGATTTATTTCTAAATTTTAGTAACTGTTGCTTAATTATCTAATGACCTAATGAACATATTATGATAGTAAGTATTCATTACAAATAATTAATTACTGATAATTTACCAAACAAACATCATTAATAGTTATTTTTTCGAAATATGGAAATATTTTGAAATAAATCAGATATAAACTTAAATGTTACATTTAAAACTCCTTTGAATAAATAATAAAACATTAACCAACAAAAAAAAACTAAAAAAAGTCTGAATTAATGCATTTGCGTGTTGCACGTTAATTAAAACAGTGTGATATCGTTTCAGACCAGACGTAGTGGCATGTACGCGAAAAATAGATTCTAAAATTGGGTTTTTATCGTTTTTATTCGCTGCGAAAATGACAATATTAAACTAATATTTATACTATCTTGTATCATTTCATTGGTTTTAATGCTAAATCTATTTTAAATTTACTACAGTTCTCGGACGATTTTATGAATATTTTACACTGCAAGCATGATTTACGGTTTTTACAAATATACAATTGTTGAGGAACACATTTATGTACAATATGAAAAATATCGACGCCTCCAGTTCTAGATTTCTATAACTGTTGTTCCCTATTCAAAAATGGGTGGGTTGAAACTGCAATTATCGTTTTATTTTGTTTTTGGTCGGTACCAATTAAAACAATTAATCATTAAAATTTATCAGTTTCCTGTACATAACAAAAACCACAGAATTACCCCACACAAAAATTTATTACCGTCGATCAAATTTTGATAATTCGAATCAGTGAAAAATAAGCCAGAAGGAAACAGACGTAACGAGATGGAAACCAATATTTGTGATAAATCGGTCCGTTTCAATCCTAACTGGCGGAAATAAATATGTGTCGTGATAGACTGAACGATGTTGGCAATAAACTTCATCACGATTATTAATTCAACACCGTTGGAAACTTATTGATTTATTAAAATTCAAATTATGCTCAAATTAAATATCAATAGAATGCGCGGTATAAATATATAATTTACAGCGTGCTCTGGCAAGTAGCCAAACGGTGTCAAATTTTATCAATACGTTTTATAGATCGAACAAATAAAAGAGTTGGAAAAAGTTATGGCATTGTTGTGGACGTTCCCAATATCGGAATTTCATGAATAACTCGTAAATTTTTTTTAATCAATGGATTAATTAAAATTTTGGAACAAAGAATGTATCGAAGTGGCGTTCAGACGTAGTTTATAAGGCTGAAAAAACTTGAATAACGCTATTACTTATTATAGTTAGGTTATTTTCAAAAAAATATTTTTCTTATTGGCGTTTTTTTGTTCTAAAATAGAGTTTTAAAATATCATTCTGTTATAATTGAAACAAACGAAACTAATTAATTTAATTGTGCCTGAAATGATGCCAGTACAAACAACACGAACAAAATAACAATCTAATAGTTTACTCTTTCATCATAAAGTTTCAATTTTTTGTAATCAATAAAACAATTTACTAGTTAAATATTGAATATTGTTATTTTACCTTAAAATATAAGAATTTTTTTATCTTATAACATGGAAAAAACTCTTAATTTCAAAAGAATTTCAAATTATCTAATTAATTAATTAATTATTTAAATTAATATAAATAATAGCTTGACAAAAGCACCTTCAGTATTTTGTTGTTGAAAAGGAGCACCAATGCTTGAATGTGTCTGTTCAAATATACTATAAATCAAAAAGTACTTAACCCAATTCTCAACATAAACGTTTTGGAGTGTTTTATTATTTTTATACAATATTTTAGTATTTGCATTCAAGTTCTAAATTCGTGAAATTTTGTATATTAATTCAAAAATAAACTAAAACAACAAGACTAACACATCGCATTCGCAATACGATTGGAGAACATGCTAATTATGATTTCATTGGTTTCAACGTCGCCAAGAATGAACTGAAGAGAAAAACATGTACATTTTGTCCTGAACCCTGACAACTAACTCTGATGAATCAATCAATCATAAGGAAGAGGCTTCCTGCAATAAATATCTTCAAAAAGTTAAAAAAATAATTTCTAATTGTGCTTTTACATACAGTGTACCCATTCATATTTAAACCTAGTGGGACAGTATTTAAAAAAATTCTTAATCTAAGAGAGATTCAAATGAACCTATAGTGGAAGGTGTGTGTGGAGTTTTACATTTTGACTACCTACTAAGAAGCCAAATGATCAATGCATCTGTAAATTCTTAAACATTGAAGTTCAAGAAAGACTTACTCAGAGACGAATTAGACAAATCCAGTAGTCCAGTCATTATAGGTTGATTATAATCGAGATACCCAGCTCTAAATTCGTATAAAGTTATATTTTGAGAAAAGTTTTGGAATGTCAAAATATAAGTTTATATGAGTTTGTAGCTGGATGTGTCGATTTCCAAGATATTCACCTAATTTTGACTAAGATAGACCTAGATAAATTATTTTTTCTCATTGATGCACGGCTAATTAATATTTTTTAAGGGGTGATTTATGGTTGTTCAGAGATTAAATACTTCCAAAACTACGGCAAATATTAGCGAAAGAAACGCAGTGAAAGTCATATTGATTTCCTTTTAGCAGAACGTTCGTGTCGTTCAAAGGAAATCAACTCGCGAACTTCGCATTTCACCAAATTTATAGATCGCATAAACCGTCGCGATTTCATGAAGAAACGAGGCCAGTTTTCGTTAAATATTATAGCCATTAGGATTTATGATAATTCAATTTTTTGTGTTTAAAGAACACGTTAAGGCCAAAGGTGTTATTAAAGTGTCGAAGTGTAACACAAAAATTAATCGATAAATTGCTATTTTTTTTACTATTTTTTTAGTTTACAAACATAATTTAATCAATTTCCAATGATTAATTAGTTAATTGACAATTTTCCTTATAAATTACTAATTGCACGAAATGAAAAACCCATTACTTGATCATTTATTTTTTTTATTCCTTTTTCCATTATAAATATTGAATGGGTTGACGTGGGTGTGGTGGTAATCCATGCGACGCGACTAATATGGGAGAGACAAACTCATTTAGTTTAGACCTTCGTGTTTGATGTCAAATACAACGTATTCAATTTTAATTAAAAATAAAATAATATAATTTATTAGGAAAATTATTTAGTTGTCAAGCAATATTTTAAATTTTTATTTAATTAAATTACTTACTAATTTAATTTTACATGTAGTTAATTTGATTTTAATATGTTGTTATTACATGATTAATCATCCTTGGCTTTTTGTATTTTGTAATTGCCTTAAGTTCAACTTTAATCTTTAAAAAACAGATAATAATAATTCCGGATTAGGCCAATTGCAATCCATTTATCAGAGACACGAAACCGCCGCATCAGCTTCAATTTGAGCAAAAACGAAAAAGGTCAAAACTCGAAATATTCTTCTATAATTAGTTTTAGTGTCACGGTTTTGTGGGCATCCGTTGCTCTGTTAATTATAATTAATACGAACTAGTAAATAGTTGTTATTTTTATAAGTTGGCAAGAAGTTCGAACGAGATTTTTAATAAATTATTTTCCAAAGATATATATAGAGTGGGCCCGAAAGTCATGTGATCGATACATCACTATCGTACACACCTGTGTATTGTAAATTAAATCATTGAATATGTATCGAATCATTTCTTCTTTTACACAAATATTACAAATACATCAGGAATTTATTAAATTCCAGTTACCACTTACGAGTAAGTGACGTTATTCTTTCCATGAATCATTCAGTACATGTTAATTTTACACGATGATCTCCGTAGTCAAAATATGGAAACCAACAATAAAATAACAGTATAACCATTTTCTCAAAGTCCCTCGACCACTGTAAATCGTTCAATCAAAATAACAATAGAAAAAGCAAAATTGGGAAAAATCATGGAAAGCTACGCACGGTAAATCAATAGTAAAGTTGGTCGACCTTTGCTTTAAAAGATGCGGGGTATTTTTAAATGTTGACTCGGACAGTCCTTTTTTCTCAGATCGCTGATATTAATAAACTCGTGCGCTTGTCACTACTTAATGCGTTAAGTGGAGCACACTTGCCAGTGCATGTAATCATATGGCAATTAGCGTTTACCTTTATTTTTTATTTCGAACGTTTAAAAAGACATGTATTTGGGTGTAACTTTATATTTTGTAATATATTTAGTCCCATACAAATAGCAAAAGTAAAATAGATCATTTATTTATAATTTATATAATAATTACATTTACATATATATATATATATATATATATATATATATATATATATATATATATATATATATATATAATTTTTTGTTAGGACTGAAATATTTTGATAAATGTATTATTCAATCTTACAATTAATATTTTTTTTAAATTGCTTAATTACTTAATTACAGAGTAATTATTGTACCACAATTAATATTGGCAAAGAGATTGTCATAAGTATTTTTGTATTTAATTTCAAAGGAAATAGTAAATTACTAATTACCAAATATAATAAACCTGCAAGGATTGGTGATTTCTGAATAAAAAAAAAAAATAAAATAAAATTATATGTTTTGAAACTTTTGGTACAATTTTCCACAAATGACCGTTAATTCGTTAAGTAGAGAACATGTGCCAAATATCTAGGTAAGTAATAAACATTCTATGGAAAATCTATCCTAATCTACATTTAGGTTTGGGCAAACAAATGTAGGTCATGTTTGCTGGAATGAAAGATGTGAAGCTCGAATCTTAAAGCCATTGTTTGGAGGTTCTTTGTGTTGCCGATGGGGAGGATGTTTTTTGTAATTTGTCCTCGTATGGTAATTTCGTGTTTGAAAATAGGCATATTATTGATCATGCTTAACATAACGTCCATCGAACACGAAACACCGTCCATTAGAAAAGCAGACTTTGTTGTGTGGTTGTTTGCTTCATTGTTGGAGAGGTTTGATACGAGCGGTAAACGAATATTGATGCGATTTGGGGGGCGAGTTTAACCTATATTAGCATGTATGTAGGTCATGTCTGTGTGGGGGAGAAGAAGCAGCAGCGCTTAATTACCAGGATGCGACCGGTGGTGGTCTGTCCGGATATGAGTTCTCCCGCCCAGTCCTTGGCCTCTGTCATGAACGTGCCCTCGAACTCCTGCTTGCCCTGTCGGGCAGCCTTCTGCTCCTTCTGCTTGGGATCGTTCGGCCCATACTCGGCTTCCTTGCTGCAGCACAGGAACGCGAACAGGCGCCACACGAGCACTATCAGCAGGCCTGCGAGGAACGTGCATATGCTGGACAGCAAAAAGCACCAGTACTTCCGCACCTCGAGACACGGGTCCGAGGTGACGTTGAGGGCGGTAGACGGCGGCTCGCCAGCCGCCTCATCGCAGGTCATCGTGTGTTTGGAGTCATCCGCGCCGCCTCCGGGGTGGCCGATCGGGCACTGGCACTACGGACACTGCCACTGTGTGAGCGGGTGAATGAGTGGTGTGTTTGGGGCTCCGAGGAGACGGAGACGGGCAGCGATGGAGCGTTCGCAGCGCACTAACACCGGCGGCACACCGACCGCGCCACGCACGCACACGCCAGACTTGGGACGGACACGGGCAGAGGCAGCGGCGTCGCCCGCTGCGGCAATCAATACTGTGCGCACCGACGGCTCGACCGCCCAAGAGGCGCGCGTCGTCTCCACCACCACCGCCGCCGCCATTCCACTGGCCGGTCACGGTTTCGATCGTGCAGGCTCTCTTGCTCCTGTCATTGCTTCTGCTGGTGACGCCTGCACCTGTTGTCGTCGTTGACCTTTCCACGACGACGACTCGTTCAATGTACATTATTTTCTCGAAATACAAAAGAACTTCTTAATAATTATAGTTTCCTGCATATGATTTTGAAAAGGTTGCAGATCAAATTATTTTAATAAATCGTATAATATATTAAAAAACTGAATGTTAAAAAATCAAGGTAACATTGAACGAATCCACTTGCTGTGACTCCCATGAGAAAGTTCTCTTGTGATAAAAGTTCAAACTAGTAAACTACTGACTTCTGTGAATAAATTGTCTAACTCCCTAGTGAACGAACCATTCTATATCTCTGAAATATTTCTGATACATTCATTAAAAATTTGAAACGTTTCACCAAAGTACACAAGCTTGTGTTTGTAACTCTAGAAACATGTGATGTCCGCCCCCAAATAGGTCTCAAATATATATTATCTGTGTTGTAGATAAATGCCTAATTGAATTGTTAATATAATACGTACTAACGTATACGGTGATTCGCCTAATTTATACGTTAGTAGTATGAAAAACATAGAGAATATTGATTTGAAATTTTTATAGCAGTTATAACTTGACTTGACCTACATTCTAATTTATTTTATATAATATTTCATTTTCTGTTTCATCTAAATCCAACATTTTTTGATTTTTTTAAATTTAGACATACAAACTTACTAAAATGTCTGTAGAGCCACCAATTTTGAAGTTGGTAAGTTCAGGCCTGTGGCGGCTCATAAGGTTTGAATATAAAGAGTAACTTCAACAATTTTTGATTTTTTTTCCATAAATTTAGGGACATCATGAATGACAGATACAGTGGAAGTGTCCCACTACAGGGCAAACTTACACATTTTTACTGCCTCTGTCGTGACGTGATGACTCTCTAGAAATTCAGTCGAATCAAACGCTTTTCGACTAGTATATAGACCAAAAAGAAAAAAAAATATTTTATTTTTATTTTCGCATAATTAACAACATACAATTCGAATGATATGAATAAAAAACTCTTTTATAGCAAACATTTTGAAAATAAAAGAAATGACCAACAAAATAATTTGTTTATTATTGTACTTCTGATTACCTATCTCTATCAAGTCAACCGCTAATTTACGTTAATAAATCTTTCGTGTTACCACTCACGACAGTATATCGTAATGAAAAAAATAGAATCCACCGGACTCGAGCAAACAGTTTTTGAAACTGAAGAGTCGGAATGAATGAAAACCTTGTTTGTGTCAGAGTTGACTAAAGGCTCGCAATAGAAAACCTCAGCACTCCTACCGTTGAAACAATAGCTCGACCTTGAAGCGCATGAGCGAATGAAAGGAACCAAATAGAATCATTCAAGATTTACTTATAATACGAATTGGCGCGAAGCCTATTAAATTGAATATTATACAATTGGTGTATTCATTCCCTATACATGAAATATACAGTACAAAAAGAGTTTGTTCCATCTGAATCTTGAAAGAGACATCATGTGCAATAAAAACAGTAAGCCTCCCACTTTGGGACTCTCCTGTCTCTGTCATACATGATGACTCTCTAAATTCAGACGGGTCAAACGCTTTTCCTACTGTATATGGCACTAACAGATATTTTACCAAAAAAATAATGTAATGTCAGATACAAAATAAATATTACAGCTTTGATAAAATCTCTATTAATATTCAGTTTATTTATTGAAAATAACAAAATATACAAAATTAAACGTAAATAACGCTCTCTCTGTAAAAAAATGAGTATTCTAGTGATGTCAAAAATGAAGTTTCCAAAGTTAAAAGTGCTATCTTTACAGACACTTATTTATTAGATCATCAAACTGTCAAAAATCATGGAAAAAAATTAAATACTAATTACTAAAATTATTAAACAAATACTATAAGGTTTAAAATCCATTCTATTCCATTGAAAATAACATTGTTACATCCTAACCGGAAATGATATTTTGTTAAAAATAAATTAGAAAAATCAAGTCAAGTTATATTTACTATAAAAATTTTACATTAACACGTTTTCTGTTTTCCGTTCTAACGAATAAGTATGTGAATCACCCAGGACAATATAAACACATTTTCATATTTAAACAGTTTTCAAAGATGATCTCTTTCATTGTTGCAATTAGTATATTCGATATGACTCAGAAAGATTATCATCTTCAATCAATCATTATTAAAGAAACATATGATGAAGGAATGATTTATTTTCTGTATCATTACAAAAGTACTTTTGTTACTAAAGTTTTTTATAAAATCATAGAAAACCTATATATATATATATATATATATATATATGTGTGTGTATAAAAATCTATATACTACAAATATATGTATATATATATATATAAATTATTTACCTATTTATTAGTTTTGCATTTAAAAATATTACTTTTAATTGTGAAATCCATTGGGCTAGTCAAGTATGGCGGAGGTTTCTTTAAGGTGGAGCACGTTATCTTTCCGTTTATTTCGTTTAGAAGGGCTCTACAAACATTATTTATATTAATGTTGTTGAGCATAAGATATTAACAGTTACATCCTGACCTGTTGTTTTTTCTCGTAACTTCACCACCATAAAATGTTCATTTTTCATTTTTTTGCATAGATAAAAATGTCAATAGTAAAGCCAATGAAAACCACATATTCTATTCAAAGATTTAGATGTGCTTATCTATATGGAAATTAACTGAAAATGTTATGCAACCCAGATTGCACAAACGCATTATTTACCTGCCATCTCTAAATGAGCGTTTGTACAAAAGTCGCATCTATTGGTTCTCGACTTGGCTAAGAGCGCTAAATTAACCTTAAACTACATTTTTTTGATAATTCAATGTTTATGGCCGAAGACACCGATTCCAGGTGCGCAAATGAATTAAACTCATCGTTAAATCTAACGATTAATGTGTTTATTTTTCCGGCAGCAAAACTGGAAGTCCGCCTTCTGATAAAACACCACCTGACACATTAGAAGACAAACAAATGACTGTCTCAAATGAGGCGGACAAAACAAATGAAGCGGATAAAAATGACAAGAAAACAATTGAACAACAAAGCACCAACTGCTATTGGTAAGTTGTTTAAATGTGATAAAACATGTGATTAGTAATGAATTTTGCAGTGGTAAGGAACGAAACCTCAACATTGTGGAATTGTTGTGTGCTAATTGCAATAGGTGGTTCCATGAATCCTGCATTGGTTACCAACTCGGAAAACTGGTACAATTCTTGACAAATTACATATTCCTTTGCAAAAATTGTTCACCAACTGGTTTGGAGAGCTTCAAAAAAAGTCAAGCACGTATGTAAATAACAAGTACCAAACAAAATTGAAACTTACTGTTGTTAACTTTACAGAGATTTCACAAATGTGTGTAACAGCAATAGCAAACTTACAACAGGCCAGTTTAAAAGATGGCACAGTGAAAACCATGTTCAACAGGGAAAAAGAAATTGTGCCGTACATAGACTATCATTGGGAAGCACTCACAACAACTTCTAGAAGAGTGACGCAATCATGGCATGTGACGGTGACTAAGGCCTTAATAAAGGATATACACTTGTTGTTTGTGTTTGAGGATCATCCTACTGAAGGGCAACTTTATGGATTAATCAACACAGATTTGACTCAGATCAAGCCAAATTATGAGGCTATGATCAGAAGTGGAACATTGAAAATGACTGATATGGGCATTCAACATGGTAAGAAGTCTAGTAGTAACTTGATATTGTAGACAAAAGAACAGATAATTGTTGTTTACCTATTATGATTAATGTAAAATGCATGTGCAAATGTATTGTCAAGTCAGTTTTACACTGATTGTTGAAACTAGTAATTTTCTGATTATTACTAAGTGTACATTTATAGTGCATTCTTGTGAATTTAAAACATGGAAACAATTGAAATTGAGATGTTTGATGAAGATGATGGTAGGTAATATGTGAAATTTAATCAAAAGTTTCTTAAAAAATAATCTAATGAGAATTTAACAAATAGTGACATCTCTTAAATTTTTTGTTATCTTCAACATTAATGTTTTATATGAGATATATTGGTTATTTATATTAGCCATCTTGTATTTTTTAAGGATGTAATTTTTTGAATATTGTATATTCACTAGAATATGTTGTACTCAAAAATTACAAATTAGATACTAATATTTTATTGTGTTAACCTTTATAGAGCATTTTTATGTCATCAGAGGCAATCCTTTTATTTTTAATAAATGTATAAAAAATTTTTTGCCTACACGCCTACTTATGCATTAAGCACTATTGTTTAAAATGCAGAAAATGTCTTTTTAATAATACTATTTATATTTTCATATCATTAGCTTATAATTAGACATTAAACAATACAAAATGAAATTCACAGTTCTATATTTCAGAATGCAGTAATTTTTCAAAAATAGAATTCAAATCAATTCTAGTAAGTGATTAACTTTTATTGTTGTCATTAAACTGAAAACAATCACAATTACATGTCCAACAATCACGTTGCTCAGATTGAAAAGTCAAATGACATAAAAATGCCAGGTGCACCAATAATAAAACCTTTTCGGGGTACGCAGATAACCGACGCCGAGATAAGATAATTATATTAAAAATGTGTTTGTCATGTCAGTTCCAGTGGCTGGAGGAGTTAAGTCCAGGAATGCGAAAAGGAAATTTCCAGGCGATTTGGGTGGTCAGGGCAAGAAGGGCAGAGGTGTAGACCTTGGCGTTCCTAAACTACCCTCCCACGGCTACCCGCTCGACCATCCGTTTAACAAAGATGGGTACCGATATCTACTGGCGGAACCTGATCCTCATGCACCTTTCCGTCAGGTTCGTATGTTTGATTCACGTTTTCCCCAATATTTATGTTGGTTTTGCAGGAATTCGATGAAAGTTCCGACTGGGCGGGTAAACCGATACCGGGATGGTTGTATCGCACTTCCGTCCCCGGTACTTGTTTGTTAGCATTGCATGACAGGGCGCCTCAGTTGAAAGTGTCAGAGGATCGGTTAGCGGTGACTGGGGAAAAAGGATACTCGACAGTTAGAGCCACACATGGTAAAACATTTTAGATAGATAGTTTGTACTTGGTGTAATTGGAAACGTTTTAGCGGTGGCTAAGGGATGTTGGTATTGGGAGGCCACGATCGAAGAGATGCCTGAAGGCTCCGCCACACGTTTGGGTTGGGGACAGGATTACGCAAATCTGCAGGCGCCACTGGGCTATGACAAGTTTGGATATTCGTGGCGGTCCCGCAAGGGCACCAGGTTCCACGAGTCAGCTGGTAAACATTATGGTTCTGGTTATGGCGAGGGCGACACGCTTGGATTTATGATTATGCTACCGCAAGACACCAACACGCGTCTTGTGCCAAACACTTACAAAGACCGGGTAAGGATTTATTAATCTTTTGCTTATTTAATGCTTTTATTAAAACAAAATGTTTATTTGGTTTTAGCCTCTTGTCAAATTTAAGAGTCATTTGTATTATGAAGACAAGGACAATGTTCAAGAACGTCTAAAGTCGTTGAAGTCTTTACCAGAAAGTAAAATACTATTTTTCAAAAATGGAGAATGTCAGGGTGTTGCTTTTGAGGGCGTGTACCAGGGTGTTTATTATCCGGCCTTATCCATACATAAAAGTGCAACAGTCTCAGTTAATTTTGGACCCAATTTCAAATTTCCACCTTCTTTAACTGAATACAATTATAAGCCAGTTAGTATTAATATTGTAATAATAACTGTATTATAAATTAATTTTGGTATTTTTCAGATGTCAGAGAAAGCAGAAGAGGCAATCTGTGAACAAACGATGGCAGACTTAATTTATTTGACAGAGAATGAAGGGAAACTTCGATTAGATAGTTTTGTATCATGACAGTAATAAATGCTTTTTCTTTTATTGTGTGTTATACTATTACTTCAATAATATTGTGTCAATTTGAAGTTATTAAATGAGAAGTGACTATTAAAATAAAGCTTGTATTTATTTTCCAAATCCACCTCTACAGTTAGGGCTTGGTTCCACATTTTTATCACATTCATTCCATTGGTCAGGAGTTTTTGCCAATATAGACAAGGCATGTACTCCATTCTGCAATTCTTCTTTAAGCACATCATTCACTAAACGGTGTCTCTATAATAACATGAAATTGTATTAATTATGTAAAAGTTATGTGATTATTTTTACCTTAATCAGGGGAAGGTTGTTAAATTTTTCTGACACAACTACGACTTTGAAATGTGTCTCGGATCCTTTAGGCACATTATGCATGTATGATTCATTTATGACGTCTACATAGGATGTGTTAAGTTCCTTTATAAGTTTCGTCTTAATTGCGTTTTCCACAGGATTTTCAACAGTTGACATATTCAAGCCCAAGAATTCTGAAAGTGTAAATTTTTAAGTAATAAATATAAATTACATAACCTATAAAATAATTCCGATAATAATTATTATAATGTTGAACATGATAATATCTATTATCATGTTCAACTCAACTTAATAATTTTACTACCTTTTCTAATTAGGTAATTTGAAAATGCCTTCCTAAATATTTTATCCATCAAATTTGTTTATAATGTGTTGTACTTATAAACTACTTTATTGAAACGTATATTTGAACTATTATCTATTGAGAAGACAAAATGAATAAAGTTGTTTAATTTATAGTAGTATGCAATAAACTAATATTTTTTAAGTTTAAATACCTGATTTACATATATAAAGGAAATCTTTTTAATTTTTACTTTATTTTTAGTACAAAAATAATTATACTTTCTTGTAGTATAAAGAATAGCACCAGAACGTATGAGAAACCCAAGTTTGTAATTAAACATGCATAGATAAGGTATGATTGTTTGAATGAGTAATTTAACTTTTGCAATTAGTGCCTAGCACAGGAAAACGTAAAAGAAAATAAATCTATTGAGATGTCACGTATTCATATATACAACATTGACCATAATGCTTGGAATTTTTGAAAAATATTGAATATTGAAATTTTTAATAATTTTAGTATTACACCTATGTATGTGCAAAACCCGATGGTTTACCACATATACATGTATAGGTGTATAATATAAATATATATAGCTATTCTTGGAATATTTTAATAATATTATTTAACAAATAAAAGATTTATTTTATTGTTATATCATGTTAATATTTTGTGTGGTACCCTTTGGCTTTTACAACTGCCTCACAACTCTCGGATCAATCAATTTATCAATTTACCACAGTTCTATTAAATACCAACCCTCATACAATTTTTCAAACAAATCGGCCTTGTTTCGTATATTAGTACCGCTGATTTTTCGTTCAAGTATTTACTACAGATCCACAATCCTTCATTACTTCGGCCTTTTCTCTTAAAAACCAATCTTTAACCAATTTTGAGGTGTATTTTGGATCGTTTTTGTGTTGAAATATATGTATATAGCCCCAAAATATTACTAAGGACACTCTATAAACGAACCAATCCATTATGTCTTTTATATGGCGATTTGGACCAACGCAGTACGAAGAAAAACACCCCCATACAATACAGAACTTCTTCCATGTTTAACAGTTGGCTTTATGTATTTTTTATTTATTCGTTCACATTTCGGAAGTCGAACATAAACAGTACCACCACTGTTAAACAGGTTAAACTTGGATTCGTCACTCCACACAATTTATTTCCGTCGTTCACTGTCCAGCCAATGTGCTCTTGGGCAAATTTTACTCTGGCTGCGATGTTCCTCTTTCGTACAAGTGGTTTCTTTGCTGGCCTACAACTTTATAACCCAGAATTATCAAGTCTTCAACGTATAGGACATATACATCGAAAATATGGGCCGATAATAAAAATGGAAAGACCTCAGCAATACGCACAATTTTTTATCCTGTAGTTGGGTGGTTTTTCGTAGTCTGCCTGAAGATTTATCAGTTTCTAATATGCCACTTACTCTATATTTCTGAATTATTCATGAAATAGTGACGTTTTTAACACATTCAGGCGTAAAAATGAGTGTTTAAATCACTTATTTCGGTTTAAATACTAGTTTTTAAAAACAAATCAAAGGTTTTTGTGCAACCAAAAAATTTAAATTTCATACAATTTTTGGTTTGCTATACGGAGTGGGTAAAATCATTATAGAATATAATCTGTTTATTAAATTTTAGATTATTAATAATTTTGATATTTTTTGAAATTTTCAAAAAATAGATATTATAGCCAATATTATATAAGTATACATTTATGTGATTACCTAATTACGTATAATTCGTATTTCGTACTATTTTATCTGTACGTCAGTTTTGCAAGTGAAATTATTTATTTCAGCCGAAGATGTAAACATAAAAACATTTATTGTATATATTATATTGCATATAAAAATGTCATATTTTAAGTTATAAAATTGTAATATTAAATGAACTTATTAAGCTTGATTTTATAAAAGTAATATTTTAAGAAATTAAAAATATTAGAACAGTGTTAAATCTCCTACTCATATCTATATTTTAATTTATTTTATGAACTTGAAATCATTTTTGTCAAATTCAATTTATTAAATAATCTAAGATTATTTGTCATTATTAAATCAATTAAAATAAACAAAACAGATAAATATTTGTTTCCAATATTATTGTACATATATAATTTCATAACCGTATTTTAAAAATTATTCCAAATAAGCTACTACAAATGTACAAAAATAATTTAGTAATTCGATATCTTTTCAATAACTTCGTAAATTTTAACAAGATTATTTAAATATCCTTTTAATTTAAGAATAATATTTATTATTTTCAAATTACTTAAAACAAACAAAACGGATATCTATATGTTTGCTTCAAATGTTATTGTACCTATAAGTATTATTTCATAATATGAATTGTTTATTTAAGGGTATTGAAAATAAGCTTCTATAAATTTACGGAAATGATACCTTTAATTTAACTAATTAGATAAATCTATACCTTGACATCAATTAGTAAATTTTAACAAGAATAACATTTTAATTTAATTTTCTAATAAATTAAAAAAAAATCTAGTATATATTTTTTTAATACTAAGAGGTACGTGCGGAATTCGCATTTAATAGTGGTTCATTTAACACCCTGAATTGCTCCCCTTGAAGCGCAAAAAATCAAGATTTACTGATTGTAAGTCATTTTTAACATTATTACCTCATTGGTTGGGCACAAATTTATAAAAAGCAATTATTTATTCAACAGTTTTTAATGAAAAAATAATTTCGAAATTAGGTCTTCATTTTTGTGCAGAATTTCAAATTTTAATAAAAAAAGTCTCAATATCGGATGATCAACATAAATTTTAGGGGATTTTCCCACTTTCAAGTGGCCACACTGTATAAATGCATATTTAAATTATTTACTTATCATGTTTTTATATAGTGGAACATTCTCAACCGTAATCTGATACAGTTGTTAAAATCGAATCAAAGCAAATTTTAACAATCATATTTAATAATGAATTATCACTAATAATGATATTTGCAGTGTAAATAAAACTGAGTGGAATAGTGGGTCGGAATGGCGTAAATTTCCTACAGTCATCGAAATCATGATTTCATTCGTCAACAATCTGCGTACTTAAATCTCTCAAAGATACATGTATATCATATTACTTAATATTAATTTAGATAAATATAAACTATAAATATTAGACACTTGATAATTCACATACAGTATGTTCAAGATGTTGGGGAGGTAAGTCTCTATAGAAACTAGAATAAAACGTAATAATAAATATGATTTAAAATCAGTTATTTTAATTTATTAAAAAAAGTTTAACTTTAAATCTCATTATCTATTTTTATTATATATTGTTTACCTTTCAATTCGTTTTATTATAAAAGAAATCTATGTATTTTTAATTTAGTACATAAACATTAAATAAATTTGTTGTGCTTTTCTATGATTTTTTAGGGCATTCATCTTGGTTGCCTTCTTGGCAATAAACGTTCAATCTGCTGACCATAACACCTTTAAAAATTGCTCAAGGGTAGAGTTTTGCAAGTAAGTAAACATAAAACTACTATATGATTATATTTAACGATTATGTTTTAGTGATTTACGGTACCGAACCCTTACTGAAAAACAAGTGTATTCAGCCATTTTGGATAATGTAACAATAGAGGACGGAGTTGCTAATATTCCTCTAAAAAACGAAAATGAAGAACTTACTTTAACTGTGACAGCTCTTGAGGGTGAGAAGTACAGAATAATAATTAAAGAAAGCGGTTCTCAAAGATATCAATTATCGGATGTTTTAAAAGAGGAGCCTAAGGCACTAAAGTGAGTTGTTAAATTAAAAATTATATTAAGGTGGTCCTTAGCTTAAATATTATTTTATAAATTTTATATTTGGTAATATTGATAATTATAAAAAAAAATAAACTTTGAGCTTGAATTACTTTTGAACCATTCAACTTCAAAATCATAAGAGACTCTTGTTAAGCGTAGAGCGTTAAATTCTTTATAAAAAATTCTATATATATACATGTATATAAATTTTTTTAGGTTGGAATCAAGTCAGGACGATAGTCCCGCATTAATTTTAAGTGTAGCAGATGCCAAAAGTAAAGTTGTAGTCAGCAACTCTCCATTATCCATAAAATTTTATCTCGATGATGTTGAAAGTCTAAGCATAAGTGGGTCTAAACTTATCATGTATAATGTAAGTAAGTTGAACATAAATCCAAGTCATCTAAATGACATTAATTTTTCGTAGAATGAATCTACAGAATCATTCGCATTTTCAACGGAGTTTCCCCAAGCAAAACAATTATACGGTATACACGAACATGCGGATATCTTGGCGCTTAGGAATACTAAAAACGGAGATCCGTACCGTTTAAGAAATTTGGATGTATCCGGTTACGAAATCAATTCTACGATGTCTCTCTACGGCGCTATTCCAGTTTTGTATGGACATGGGTAAATTCAGTTTATTGAATCCTTGCGAACAACTTCACAAAATTTAATTTTAGTGTTACTCATACTTCGGGAATATTTTTGCACAACGCCGCCGAACAATGGTATGAAATAGAAGACAATCAAGCGTATATAATGGTCGAGAGTGCATTGATGGATATTTTCGTTCTTTTGGGTCCAAAACCCAAAGACGTTGTTCGACAATACACCAGTCTGACGGGAGTTCATCATTTACCTCAGATAAATTTACAACTGATTTATCGTGTACTTCAATCTAACACGGTGTTCGTTTTAGTTATGGACTTTGGGATACCATCAGTGTCGATGGAATTATGATAATCAGTCTGATGTGATGGATGTTATAGCTAATATGGACAAAAATGATTTTCCCATGGACGCAATGTGGCTTGATATTGAATATAGTAATGGCAAAAGATACTTCACATGGAATCCAGAAAACTTTACTAACCCTGCAGCAATGTTAAAAAATATATCGTCTACTAATAGGAAATTGGTGACAATTATTGACCCTCATATTTTCGCTGACAATTCTTATGAGGTCTACGAGGGAGCAAAGAATAAAAGACTTTTTGTCAGAAATGATGATGATTCTGATTTTATAGGTATGTATTTTTCTTTTCTAAGGTAATTATAAAAATAAACAAACCAAATTATATCTTAGGGGAATGTTGGCCCGGTAATAGTAGTTACATGGACTTTTTAAATCCTGAGGCAAGGGCTTACTACGCAAAAAGTTATTCAAATGATAGTTTTTGGTTTAATGACGACACTTTAGCTGGAATTTGGAATGACATGAATGAACCGTCAGTTTTTGATAATAGTCTAGAAAAAACCATGCCTGGAAACGCAATACATTACGATAAAAACGGAACATTGGTTAAGCATAGAGATATACATAATATTTATGGTTTATTGCACGTAAGTCATCATTTAATAAATTGTCGAAAATAATAATAATATTTATATTACAGACAATGTCAACTCACGATGGCTTAATGAAGAGAGATAATAATACGAAACGTCCGTTCATTTTAACAAGATCACATTTTGCTGGAACTCAGAGATACGCGGCTATATGGACAGGCGATAACCAGATCGGATGGGATTACCTTAGGGTCAGTTACTCAGAATGTTTGAATGCTAATATTTTGGGTATTGCCTTCTGTGGTGCTGATATAGGTGGATTTGAAGGGAATAACCTTACTAAGGAGCTGTTAAGAAGATGGTATCAAGTACGTTTGTTTTTTGTAAAGTAACCTTCTCACAGTAAAATTAATTTGTTTCAATTAGGCTGCTGCTTGGACTCCATTTTTCAGAGAACACTCTACATTGGGTTCAGCTCGTCGTGAACCTTACCTGTGGGATGAAACTACACAGAGCATAATCAGAGATGCAATGAAATTAAGATATAAACATCTGCCTGTTTGGTATACACTATTTTATGAACATACTCGCAATGGAGATCCAGTCCTACGGCCCCTTTTCTAACATTACCCAGAGGACGACAAAGTGTTTTCAATTGATGATCAACTACTTGTGGGTAACGATATATTGGTAAGAGCAATTTATGAACCAGGGGTTAAAGAAGTAAACGTTTACTTCCCTGGAGGGGAAGATCAAGTATGGTATTCAATAAATAGTAATGCGTTTTACAAAGGCACTGGAAGTCAGACCATTAAAGTGGATGACTACTCTGTAAGTTTCATATTATTAATTTATATTAATAAATTTATTGTTAATGTTGATTTATTTAAGATACCCATCTATTATAGAGGAGGCAGTATAATAGCTAGAAAAGATATGGAAAGAAGATCATCAGCCGAAATGGTTGACGACTGCTACACCATATACATCAATTTGGACAAAGTATGACCATTAGTTAGTTATTTCATTGAATTATAATATAATATTTTTACTGTTCTATTTTAGAATGGCCAAGCAAGTGGAAACATTTATGTTGATGATTATACAAGTTTCGAATACGAGAATAAAAACTACACATACAAAGAAATTTCATATAATAAGGCAGATGATTTTATTTCCGTCAAGTAAGTAAATTTATAACATAAACAATATCAATTATTAATTGTTCCATTATTATAATTCCAGAGCTATCGATGATGATGCCACCCAAGCATTTGACATATTCATATGTAGAGTTGTTGTTAATGATGCTTATTCTAATTCGGCAGGAAAATATACTACTAAAGTACGGGGGCTTACGGTTGGAGAAACGAAAAGTTCATAGTCAAGTTAAAATAGATTTAAAATTTAAAATAAAATATATTTATAATTCAATGTTTTAATTAAATAATAATAAAATATTAATAATAATAAACATTTTTTACATTGAATAATTAATTATTAATTTTTTCAAAAATTTATTAAAAAGTAAATTTTCCTTTAATTACGAAATACATTTACAAATATTCTTAATATGAAATAATAGTCTATTTTAAGTGAACTTCGTAATTATGGGAAAATTTCATACACAATTTGTGTTCAAAATGATCGTCAATAATAATTGTAAAAGGAAATAAAATGGCTCCAACATGCGAATGTAAAATATCATTTTTTGCTCACGTGATAGTATAATTAAAAATAAAATAAATTACATGATCATCATAATCGTAATAATTCTCCATCCCTGTGATAATTATCAATTGTTGTGGTTATTAATTTTTAAACAAAGGTAAAAGGGTAAAATGTTTTATAACCAACAATTAAACAAGCAGTTATAGTTTTATTGTCAATTTCAATAAATAATTTGTGCGCAAGTTCTCTAGAGGCACCTTTAGATGTGCCTCTTCGCGCCAATTAAATATTTCTGTTTGGTACACAATCACGCATGCGCTTTAAGTTCGGGCTATTGTTTCAATGGTAGGGGAGGTGAGGTGTATCTTTAACCAATGAGGTAACACCAAAAACCGTGTTGCCGAACACTGACAATTCCTCAGTTTGAAAAACTACTTGGTAGTAGTGTACAATATGGCATCAACTAGTAATAATATATATAACATATATATATATATATATATATATATATATATGTCGCAGCGCGGTCAGGATTATCGGCCATTTCGAATATTAAATAACACGCAAATAGTCCTTACAATGTAATTGAACTAACAGGCACAGGATTATAACTAATAGTCAAACAATTAGGAGTCGTATGAAACGTGGTAATCCCGACGGTTATGCCAAGCCAAGCCAAAACTTCTACACAGCTTCCCTGACGGAGCTTAACTGTCCGCCCTCGCAGGTCTCCTCTACCGTCACCCTCGGTTCTTGCGGCTACTTGCGTTTCACATGAACCCTCCGACATATATATATATATATATATATATATATATATATATATATATATATATATATATATATGATAGATTAGCGACTGTTAATCTGTCTTTTTAGTTTGATTAAAACACTAAATTCACAATAATACGCTTTATTACAACAAACGTAGTTTAACCCTCGACATCTAAAGCTTGACTGCCTGGTTCTTTCTTAAGAACTGCCCCGATTATTAAATGTCGGTGACGTGAACACCAGAAATTTCACCCATCCAAAAAGTGTCTAAGGCGCACAGCACACTGCGCGTGCGCCTCTCATGAGCATATTGGTGATGCGAACCCATAAGATTTTCCCCTTCCAAAAAGTGCCCAAAAATAACAATAATTAAGAAAACTAAAATAAAATGTGAAAATTTTCAAAAATACATAGTAATAAATAAATTATTTTGCTGACCGTGCTTTTTATTTTCAAAGGGTAGTAAAGATGTTCGGTATAAAAGGGGTTTTGAAAAACTTCTCTTGAAAATTATGATCATTCGAATTGTAACATATATGTTGTTAAATATTTGTAAATATTTTTTTTTATTCTACCTGTAATAGGTCTTATCAATCTCACAAGTCACCACTGGACATATTTTAATATATGTATTATGAACATTATTTTTTCAGTTTTGGGTTTCGTCTAAAGTTGTGAGACCATTTAAACATATACCTGTATGGGTTTTCTTTCCAAAAACTGTTTTAAAAGCTACCATCTAATTTTTTAGTTACCAAAACTTATAGTATATACTTAGATAGTTTATCACACCACCATCCAAAACTATCAGTAATAGAGAGGTATTAAGCTCTAACATTTACAATATTAAATATTTCCAAAGAACGATAAGATGAGAAGGTAAAAAAGAGAAAGTAGTGCAATGGAATTTTTAATTTACATACAAAATTGTACAAATTATTATCAAAACAACGACAAGTCAATATTCCAACCACAAAATAAAATATAGCAGTACAAACTCGATAAAGTCGACATTAGGAGATCGTGTATTTAAAACTAAATATAAGAATAACTTTCCAAACGTAAGATTACGTAAAGTTTATAAAAATCAACCATAACTGAAAAAACACAAATAACAATCCTAAGCCTAAGTTTAATAGTACAAATAAAAATGGTCGCGAAAACTTTTTAATAAATATTTTTTTTTTTATTTTATGTATGTTTCCGAAGAGTTTTTCGAAAAAGGATCAGCTGGAAAATTTGATACGGGGCTACTAGGTCACAGATAGTATAATTTTAAAAATTATAAGTATATAAGATATTGAGTAATTATTTGCTTTAAATGCCGCACTTGAAATAAACACTTGAAATAAACAGATAAAATATTAACTTATGACTATGAATCATCATTTAATATGCATAATAATGCATAAGAGGCAAAATAAAGACACACCTTCTAAAAGGACCTTTATTAGTTATATTAATTATTTCACTAGTATTAATAAATATTATTTAAATACACTCATCATAAAAAGTATCGCATATTGCTTTAAAACCGTTAAGAATGTATTAAGTGAATTTGGAGTCAGACCTGAATGCTTGTTACTGCACCGTTGTTAACTAGGGAACCGTTGTAGGCGATAATTTTGTTCTTATACACGACAACACTCGCTCACACGTAGCCAGAATAACTTGCGAGAGGCTGGAATTCTAGTTTTAGGTTGGCCAGGAAATAGTCCAGATCTAAATCCAATCGAACATGTCTAGAGCCACCCATAGAGATGCATAAAAACCCGTAATATCGCTCTAGACAGTCTTAATAAGCTGGGAGATGTTTTAAATGCAGAATGGGAAATTTTGGATATGGAGCCTCCACATAGAATGAGGGATGTCATTAGAGCCAGATGATTCAACTGGCGTTAGAAATGTTTTTTTCTGTCATCCTGATTTTTCTCATTTTAGGTGATTTTTTGTTATTTTTATTATTTTGCTGGTTTTTCTTTAATTTTTGAATTTTATGCGATAAACCTTTATTAACCATTCCTAAGTTGTATTACTTGTCGCTTCCGAACTGTTTTAGAAATTAAAATTAATAATATAATCAATTATACGATACTTTTTATGACGAGTATATATCGACAAAATATTTCTGAATATACGTATTTCTGCTGAAAATTATTGTGTTAATTTTAATACCACTAACATTAATATTAAATAATTTGAAGAATAAGGAAATTTTATAAGAAAATGTAATTAAATTTCTGTATAATTGATTTATGACTGTAATGAGCCCTCAAGCGATTTATTTAATGATTAAATGACGTTAATACATATTTGTTCCTTTCTTTCTATAATAAAATTGTAAGTGAAATCAAAATAAAAATCTCTAGGAAATATAATAATTTATATAATATAATTTTGACATAATTGTCAAATTGGCCTAAAAACTAGACCAAAATAATATTTTTTCAGTTTTATTTTGTCATAAAATTTATTTATTTAGATTACTTATTATTACTTATTTATTATAGTATTAATATTTTTTATCAATCATCGATATTAGATAATCAACTTGGTAGCGGATTATTTATCCACGTGAGTTAGTACACGAACAAACACTTAAAGTAAGTAAATACAGATTAAATCAATGATATAGTAATGGAAATATCTTTTAACTTAACTATAAAATCTCAATCGATTTATTTGTATTTTAATATGTGTAACAATGTTGAGAAAGTGAGTATCGATTTAAAAGGGGTCAATATCAATAAATAACAATAACATTACATTTACATTATTTTAATTAGTTATTTATATATGTGATAATAACTATTACTTTTTCTTAACATTATTATTAAATTTAAGCATGTTCGATATTTTCAGCTTGTCGATATTTATTGCGACTTTGGCATTAAGTATACAAAACATAGAGGCAGCGTTTAAAGATTGCTCTGAAGTCGATTTCTGCAAGTAAATGATTCGTTACTACAAAAAAACAAATATTAATAACTTTTACATTCAGTGACCTGCGTCATAGAATTCCCGAAAATGGACAAGCTTACACCGCAGATTTAAAAAACTACAGGTTTCAGGAGAGCAATGTAATAATTCCACTAATCAATAGAGATGGTTCTCAACTAAGTTTAACGATAAGTGCCCTTGAAGGAGAAAAATATAGATTTAAAATTGAAGAACCGGGTTCCCACAGGTACCAATTGTTGGAAGTCTTAAAAGAAGAACCTAAAAAATTGGATTTAGTAATTTTAGAGTAAAAAGTTCAATCATTTTTATATTTCTTTATTTAATTATTATGTTTAGATCTGGATTAACATATGATAACAACTCTATAACTTTGGAGCCGGAGAGTGGTTCTGTTAGTCAGGTGGAAGTTACCGGTTCTCCATTCTCTATTAACATTTACTACAACTACATATTGAGTGTTTCTTTTGACGGAAAAAGACTCATTATGGAAGAGAAGGAAAACTCCTCTCCCTTTGCTTTTGCTGTGGAATTTCCCCAAGCTAAACAATTATATGGAATTCACGAACATGCCGACATCTTGGCACTGAGAAACACTATTGGTGTATCTGACCCGTATCGATTAAAAAATTTGGATGCTGCCGGATATAAAGTAAACTCTCCAATGTCCAATTACGGTGCTATACCGGTACTCTATGGACACGGGTAAGTTCATTGTGTCGTTAAAACATATAAAATAATTGTAAATTTGATTCACAGAACCTCACATACGTCCGGAATATTCCTACAAAATGCTGCTGAACAGTGGTACGACATTGACGATAATAAGGCTTATGTTATGGTTCAAAGTGCTTTGATGGATATTTTCGTGCTTTTGGGCCCGACTCCTACGGAAGTTGTTCGACAATATACAAGTTTGACAGGAGTCCATCATTTACCTCAAGTATATTTAACGACTGATACATAAAACATGTTATATTTTAATGGATTTTAGTTGTGGACGTTGGGATATCATCAATGCCGCTGGAATTATGAAAACCAAGAGGATGTTGAAAATGTCATAGCAAACATGGACAGTCACAACTTCCCAATGGACGCAATATGGCTTGATATTGATTATACAAATGGTAGAAGATATTTCACTTGGGATCCAGTCAATTTTAATGATCCACCAGACATGCTACAAAAAATTGCAGCAACCAACCGAAAATTAGTTACAATTATTGATCCGCATATTAAAATAGAAGACAACTATTCAGTATATAAAGGGGCTAAGGAAGCTGATCTGTTCATTAAGCTTAATGATGGTGTGACTGATTTTGTTGGTTAGTGAGACATGTCCCTGTTATTTTGCTAAACTACTTAAAATTTATTCGTAGGAGAATGTTGGCCAGGAAATAGCAGTTACATAGATTTCATGAATCCAAAGGCGAGAGAATATTATGGTAACTGCTATTCACTTCCAGACTTTTGGTATAATGATGATACACTTGCTGGAATCTGGAATGATATGAATGAGCCTTCCGTTTTTGGAGATATTGAGGAGAATACAATGCTAGGAGACGCTATTCACACAGACAAAAATGGAGTTAAAGTTGCTCATAGAGATGTACATAATATATATGGCTTCACTCATGTAAATTACTAGTTCTATTAATTAGCAACATTGTAGTAAAACTAATAATAATTTTAGACTATGGCCACACATCAGGGTTTGATGGCAAGAGACAACAACAGCAAACGTCCATTTATTTTGACCAGATCCCATTTCGCTGGTTCACAAAGATATGCTGCCATTTGGACTGGTGACAATCAAGTTGGTTGGGAATACCTTAAAATTTCTTACCCCCAATGTCTGAATGCCAATATTTTGGGCATTGCATTTTGTGGAGCTGATGTTGGAGGATTTGACGGTGGTACACCTTCCAAAGAACTTTTAATGAGATGGTACCAAGTATGCATTTTCTTTTACAATACTACTTACAATTTAAAGCTATATGTGGTACATATATTTCAATTAGGCCGCTGCTTGGACTCCGTTTTATCGAGAACATTCTATTCTGGGTTCAGATCGTCGTGAACCATATGTATGGGATAATGATACACAGCAAATAATTAGAGGCGCAATGAAATTAAGATATAAACATTTGCCAGTTTGGTATACACTATTTTATGAACACACTCGTAACGGAGATCCTGTTTTGAAACCTTTATTCTACCAGTATCCATTTGATGAAGCAGTATTTTCTATTGATGATCAACTTCTTGTGGGTACGTTGAAAAAAGCATAAGTGACTTCTTGTTTTATTATAGGTAATTTTTAGGAAGTGATATTTTAATAAAATCTATTTACGAACCAAATATCGAAAAAGTGGGCATGTATTTCCCTGGTGGTGAAGATCAAGCATGGTATTCCTTAACGAGTGATTCAGTTATCTTAGGGACAGGACTGCACAGTATTGGCGTTGATATTAGTTTTGTATGATTTATTTGATTAATCATATACAAGTATTAATTAAATAATACTTATGTTTAGATTCCCATGTATTACAGAGGAGGTAGCGTAATTGCTAGAAAAGACATTGAAAGATCATCTTCAACTGGTATGATTAATGATCCTTATACCATTTACATAAACCTGGACAAAGTATATTTATTCAAGTAATATTTATATTTGAAATTAATCACATTGTATATTTTAGGATGGTAATGCTTATATATCTTGATGATTATACAAGTTTTAATTACGAAAATAACGATTATACTTATGTAAACCTGACATACCACAAAGATGAAAAGAATTTTATTGTTGGGTAATAAATTATAACATAAAATATTTCGCTAACTATAATCTCAATTTTTAGAACTATTGATTCAAATTCGACACAAGCATTCGAAATTGTTATTACGGAAATTATTTTGAATGATGCTTATTCTGAAGGGTTAAATGGAAAATACATTACTAAAAAATTAAACCAGACTTCTGAAGGAACCAAATTGGATAAAATACGAATTATTAGCAACACAGAATTGAAATTCTAAATTTTATTTTAATATAATATATTAAACTTTAAATTTATTTATAATACAAAAAATATTGAAAAATATGTACTTCAATGCACTTACTGATAACATAAATAGTTAATCGATTTATCAACTTATATAAAGTATTTATTAATTAAAATTAACAACCGTATATTCGTAAAAATGTTGTTGTATAAATATATTTAATATCATTCATTTGTTATAGTTGCTTTAGGTATAATAATTATTGTATTGCATGTTTAATATATGAATTGTTAAATATCTAAAATATTTAGATGGTTATTTTCGAAAACAATGTTTTAAGATGTAGTTTCAAATTTAATTTCAACAACTCATTTTAATTCTTATATATCTAATTGTGATAGATGTATTAACTATACATATGTATATGTAGTATTAAATATTATTGTATTTATATACAAATTATTTTCGTTGATACTACACAGGAAACAAGTTCCTCCATAAAAATAGTAATAATCAAATTACAAATGTAATCAATAGTACTCGTGTATTAAATTGATATACAGCATTGTGAAATGTAATAAGAACATTTAAATAAATAACAGTAATAAGCTAATTATCTTTTTGTAAGATGAATTTTTATTGAAATAAAAGAGTCTTAAAATTATTTTTAAGAACATTTATTAAAATGAATTACCAGATAAGTTTATTTTATACTTATACTCTTCTCGTAATTCATTATTAGATAAATTATACAATACTAAGATAGTAACAAATTATTTGCTCTTCTAATTGATCCTGAAAAAAATCTTTTTAATTCCATCAACTTATATTTTTAGAACTGAATTTGTGTGGGAGATTACAAACTAGTTGTCATTCGACAAGGTCAATAAGCAATAATATTTTTATGTGTACATATGAAAAAAAAATGTGATTTTTTTACCATAATTATATCAAAGTTATAATCAACATCATAAAAGGTTTATATAACGTATGTTAAGTGGTCAAATATAGATTGATGTATATCTATCTAATCTATTTCATCACAAGTAGTTCAGATGGATATATTTTGCTACTTACAGTAAAAATATATTAGTCAACGAAACTTAATATGTTGGAAGATAACTTCTGGTAACTTATAATAGTTTTTGTATAATTTAAAATAATCTATTTGTATTTAAGGATATTTATATTCTCGTTGTGTTTGGTGAACGCATTTTGTGCGGACACTGTCCATTTTCGATCTTGTGACAAAGTCGATTTTTGCAAGTAAGTTTGTGAATTTAACACTCGATAACACGTAATAATTTTTTAATCCATCAGACGTTTGAGATCACGTACTACAAAAAATGTCATTACTGCAAAGTTGGATTCTTTCAAAATTAACTCACAATCAAATCAAGGTGTCATTGATTTGGAAAGCGACGATTTCACTGCAAAGCTTTCAGTTCAATCCATAGAAGGAGGATTATTTAGAATAAGAATAGAAGAAGAAAACTCTGAACGCTATCGAATCACAGACGTTTTAGATCCTGAACCAACTGTGACAAGGTAAAACTTATTTTCTTTGTGTTCAAACAGTCTAAATCGTAGCCTTATTTAGCCTCAAACAAATCAGCAAAGATGAAAATAACATTAAACTGGGAGAAACGGAGACCAGTTCATCAACTCTTGTGATTAATTCAAATCCCTTTTCCCTCGAACTACGGAACAATGACGAAATATTGTTATCCATTGGGGACAGGCTATTTCTGGAAAACGTAAGTAAAAATTGTCAATATTATTAGCATATGTTCACTTGAATCACAATTTTTTAAGAACGTCACAAGTAAAGCTTTTACTATTGACGTATCGTTCCCCAACTCGTCTCATATCTATGGTGCTCATCAACACGCTTCGAACATTGCACTAAAAACTACACAAGTGAACGGAGCAGATCCTTACAGGTTCAGAAACTCAGATAACGGCGGTTATGATGTCGATTCGCCCATGGCTTTGTATGGAGCTATTCCAGCTTTATACGGAACAGGGTGAACACTTCAGTAATATTAAGTTTATGTTCATTTTCTAAATTTGATGTTACAGACCTGCTACAACCTCTGGAGTGTTTTTGTTAAATGCTGGTGAAATTTGGGTAGAAATTTCTCGGTCTTCGGATACCAACGTTCCAAATGGTTATTTTATAGCAGAAAGTGGCTCTTTGGACTTGTTTCTCTTGCCTGGTACTGATTTACAAAAAATTGTTAGACAATATACACAACTTACTGGTACCGCTCATTTGCCACAGGTAAAATATCGCAAATCACTAATAAAAAACTACAAAACTGATTTGATTAAATTTAAGCTTTGGACATTGGGATTCCACCAAAGTCGATACTCTTACAATGACCAAGAAGATGTAAAAACGGTCATTAAATTAATGGATGATAATGATTTTCCTGTTGATGCCATTTGGCTCGATATAGATTATACTGATGATAAAAAATATTTCACATGGAATCCTGATACCTTCTCTGATCCCGTTGAAATGCAAGCTAATCTTTCATCTACTAACAGAAAATTGGTCGTTATTATAGACCCACATTACAAAGTCGACGACGAGTATTCAGTTTACGCCAATGCAAAGAATAAAAAATATTTTATTAATAAGCCAGATGGAACACAATTCGAAGGTAAATTAATTATACTATAATTATAGTAAATAATTATTAATATTTTTGTTGCTAGCATCCTGTTGGCCTGGCAACAGTGTTTGGTTGGACTATTTGAACCCAGAAGTAAGACAATACTATGCTGATTTGTATTCCTATGAAAACTTCGTTAAAACTACCCCAACATTAGCAGGAATTTGGAATGATATGAATGAACCAGCAGTTTTTACTGCAGATAATGATTATGTAAACGAAAAAACAGTTCCTTTTGATAGCGTGCATTTTGGTAATGTACAACATAAGGACATTCATAATATGTATGGATTTTTGCAAGTAAAAATTTAACATTAAACATTAAAATTATAACTAAGGTATATTTTTGCCCTAGACAATGGCAACTCATAAAGGATTAATGCAGAGAGATCCGGACAAAAGGCCTTTCATCCTTACTAGATCCCATTTCGCTGGTTCTCAACGATTTGCTGCCATTTGGACTGGCGACAACGTAGCCGATTGGCAATGGCTAAAAATCTCATTTCCCATGTGTCTTAATTCAAATCTTTTCGGAATCGTCTTCTGTGGTGCCGATGTCGGTGGGTTCAACAACAATCCTACTGATGAACTTTTACAAAGGTGGTTCCAGGTAGACTGAAAAACGTATTTTACATAAACAATGTTATTAATTTATATTCATAGGCTGGAGCTTGGTTGCCTTTCTTTAGGTCCCACACTTCATCGAACAGACGAGAACCATACTTATACAGTACGGATATTCAAAATGTATTAAGAGAGGCACTTAATATTAGATACAAGCATCTTCCTGTTTGGTATACTTTATTCTTTGAACACACTCGAAATGGTGATCCTATAATCCGACCTTTAAGTTATCATTATCCCGCAGAGTCTATTGTTTATGAAATCGATGATCAACTATTGGTTGGTACGTTTACGTTCATTAATTTTGTTTTTGGTTCAACCGAGAAATTTAATTTTCAGGAAAAGATATATTAGTTAAGGGTATTTTTGAGGCTGGTGTTGATAAAGTCCAAGTGTACCTACCTGGAGAGAATGAAATTTGGTACTATTTAAACGATTATACAGTTTTGAATGGTGGGCAGAGTGAGACATTTGATATAGATATCACAACGGTAAGATTCTATGTAAATGATTTAATTCATATATTGAAATATTTATATTTCGTAGATTCCAGTATTCTACAGAGGAGGAAGTATAATTACCAGACAAGATTTAGTAAAAGGTTCCGCAAGTGATATGGTTAACGGTTGTTATAGTATATACATTAATTTAAATAAAGTATAGTCGTTAAAAATTTAAAATATGAGTTGTTACGATATATCAAATTTTAGGATGATTATGCGGAAGGTACAGTTTATAAGGACGATTTCTCAAGCTTTGAATACAAAAATGGCAACTACAGTTATGTAAAAATTTCATATTCGGCTAAAGATGACAATATTATAGTAGAGTAAGTCAATTTTCAATATTAGTACTTTATATTGTGTAATTTTATTATTTTCAGGCCAATTGATAGTGAAGCAAATGGTCATTTTGATATATTTATATGTAAAGTAATTGTTAATTCACCAATATCTAAAAATGTACTTAATCATAACAAAACATTAAATGTGAATGCAAAGTCGAAATTTAAAGTGACAAATATTAGTTGAATAGGTATGTATGTCTATCAGTATTAGTATTAATTAGTTTGTCCAATGTTTGCATTTAAACTTTGTATCTTTTTTTAGCACTAATATTCTTGTGAACTAAATTAAAATTGTACTCCTTACCTATACACAAGTTGTTTACAGAATGAACATGTTTATTTTGTGAAAATTACATGTTAGTACATTTGTTTGATGATTATATATATATAATTTTAACTTTATAAAACTGTATTCAAATAAAAAGTCGTTGAATTTTCATGTAAATAAATATTTTATATATCTATATATAATATATTTAATTTCATATAAGGATGTAATTAAAAATATATAATTGTAGTGTAAATATTTCAACATTCTATACGTTTCTTTGTTGTTTTTTTGTTACACTCCTTATAAAACACCGTCCACCAGTCAAAATGAAATGAAAAATCAAGGTATAAATATTGTTGACGACGCTAGAACTTAAGATGGCGTACAGTGTTATTATTAAATATATTTTCTCAACACACACAAATGAAAATTTAATTAATTGAATCATAGAATATCAGTAGGGCTAGTAGAACAATCATACGTCGTCCGAATGAGTAAAACTAACAAGAATGTCTTTCACTTAAGTTTAAACAAAAATATATTATTTATCCTCCAGAATTTTAGCGAAGAACACTCTGGAGTGGTAAATCCAAGTTCAATAGAATAGATGCAGGTGGTAAACAACACGTTCGTCGTCCACTAAATAAATGTTTGGACTTTAGATATACTACCAAAAATTTGAAACGCGGAGGAAACCTTATGGTTTGGCATTACTTTTCCTGGCATGAGAAATATCATGAGAAATGTAACAGAACCATTTGCCAACAATGATTTACTAGTTACATAGATTCAAAAATGTGTCTGAATTGTTTAAAATTGGTTAAAAGATAATCATGTTGAAGATGTCGATTGGCCAGGGTAAAGTTGGGATCTAAATCCAATTTAGAATTTAGGGAGTGACATCAAGTCTCCATTAAATCACCAAAAACCACCAAATTTAGTCAACGACTTTAATTAATTTTAAATGACCGTTTCCGATATCTCGTTGAATCTATGACTCGCCGTTTACAATATATAACAAAAAATAAACAATTTTTATGTATGAATTGTTTAATAAATACATTAATATATGTACATTGTATATTTGTTGTATTTAAGATTTTATTTAATATAAATATTCAATATTTTGATTTAGGTGCAAAATGAATATATATGTATTATATGAAGAATATTGTGTAACTATTTTAAATAAAATATAAAATATTCTGATTGTATTTCAAAATTAACATATACCAATCGAAAACAGTGACAGCAAAAGTCTTCAAATTCGTTTCGTAGTGAGAATATTTTACTGTCTCTGTCATGCATGTTGACTCTCAAAATTCAGTAGGATAAAAGGCTTTCCAATCGGTATATAATAATATGTGTTATTTCTGGACCACCACTCTATATAACAAATATTTTTATAAATTTTTAAGTTACTTTTTGAGGTAACATAAAAGAATAATTCCACATTAAATATATATTATTATATAACAATTCCAATTAAATAACTAAAATTAAATCAATTTATTTTTGAAGTACTTATTTCACGGAACGTAATCATCAGATGATTATCACTTGTTTAAATTATTTACAGCGTTGCCAGAACTAAACTGCAAAATTGTGTCAAATTTGATTTGAGGCTCATTTTTTTTGTTAAAAATTTGTTTTTTAAAGACCAAAAATATGTTTTGACTTTGATAGTCCACATATCTATACCAATAAGATTTATTACAACTTCATTACACTCACATAAGTGGTATTTTAAATCAAAATTAATTGATTAATATTAGGGATTAAATATACATTTTTTCCTCTAGTTTTATTTAAAGTAATTATCCTTCACTGAAAATAAATAAATTATTACTCAAAAGCCAGTTATAATTCATTCATTCATTCATTATAAAATTACGTAAAATCAGTAGGCAACGCCGCGTTATTCTATTTTCTTCGTCCTCTATTATATTTTCCGTCCTCTTCTAGCACGAAAAGTCAGCCGGAATGTTTGTGGTTAATAAAAATCGTTAATTTTCATCATAAAATTGGCAAAACAATTAAAATGGCCCACGGTTTTCGGCACATTACAAACAAATTAGCCAATATAAATAATATACTTACACCTCGAAACCATGTCATCGGGACTGAGACAAGTTCCAAGACGTTTCTAACCATATTTGTCCAGGTAAATAAACAAATTTAGTTTATTGATATCATATAATGCTTTTGTTTAAAATATTGTTCATATATGTATTTTTTACGCATAAAAGTGAATAAGTAAAGTTTATCCCGGAAACCTAACCTCAAATTTTGTCAACAAAGTTGTATAATTTTCAGTATTCCACTCGTGTTAATCCAGTATGGTATTATAGTAACGAAAAGAACGACATAGAGCAACAACACATACAGTTTGACAACCGAGAGAACATTAATGATATTGTTATCAAAGAAAATATCAGTAGAGTAGATCCAATTGAATACAGACATCTGAAGTAAGTCATTGGTATTAATAACAATAGACTGTTAGTTAACAATAGTATCAGTTTTAGAACTAATGGGATTATAAATTTCAAAAAGTCAGACAGTGTGTGCAATATGCCTGTAGAAAATCAGGATCCATACAAAACAAAACCCAGTCCTGAACAACTAGAGCATGTGTATAATACTTTGGCAGAAACATTACCTAAATTATTCATACAACCCATGGATTACAGCATCTACCATCCAGAAGTTGTGTTTGAGGATCATATCAGGGGGATTTCCACTACGTATGATAGTTTTTTGACTAAATGTGAATTGAGTTTTGATTGAATATTTCCGTAGGGGTCTATATAACTATGTTAAACAAGTTGCCCTTTTGAGGACAGTGGGTCATCTTAAGTTTGCATATGTCAAGTTTGAAATTATCAAGATCACCATGCATCCTGAAGATTCCACTGTTAAAATTAGATGGAGGATAAGGGGGATTTCTGCTTTAAAGGTGATGTTCCAATTTTGGAGGTTCAAACTATGGAAATACAGGGAAATGTTTGAACAATGTGACTCGTAAGTCTTTTGAGATAATAAATTCAAACAATATTTGTCCAATTATATCTATGATCATTTATTTTTCAGATGGTATGATGGATTTTCAACATTTTATGTAAATGCAGATGGACAAGTTGTCAAACATGTTGCTGATAAGGTTAGTGTTTTCTTGAATATTAAAATTATATCATATAATAAATTTTATTAATTTTGAAATCAATCTATCACATATATTTTGTTGCAGATGATGCCTGATTCTGATACAACACCTGCCCAAAATAATGTGGCAATAGAGGGTTCTAAATTAGCACTAATTGTAGGAGTAATTCCTAAATTTTCGTTATAAGTCCCAAATCAAATGAGCATTTTACATTAAATGAAGTACTATTTATATCTGCTGTAAATAAGTTAAAACTCGTAGTGCAACACAGATTTTACATGTTTTATTCAAGTTTTCCATTATTTATTTACATATTTGTTAAAATATAATAATACACAATGTTAATAGTTTCTTTTTATTCATAATTATCTATTAGATAATATATTACCTAGTTAATCAATAATTTATCTAAAAACTATTTTACATTTTCTATATACAAAATAAAAATCAGTTCATTGTTATCTCTCTTCCATGTGCCTTACATTCGTGCTACGAGTCTGATGCTGTGCCTCAAATTTATCTGAAACCAGTGTTTAATTACAATGACGTAAAGACATTATTTTGATACATACTTTTACTTAATAGAATTTTCTCAAGTCCATGAATAGGTGACTCAAATAAGATACAAATGATAAAAGCTAGGAAGAATGTTATTATTAAGTGTGCTAAAACTGTACAAGCCTGCAAAAACATATTATATTAAAAATGTTAAAAAAATATATTCGTTTAACTTACAAGTTGATATACGTTCATGTATGTGTTTTGTCTGATAGTACCAACATGGTAGATCTCAACAAAACCATTAATGAGATATGCGCAATAAGTCAGTCTGCTCAATGGAATAAAGCATTTCCACGACAAAAATTTATTTATAGTCCCTGTATAACGATTATGTTTTATACGTTAATTGTTTTACTGTGAATGGAATTCTACCAACCTGCATTTTCTGTAATACAAACAACAAGTATCCATCCTATTGCGACACACCATGCGACTCTATGTAGAGGAGCGTAAATGGAATTTTCAATAACATCTTTCTCATGAGCAGGCATAAAAAATATTGTAACTGAGTACATGGACAACACAGCCGCAATTCCAGCAATAGTTGAACCTATCCAAATTACATAAGAAGGAATTTTGGTGCTAAAATATACAAACAGTTAGTTTTGTCACGATAGTTTATAATAACCAGATAGTTTATAATACCCAGAACTTTGAAGTCTGTGGATGATGTAACCAAACAAAATACCTATGAAATAAGAACTAGTCCTCATGTGAGTTTTTATGTAATAGTTTGCAAAGTACGTATTTGTTGACAAGTCACTTACTTCACTAAAATGTTTCTGTTAATTTATATATTAACGAATTATCCATAATGCTACTTACGGAGGAAACGCAAGAAGTGTGGGATCTAATTTGTTTTGATACGTTAACCAAAATGGTAATATTAAAGATGGTATTATACAAAATGCTAAAATAGTTTCACCAATTTTTGACCATTTCCATAGAGGATAGATTATGAATGGTGCAACAATAAATAAATGGTAATCTACTGCTAAATACCACGACTGGAACATACACTAAAAATTGGAATCATTAAATTAAGCTAATATAAAGGTATTAATTGTAAACTCGTACTAAATATTCAGTATTGATATAATTATTGATGTACAATAAATTCGTCCACCAGGAGTTCAAACAACGTTCTTTTTCTAATCCAATCCTTGAATCCCAAAACGGTCCCGAGCCAATATATATTAAATATGTACAATAAAATCCAATAACTACAAGGTAAGAAGGTGTCAATCTAAAAAATAATATGTACATACATTTTATTGCTTTTAAATATCTCAAATTACCTAATGTATCTGGCAACATAAAGGATAACAAAATTAATCTTTCCCCGTCTTTTATCCAATTCAATTAACAGCAACCGGCACATTAAAAATCCACTAATAATCAAAAACGTGTCTACCAATAAGGCACTATTGAAGAATATGGCGTTTTGGGCTTTTGGTGCTTCCTAAAAATCTAGTTATTTTATCTGAATCCGGTGTATCAAAGCTCCTACCTCTTTGATGAAATTCACGTTATCCATAGGTCCGCCAACTACAAAAATCAACGTGTGCCCGGCAATGATGAAAACCATAGAGATAAATTTTATGCCATAGATGCATTCGAGATTCAAATCAGATGGAGTATTGTGTAAAAGTTTTTGAACAGTTTTGATCAAGGAAAAGCTTAGCACTACTTCTTTCAGGGTACTTGTGTTTTCTCGTACAGAATCCACACTATATGCTACATAATTTTGTCGACGTCTCAGTGACCAACAGTGAAATATTGTTGCAAAGATTATGAACATCACAAATACGCCAATGGCACACCTGAAAAATTTGCGTTCTAATTTCTTGAACAAAACATGAAACCTATTTCATTTAATTTAAATAAAATATGTATTTATTTATATATCTATTCTCTATTTAGAACAACCGAATGTTAATTATAAAATATCACATTTTAATATAACAAAAAGACGGTAAAACTGTATTTATTATTCGATTAATTAAATTAATTTTGAATATTTACTATATGCAAATGACTAATCTGCAACATTAAAGTATTTTGTTAATTTGTGGTCTGGTAATTAAAAAATCCATGAAAATATTACCTAAGCCTACTTCTAGGAATTATAATTATATATTATGCTGGGTGTGGAATTTACTTTACTCAAAACAAATAAAATACGTAAATTATAATAATTATATAATTACTTTTTTTTTAATTACTCAAGAGATGGATTTTTATTTGAATTATGTATATTAAAGTCGTACACGTGTGATTAGATGTATTAAAGATTTTTTAGAAAATTTTGACAATATAAACCTTCCCAACATTATATTTATATAATATAATATATAGACCAATTTATACAGTAATTTAACAATTAATATAATATATTTTTTACTATTAAAACATATAATTATAATTTATTCAATTGCACATCGCAAGATGTTTTGACGTAACATTCAACAAATAAAACATTTAACATAAAAAGTATAATTAGAAAAATAATAATAATATTTTAGCGAACAACTTTAATTAACATCAAAGGTTCTTACCCATAAACAATTTCCAATTTGTTCAGTGAAATTGCTCTGCTTACTGTGCATTTATTTTCCCCAATGCTTACTTCAACAATTTCAACATTTTGCATTACCGATTTAAAAATTTCTTCGACGAATATAATCGAATCGTTTTTGGTGCAGGATTGCGGCACGCAGATGCCCCAATGTACAATGGAATTGTTGAAGCTGTATCTGGAATTTGTCTAAAACAATTTTTTTAAAAAATTCACAATCAATTAATTTGTTATAATCACCTTTTCCATCGCGTGGATCATGTTATAAGTGTGAGTTCTTCCATTATTAAAATAAATGTCTGTCAGGCAATACTGACCACGAATTCTTCTGGAGTCATCGTCCGTAGCTGGTTGATGTACTTTAATACATTCATCGAAGTTCCCTAATTGATAGTGATTACCAGATAGAATTCCGACTGGAAATTTTGGAAACGAATCGAACACTAAAATAATAATACGTTTTTTAATTTAATTTAATTCTCTAAATCTCAAAAATGAGCAATGGTGTGACCCAGAATTAGGATCGATAACAAGACCATTTCAGTAATAAATTATTGGTGAAAAAATAAAACTCGATTTCATCTTCAGATCAAATAGATAATTTAATGTGCTATTTCTGTTATGTAATGCCAATCTTCTATTTCATCTTCCCAATTTTATCGCTATTAATCATTATTAAATATTATTTTAAATCCGGAACTAGTTATATCAACTATCTATCTTTCTCCTGTAAACTGTTAGTGTCTGGACGTGTTTCAGAAAATATAAAAAACTTGCAGATGTTAATAATTTTGACTGAATAAAATAATTCAAAGCTAGTTTACTCTTTCAATATATAAATAATTCAGTTACTTCAGGTTACCTTTACCTTTACCTTGCACTTGTTTCGATCAAAATGGAAACGTCATTGTAAAGAAACGCACCATTTTTTAACCTAATTGATTCAATGGAACACATTTTATATTTTTGTTTATGATATTTTGCTTGTTATTTCTAATTTATATCGGATTAATTAAAGTTTCAAGTATTAAAATTAACTTTTTTATATTAAGGTCAATGTTATCTTAATTAGTAGCACTATTTCATTGCGAGAGAAATTAACCGTGGTTTAGATTTAGATAGTCTCATAATTTTCATAATAAAATTAGGTATATTTAATTAAATGTAAAGGTCTGTTGCAGGTCATGTTTTTAAATTAATATGTCTTATTGCAAAAAATGTTTATTCTAATTATTCTAAAAACTCGTCGTTATTAATAAAAATAAATTGCAAATTGTTGATATAAGTAATAATAAATTTGTAAATATTGGTGTCGGTAATAGTAATAAAGAATTTTAATATTCACCAGCCGTTAAAACTACTACTAAGTTTCAAGAACAAATTCAATTGAGTCCAATTTGCATAAAAAACGTATTACAGATTTAAAAACAATCATAAATTTTAAACACTGAAACATCTTCCGCAAACCAAGAAGCTTTTAAATACATTTATTTAAATATATTATGTTAGTTGTTTTTTATTTCTTTATGTGTATATATGTAAATAGTTGTAAACGGAAACGACGTTTTCCTTTTGTTTCTAGAAAATTTAATTTTTGACAATAACTATTTGGATAAATTTATTTAAGCTTTAGGGTTAATGCTACCTCATACGATAAACTTCTTATCAGTTCAGTTATTGATTAACATTTAGATTTATTTTAGTTAATTAGTATTGAACTTAGTCAATGATTATCTCAAGGATTTAAAAAGGCTAAATATAAATACGGATATAGTTATATCATGCATATTAAACGGACCACAGTTTAATACCATCAAAGTATGATGTTTGTAAACATTTCAAGAATGTGTAATTTAGTTTATTCAGTACTCATGTCACAGTTTCTAAATATTGATGGTTTTAAAAATAGTTACATATATTGTAATTTTTAACAATTAACAACCATTAAAAATAATAATTGTTGAAAATGTTGTCATAAATTTCCAATTTTTAATTATTATTCATTTATTCCCCAATAATAATTTGCAACTAATATTTTTTTTTTAATGTTAAATACATATAAATAGTCAAGTAAAAATATTGGAAAAAATTATTACTTTCCAAGGTCCATCTTTCACGTCGAGTCATTGCCTCAAGTGCAATCGTGGTATCTCTAACGCAATCTTCATTTTGTATTTTCAACAAAATATCCGGAATGACCTCCAATGATCTTGGGAAGGTGATTTCCCTGTTGTAAGATTCAGCTTCTGAAACGTTATACATTTCTTTGTCGTCCACTTGCATTTGTTTCTTCCCTTTTTCTAAAAATGAAAATAAAACAAATTAAATATGCAATTGTGCGTCAAACGAGCAAAATATGTATCAGCACCAGTTAATTGTTTTAATTTTATATCGTCAATTTGCCTTAAAAAGACGCTCAGATTACTATTCTACAACCCGTCGACCCTGAACTGTTCTGTAAAAATCTATTATGCGACTTTTCAAAAATTTCATCCGGGAATTCTTTCCGTGTTTTAACAAGTCTATGACATTTTTATGATTTTAAGAAAATATTTTTAAGCTGAGCAAGTTTAATGATTTCTATTCAGTATCTTTTATCTAAACTCAGATCAGTTAAGTAATTAGATAAATATATGTATTTAAAAGAGTAAAGGTTAAATTGGTAACTTAGGTACAAGGATTCTGTTATATATAAAACATTTGTACTGTTCTAAAAACGATCAAATAAATTTTAGTAATACATGCAGTACACAAAAGAAATTTTATAAACAAAAATTTAGTTTTGTAATTTTAATAATTGGAACTTTAAAATATAATTTAATCAATGTTAGAATATATTTAACAAATTTTACAAAGTAAAACATGGATATATTGTATTGATGACCTTGCATAATCTAAATCGGAAAAAAAATTTCTATTCCAAAAAATATGTCTGAGAATTTGTATTAAGACAAACAATAAACAAACTAAGCAAAACGAAGGCACCAATGAATAGTCTATGGGCCGGATAATCGAATCCTCTTAAAAAAGTGTGTAAGTGAAGAAATAATCGCTCCCGGAACCACCTCGACAGGTACAAGAGACCTTCGCTCTTGGCTGTCTAAGTGGTTCCTGAATTTTCCTCCCGGGTTATGGTTATCTTGAGCCGATCTCGCAGGAGAGGGGTTTTAAGTCGGGACACATTTTCGTTTTGTCGATATCATTATTGTTAATTAGTAAGACAGAATTAAATAGTGTATCATCTCGAGTAAAATGTAAATAAACGTTATAAATAAACAATATGGAATCTCAAAATCCTGACCCTTTCCCGACAAGCACATATATTATTTACACTTTTTTATGGATAAAGCTGAACGCAAAATTTTACCATACTATAAAACATTTAAAAGTAACTATTTACTAAAATTTAGTTAGTACTAAATAATTTAATTGGAAATATTTATATAGTTACAATTGTATATTAATTAAAAAGAAAAAAATAGATGTAAACCAAAATAAAAAAAAATCTTGTCTATATTTCTCCTAGACAAACACTTATTAAAAAAAATATGTATTAATACATATAATATGTAATTAATTTAAAAGTAAAAACTGTTGGACAAAGTTCATGTATATCTAAACATCGGAAAAATAAGAAGAAGACTTGTTTATTTCAGCACAAACAATTTATATGTATTTCTAAATTTTATTTTGTAACATTTAATTGTTATTATTATTTAATTATTTATTGTTATAAATAACTAAATTAATAATGATAATAATAAAAGAACAAAATTAAATACAATAAAATAAACAACAGAATAAAAATATTATTGAATAAAAATATCTATATATACAAATGTGATATTTGAAAAAATAATATTTAATAAAATTTCTTTACCTTTTCTGTCCTGATTGTAATTACTAAGCAAAATCCTGGGATCCACCCTGACTCCGTCCTCCGGCCTGACAATTTTCATCACCACAGTGCCATTTGTGGTATTACTCGCGCACCAACACGAACACACAAGAACAAAAATCAGAAGACCGCGGTACATCTTCTGATAACAATCGTTGTCCTAGAGGTCTATTTTCGAAATTCTAACGCGGCGAGTATAACAATATAAACGAAAGACGCGCAGTGTTCGACACCTTACAAACGAATTGTCCGAGTCGGCTGACTTGCCACCTACTGATACGTTTCTGCTGCTTTGGCAAAATAGTGGAAGTCAACCGAATGCGATTTGTTTATTTGTTAGCAGTACTTTTTAACTATAAGTTTACAATTACTTTATATATATTTATTTATATTTTATATATGTATGAACGCACATTTAAATTAGTTATAGGCAATATTATAAAATAAAATTATAGTATTTAAAAATATAAGTATTTTTTGTATTCATGTTAACATGATATTTGTATTTTAAAATATTATTTTATATAAATACAATAATTGTTATTTTAGCTGGATAACAGACATTATTTTTAATTATTAATTTTACAGACTTTCCGTCGTAATTTTTTAATAAATAAAATAATTGACCTTGTGAAAATTTCTTCCTTCCGAGTTATTTATTTAAACTTTTTTGTGACTTGCATTAATTGAGATTTTTGTGAATTAAATATTCATACAATTCAATAATAACCTTGATTATTTTAAAATAATATTCTAATTAGATTTACACACAATTATGTAAAAAGTTGTTTTTGGAATTCCTAGTCAAAATATCAACGTTAATAATAATACAGTTCTGCAAGATTTTTATGTGTAAATTATTTAAACAGGGAAACATCTTCCACGAGCCAAGAAGCTTTTAAATACATTTATTTAATTGTATTTATTATGTTAAGTGTTTTTTATTTCTTTATGTGTACGTATGTAAATAATTGTAAACGGAAACGACGTTTTCCTTTCTTAGTCAATATCAGACATCAATGTTAATAATGATACAGTATTGTATGAGATGTAGTATTTTTTCCACACAATTTAGTAATTCTAGTTAAAACAACTTTATTATAATAGTACAATTAATAACTAGATTATTCCGACATATTTTATTTTTTCATTTTGCTAAGTAATATATTTAAGAATTTCAAAAATGTTCACACCATTTTACAACACAGAAAAAATACTTATGATAAAAGATTTAAAATCATTTATTTGTATACGCAACTATACAAACATTTTCCAAAGACACATTTTTATCTGTGTAATAATGTAAATAGCATTGAAATCCCATTTTTTGCAAATAAAGTAGTCTTCCCCAATTTATCAAGTTTTTACTTCTCCTGCCTATTTCTTCTTTTTGTTCTCTACTAAGTCCCAATTCATCATCCCTAAAAATAAAACATTAACATTTAATCTTTGAAAGGAATTATATTTATTACTTTGCAACTGTAGATTGTTTTAAATCTGTTTCTTTTTCTATATTGTTTCTTCTCTCCCTGCTAAAACCTGTCCCGCAAGTTGCCCAACTAACAATACCGCATAAAATTTCAAAATCTTTTTTTGTAAAATCATTTTCCTGTTATAAAAAAACGTTTGATTAGTTCAATGGATTAAATTATATATTATTTAATACTTTTATGGGACAATACAATTTTATATCCAAGAGCATCTTCATATTTATTTCATTTAAGGGATTAATTGCAATTTATAATAATAGTAACTAAACACCTGGAAAAATTCTTTTCCAACAAATGGAGTCCATGTACATCTATGATGACAACAAAAAGTCATAATAGCACCCAATACTTTGTGTTTGTTCTCTTTGACATTGGTTAGACATCTGATAGCCAAGTCTAAAAAGACAATTAATTAAATATAAATTGATAAAATTTTTCAATTTATAATTAACCTGTAGCCCCACCACATAAATGTTTGGTAACCCCAACAATGTGTTGTGTTTTTGATATTACATCAAGCTTGTCTAAAACCAGATCTGATATATCTGCTCTTATCCTTTGGACTTTATCTGTTGTTTTTGCTAATTTATTATCTTTTTTATGCTTAGGAGACGCCTTTTCAACTAAAAGAAGTGAAATTCCATCTTGTTGTTCTGTTGACTTACAAATCCAATAAGTCAATTGACCTAAAAATACAGTTTTACATTCAAAATTAACAAATTAGGATTACTCACCCCTGCCTGCACCAAATTCAATGTAACAAGTATCTGGTTTGACCAAATTATACTCATACAATAAACCAAGTATGGATGAAGCCTGCTTAAGGTGTTTCTTAGTTTTATCTCCATACTCAGGTTTAGACATTTCTTCTTCAAGTAAAACATGAGTAAGTATTTTTTCAGAAATGTTTCCTTTGATTTGTTCTACAAATTTTAAGTTTTAGGTAAAATGAGTAATGAAAAGTTCCTACCGCAACCTTCATAAACTTTGTTGACTTTTTTAATTGTCTCCAAAATATCAGAATTAGAAAATGTTGACAACAATTTATAAGAGTCATCACAGATTTTCCCATTGCTACCAGAATTAATACCTCTAACAATATATATTTCATCTTTTGTGTTCCTAGCATTGCATATTTTCAGATGTTTTTGTAGCTTATGAGCATAACATGTACTGTAATCAAACAGAGAAGTTTTTAAAAGATAAAACAATACGTAAAAATTACAAACTGTGTTCTATCTAAAGGACAAACTATCCTGCTTTTTGTGTCTTCTTCTTTAACATCCTCAACATCTTTTGGCTTTAAATGTTCCGCACAAAATTCATCTCCTTCTTTCACATGCATACGACAATTTCGTTTTTTTCGCACAACATAAAATTTGCATTGCTTTTTTGGCTCTTCTAAAGACATATTCATGTAAATAAATATTATCAGTAACGTGTCAAAAAAGGTTATTTCATGAAACATTCAGGTTATGTCATAAAATTAATGAGGTTAACTTGCTTCAGAAAATAGAGAATAACAAATATTAATTAATGTTCCGTTAATACAAAATTATGGCATTAATACAAGGGAAATTGGGTGACATACCACAAGATGCGGTTATTCTATCCGAAAAAGAAGCATTAGATTACCAAACGAAAATTTTGAGTAAATGGAAGAATTCATCTGATACGTAAGACTACATAAATTCAGAATTTAATTTATTTCATTTACGTTTAATAGGCCGGAAATATTTTCAGTTTTGGCTTCAAGTACGGATCTTCTGTTCTAGTTGGTAGTACAGTTTTGACTGGATTGTACCTAAATAATTTTCTTCGAGGAAAGCTGAAGTTATTGCACTATGGTAGAGCATCATCATATTTACCTATTTGTGTGATTCCCAGTGCTGTGGGTTTTCTGCTTCACACAGAAGTAATAAATTTTAGTCCATAATAACATGTTAATACATATTGGGCTTTTTTAGATGGTTTTAAAGGATGTGATCCTTCAAAAAACAGGTACCTGTCCTATTTGTTTGGAGTTAAGATCAGCAGCAATTCAAGCTGGGTGTGGTTTCATTTTTCCCTTCATTTCTGCGTCATTATCTAATTTATTGGTAAGATTTACTGGAAAATTATTAATATGCAATTAATGGCATTTTTTTAGTTGGCAAATAAATATGTAACAGCAAGACTACCATCTTTAATCAATGAACCAGGAGCAGTCTTCAAGTTTATGGTTACAAAAATGAAGCCTATACAGAATATCTTATTTGCAATGTTTGTTGGTCAGGCACTTTTGGGGTCTGCAGTAACATACTTTGAGGCTAAATCTGTTTACACAGTAAATGAAAAATTGGCAAAACTAGAGTATGATTTGGAACATAAACATTAACAGTTTTAAGTAGAATGACAAATGATTTAGTCATAATAGAAATTTTCGTTATAAATAGTAGTTTTACTTAGTAACATGGGCGGCAAGAGCCATTTAGTGGCTAAGTGAAGTAAAGGTGGGCCATACTTGTTCATAATTTTGATAATTAATCCCTGTGTCCTTTATAATACTTATCCTTATTGAGAATTTGGTTAAGTTAAATGAGAAATTCATGTTAAAAAAGTAATTTTTATTAAACATTTTTCAATGAAACCCCACTACAATACATCCAAATATTAAATACTAATTTTAACAGCTAAATTTATTAGAGAATATCAGAACTTGTGTCTCCTAGATGGCGTTACTGGATACGTACCAGTTTATTCACGTTTAGGCACATTTTTCCGATGTTAATGATAAATTTGTTCAAACAATTCGAATCTATCGATCGTGTTGCCAGTTATTTTATATATGCAGTGGAATTACTATATTAATCTTAATAGCCTGAGACACTTGAAAGCAATTTGGAATACTGGAATTGTCCTGTTTTATACTCGTAAGTTTGTATTGAGCAATTTTTAACACGAACATTTTTCGTAACGTCAAAAGAAATCAATAAAATTCGCGTATTCCAAATTGTATTTTTTTATACTAGTATTGGCGTGGTTGCTAGTTACATCTAAATCACAGATGATTATAGACAACAAGGTTTGAAAAAATGGTATCCTACAGAACATATTAAAAAAATTAAACTATCCCTACCATAACTTTCAGTTCAGATGTAATAGCAACGAGATCACAATACAATGATGTCCATAGCAGTTATTATTAAATAAAGTTTAATGATTTTGTTTCTATTTCTAAACTATTTTTGTAATTAAATTAGTTAATGCTTTTGTTTAACAATATCATAACTTTATTTTATAATAAGTAAGATTTTCTTTGGCTGATAGAACATCACTATGAAATGATTGTAATAATTAATTCAAGATGACTAAATGGCAGTGATGTTTAAGTTTATAATCCCTGTGGATCCTTGTTTAGTCTTTAGTGAACGTCAACAACTTTCACATAAGATATTGGTAGTCACTAAATCCACAAATGTATTCTTCGATATTCCCAGATGTTCTTTAATTGTAATCTAAATTATCCTCAAGTATAGAATAATATGCTATAATTAATATATTAGTTATAAAGGTTCTTTCACACAAGGTTATCTTACATTTATTGTTAGTTTTGTGTAGCTTTTAAAAGCTTTGGTTCAAAATAATGTTATTGGACAAAAATGTTTACACTTAGTCACATATACCAATAGTGCCTATAATAATACAGATATAATAAATGAAGCTAAAATGAGATATTCATTTACAATTTAACTCCAGGAATATCTTGACTCCTTATATATTACGTAAAAAAATAAAAACTTATTGAAACTCTTGCTTTCTAAATGTTACTTTTTTACGCAAAATTAAATTGTAGAATTAACATAAAGCTTCTATAGTATTGAACGTGTTTAAATTATTTGCACTCAGTTATGCAATGCTATAGAAGCGATATAAGAGGGAACGAAAAACTTAAAAACTATATAGAAATAATTACATATATTTTTATATAAAATTAATAGATCTGTTTATAAATCTTATATAATATAAAATCAATATTTAAAACCTTGCACTCAGTTTTCTAAGCAGTTTTTAACATCAGGGTGGTGTGTATTTAATGGATCAAGAAAAAATAAGTATTTAAAACCTAAAACAATAAAAAATACCCTACCAATTGCATTTCCTTTTGTTAAAAAGGTACATAACAAAATTGCAAAAAATTCAATGCGACAATAAAATATTTGTTTAGGAAAGGTCCTCAATTAACTGGTATAAACTTAAAACCTACAGGTACATTCAAATGCTGGTTTGTACTAAAATATCCGAACAAAACTATTTTTGTGGTAAGACATTATACCAAGGTCGTATGTAAAATAAGCTCAAGCATTTTCCGTGCAGGTTCAGGCACAATTAAACCGATAAATTTTTATATATCACTGACAAAAATTGGACAGAACATCCCCAAGAAATCCAAATATTGAAGTGATGTCAAATTTTTGTCAATTCGTACTACTAAAATTTTATATGAATACGTTTGGTGATCTCATAGTTCCCCGAGATGCTCGGCTATGCCCCCGCAAGACACCGACATAACAATCATGTCGACGGACTGGTAAAACAATATCGGTGTCACAAAGCGTCAGGGGAGGTGCCGAAGCAGCACCTTATTACTTTCGCTTTCGAAAAAAAGACGGATGGTAACCGTTGAAATGATGGGCGTGATGATGTCCGGGCGGAGGAGCTGCGAATACCGGTCCGCAATCCGGCGGTTGTTGGTATGACGGTCCCGGATACCAGAGTGGCTGCAGGACGCAGGGCGGCGGCGCATATCGGGGTACTGGCGCCATCATAGCGGCCACGACGAAGGGATGTGGTGGTGGAACTGCATCGCGGTACTGTTGGTGATGGGGAAGTGGTGGAGACACCGGTGTCGGGTGCCTCCACATCGTCTGCTAGCACCTTTGGTTGTTGGCGTTGTTCCAGTGGTTCATGTACTCTTGGTAACTGATGGTTATCTTCTCACTTTGGTAGCGCGTCAGTTTAATGTTACGCCGCACCTCGCTCGAGATTGCCGATTTGTAACCACCCTTGCGTAGCAGACTATCAATCGTCTGTAGCTGGTCCCATCCTGAAACACGCAGCCGTGCAATGTGGGCTCACCACAGAATTCACGAAATTTATTTGTGTACGGTTTTAAGTGATATATAAGTTGACGAACTTTACTTGAGTAGTTTCAATTATCTAGCTTCTATAGCAGTAAGAAATACACCATAAGATAACTAAAAATAAAATGGTTAAAATAATTGAAAAGTAATAATAATAGAGGAGTCAGATAAATGAATTTTGTTTATTACCATTTTTGAAAATTATAAAAGGATAATGAAATTGTTATTAAAACACCTTACAGATTATAATAATGTGTAATTTGTAAAAAATTAATATTATACTATGACTGACTTAATCTTTTTAAATTAATATTTTTAATAGAAATGAATATTTATAATTCGACATTTCTCCTATTTATTAGAAAACAATGGTTATAGTAATGTCATCACATTTTGTATAGAAAAACAAAATATGGAAGCTAATCATTGCATTCCAGTTTTTTTCTTTAGCTTTTTTTTTCTAGGAACTTTTTTGAATTTGCTTTAAGCACGTTTTTATGTTCTATGGCCATTTTTTACTGTTATGGAAGTTGGATTATTAGAAACTTTTTAATGTTGAGAATATTTATTTGTTGGTACAAATAACAGTTTTGGAGAATTAAGTAAAACAGCATAAACATAAATTTACGATTTTTAACATGTGTCAATAGTAGATATTTAAAATACCTCTAAATGTTTATTCTAAAAATATTTTTAATTACTATTTGTAGTGAATATTATTTTGACCTCTATATCTTCATTTAATCATTTAAAATTAAAACAGTTTACATGTGTAATTTATATTGCATATAATAAAAGTAAAATACATTCCTGTTGTCATTATTATTTAAACATATAATTACCACTTTATCATAAATAAATCCTTTGTTTGTTTCAAATAATACAGTGAAAACAAATGTGTCATGTACAGTGCTAATAATAGATATTCAATCATCCTCAATCCAAAAAGCAAATAAAATTACCTTGCTCAGAAGCCACCTCTGGCAAGTAAGTAGCAGTCCTTTTATTGCCTTTTTCATTGATAAACTCAATTCTGATACCATGCACACCTACTTCCCAGTCCAAGTAATCATCACCATCCTCAAAATGTCTTAAAATGGACACAGATACACTTAACTTTGGGAATTCATCTCGGGTTATGGGACTGAATCTGGAGTCCTTGAATGCACTAGTTATTGCATACTCCCTGAGACCAGATTGCAGATTCATGGCATTAAATGTTCCAATGCAACCACGAAGTCTCTTGTCTTTTCCAATCTTCCATGTTACAAACAATGGACTAAAAATAAATAAATTATTTTAATATTATTGTGACAGTTGGTAAAAATGTAGCGTTTTTAATGGCCTTTGGAACATGATTTTTATGTCGTGACAATTGAATGTGCAGAAAGTTGAACGTTCATCTAGTGACATATTTTGTATTTTCCGTCCGAAATATAAACGTTTTTATGTAGAAACGTGTTTGAATGCAGTTTTTTTTAAACGTCATGCATCCAATTAGACGAAAATTTCTAGGTTATATAAATAGCATTGGACCATATTTAATATTGCAGGCTCCATGTATATTTTGGTATCAACGTAAAATCAAGCATTCTATAGTGACCAAACAAAGGAAAGTGAAGAACCAGTTGAATGACCTTTGTCAGTCGACTTGTATTTCGAATTTCACGAATGACAGCCATAAAAACATGAAAATGCTCAAACGAAAGCAAACTAGCACGTGGAAATGAACAAACTTACTATGCATCATTGCTGAACGAGGGTGTTTTCGGTGGCGCGAGGTTATACAAATGGCAATAGAGCACGTCAAAACAAAAGAAGCACATCTCGGGTAAAGCGACCATGGCCATTCCGTTGCTGATCCCGTTCGCCACTGACGAAACGCCGTTCGATGACGGGACTCCGGAGGAATTGTTCAATTTTTGTTTTTTGGTACCACAGCAGCCAGAAGCCATCGTCCGTTTTCGCACCACCGTCGAACAGCTGACTGAGCCAGCCAGATGGCCGCGAGACGCAAACAAGGACGGTCGTCGTCTCTATCTCACTTCTTGTACCGCAACACCTACGTCATCGGGTTCCCTGAATGGAGATCTGGTTAATAGATGTCACGAAAGATTGAACCGGAGACGGTGCTATGTTGGTTGCCTAACTTATTTAAATTAAATATGTAACCGGAATATTGCGTATTGGTAGTTGCCTACCTCGACCCAAAACGTGGTCGGAGATCCATCCCGGAAATGTACGGAAAAGAGTTCAGCGTTGAATGTGTGGTCAACCTTATTCAGGTATACACGTGCTATATTTTCTCAAATAAACGCCAGTTATTGAACAATTGTATTCCTCTACAATGCCCTGCCCTTACAACATATTGTAGGAGTCCACCAAACTCTGATAATAATAATAAAAAATGATAATTATATATTTAGCAATAATTTATAAGTTTTATACTACGTAATTTCGATCGGGACTACCAGTTGACCTCAAATGATACTGTAGCCGCTCTCTGCCTCTCTTTGCCCTCTATCTCCACAACGGTTCGACTTATGAAAGAATGTTTAAAACAAAAGTTGTAGAGAATTTAATTCTATTCTAGTAGCGTAAAACCTATAGGAAACGAGATATTTACAAAAAATGTGCTCTTGTGTCTTTTGACATCTGATTCGTTAAGATGCAGCCATCCAATCATGTGTAAACTTTGAGACAAGTTTTGGGATGTCAAAATATAAGTTTATACGAGTTTATAGCTGGGTATCTGGATTTCCAAGATATTCACCTAATTTAGACTAAGATACTGGTTTTAGATGAGTTATCTTGTATATTCAAAAGTAAGGTATAAATTTTAAAAATTTTATGCTTACAATGAATATGTCATTTTATTTTTCATTTATTTAACGGTATAATAAAATTACATAAAAGTGTAAGATTTGTATACTATTTTTTGACTGTAAATCTATCGTTCTATTTTAACAAATAAAAGTCTGCTTTAGAATTTTTCAAATATGAGAATTCATATTTATATCATATTATTTTTTAATGTAAAATCACCTGATTGAAAATAGCACAGTTAAAATAAACATAACTTTATTTAATGAGAAAAAAATAGGCATTCAAGTAATAAAATAAAACAAATCAGCATTTATTACTTCATAATATATTTATATGTAATTATAAGTTTATTATTATCAAATTAATATCAACACAAGATTATTAATCATGTGACAAAAATAATTTGTATAAAAAATTAAATACGCATTTATACTTTATTAATTAATATTTCGTGCTTCAATAATATGTTTTAATTAATTCATATTTTCCAATATATTTCCAAGTTTTGCATATTTTAAAATTTTTAATTGCATTTGTTTTATTATAAATACTTTATGTCTTGATATTACTTTTTAACAATTTGTATTTATAAAGATTTTCTTATTTTTTTTGACTGTATAACTATTTTTAACTTAATTATGGATTTTATTTAAAATAAAATTAATATATTTAGTCCATATGCTGCATTTTTAAACTCTTTATTTTATAACTTCATATTAAAAAATTTTGACTACAAAATTATTTTCAACTGAAATATGTTTTTTTTTTTAAATAAAAAATTAATTAATACTTTCTGATTTAAAAATATATATTTTTTTTAATTCGTATTCTCTAATATTTTTCCATTTTTTTGGAAGTTTAGTGTATATTTTTTTAAAATTGAAGGACACGGTGAAGATTAAAAAGTGAACGGTGAACGATGCATTTTAAGAATCACTAATGGAGACTAAGTTTTATATGGCTTGAAACTCTTTTTTTAATTACATTATTTACTTAAATATCATAAATTCATATACATTCATATATATTTTTAATTCCATTTTGTTATAAAAATTTATAACATTTTAATAAAGTCTGTACTGACTGTATCAAATATTTAAAAAGCCAAAGCGAAATAAATCCGAAAATCCACCCTTGAGCAAATCGCACGTTAGAAAGCACGACCGGGCCTCAACCTTCGGATTATTCAAATCGCAAACTTGCGGCAACGGACGCCGACACAGGAACCGCAACGCGATGGAGGCGAGCTTCGTTCCCGATTGTGCAAGCGAATAACACCGTGGAAAATAAATAACACTTTGCGTACGGTGTGTTTAATTGGCCGTCGCACGGATGACCGACTGCAATTTCTGTCTTCCACCGGTGCAGGTGTAAAATCCGCGGTCCCTCGCTCAGCTGTCCACGGCCGTGTCAGTTTGGAATTGACCGCGAATTGTGTTCGAGCGTCGCGACGCCACCACCAAGTGGCCGTACGTGTTACTCTACAGAAGGAATTTTCGTTCGACTTCCAGAAAGTAAGTCTGTTCAAATTTTATATAAATTTTATGTATGTACTGAAAATTAATGAATCACATGCACCTGACTAATAGTTCAACGTGAGGTTATGTTTACGCGTGACAACTAGTCATTTAACTAATTCCGACTTTTAAAGTCTTTTAATTGACCACCTGTGATGAATAAATAACATATTTTAACATCCGGATATATAAAACTGAAGAATTTTACTGGCATACTGCGGAATAGATGTTTCTCTAGTCTATTCTATTTTTATTCCCAACAGTTTATGTTATGGATAATAATTAGTAGAAAAAAATATAGCGAAAGTTAATGAACAGTCAATGACGTTCGACATGTCGATAATTATCACAATAATAATAAGGACGGTAACACCCTAGAATAGAAACATGTATTTACACAGTTATGTAAATACCAGATTACATCATTTTATTAACGTGCAAGTATTTTAATTTGCATAATTATTGCAGTTCTGGTAAATAACAAACAATTAACTAGTGTGGTTCATTTGATGATGAACTTCATCGTGCTTGTTGTGAATCAGTCTGGATTAATGTGCTTGTTCACAAACAAGTTTCATCAATCACAATTACTTTGATTTAAAAACGCAATCTATCTAACATAGTTGAAAAATATGAAATTTATTGATTCTCAGATTTTAATTGCATTGTGTAGTGTCAAGTTAACGCGAACAACTCTGGCTTACTTGTTTTTATACGAAATTACACTGATTACTGTAATAAATCTGTGTAATTCATTAATTTATTTGGAGTAAATCTTGGACTTACTAACGGTAGGCCAATTGATAGGTGAAATCATTGACTATAATTATACCGCTACTTTACCTACATATGTTTGCACTTAAACAAATTTAGGGCAATTGTAATTCAACATTTACATGTTTACAGAAGTTTCAAACTTGGTCTCAATTTTAAAGGGCTTTCTATCAAAAAACTCTCGAATTAACTGACACAAATTGTTCGACACAGACCTCAAAACTTTCAAATACTGGTTCAATTCATGCATAAATTCCAAATTGTTTTGTGTGGTACAATTAAACCAAGAGTGTTACGTAAAGTATAATAATTTAAAAATTAAAGTTGTCTTCGAGAGTTAAGAGACGTCAGCAATTTGTTTGATGCAATTATGAAAGTTACAATTGTAACGTTTATGTCTAGAGCAAAACGGCAGCGGTAAGTAATTTCCACTAAGGAGTAAATTGGTTCATAATTGAATTAAGAGCTCTGAAACTACATTTTAAACTTTGAACTTTTACTTAGCAACTTTATTTTCAGATTGTGACCATAGAGCTGCTCTTGTACTAAATTAAATACTTCACGTTAATTTAAATTTTAATTATATTAAATACAAGTTCATATTTTTTATAGATGCTCCTAAACATTTTAAGTGGTCTGGCTTAAATCTTGATAGTGATTCCATATTTAGCTTCTGTAGTATACTTTAATTTAAAGGTTACGTTTTTATGTTTAACTTTAAAATAACATGACTTTCTTTGAAATAATATTTATCCAAAATAATTATCTTTTTATTCAGCAATGTTTTACCAACCTTTACCTTTAATCTGAATAATAACCTCATGGATAAATATGTATATTTTCCTGGATGAAATAAAACATCTCAATTAAAATTTTAAATCGTCCTTTGAGCCTCCAACGGGGCATTTGGTCTTTCTTTATCACGAAGAAGCACTTCAAGGCAAAAGTGTTAAAATATAAATATAAAAAATTATTCAGAAAATATAAATTTAATAAAAATAATAAATAGGAATTTTGATTCTGTATTATATAAGTATTGTTGACAGATTATTTTATTGTTTAAATATATCAGAAATAGAGTCTTTTGATTTTTGATCAAATTTAACTTTTATTCCTTTCGTTATTTTGCAATCAATGTCATTGTACCATAAGTGTACAACTTTTATCCTGATGTTAGGGGCTTTTCATGGTATGCCCTAAGATCTGCCACGTGCTAATATGCCATTGACATTGAATTTTTCGCAAAAGAGTGTTGGGCCTTAACTCCCAACGCTTCAAAGTTTTCACTTGCTCAACACCTCTTGTATAGAAATCTAATATTTTGTTACGCAACTTCAAACCAACAAATTTGCCATTTCCAATTTTGATGAGGTTATTAACACATTCAGACGAATAAATGAAGGTTATTATACTTATTTGCCATACAAAGTGAGTAATATACAATATGTCTATTATATTTTAGAACATTTAGTAATCACTGCACAAATTTTGAAAATATAAAAAATTAAGAAATTCCACGTATTAAGGTCAATATTAAATATATTAATAATAAATTCCTTGATTACTTTAAACCAACAGAGTTGTTATACAAGGATGTGAAAAACTGCGTTATCGGAGAAGTTGAAAAATGTTGGTCAGACAGAGACATGCTTTTTTAATTTTTGTTGAATCGCTAAAGATGTAGGTGTTCTGGCGTTTTTTTGTATTGGAGTACGATGCCTTTCTTTTACAAATCTTGCTTTAATCTGATCTGTTGTTAATAACAGAGAGTAAAACATCCCCTTGCATTCCCACGAAACTCGCAGTGACACCTTTCTTGGTGCAATTCTGGCTTTACCACCATTGGGGGGACCTTCATTTTAACACCCCATTGTCTTATGTAGTTTATTTTTCATTGCCCGTCTTCAAACCTACTGAGAAAAGTGTTGAGTTCATTCCGTTTCAGTAGGGAAATTTGGTCTATAGAAATTTTTCTTCTTCGTTAATTTAGAGCTGCTTTTTATATCCGGTCTTATGCAGATGATTCATTACTGTTTTTGATCAATTTTTTAGTTCAGGTGTGACATCATAAATGTAATGGCCTTGCTCAACCATTTTTATAATTTCTTCCACTTTTTTTGTAGTAAAATTTCAAGCAAGTTTTTTCAGTCACCTTTATACTAATGTCACTTTTGATATGATGTGACGAAATACGAAACTGTCTTGTGGACTGAAATGTCACCTTTCAAAGGTGCCAAACTGATTAGATGGCTGTTGCCCGATATATGATAGTAAATTCCATCTAGTGACAAACATCGCTCACAACTTTTTCTTTGATTCATTGTGTATGTATATTTAGTAAGAAGATAACTTAAAATATATAAAATTTAAATTATAAAATGAATAAAATTTTAAAATTGAGGATTTTTTAAACATAATTTAAAATAGCTTTTTTATGTAGCAGTCGTGGCCGAGCGGTTAAGGCGTCTGACTAGAAATCAGATTCCCTCTGGGAGCGTAGGTTCGAATCCTACCGACTGCGTCACCTTTTTTTATTTTATTTTTATTATTTTATTTATTTATTCATTTCATAAAATAGTTCAGCAAAGTATACATGTAAAATTATGTAATACTGCAAATGAATCCAGTTAGTTGGTTAGTTCAATTGACCTCCTTATTTTAATTAGTAGAAGCTGCAGATACTAATAATTAGCATTAAAAAAATGTAATCATAATTATTTAATATAAGATGAAGATCGACATACTGAGCAAATAAAACAAAAAAGTTCGTAAATTTATAAAAATATTGAAGATTCAAATAAACAGGATTATCTCTTTAGAAATTCCTTTTGAGGCGTCTCTTTTTGTGATATTAATTAGTGCAATTTCCTACTCACTGCTATTTATACATTCGCATAAGGAGCGTTCTAGTAGGTATACGTTTTCAATGTTGTTTCGAATGGTTTGGGGCGTTTAACATTAAACGTCAAATGCACTAATGTAAAGTCTTCAAACAAACTGAGGCGAAATTCTCAGTAGATCGCGCCAATTCAGACTATGCAAACATGACACTGTACCAGGTAAGCTGCTGCGAATGTAATTTATGAAAACCATCGTAAATTGCATTAACGAAAACTTGTAGCATAAATCTGTCATTAGGAATTCGCGAGCCCCAATCGTTTCGATATTTCATTAGCGAATGTAAATCTTCCAATGCAAATTGGATTTGTCGCAACGGATAAGTAAAAATATGTGTGATTAGGGCGACAAACTGTTTTTTCCTCACGAAACTGTAAATTATTGATTTGCATGAAATTCGCTTTACGGATAAAATAGAACCAAATTTTTCGGGGTCTATTAGGTCGTGTTTTGTTCTTGCGTCTAAATTTCCATAATTTGTTATATTCGAAAACACGGAAAGTGCATTACACGATCTTTTTCCGGCACATCATCTTATTGTACGGAGACATCGGAAATCTTTTATCTCCACTTCGGAATAACAAAACGAGGAATCGACTTCGTTTCATTTATTAGAAGATTTCATTATCGATGTGCCAAATAAAATTGTACGGGCGTATCGTACGGGAAATGTACCAGTGCGGGTAATTTCTATTTTAAAATACTGAAGTAAATACATATTAATAGTTAGCTTAGAACAGGGTTACTTAATCTGGGGTATGCGACATTTACATACACATTTTTCTTCTGGATTTTAACATTTTTCATAAATTGAAATTGAAAGTCTCAATTTTTTAACTGTTAATTTATTATTGTTTTTAAGGTTCTATTGGTAAAATGGGACTTATTGCTGTTCAGGTTCATCGAAAGTGGTTTAAATGCAGATGCTCAGGTAAGTATTTTTGTTACACTTATATAAACTCAAATATATAATATTTCAGAAGATATTGTTACTTTTGTGGGACAAGTAAAAGCGGTATTATAGTAATCGCATAATCATTGAATAGGATTTAAAGCTGTGATACGCCTGGTAGATTAAAATTACCTTTAGCTCCACCTTCTGAAAATACTACTTTACATCCTCTGCTTCCTATGTGATTTAGGCTATAAAGCTAGAAAGGGAATGAACCTTTTGAGGTTATACCTATGCAAATGGCCCACATTATGTAACTGCTTTCATTTTGGTCGCAAAATATTCGTAAGCCTTTTAGCCGAAAATAAATTATTCAATGACTTTAATATTTCATACGGAATAAATATGGTGTCACTGGCAATATGAACAATAGAGGATTCATTATTAAAAGTTATTTTAGAGTTAAATGTTAAATGAATCATAACTATGCTGTAAATATGAATGTGACACATATAATTGTTATTTTAAAATAAGTTTTAGTGATTCACACGTATCTCTGTATTAATAATTAATTGTTAATAAATTAATTGTTAATAAACTTTTAATAACTGAATTTTAAAAATGATAACTTTTCCAATAAAGCTTATACGCGTATTAATTTGATTATTAATAAGTTTTTTAATTATTCGTTGTACGAAGCAAAATCATTTCCATGTCCATTATTTTCCACATCTCTCTGAACAACGTAAATTTATGACATAAATCAAACTCACCAATTTATTTTGACCTCAATAGATGTCCATTTCAGTCACAAACTTTAAACCCTACTTGTTAAATATGTTACCATTACACTGGGAGGATTGACCCGCGTCAAAGTTGATTTAGTAATTTTGCTGAATATGATGTATGTGTAATGCATGGTGTTTGATGGGAAAATTTACATATTTTAAGATTTAACTTTTATGCACAGTTGGGAAAATTCCATTTATGTTGTTGATATACGAGTAATAAAAACTTTTACACACAAAAGTGGAAGGAACAATCGAAATAAAATATGATAGCGAGGTTAATGTTTTGTGGAACTCCGTCCATTCGCAGACTATTTTCAGGATGTGGACAATCCGTATGGTCCACTTCGTTTATATATATTCTAATACCTTTACCACACCGAGCTTTAAAACTTTCTTTATAATTATTCGACGAATTAGTTAAATCATGCTCAGTTCTTTTTTTAGTTTTTGTTTTGTTTTATCAAAATAATATTTTAAACTAATAACAAAACTATAACCAAATTCCTTGGAAAATTAATCACACTATTAAAATATTAACTGCTACATTTTTCCAATCAGTACTTGTTAGGTCTCCTCCTTGCTCTGGGAACACCAACGGATAAATTCTTGATTCATACATAACTCATCATTCTTGTCTAAGTATATTAGCAAGCTCTTCCAAATGTTGAGGGTGGAAGTTTCGAATATAAATTTGTCTTCTTCTATAAGAGTAGTGGCCCAAACTTATGCTCCACACGGTGGGACATCTACAAAAACGAAATTTGGTACAAATTCTTGAGTAAATGGAATAATAATTGATTGAATAATCAAGTTGTGGTATTGTCCAGCATTTATAGTTTCTGGCATTAAGATCAAGTAATAAAGAATGTACCGAATTAAATATTTTTAAATCCGCAAAAAGCGTTTTTTGGAAATAAAAATTTTTCAAGAAATCTAATGGTTTTTATTTTCATATCTATTATTTAAAAATTTTTACATGCAGGAATTTTTGGCTTTTTATGGGCTGTTTTTCAAATTTTAAGTTTTAAACGTTTAAATCTGTCGATTCCGTAGTGTTCTTAGAACTAAAATTTCGGGTTATTTATAGGCTAATTTCGGACCAAAAGCAAAAACCTAACTTAATGTTTCAATGTCTGTTTTGATCTCGTCTACAGCTTTAAACTATTAAACTAACGCAGAAAATTAGATAATGACATATTGCATGCATATTGCGGGTGAGGTAGAAATCACAAAGTTTAAGTTTACCTTAACTCAACATAAATTTGTTTAAAACAATTTTTAGTTCTACAAGAAAATTGATGTTACGAGGACTGAAAAAAAGATCAACCGCAGTTCTAAACTTCTCTTCAGAAGTAAGTCTAATACATAAAAATAAATAATAGTCATATGGAAACATATCTATACTATATCGTGTATGAGGTAAAACTTCCCATTTAACATTTTGAAGATTCCTTTGAAACTCTAGTGCGTCATTTGATCCTGCGTTGTCATGAAGAAACTGTTGATTTAATAAGGTAATCTTATTATGTTGTGTCTTATGTTTTTTATTATCGTGATCAATTTGCCATCTGTAGATAGTTGCAATAATCTGTTTGACCTCTTGAAATAGAGACAATATGTCAAATTCTACGCTTAATTCACCTTACAATCATAAACATTTTTCTTGGATTACGATTATTATTAAGTACGGTATTTCTTCATCAGGTTTACCAATTTGTCTAGACAGGCGTGAATTGTCGTTAACAACCCATTTTTGGTACTCTCACTTAATTTATGTGAAATCCATTTGTTCAACTTTTTGAAGGAATTTGTTGCATCAATTCTCTAATAGTTGATTCATCACAGTTTAATGACTGGCCTGTTTAATATTTCATGTTCCACGAGGATTTAGTACGACATATTGTTTCGATGGTACCGATTTTATGAAAACTTTGACGTTGCCACTTGTAATCTAACGAAACCATTGCGGATGCAACATGCCATTTTTGTTGATTTAATTTACACGAATTATAGCATATGAATAAACCAAAAAATTGTTTTAAATGCAATTTAATGTAATTAGCAGTTAGAAAAGCATTCTTTTACAATACGTTCTTTGGAAGCATTTCAAATTGTGTATGCAAGTGTTGCGAAGTAAGTTTTAAATTAAATCCTTTCGGGTACATTTTTGTTGTTGATCGGGCATAGTGCGCCGCCGCCCCCGACGTCTAGCCGACACTTGGGAGGAACGAAAGAAGCGCGGAAGAGGAAAACGGACTCGTCGGGTCAATAAAATATGAATGGCACAAAGGATGCTGCGATCGGACCATAGAGTACTAAACTGGACCGATCTCTTCTTGAGTATCGGGATGTTGCGGAAGGCATTTAGACATGATTTACGTCCACCGCACAACTAACCGTAGGGGTATTGGATAAGGAATGTAATTCGCTTGGGGATTATCTCTAAATAAAACGGCAATCCGATCTAATTTGGCTGCAAATGCTTGTTTGTTTTACAGATTCATGATAATAAAGAGGATGTACGTTTTGTTTGAGATACATCGTTAGTTATGTGAGTGAAAAGACATTGAATTTCAAAAACAAATTACAGATTTGCGTCGTAGCTTCGACTGAAGGGTTGTTGTGGGAGTTTGTCTTGAGAAAGGGAGTGAAATGTGTGACACGCATTTCTGAATTTGCGTCAACAACAACGACTAATTCCATAAAATAAAATTCGCCACGTAATACTACAGTTTCAACTTCCTATCGATTCTGTTCTGTTATTGAAGTATTTTTTAAATAGTCTATATTTGTATATTAAGCATTATGGTTATATTAAAATCAGTTTGGGGGAATTTTAAAGTTAAAAGAAACACAATAGTGGCATTCTAAAGCGGTAGCAATTTTCTTTGAAATGCTTTTTCACTAGTTCACGAGTAAATGGAGAAAGTGGAGAATAAAATGGTATTTTTGCTTTTTTAGATACCTCTCATTTAATGGTATATTTCTAAGTTATTAACGATATTAATACATCTATTATATTTTATTATTATCATCATTAGTATTTAAATAAACAAAGAATTTTAAATCTTCTGTTAATTACTCTTTTTATTTAGAATGATTTGATAAAAACCAATAAAATTTAAAATATTTTACTTTAATTAGTTTAAGTTTTTTAAAAACTATATTTTACAAGCAAATAATTCTGGCTCACTCATAGTAGTCACCAAATTTTTTAGGCACTGAAACACATCTAATAGTTGACTCCCCACCAATGAAATAGATAAGTTGAGCACTGTTAGTCTTGCATGTATATCACAAAGAGAATTCCTTTGACAAGGACATGGACCGGGATGGAGACGGGGCAGTTCCTCTGCGCGGTAGGCTAGAAACGGTACCGGAGAACGGAAGGACGGCGGCACGTCGGAGGGACGGCAGTGGGTTGGCGGCAGCAGACTGTGTGACGTCCTCGCCCGCACGCTGCCGCCTCACGTGTCTCTTTCACTGTTGTTCAATTCGATTAATTAAATTAAAAAAAAATAATAAATTAATAAATATATTTTGGAACTTTTCAATCATATTAGTTATATTGTGAATTACGCGTGTGGAACGAAGGTGAGCGGTTGTGGTTTTGTGTAAGACAAATTCAGACGTGTGTTATTTTAGTGGGGGAGATGCAGAATTAATCTTTCGTTGCTTTGAGGTAAGATGCAGGATTTGCTTGAAAATGATTGCAATCAGAATATTGGATTGGGGACCGGTTGTTTCATATTTTATTTCTTAATGACGTCCGTATTAATTATGATTGCTTCATGCTGTACCAATTTTTATAAAATATCCTGGATATTACAAAATGTCTTGGAAAAAATTTTAATTTACATTTTAATGATATGTTTAACCATGTATTACTTAGTAAATTTAAATTCATAAAATTGTATACTTTGTATTTCAATAAAAATATTATTGTTTATTATTAACTATCTCTCTTTTTTAACATGCATTTAATGCATATTTAGATTATTATTTATTTTACTATATTTATTATTTATATAACGAAAATTAATATTTTATTCATTAAAATTTAATAGTAATCAACTTTAAAACTATTGAGATTTTTAAATAAACTTCCAAAATTTTATTTTATAAGTAGTAATAAAAAAATGTAAAATTAACAGAATATTAATAATATAATACCCCAATATGTTATTTAAACATTTTACTTAAGGTGTTGCAAATTTATTGAAATAATTATTTACCCACAACATTTTTAATTGTGTCCTATTCTTTGTTCTCATTTAAATTAAATCGTAGTACGTGTTCATTAAACTGTTTTAAAAACTTTAACAATGTTATTGGGGTTTGCTTTTGCTGTTCACTGAAAATAATATAACTTTAATGTAATATGAAAACAATTTCATATTTAAATTAATTGTTCTGTAAATTTAGATTCATTTAATATAATAAATTTTTTAATATTTAATGCAATTTGTGTTTACTTAATATGATTAAATTAAAACAATAATCCATGTTATTTTTAGGAATAGATGTAATGTAATTTAATATCCATATTTTATCTTCGTTTGAATTAAATGATTTTTGTTGCGTCACCTTGTCAATATTTGTCCACCTACTTAGAAATCACAAATTGATTTCAAAGGAAAGTTTTGATATAAATACTGGAACCTTTGTTAATATAATACAATGGACTTCTAATACAATAAATGTTATTTATTTGAAATTGAATAATGTGGGATAAACTAATTTTATTTTACATCCAAACAAAAACTATCGAATTGCATTTTAAACCATTCACTTGTGAGTATTCATCTTAAAGAGAATTCACTTAATAATCAGTAAGGAGGCACAGAAATATTTTTTTACAAAAAAAAAAACCATTTTTGTATCGGCTCCGCCGATTAATTCGACCCAGTTCTGTATTAAAGCCACTCGAAGTTTTGGGGTATTACGGTAAATGAAACGAGATTTATTTTTCCTCCAGTGGCCCAACGCTGGTCCAACACAAATCCCATTATTTCTGTACGAAAGAACGCATTTCCTGCGACGTAAATCAGTGACGATATTGAATGGGAACGTTATCAGGTTAATATAAATTTCTTTTGGACGGTTCGAAACGTCTTACGCTAATGTCGTAATTTGTCCTCTACAACATCGTACTTTGACTGGCTCTAATTCGAATTTATTCCAGCTTTTTTCATGCGGGAGTTAAACAAGCGTGTAATAAATAAATGGAGCCAGTGACTTTTAGTAAATCCGGATGATTCGCAAAGGGGTTTTAATATTTCAACCCTTTTCCTTTTTGATCCAAAAGTTTAACCTAAATACCAGGGACTTGATCTATTTTCACTTAGTTTGTTGGCTCATTCACTAAGCACAAGCCTAAGGAGATCTCTACCTCGTTGTCCCTAGTGGTAATTGATTTATCTGTTTAGAACTTGAAATTTATTATGACGGTTCAAGAATTTATTTTATAGAATAATGTGAATTTTGGTAATTAAAAAAAATACTAAAAACTGAACACCATCATAAAAGACAATTATACAATGACATTATATAGCAATAATTATATTAACATAAAGGGTTGTATTCAGTGTTTAAGATACTAAAATGGACATTAATCGATGTGACTTAATTATGTTAATTGGTACTGTTTTATATACTAGCAATCCATAAAATTGGTGTCGTACTAGACTGGCACATGTCCTTTGTCTGGCGTGATTCTGCAAGTCTCCCTTAGGATTGAGCGTCTTAATTTTCTGCATAAATTAAACCAAATTGCATCATCAGCAGGAGTGTTAAATTAGTACTAAATCTAATGTCACCGAAAACCTTGGGAAATAGGAAACAAAATTAAAAATAAAAGTAGGCAGTTGTGGAGACTGCAATTTCAATTGAAATAATAATTAATATACAATCATATTATTTATGGAAAGTATTTGTATTTACTTAAATTTCACTTATAAAATATACACAGCACTATAGTACAGCTGTATAGCTATAGATACACTGCTATAAGCATGTCGGTGACGCGAACGCTCGAGATTACACTCATCCAAAAATTGTCTAAGGCATACTGCGCATGCGCCAGTCATGAGCATGTCTGTGACGGAAACCCATAAGATCTCCTACTAAAAACTGCTCAACGCGGCTAAAGAAGTTTTCACTTCAATAAAGTAAAATAAAATGTAAATATTAACAACTACATTTTTCCAATCGTTCCAATTGGTCCCCTCTTGCTTACGGTTCCTGCCATTTTGATTGTTGATAGTAGACAAACAATGATGACAACGTTTGCACGAAATGTGAATATAGGTCCTCTCTTCTGGTTGTAGCTCATTTTTAACCACCACCATTTCGTTTATTAGCATTACGATTTGAAACGCTTTATACTTTATGAAACATTAAAAATTTGGGCTACTTGTTGTTAACTGAGATTGCCTTGTTCCAAAATTGCAATTATAGCAACAATATCTTTATAAGTAGGTCTTCGAGGCATTTTACGATGCAATAGATAAATTAAAAATGAAAATCGATAATTTAACCCCCTTTTTTAATGACGTTACACCATAATATTCTGAACATAATCCACTTTTATTCTGTTCTCTGATATCGTTTTCGCTCATTTACTAAGCTTAAGATTATGAGAATTCAGTCTAATGCATAATTTAATGCTCTTAATAATAATTGGTATTTGTCCTGAGTATCCTGAGCGTACCATATTACATTGTCGGTCATGTTATATTTCGTGTGTCTAAAGTTTACTCCGAAAAGTTGTGTACGTGGAATGTTACTCGGATGGCATATTATTAGTGGAAAATTCTTCAATATGTTTTACGTGATACGTACTCGAATTGAATTTGTAAAAATGGCGAATGCGCTACATTTCCTTGGAATCTTTCAAGGTTTATTCCTCATAATTGAGTTCAATATCACACTTATTTGCGGACGTGAAATCGGATTAAAACAAGAAAAGCTTATTAGGTCCTTCCACACACATCAATCAATCGTCCTCGCCATTTCTACAAACGTAACTTTATCGGCCGTGCCACGTAAAGGCATTAACTCGATGGAAACTTTAAACAAGCTCTTGTTTCCATTCGTTCCACAACAAATCCCAACTGCAATATGTAGTTTCATTATCATATTTCCCGGCGTTCACTGTTCTCGTGCGTTGGCTCCGGATTATTAAGATGTTTCCAGCAATAATCTCGGATTTTTATGTGTCTGCAATAGAGTTGTTGAACTTGCAATAAATAAATTCACCACTATAAAAATGCAGATTAAATGCTGTGCAATATCGTTGAGTAAATGTTTACGCTACAATCTCACACGAGCCACCAACGAAATTGCCCCGGAAATAATTCGTTTCGTAAAAAATCATAGTCAAAGTGGATTCTCTAGAATTACTGTTTGATCAACGACTCTAACAAATCGGTACGGTAAGTACCCAAACAATTCTCAGTAATCGCATCCAATATCCCTTTTGTAATCTACAAAAAAACTAGATAAGAACGCGGACTGCAGAAACTCGTGTGCGGCGGTGAAGTTTTCACCACGTGAACGGCGTACGGATTTAACGATTTTCCTCCCGTGAAAATTCGACGTGTCCACTGCCGCGATCCGGAGCACCATTTCGGCTCCCCGTTCCCGTGTAAATTTCGTCCTAAACGTGACCGAAGCGAGGGTTTTGTTCCGGTTAAACATCAGAAAATGCCCGTAAGTTGGCCTTTTATTATGTTCCCACCATCGGCGACTTACTCAGGTCGTTTTGCGACCTCGCTAAACTTTCGTGTCTAATACGTAAACGGGTTAATGGATTTGTGCTGTTTACTGCTTATTTATTTATTGTGATAATACATACAACTGTAATTGTCTAAACATTATAAATGTGTTGAAAATTCTCTTTTCGCTACACTTAATTTAAAATTAGTTGGCATTGGTTTGAGGTAATATTAATTTTGTTCATTTAAACAACGTACTTTAATTGAATAAATATTTAATGGTGTAAATAACTAGAAGAGCTGAAATTTGAAGTAACATTTCAGTTAAAGTAACAACTTTTAGCAGTAGAATTGGATCCATTAAATTAGTTTTATAGTTTTGTCTTTTAACTAGCGTCCGAGGTAGAAACGTTTTATGACAAATTGTGATCGTTTTATTTAGAAAGTTTGTAGGAACTCTTCTGGTGTAATAAAAATTTCAAAATATCCCGCTAAATTAAACTAAAAATAGTTCCAAATACATACTTCAAGTTAAAATAAATGATAAATTAAAATTACATGATGTGTTTTCACCATCAACAAATAAAAATAATTGTATATTTTTCTATATTTTATTTTTTATTTTCTTTTTTTGACAATTTTTATAATAAGATGAAAAAAAATCCAAATATGTTACTTTCACATAAAAGATGAATGAATTTTCATTAGATCAATGTCAAAACGAGTTTCTACTCACTATTACATCAAACTGTACAGCAAAAATTAATGATCAGACAACTGCTTCTGTGACAACTGTAGTATTTTCTATGTTATTGTAAACAAATAAATAAATTAAAAGTACATGAAATTAGTATTTATATTATATTAAGAAACTTGACACAAACAACAACAAATAAAAGTAACTTCTTTATAAAATATTAACATATATTAATATTTTTTATATATTTTGTTGGTTAATTTCTTATAAACAAACTGTAAAAAGAAAATAACATTTGCATTACGTTTAAATGTATAGTTGTTTTTTCATTCTGTCTAAAATAAAATGAAAAAATAATTAAAAAACAATGAACGTTCAACTCAAAAGTTTGTTTTTGATCAGTTCAATATTTTTGCTTGAATATTTGAATATTTACAAAAATCGGTGACATTGAAGTAACATTTCAATCAAAGTAACAACTTTTAGCCGTAGAATTGGATCTATTAAAGTAGTTTTATAGTTTTGTCTTTTAACTAGCGTCCGAGGTAGAAATTTTTTATGTCAAATTGTAACAGTTTTATTTAGAAAGTTTGTAGGAACTCTTCTGGTGTAATAAAATATCTAAAACATCCCACTAAATTAAATAAAAATAGCCCTAAATATATATTTAAATTAAAAAAAGATGATAAATTAAAACTATATGACGTGTTTATTTATTTTATAACAAGGAACTGGACCCACGAACAACAAATAAAAGTAATTTTTGTATATTTTATTTTTTTCACTTTTTTTTTAATTGTAAGATGAAAAAAAAATCCTAAAAATTTAGTTTCACATAAAAAATATGAATGAATTTTCATTAGATCAATGTCAAGATGAGTTAATGAGTATCTATATCATCATGAGGATACAAATCATATTTAAAGAAAATTTTAAACTTTCTTCTCACTATTATCTGAAGCAAAAGTTAATGATCTGACAACTTATTCTCTCCCATAACAAATAAAAGTAACTTCCTTATAAAACATATATTAATATTTTTTATATATATTATTGTTTAATTTCCTATAAACAAACTGAGAAAAAGAAAAAAAAACATTGGCATTACTTTAGAACGTATAATAAAGTATAAAATGAAATAAATTAATTAATTATTAAAATTAATGGCATGACCACTGATTCTTTGTGTTGTATTTTCTTTGTCACTAAAAATAAATTAATAAATTAGTGTACATGAAGTGTTTGGTTTAAAGATACTCTCGGTTACAATTTGATTAACTTGTCCATTATTCAAACATATTTCAGGCGCTAAAGCAGTTTAAAATATCAAATAATTAATGAATATCAATTAAGAAATGAGCCTAGCTTTTTACTAAATTATTCATTTATAATTAGTTTCAAAATGTAAGTGTGTTAAACAATTATAAATTAATCAAACTTAGTCCTGTTTGACGTTTTGCTTCCGATCTTAAATCAGTGACAACTTTTGATGAGATAAACTTTAATTGGATTAAACTAATCAAAAATCACTTTAAACTTTATTAATCCAATAGCTGTTGTCCTTTTTAAATAAAATACAAAGTATAACTATAAATAAATTTTCTCAGTTTTGGAAACGAAAAAAGAGAAATACGTGGCATAATTTTTATTGTGTAACAGTTTTTAAAATAGGATAAAGACACTTACAAGAACAAATTACGCCCATTTGTTTCGAATTTATCTGCCGCACTAAAATACGAACTTTTACAAACAAGAATTTGTTACCGTAAAATACTATCACATTAAAATCGAACGGAAATATTTCATGCCCACAATAAAGAGCAGCAAATTGAATTTACAAAGATTTATTATAATGAAATTAACAATACGATATAAATTTGCACAATTGTATTTTAACTACAATGCAATTCTCCGAGTGTCAAATAATTGGAGGTACTCGATTATTCAACGCCACTCGACTGAAAATTGAATTTCAAACAGCTTACAGAGTTTTTCAATTATGTTTTCTTATCGAGGACCCTGCGTTAGGAACTTTGGTGGTTTAAGGGTTTTCCACTCATCGTAATTGAACTCCTCTATCGGTTGGAGATTCATTAGTTACATACTAGAAACATGGTGGAAGTGGCTGAAAAATAGCAAGATACGAAAACACTCTACATATATTCAGACTTACTAAATGCTTCTCCAATATCATGATAATTAAATTTCTGATTTCATTTGGTTTAACATCTTCCACCGACTTAAATAAATATCAGTATTATTGGAGTGAACTTTGTTGGGAGATCTTTGAAGTTGGTGCTGTAGTTCGTGCAAGTCTCTTTCTTAATGCGCATTATTTATTTTAAGTGCTGAAACGTTTTCTATTATTTAGCACTGTGTGTAGTTCATCAAGAGAATTGCAGAGTTAGTTAGAAGTTTGTCTTTCTGTAGAAAATAAATTGTGCCCTCGGGTAGTGCATAATCCATCGACTTTAGTTGTATTTATACACGTTTGAGTTTCAAGTTTTCAGTTAGTGAATTTAATGTGATTTGTTTGTATCTAAGTGTATACCTAATAAGGTAAGATTTATTGAATAAAACTACAAATTATTTTATTAATGAAATTCTATTTAAATTTGGATATGTATATTAGGTTAATTCATATTGTGATTTTGAATACATAATAATTAAAAATTAAATTAACGCTTTGTTTATATTAATTAGTATTATCAAATACCAAATTTATTTGTAAATATATCCGACATAAATTATCTCTGGCTTTGGAATGGAACACGATCAACAAAGTCCGGCAAATTGTCAGCAGAAAGTGCAACATCCTTTAAAGCCGTACTGAAACGGAACAATTTGAACCGAACGACATCGTGAAAACATATAAAAGGCCAAAACACGCGAAGCAAAACAGCGTGACAAAGACCGTCTGAGTTTAATAAGTCTCTTGAACTTCGCAAAATGCGCCTGCATTTCGGTAATTTCAACATACGCGGTCTGCGATTCCCTGGCCGCCGTTCCCGGTCGATAAGTGTCGCTGAAACCAGAGCTGCCCGAAGGGTGAAAGCGGCCGCGAAACAAAGAACAAACTTCCAAAATGGAGAGCGAATTTTTTGTTACGTTCACCCGCCAACTCGATTTATGATCGCGCTTATTGTAGTTTTCTATGGTTCCCGGTTCCGGCCGATCGTTTATAACAGACGTATGAAATATTCAACGACCCACCGGTGGATTATGATAATTTCTTTTTTGTTTGACAACAGATCAACAAAAGTGTGTGTTGCAGAAGAGATTTGGGGTCAAAATTTAAATTTTTTCTATTTACGGGTTGTTATATACATTAAGTACTAAACGGAAAATATGTATATTTCTAGTAACAGTCCTTAACAAATATAACACTTTAACTCTACTTTAAGGGTATTAAGAAATGTTGTAAAAAATATATAATAATAAAAATTCAAAAAAGTCTGAAACTCACAATATTTTAAATTGAATTATTTCATTGTCTTGGTTAACATAATGAATACTCAGTATACGTATTTACAGACGAGTATCGATAATTGTTTTGATAACTAACGGAATTGGTTGACAATAATGTCAAAGGTGAGAATTACTATAATTTTTTCTTGTTAATCGAGCTTCGATAATTTGAAAAGAATACTTGCCATTATTACTACTTTTATTACTATCTAATTCCGTTGTTAACCATTGGATAGAATTTTTTCAGACACTAAATTAATTGGTAATTTAGGTTAATTTATGAGTGTAGTTGACAAAAATAATAATAATAAACAATTTTCATAACAAAATTTGTTAAGTCAGTTGCGAGAGCCTCCCATATTAACAATCTTATTGACTCTTATTTTTGTCTATTCTTAGATACATAAATTCTAAGTTTGTTGATTTCTGTTCAGTTTTATTAATGTTATATTATTTCTGTATAACCTGTTACCACCTTTTTTTTAATACGATAATACTTTATCGATTGTCTGATCTTTTTATTATTAATATCTTAATTTTATTAACCAAATAAAATTTATCGAATTTTCTATTTTTCAATGTTTAACCTGTTACCACCATTCTATTCTTTAAAATACATCACAAAGATAATAATAAAAAATATTTAAATTATCTCCAAGAAAAAATAGAAAAAAAACTTGATTTTTCTGTTAAGTCAGTGGTCAAGTTAATTTTTTAATTTTTTTAATAAAGTGAAAAAATTCCACAAATGTTAGTTACCACATAAACAATAATTGTGAAACTTGTATTACAGTTTTCATTTTATATATTAGTATCTTGAATAAATTCTCGCTGTTTTTTTACAGAATAAAAGCTTTATTTAAATTTAATATAGGGAACAAAAATATTTCACTCAAAATATTGGCCATCATTGGTCATTACTTTCTTCCATCTTTCTGGCAACATATAAATTCTTTGTCTGGAAAACCATATGGCTTTTGGAGCTCTCCATTCTTTTTTCGTGAAAGAGTTGTTAGGACAATTCTATTATTAAAAATATATCAGAAAGTTGATTTTTCTGTCAGTGGTGTGGGGCCTCTGAGTGACAATCATAAAAACTTAAAAATATGTTCCACACTTATATTTTTTTTTTATATACGTTACCCTTTAACTGATGTAAGGAAGGTATAAAAAAGACACACGAAAGTTTCTTTTGATTAGAAAGAAAACTTGACTTCTCTGTGGTCTTAAATATATAATTTATCATTTGTTTATATCAAAGAAAATAATGTATTAATATTTTTCAAAAATGTACAGAATGTTTCCGAAAGGTCTGTTCAGAATTCTACCATCAATTCTCGAGGAGAAAGTAGAAAGTTGATAGTTACAAAGATACAGAGCGTCAAGCTAATAATTCATTTTCAATTTTTTTAATTTTTTATTGAAAAGAACATGTTAATGTCATAAAGGTTGGTGGTATTCAGGGGTTTTTAGAGCAAAAAATTTAAATTTGTTAATATATTTGATATATGATGAATATGGAACTACATATAGTGTATGGAGCATTTGCAAACTCTTTTGCCATTCACAGCAAGTGAATATTTCTGGGATGGCAATATTTATTCGTCTACTTGTTACGTTTAAAACAGGTATATTTTATTAATGTCGCCAGGAGCAATCGTTTGACAGACACGCAATAAAATAAAACTGAAAAAATGTGATTTTTATTATCCAGTGTTTTTGAATAAGTTCTCGCTGTTTTTTTCTACAAACTAAAATTTTTATTTATAATATAAGTCATTAAATTCTCCCATCTTTCTGGCAGCATATAAATTATTCGTCCGGAAAATCATGTTTTTTGGGGCTATCCATTCTTTCTTCGTAAGAATGAAAGAGTTGCTTAGCCAGGCCATATTTCACCGAACGGAATAGGTGAAAATCAGAAGAGGTGTCAGGTGGAGTAATATTTGAAGCGAGTAGGTTGATGCATATCTGGCTTATCCTACGATTTTCTACGCATTGGACTGTCGTAGTGTATCCATTTTTCATCGCTAGACGCCATACCGTGCAAAAACCTTTTCTTTTCGGCAGTTGAAGCAGTAGTTCAAACGTGATAAAACGTCGTTCGACGTCTCTCATCTTCAAATCATAGGGCATCCAATGTTCTTGCTTCACTCCTAGCACTTTTAAAGGTTTTGAAATAGTTGGCTCACCCACTTGTAATGTTTTCCAAATTTTGCTAGCGTATGACGTCGGTCTTTAATCAAGTAATCCCTCCAATTAATTGTCTTATATTTTTTTCAGTGCTCTAGAACGTTCTTTATCCTCAAGTTTAAAATCATTATAGTGTCGAAACCAGTATTTGCATGTGGTATCCGACAGTACATTGTCACAAAATTTCTAATCAAGATTAGGAAAATTAAGAAAAATATTTCTTATGTAAAAATTATTATACAAAAATGAGTTAAAAAAGTTAAATATCAGGTTATTACATTTGATGAACTACACTTTTCAAGAATAATCAACTGGTTGTTCCACCTTTTTTTATTTTCACTAGCCAAGAGATAGAGCATTATTGCGCAAATACAAATCCGTACTGTAACCGGATATAATTTCAATCCCTATTTAATCCTGATTTTTAACACGTACAATTGTTAATCAACTCTAGAATTTTAAAAACAACCCAGCGGGAGATGTCGAAACACATTTCCTAGAATGGAATTTTAAAGCAAAACAATCTAAATTTTTATGACATTTCCTTTTGCAGTGTCGTGAACAAGACAAATAATTTCCAGGAGGCAATTTAACCAGGCCATTTGTTAGTGCGGGAAATGTGCACACAAATGAATTTAAGGACGCCTCTCACTTCGTATTCAAAACGACATTGCGGGCCAATTATTCAGCGGCGGCGGTAATTAGTGCTGCACATGGCAGACGGATGCCGGATAGGATTTGGCGACGATGTCGAACGTGTAAACACGTAAAAACAATCCGGCGAACTTATATTAAATCTCGACATTGAGCAGAATGTGATGGATGGCATTCCCGGTGTTATTAACTGGCGTCGGGATTACGTTTCGCTTCGAAGTTAGCTGAATCGCTTCGGGGCTCGCCACGCGACTAATAAACCGCCAAGTCAATTTTACATCATTAAGTGGATATACGTGGTTGTCTTGATCTCTATTTATACTAATGAGCTGCAATTAACACACATGTATTACACTCGGATGCCGTTGATGTCCTATTTATTTGCAACGTATGAGCAAACAAATTTGCCAAATGTAGGGGGTACAATTATCGATTACATTTCGTGCTATGAATCGTAAATTTTGCTGAAATCCGATTAAATTTGTTACACATTTTGCAGATTGAACTGTTTTTGTCACAATTTATAAAAAACACCAAATAAAGCCTAAATATAATTCAATTACATTTTTTTAACGTTCACAAAATATTTTTTGATTGTGCAGGGTAATTAATTTTGATAATCAATATATAATCAAAAAGTTTTAAAAACAATTCATGAAAAATTTATTTCATAAAAGAAAAAAAATTAGAAAACATCAAGTATAAAAAATTGATTTGGTATTTCAACAAAAAAAGAAAAACATGTGTTAATGATGATAAAATATCAATATGTCGTTTTTTCAGGGAAAAATCTTCAGTAACAGTGACTGTTATGGTGGCTATTAGACGATGAAATTCATTCAACTTTGAATGATTTTTAAATTATTTTGCTATATTTGTATGATTCATGATCTCAGGTACCAAATGCTTAATTAATTGATTGATTATTTTGTTATGTTAAAACTGACTACTCTATGATCCTACTATAAAAAGATCTACTTTTTTTTAATATTTAATTATGTTCTTAGTTACGGTAACACCTGCCATCTTATTTCCAATCGAAAAGCTTTTGGTCAGACTGCATTTTGAGAGACGCCATGTACGATAGAGAGTAAAATTCTGCAAATTTCAAAAGCTTTCCTATCTATATATTACATTAAATATGTGTAAAAAATTCATTTATAAAATATAATATATTAAATATTTTTAAGAATATAATACAATATAAAAAATTTGAATTTTTATTTATAATTTACATTCATATATACAATTTTTACTATAAACTTAGATAAATTTTAAAAGTTTTATACATATTCATGTGACTGTTTCTTCTCGTAACAAATGTGGGTAAATTAAATTATTTTACAAATCACAACACCAATGGCATTATCAAAATAAGTTTTAATAAACAATGTAATGTCCTGCAAATTGTATCAACAACAGGAAATTAATAAACAGAATATTAATGACAACCTTTTTCCAATCAGTACTTGGTCGATACTCCCTTGCTCTACGAATAGGTACCATCTTTCTTAGTATAGTCAACATTGGTGGATCAATAAATTCTTGATCCACATCTTGCCATTCTTCTCTAAGAGCATTAGCAGGCTTAATGTAAAGGTTAAGGTTTTCGTGACCATTGTTTGAGTGTCCATATTTGTTCGGGTTTATAGATTGATGTTTGTTGGAATTATTTCCTGACGTTCCGCTATCACGAGTGGGTACCATCTTCAGAGGTCTGATCTGGTTCGTGTCTCTTTGACATCTGATTGATTACTGAATGACGACTTAGTTCTTATCAGCTTAGCGATTTTTGTGTTTCTGAGCCCTGGTGTCCATATTTTATTGTTTCTTCTTTTCTATTGAAATTTTTTCGGCATCACAGAAAATCACAGATAATTTTTAGAAAATTTCACAACCCTATATCTTAAAATTTAAGACGAATAGAGTATATGTTCATACTGTTATATGTTCATATTTTTTTATAATGATCCCAATATCCGCTGCCTTAAATTTTTACCTTTTAAAACATTATTAATAACATTAATTAACATATTAGTTTTATTTGGCGTATGAAGTATATTTATAATTTATAGTATAGAAGTAATTATAAACGTTAAATAACGTTTTCTATTTACTTTTTAATGCAATTAATATTACTTTTCCTTCATGATTCCTGCCATAAATCCTTACCGTATAAAAACAGTCGCTTATTAAAAAGTTTCCATTTATAAATTAAATACAAAATTCCTCTTGTCATTGCGGATTTGTGTTTAATATCTATTGCTTTTATAAAAGAATTAATATCTCATAAAACATGTCCATGTTTTATTGTACTTCGAATATTTTATCCACAATTTAAATCTTAATTAAAAAATAAAAAACTTCTGCCATTAACATTATTAAATCCCATAAAATTAAAACGGTCATAGAAACAAAACAGTAAAAAAATGAAAGGATCCATAAGAACACTTCTTTCCCCTTCGACTGACAAAAGAAATGATAATGGTCATGCCGTAAAATAATAATCTTAACGTGTTGTGTTACCACGTCACATTGGCATTCTCAATTTATTTGTGAGAAATATTTATATCAGTGGGAATTCTTCAAACCACGAAACGAAGGAAAAAGTGTTAGAAACAAAAGGGGCAAGTCGTCGATGTGTTTTCCGTATTATTTTACTGACGGATACGATTTATTTTCGGCTGCCGGTAAAATACTCGTAAAGTGCTGACATAAAAATTGGAATTTGCTTGCCTGAAAACACTTAAATATTTACCTTGGACTGAAAGTTCCAGGTGTCTACCCCACCTGTGTTTTGTCGCGACATTATTTATGCACATGGCTGTATTGGTTTTATCTGATATGGACAAAATAAATAAATAAATATTTATTTGCTTGTAAAGTGAAGTTTGATTTAAGCATTTATTCGCAGTTTGTGATTATGAAATTTATAGACAAATGATTTTCCTACATACACCGTCAGAGCAAATTGGTAGTCGTTCATCTTACTTATACCAACGACTTTTGTTTCTGCAGAAACATCCATTTATCTTTATTAAACGAATTGCGAGTTTCCATAAAATATATACTCATAAAAATTAGAGTGCCTTATTTTGTGTCTAAGAAAAGTTTTAGTACTGACTTAATAAATTATTAAATGCTTCTGAAATGTCAGTTACACCTTTGTCATTCGATTGAAGTCTAAAAGCTTTCAATTGGTGCTTTCACCGATTCCTTTTAATTCCACTTGCGGTGATTTGTCCCGAATTTATCGCCGGCGATTGAGCTATACAAAGTTTAATATCCATCGTTAAATCTAATTGACAACGCGTCCTGTCGCAAACGAGAAAATGTGAAAAACCACGGGATCCTGTCACATGGTGAATTTAAGATCCTAGCCAAGAATAATTGCTTTCATTAGAGGGATTTATCCTGTTCCCCCGTTTCACACTCGAAACATGCGAGGTTTTAATGCTCAGGAAAAATATCTGAAATTTTCAATTACACATTTATATGAATCTCAATGAAGTTGATTTATTATTGTGACGACCATTATTTTGAAGGGAAACTGGATAAAATTAAACCATCATTTTTACCGAATAATTATTTCAGTTCCCAATGTGTGTTTGTTTTTCAATTTACTATTACTTCAGAACAGAAAAAATTCATTACCATTGGAGTTTATCGAATATTCGAACATATAACCGAAATTGCGATTCAAAAAATAAACCTAGGGATAAAAATAACACGATACCCAACAAAAAAAGGTTAAATTTATTAACAGTAGAGTTTCATGGCGAAAAAAATATAGTATTGTAAAAGTATTTGAGGCTGCATAAAACAATTTGCTCCAAGACGCAGCATCTTGTCCCCAATTTGATAAACCCATAATATAATTCAAGCCAAACAAGATTTTCCGCCACAATCGAATTATGAAGAATTGTGTTAGTGACTCCGGCCTAAATTTTGCTTGTAAGCACTTCTCGAGGACACTCCACTATTACTTTGTTCCGCATAGCCGTCTTTGTAATAGATACCAGCTGACAAACCACATTTATATACTTAAACAAGGGTGCGGACCCTTTGTTAAGTTGAGACTTCATAATTAGCGAAGTGGATAGTTTAATTATTAAAAATTGCATGTCTTAGAGAAGGAAATAAGCCGGAAGTAACGCCATATGTTTGTAGACCTTTCACATATTCGGCATCCGATTCAGTAACGTTAAAGTGCATTTCCGTAATAATCCCCTTCATATTAAATCCTACGCTTTAACATAACCTTATATTCTTCTTTCATATCCCCACAATGCACAAGAAACGATTTCAATAAAGAAGGTTAATTCTGGTTGAGGTTTTCTGAACAATGAAAATTCCTCCACTGCGATATTATATGGGTTCAAGAGACCATTGTAAACATGATTTATGAGCAAAGATCGGTGCTGATAACCAAATATTTGTATTACGGATGAGAATTTTGCTCATAACAGCAAAACGGTGCAAGGTAAATTATGAATTTTGTGTATGTGTTGAAATAGCTTATAAACTACCACTCTAAAACCGTGATAAGCTTTTATGTCTAGTCATTCTTATGTATTCAGATTTAATTGAATAAATGCGCAGGAAATTAAATTTAGGCATTTTGGGTTTCAAGTTAATCAATTTAGTCACAGAATAATGTATAATATGTATTATATATTATACTCTGGGCTTTCATTTAGATACATTTTTAATTTTAACTGACGCCGAATAAATTTATAAGCACTTAAGGTGTCGATTGTTATACATATTAAATAAAACATTCTTCCCAGAGCTTAAATTTGATCTAATTTGTTCGTAACAGAATACAATAACCAACAAAACTTTCGTAATTATTTTCACTGGTTATGTGAGAAACTCTGATGATGATTTATTACCCTTTCGTTTCCGGTGTTAATTAAAAAAGACAAAATTGCTGGTATCAATAGTTTCGTCTCAATCAATCTTTGTGCTTCCCCGGGTTGGCAGCTGCACATTCACTCAAGATAATCCGGTCTAACTTGTGATTGATAGACTGAACGGTTTCAATGTGATGAGGGGAAAATGTTATTCAGAAGTTAAGGACGATGAAAATAAAACATCCGGTACATTATCGTCTTAGTGCGAGTACCTAAAATCTAGCGGCTCTGTTTGCATTTCGTTAATGTTCAGGTCGACCAGATTATCTCTTCCATTTAAATCCTTCCTTTCGGTCATGTCATAATTGGGGAGAATACTGAAAATTGTAAATACTGTAAATTGTCAATTTTCGAATGGTTGTAGTCTACTTATTTCCGAAAATTACAAAATGTACTCTCTTACGTTAAATTGAGGGTTAGTGCTTTTGGAACTTTCATAATAACACCAAATAAAAGTTTTGAGTTTTTATTGAAAAATAAAAAGTATTTAGAAAGTGTAACTTTCAATTAATTTTATGTTAACATGTAATAATTAAATATTATTCATCCCAATAGTCAAATATTAATTTAATGATTATTGTTTTAGTATATGTGTATGCCAATAGAAGCTTAAAATACTGAGTACAACAATATAATCACAGTACTAATTAAAGATAAAATGATTGTTCATTAATACATTATCGTTTTTACTGACCATGAATTACCATATATCAATATTACGTATTTGATAATAACAATTAAAAAATAGTATAATTTATTTATATTTTAGCATTTTCAACTTTCATATGTAATATTAATTATATTTTGACATGTGATAATTAAATATTAGTTTAATTTTATCCATTCTAAAAATATTACAGTTATATAAATAGTTTATTATATTAACATTTATTTTATATGTTAATTATATTTTTGTTTGTAATACAATTGAAAAAAAGTAAATTTAAATTGATTTTCAAAATCTTAGTAAACTTTGTTTTAATGAAATTGTAAAGAAGAAACTTTTGGGTTCAATTTTAAGAAGCTTTTTTGAATAAGTAATTATTTAATTTTTAACTAGGCACGAACTTTTGTAATTATATTATGAATAAATCAGTATGTGACCACTGAAGGGAACTCATTGCTGAATTGATAATAATTTCCAAATATTTAAAAGGTTTTCTGACTTTAAAAGTACATGGTTTAACAATAACTAAAGTCATTTTAATTCATTGTATTAAATTGTAAAGCACAAACTTTTAGATTTATCTTTAATTTTAAATGACGCCCATTATACAAGTTTTGTAGCACGGATCTTTTTAAATATTTCACGAAGCGTTTTACGAAGTTTTGCAATTATTTCTTTAATAAATCAGTTGTTGTTCTTGACTATTTAATAAAGTTAATTGCTAAAATGCTTTTTTCTTAAATATCTCATTATGAAAATTCTCTACCAGATTTATGTGATGACATTTTTTTACATGCAAGAAGATATTGTTTCCCTAATAAGTTATCTACTATAAAGCATAATTATTAAATAGCAGGCAAGCCATTATAAGGATATATTAATTTACCCCATGTGCCCAGATATCACGATTCATCATCTAAAATCTGTTTGTCTAGTTTGCTCTTTATTAATTAAAGTAATACATTATGATATGCAAAAGATGCATATGATTTACCACATAATTTTTTACATAAGGTAAGCAATTAGTACAATTAAAATTACTAATCAAATTTGTAAGTTTTCCGTAAATTATATTAAATACATATTAGTAAGTAATGTAAGATTATAATAAAGAGTAGTTATATTATCTTTTATTTAAAGGCGTGCCTTAATGTTCTTTTATAGTGTTTCATAAAACGGCCACTTTATGTAGTCCTAGAGTTAAAAAGCACACGCCGACACATATAGCCACTGCCAGAATTTAATAATGATTAAAAAACAGAAAGCACACATTGTAAAACATTGTCAACATGTTTATTGATTGAACATAAAATTTAAATTATAATGTAGAGGACTACTTCAACAATTATTCGGGTGATGAAATTTTAACAAGCTGAAAATAGGCAAGCGTTATAAACTCTGGGTAACTGTTAAATTTCACGCACCATGTACGAAATTCCATTATGCTTATTATGCTTTCTTTATATTTCCAGTTATTATAAAATTTAAATAAGTTTGCAAAAACATTTATAATTATATAAAAAATATTATGTTGTATGCGGAAACACTATTAAAGTATTTTTGTTAATGAACAAGAAGATAATTTTATCGTGATTTTGTGTCGAAAATATTCCAACATTTTATGGTATATTTAAAACAATGGCCTTTTGTTCTTTGGTAATAAAAAATGTTCAATTTTATAGTTTGTAGTTTGCAACTATATATATTAATAAATTTTATTATTTTTTTCTATTATATTGTAACATATTATTTGTAATAAAATTGAAAGACAATAAATTAAATAAATGTCTAAACACACTTATATTCTGATAAACATATATTAATTGAAAATTAATTTCTATCTAAGTCTTCAAACATCACAATATTATTGTATATTATATAAAATAATGTTCATCCGAGGCGGCCTTTAAACCTCAACCGGCGGTTCATATCTAATTTTGTTTCGTCGTTATCGGAAGATTTTCAACCCTTAATCCACACTTTCCATTCCGTAAATTGACGTGTAAAATAAATAACGCAAATTAACTTTATAAAAATTTACTGAATATTAGATGGGTTGTGTAAAAATCACGTTGTTTTATACATCGCCCTTTATTAAAAGTAATATGATTTTAATTTTAATATGAATAATAAATTACGTTTGTTTTCCATTGAATATCTAATTTTTGGTATTTTATACATACACTGTCAAAACTCTTGGAAATAAATAGAATAATGTATTAAAATTAATTGTAGATAATTTGTTGTTTTATTACAAAGTTTTTTTAGCATATTTTTTTTTTTTTTTGGTTTGGTGTAACACTGGTAGAAAGAAAAATAAAATTAAATTTATAATTAATATCTAATTTTTGGTATTTTATACATACACCGTCAAAACTCTTGGGAATAAAAAAATAACGTGTTAAAATTAATTGTAGATAATTTATTGCTTTATTACAAAGTTTTTTGGCATATTTGTATGTTTGGTTTGAAGTAAAACTGGTAGAAATAAAAATAAAAAAAAAACACTAGAACCAAAAAAGTGATTTACTGAAATTTATAAATTTACAATATAATGTATTTTAAAGAAACACATAGTATTGAAGCAGACTTATCTCATGGGTTGAATAATTGGTGTGATAACATTTTGAAGGTAGACATTTCCTGTTAATGTATGTAGTATATAAATTAGTGGAGTCCGACGACCATGTATAATAGTACCACAAAACATTTCAGTGTCTCCCTGAAATGGGACTACTTATCTGGGAAAAGCCAGTCATACGGTACGTCCTGGTTCAAACCAAACTTAGATTCGTCATTTCTCCACTGCAGAAAAATCCAATGTATTAGACGGGTGACAATATACTGTCTGGTAAGCTAAACACTCATAATAATCGTTTGGATTTTAAATTAGCATCAGCAAGTCATCGTTGGATTGTAGGTGCAGAAATCAGTCTACCGTAGGTCCTTCTAATCTGTGTTCTTACAGCTGGGGCGGTAACGTTACTGTTGCGTCGTACAAAATTGACTATGTAACGATTCTCTCTTACATTTGTTACTCTTGGTCGTCCACCACCTGGTCTTCTATGTACATTTTCACTCTCTTCATCACACTTTTCTGATCACTAAATATGGCATGTGACATTGTAATTCGGTGATTTGACTAACTCTGTTGATGTAAGGTATTTCCATTTTCGACAAATAAATACATATTATTTGAGTCGTTATTTACGCCAGATTGAGAAACTGTAATGTCAAAAAACTTCAGTTTGCATGTGCCCATTTCTATAAAATCGTTATATTGATATTAGTTTTTGTTCCTATTTTACGAGGGGGGTCCAAGAGTTTTGACACTGAGTGTATTTATTAACTTTCTTAGGACACTAATAGTATATAATCAATGAATAATTCTGAAATTCCTAGTGCCATATTGTATCAGGATGAGGGTAATATAAACCTGTACAATATAATTCAGCAAGTTTAGCCATAAACTTTGTCGTATTTTATGTTGCCTAACGTATTACGTTGCGCTTTTATATTCAATTTTATAGATTCAGGAATAATTTCATTTAAATTAAAAATATAAACTTTACTGCTGCATTTGCCGGTAAGTGGTTTTGAACATGCATAATTTAATTAAACAATCGAATTGCAGGAATAAATAAATCGGTATCGTATTCGAATTTCGACGATAAACTGAATTATTGCCAATTAATGTCTAGCTGACAATGAAACAAAGAGATTTACATGTTTTACTATTTATAATTCTTCATCAAAATAAAATTAACAATTAAAATTTATTGCGTGGTTAAAGTTTATTTTAATATAAAACTACATTATTAATGTCTATTTAATTGAAATTAAAATTGAAATTTAACAATTAACCCGTTTATATTAATTATGGTGAATGCGCGAGTTTAATGTTTATTAAAATGGTGGATTATAGTAGTAAAATCCAGCTATTAACTCCTTTCATAAACCAAATCACAATTGATGAAATATATATTTTAATGCCGCAATAAAATTTCCGACGCAGTTTTAAATTTACCGTACGTCGCAACCGTAAAATATTAAATTCATCAACAAACCGCAAAACTCGAGCAATTCGAAAACTTATTTAAATAAACACGTTACCGATACAGAATGCAACACTAACTCATCAACGATTTATATTGTTCAAATGCCAATTCGGGATTATATTTGAACGTGAACTGAAATAAAGTGTTTCGGGAACTAACCTTTTAGTTGATTTCAAAGTGAATGTGTTTTATTATTCTATTCCTTGACCCTATGTTTCGCTGCAAATGTCTCAATTTATATTTGCTTTTCTTTGAGTCCGCACACACGGCAATTTCGACGGGAATTACATTAGGCTTTTTTATAACGTTTGGTAGGAGTATGGTAGTGACTTCCAACTTTGTAATTTATTATCTAATTTCGACATCAACCAGAAACTACAGTGATTAATTCAATTACAAATTCTGTTTTAAAATGGACAAATACGTTTATTTTAATCAAGGCATTCGATTAATATGGCTTATTATGAATTAAATTTCCGGTCTTTGATATCCACATATTAAATAAATATTGATTTATCAGATAAACTAAACAATGCAATCTTTTTTATTTTATTACACTAAAACAGAGAATAACCTAAATTATTCACTGGTATATTTTTATGAATGTCAGTGAGCAAATAAATCTGGGTAATAAATAAAAGTTTATTCCGGTTATCAGGTTAGTATTATTGGCAAATGAGATGAAAACAATACTAAAATATCTCGTAAATGTGATAATTTATGATTTAATATAACTAATGACTAGTTTGTTAGTCAAAAATTTAGTTTCATTAAAAAAATTAATTTAGAGTTATGTGTCTAAGTATCTTTTCCCAAAACGTTAATTGCTCCTAACCATAAACAGTGATTAAGCAAATTTGGAAAAAGGTCAACAAATCTAACTTATTTAAGGTATTAATTCTAAATATTCCATCAAATTTAATTCTCATAAAAGACATAAGCATAGGAATAGAAATCTCTTTTAAGATTAAAATAGAAATTTACCCAAAATTTAAAAGTCAATTAGCCCAGATATGTCTGGAATTGTCCATGACTAACAGCCTTCTTGTTTATTCTTCCTCTTTATGTCCATATTAGCTTTTATCCAATTCAGTCTTACCTGATTTGTAAATGAGTGCATTTTTGTATTTTCGTGATTATTTTGTATAGACCTTTGAGGTTAATTATTGTAAAATCACTGAACTAATACCATAACATACACAAACTGACGGACCTGAGTAAATCATCCAAACGTTTTTGTATGTGTATGTGGCGAATGTACTTTGAAAGAAAGCTTTGGGTGGTATATTTTGGTATTCATTTGGGAGGAATGCCACTGTGGACCATGAAAAAGACAAAAAAGATTACCAATGATTTTGAGGACACCATTGTGACTATTATTTTTGTGTGATAAATCTCAAATGTATTAATAGGAGTGATGTACAAAATTGATTTATCCTAATCTAGATTCAGCAATAAGATCTGTACCGCATTTTGAAGAAACAGCCATTCCATCCTTCAGCAGTTTTTCTGAATCGGAGAAAGAAAATTCAGACACATCAAGAGACCAGATTCTGTAAACTTACTATGTAATATATAAATTATATACTGTTTAAATATGTAATACTAGTTATTAAAATATTTAATATATTTATACATCAAAAAATATAAATTACTATTATTATTACTTGTTAAATTAATATTAATATTAATTTCTTTATAATAGAATGTACCCTATTAATAAAACAATGCCTTTTTGTCTTGTATTTTGTCAAACATTAAATGATAATGCGTTCAGTTTTCTATTTCGGCCAATAGTGACTTTCAATTATTATTAATTGAACGTAATGGTGCTATAAACAGGATTTGTTGAATATCAAACATATACTGGCCGATAAATATAATTAAATAATACAATTTGCATTTAATTAAAACCAATTAATTTATGTGTCTATAATTATGTTCTGTGTATGGAAGATTTTGCAACAACACAATCACCCTTATGGTAATTAGATTGGAATAAATTCCATTCGATACATAACTTTATTTAATTAACAATACTGCTGTTCAGTTTTAATCAATATTATAATTGTTTAAATATTAATATATTTAAAGGACTGTTTCCATAGATAGAAAAGGTCAGTTCTATACCATGAGACGTGGTAGAACCTTCTGAAATCTTTCACAAGAAGTCGTCTTCTAGAAAGGTGTATAACAGCAGGTGATGATTGTCGAAGAGGTTAGAGACGTAGTAGTTATGAGGAGATGAACTAAACATCGTAAATGCTGTTTTTTTACTAGTTATTTATTCACCTTAAAACAAAAGACACACAAAAGATATATCCTAAAAGACTTAATATTAAGACCTGTGTCGTATTCTGAAGAAATATCCAGAGAGAATTACAGACTTTATGTGTTGCAGACGATGCTGTTAAGAAAATGTCAACGATTCTGAAGCAGATTCTTCAATATTTTAATCAGTAAGAACTAAACTTCTCAAACAAGACTTGCATCCTGATTAAACGAAAATAATCTACTAGTAAAAGTGAAAAATAATGAATGTATTTAATAAGTTTTATTAAAGTCATAACTCTGTATAGTTTATTTGAATTTTGTATGTATTTTCTTTCTTTCTTTTTATTAGCACAAAGGTAGAATAAGATCGAAAAAGTCCAAGTAAAACATGTAAAATTTGTATATTATTTAGTGGTACATCAAATTAAGTAGTTACAATTATCAAACAATATAATTTGTAAATTGCCAACTGCGACTTTGTTATTAACCGTTCATCAACACCACACACACTGCGTATAATTTCGCACACCGTCATTGTTGTAAACGTTCGCCTAAATAAATATGTGGCCGAATATTATAAATTCAAATTTATTCGGTACAGTGGTGAAATTATTCATAAAGTCAGTTTCCATTGTCATTCGGTTATCTAGCGAGAAAATGCTGCTGGCGGTTTCACGAAATAAATCGATAACAAAGTTCACTTACCTTTCGGTTTATGCACATTTGATAACGATTGCAACTGGAGCAAACGTGCCATATGAACTAACACGTCCCTCCATTCAACAAAAATTACATGTATTCATCGGAATTGTCGCATAAAAATGAAGCTTACATATTGTTTATGTACTTTTTGTATTGGTGAATCGAACTGTGCTTTTTTTGGTTGGAAAAATAGTTTACAACCGTTCTGTCCATTGTCTGTCTAATCCCGCATGTAGTTTATTTCGTTTTAATAGTGTTAAAATAGAACGTTACGTGGATTGATGCAAAATCAATGTTCATAGGGTCAATTAACGTCGAAATGCATTGTTTGTCATGTACATGTATACTATTGAATTTCAATACCAGTATACTATACCATATTGACTGATACATCGTCAAAAGTTTTATGCATGTATAAGTTTAAAGTTGTTACAGTAAATAACAATTCTACGGTGGAATAATTATCCGACTAGTGTCCTCAAACCGTTGAACGTTCTAGACAAATCAAAAGCAAGTCAACGGGTCCGGTCCTGAGAGAGTCGCGTCTAGTTACACTAACGATTTCTTTTCCCAGTTTCGGCAAATTCCATTTTCCTCACAGCACTACTAACAGGCCGCCGTGGGACTAAGCCTGGTGCAGATTTTAACCCCAGTCTACTGCAAACTATTACTAACTAACTCGCGTTTTGTTTTTCTTGTGTTTTGATCCTCGAGGTTTTTAATGATTTATTATTGAAATAGAATATATCCAACATTTACTTATCACATAATTAAATCTTCAATTAAACAAAATGCATTTTTTGTTATTTGTTTGATTGGTTAGAGTTGATGAGATTTTAATTCGATTTATAGAGATTCGTCATCACATGTAGCGAAAACTCTGTCGATCAATATGTTGATTGTTAATTGTTTCTGTTTTGAATGTTGGTGCGACATGCCAATTACATCTGTGTAGGTTTTCTTTCCATATATAGGGTGCTCTAAGCCATTATTTGGTTTACTAGTTTCCAACACATCAACAAACATTATCTTGTATTTCAACTTTAAATAAGAAACGGTTAGTAATCAATCAAGTCATCAATGTGATGAAGAATCCCCAGAAGACCAAGCCAATAAACTTTAACAATTATGTTAGAGATATCAAAGAGACATGAGACGCAAACGCAGCGGGAACATAAGAAAATTGTACAGATAAAGTATCGAAATTATCAGAACATCAAGACAATATTCAAACTACAAAATAAAATATGTAATTAACAAATACGTCAAAAGCTGAAACGCCAACCTGGGATTGTATAGAATATCTTGTGGAGATTGTCGTAAATCCTATTATGGTGAAACCCAACGTACGGTGAATACCCGATTAAAGGAGCAGGAGATAGCAATACGTTTAAAGCAAATTACACAATCGGCATGGCAGAACATACATAAGATTGACTTCCTAAAGATAAGAACCTTAGATAGTTTGCTATAATATCATAAAGGTAAGAATACGGAAAGTTTAAAAATCTACAGAGACAAAAATAACTTGAACACACAAGAAGGACAATCAATCTACACTACTTACCTATCTGTCTTTTAAACAGAACAAAAAAGTGATTAATAATATGTTGGCATGCATTAAATAAGTTATTAATTAATATCAAAAAACAAACCTAAACCGTGTATAATGATCTTGAAAGGAAGATTAAAATGTCTACATTAATTAGCCTAAACTCTTTAGTAAAATACATTTTGGTCAAAAATTTGATAGATTGTTTATTGACAATAATAATTTGATAATAAACTTGAATTAAAAATTTGCAGTTATAGAGACTGTCGATAGAAGTGAAAACTTTTAGTATTAAAATTTGAAATTTCTTAATGTTTAAATTAAAATTATCAAAATCAATCTGGTTTTCGTATCTATTGACACTCCGAGCAACAATTATATGCATTTTTATGTGGTCTTTTATTATTCAAATATATTATGGGCTGTAATATGTACAAGATCATGATAAAATATAAAGACAATACTTAAATTTTACTTATACACAGCACTATACGTCAGCTGTATAGCTACAGATATACTGCTACAAGTATGTCGGTGATGCGAACGCGCGAGATTTCACCCATCCAAAAAGTGTCTAAGGCGCACAGCACACTGCGCGTGCGCCAGTCATGAGTACCTAAAGAAGTTTTCACTTCAAAAATAATAATTATTTTCAATGTAAATATTAGAAAAATTGCTATTGATAGATATTTTTATTGAAAAGAAAAAGTGTCACAAAATATATTTTAATGAAAGGGTACGAATATATATTAAATGCTACTTTGTCTGACTTATTATCAGTGAAGTTCTTCCCACCACCGACGATCTTGGGGAATTGCTCCGAGGATTACGTCCCCCAGGATAATCCGTCGAAATTAATAACTGCTTCAGTTTACCAACGCGTCTCACATAATATTATATTCATTAGAATGCTACGCAATTTCCATTTAGTGTTTCGCATATCCCAATTTATGATTTCTGCACGGATTAGGTATTGTTAGTACAAATCGGATTGCCTATTTTGCAGAGGGGATTCGGTGAGTTTGGTTGAATTGAACAATTTCCATAATATTATTTAATCGTGAACAAATAGCTATTGTAGTAATGTTAATAAAATAAATAAAAAATAATTTGTTTGTGTTTTGGTCATCAAAATAATAAAATCCTTTAAAAATTTAAATAATTATTGTATTGAATAACATAAAACTGAACAGTACCTAAAGTATAGTAGTTAATTTAATAAAATTATGCGTCGATTGGAATTTACTCTATTTACCATAAGAGTGATTGTTTCGTTGCAAAATCTTGCATACACAAAATAACTATAATTATAGATGCAAACATAATCCATCATTTTTTAATCAATTAAATATATATAAATGTAAGTTGCGTTTATTACTTTTATTAATATCTTTGATATTGAAACCCCACGCACCACCCCGTAAATGCTGAATTTTTTTGTTTAAATTTAATTCAAGTTTTATCTGTATGTACCTGTCACAAAGGCAAATTGCTCAATGAGTGAAGTGTGAATTTATGACAGTATGGTTACGAGAACCATTCAACGGCGCAATAAAACGGGTTCCGTTGAAATTAGGTCTCAAAGCGTATGTCCAAGGATGCCAGACAAGCCAGGTACGCAGTCCAAATAGTTATGTGAAATAGATGAATAACTATTAGCAGCCCCTGGAATCATCATTAGGCTACATATCACCAACACATGTCAAATACAAACATCCAAACCTAATTTAGACACAACAAAATTTGACTTTTGAGTCAAATGTACTTTGTTCGGACTAAAAGAAGCTAGGGTTACTGTGTGATAATCACTGAATTCAAATTCGAGTATGGAGGGTAAGATATGCACAACATTGAATCGTTTTTACCAGTGAAGTGGTTCCATATTTAGGCGGAATTGTTATGTTTTGGAGTGGAATTCAGTATGGAAGAACTGTTCTAGTAAATGTTTTTGTTACAATGACTAGACAAATTTACATACATCTTATAGTTCGACCTAGTATACAACCAATATGAGAAGAGATGATAAAAGTATTTTACTGCCTTTTTTAATTTAATTATTTTCTGTTTGCTAAATGTTAAAATGCTTTATAGATAGTATATTAGATATAGTATAATAATATTTTTTTTTTTGCTAATTTTAAATAAAAACATAGCTTTGTACTTAGTGTAGTAGTCATTGTAATGATTCCGTCGACCTAAATCATTATTGGTATGCCAATCTTTAGGTACTGTCTCTTTCCCATGGTTCATTGTCGTAATTGTTTAACATATGTTTTACATACAAAACGTGGAGACCAAGATTTATCTTTGTCTTTAAAATGAATGCTAAAGTATAGTAAGTCTGTTTCACAAAGACAATACAGGTTTTCTACTTTCTTCCAAAGTGTATTCGCCATATATACATCAAAAAGCATATGGATGATTTATAAAGCTACGTCTGCTTGGGGGTGTCATAGCTTTAATTCAGTGTTTTAATACTAATACTACTTAGCTGCTCCAAATATGTTTGGCTAACAGGATTTCAATTTTAAATATTAAATTTCCACTTTGACTACAGTAGATGTTTTTAATTTATTTATTTAAATAAATTGAGAGGCATTAAATTATAATCAGAAAATAAATTTGACATTATTTACTTTTTAAATTAAATACATATTATAGTAATTTATAAAAAAAAACATTATTTACCCCTAAATATTATGTAAAAAATAAAATATTTCTATACAAAAAAATATGTCGTATGTCCATCGTTGGGATCAATTATTGCTCGTCATCTTGACCTATTTCTTCTCATAATTGTGGTAACAATACCCGTAGTTGCTGAAGAGTCTTTTCTTGTAGCATGTCCTAAGCATGCTGGATGGGATTGATGTCTGGAAAGCATGGTAACTCCGAATGAAATATACCATGGAAATTTTAACTCTCTTCGACAATTCTATTGATTTATGTGGTCGATCATTATTGTCGATACAAAAAAACTGGTTCCCAATGCTGGCATATAAATTAACAATTATTTGCTCAATAATGTTCACCTATAGATATCATACTGCCCCGACAAATGTAGATTTCTGTTCCTTCCTCAAAACAGATTCTAGCCAAAACCATAACACCTCCACCTCCAAATGGGTGAAACCCGGGTCATGTTCATATACGTATAGACTATCTGAAATTCGACAAAATATCGACTCCTCTGACAACAGTACTAAACGGCATTCGTCCCACCAATTAAGCATGTTCTCTAGCTCATGCTAATCTTTCACCAAAAGTTTCAGTGGTAACTCTATGCTGACTTGTCCTTTCTCGTTTAGCAACATTTTCCGTGTTCTGAAACCTAGACGCAAGTCTTTGTGAAACATCAAAAATGTTAACAACTTAGGTCTGTAGAAAATATGGTACAATATTATTGTATTATTATTTATTTAATTTTAAACCATATCCCTAACTTATGCCGTGCAGTTTATATTCCAAGCAAGTTCTTTGTTTTGTGACATAAAAAAAAATATGTTTTGTTGATCTGTGTTTTTATTGTTAAATATTATAGTTATTAATTAAATAGATTTTATTTTATCTTTGATATTTTTGCACCCTTTCTTGTCTCATTCACAATTTTATAAAACTCCTCTGAGGAACTTTCAGAATTTGTTCACTTTTGTCCTCGTCATTGTTATTTTAATAAAATAAAGCCTTTATTTAACATTTAAAATTGCATAACAAAATAAATATCAAAGCAACCTTGAGTCTATTCCTTACTTCGTACAAACATTGACCTTTTTCCATAAACAGATTCACCATCCAGGAAAATGTCCAACTTTATGTTTATTGATGCCCGTCCATTTGTCTATGAATAGTGATATCTATGACGTCATATATTCAAAGCGTTGACGTCCTATGCAAAGTTAAACGGCGCCTTTTGTGGGTCTAATCAACAGGGCAGTATATCTCGCTGACAAAATCATCCGTCAGCAGCAAATCTACGACAGACCGTACAATTTATTGTCGAGAGCAATACAATCGCTCCGACCACCGCCTAATATATCATTGCTAATAATATACGGCCGCCCTTTTTCCTGCACGCCGAGCAATAAATTTAAGACGGTTTTTGCATTGTTTCAGTGTAATTTGTGGCTTGTTTAAACGGGAACTGTAAATTTTTCACCGCACGTGCAATTAATTTGTAATTATCCGCCGTTTGTTATCGCACTGGCTGCGCATACACAAAAATTAGACGTCTCGGCCACCAGTAATGGTCCAGTAATTGAAGTAGGAAGCACTTTTCTACTTGGTACTTAGCGTTTTTGCGGTCTTAAATAAATACAGTGGTAGAGAAGTGTTAAATGGTTCGTGTATGCATTTTATTACAACACGTTTTCGAAATGCTACGCCATGTGTATGTGTATTTGGCCAGTTTCAGAAATAGAAAACTGAAAACGACATCTAGATTAAATTACTTCAATTTTTTATTTTACATGATAAAATTTAAAACTCTGTTTGAATATGTATGACACACTGGTTGAGCGAGTCACATACTAATTTCTTAGATTTTATCTTGTTTATTTAGAAATATTGTTCGAAAGTTTATTTATGGTAATGAGCTTTGAAACGTGAACACTTTACAAGGTAACTACTTTGAGGACATTATTTCACAAAACCCTACTTAAAAACTTTTGGACATAAAATAGCCAGGGCTTGGAAACTCAATTGTGTAATTTTATGATAAAGTAAAGTTGTAAACTGGAGATATACGAAGGGTTATCACAAATAATTCGAATGCCTTTTCACGTCGTTCTTTGTTCATACTCCAATTGTTTTCGCATAACTCAGCACGTTTCACGGTTTCCGCCCAACCATTATATAATAATATATTTCACTGTCGTGCCTTAATTAACCGTGGAACTGAACCATCATCCATTTGTCCCGGATAATTGAGAGCACGTTCCAGGTATTCCTTTGGACGTTTATGTTAAAGGTGACGGTGCAAAATCCAGCGATCGTGGCATGAATACGCCGGCAAAACTGTTGAGCATCGGCATAATAACGTGCGTTTAGGGTGCGTTCACCCCACGTCGAATGACGCCATTCTGCATCATCTTCGAATAGAACCTCTAACTGATTTTAAAATTTAACGGACACCAAACGTTGAAGACGTAAAATTAAACGGAAACGGTTTATCCACCCTCCCGATTTTACGTCTGAATATATTAAATCTGTTGCCGTAATAAGGAATTAAATAACTTACTTTTTTAACTCTTAACTTATTCTGCTTTCAGATGAGTGAAGAAGCAGAACCGGATAAATAGTGGAAGAGGAGTGAGTCTGGTGTGGGTGCAGGAGTGATAGGATGAGCCGGGACGAGGTCCATCTGCGAGACAGACTCCTGATGTTGGCGGAATGTTCGAACCCGCACCGGCCGTTCAACATCAAGCGCAAGTCGCTTCTGGCCAAGCACTCCTCCAAAACTGCACCGAAGCTAAGCGTCCAGGATTTCGTACGCATGGATCCTGGGTACACTCCAGACATCGAACATCTTGTGAGTCGATATTTTTCGTTATGAAACATGTACGACCGAAAAGTGGGACATGCAAATCTTTTTGCGAATTTACAATCAGTGCACGCGTCCACTTGTAACATTGACACAATTCTGGAGAACGCTTTAAAAATGAAGTTTATGAATAAAACACAAACTTGAGACATGATGTGCAATCTCAAATCAAATAGATAATAAGATGTAGCGGATGTGAACTACTTGATTTTACTCGTAAATTTGGGCTTTCTTTTATTTTCATCTTGTTAGTCTAGTATATGAAATCATTTTGCCATAGAAATTTTAAAATTTATTTGGAAGAAACAGTCATTCTAAAGGTTAAAACTAACTTCATGTTATTAAAATTTTACTGTTAATCTTAAACACCCTTTCAAATTAAATTTAAATTTTAATACATATAAAACCAACCCCCTCTAAACAAGTTGCATCTCATATTTTATATTAATTACAGGTATTTCCGACAAGGAAAAGAAATCCACAGCAGGTGGCTCCGATAAATCCACCAACTCCTGCCAAAACCAGATCCAGATTGGTCGAAATGTTTGCCTTGAGTCGACACCTACAACAACGATCGGCCGATAGGGAGACGAAGACCCGAAATCCAGCAATCAACGTGAGTTCATGAAATTAATTTTAATATTGCATGATGTGTTTTAGCGTGAATAGCAAATTAATCTGCGCCTCAGTTTAAAAGTTTCTCTCTGAACATTGTTAAATAAAATGTTAGATTGCATAGATAGATTGTCTACTTTAAAATTACTTTTTGAGTTTTCATAAACAGGTTTTGTGGCAAATTTCATATTCTATCTTCTGGGAACTCATTAAAGTTCTTTTAGTCTGCGCACCCTGTTCCTTGATTATATTTTTATGAATACGAGTTGATTTGTATCAATATACAAAAATCTTCGGTTGAGATGGAACAAGTTTTAAATTAAAAAGATTCTGTGCGATTCGACAAACTAGCTGAGATGAACGTATTCATTTAATTAATAATTATCTTTTCTGTAATCTCATGTATGACACATCGTATTATCTGCGTTCGCATAAGACGTAGCGTTACATAAGATTTCTGTTGAGTACTCAACCATCCCGTTTTCCTTTTTTTGTAGATTGCACCTCTGCAAACGGAACGTGTAGCTTACGCCACCGAGATAAACAATTCTATTATGGAAATTCAAGCGAGTGATGAAGCAGACGTAACTTTACTATGTAAATAAAAATGTGATAAATGCGGGACTGAAACGAGTGTACGTTCTTCGAAAATGTTCTGTATGCAAATTAACAGTGGCCTGTGGCGTTCGACATACACGGTACATTACAAATTCGAATTAAATTTCGGCGACTGGAGGTCGTTACATGGATTATTCAATCTCTAAATATTGGATGCAGCGACACAAGTAAAAATTTAATAATTGAGGATGTGCGAAAAAAATCTGCCAGATTGATCCGTTCTCCCTTCATGCGTCTGTTGTTTCAGCGTTTGTTTGAATATTCGTTTTATGTCGCCCTTTTATATCCATGATATATTTATTATTCGACGAATGTTGACCGAACTTCATACCACTTTTGTTATACCGATGGTACGTGACAGATTTTAGATGAAAGTTCCCTTTGAGTTGAACATCACTTCAAATACTCCTCTCGTAAGTTATTTTCAATTCGAAGCTTTTTAGATACACAGAATACAGTACCTTGGTCAGTAAATATTTGTATCTGTATACCGAGTAAAATTAGAAAAACAAATATTTAAAATATTTTTAATTGACAAATAAAAAGTATTTTTAAATTCAATGAGACATGATGTGCAATCTCAAATCAAAGAGATAATAAGATGTAGCGGATGTGATCTACTTGGTTTTACTCGTAAATTTGGGTTTTCTTTTATTTTCATCTTGTCACTCGAGTATATGAAATCATTTTGCCATAGAATCTTATCAGAACTTTTAAAATTTATTTGGAAGAATTGGTTATTCTAAAGGTCAAAACTATATACTATAATTAGTATAATATACTTTTGTTATATCGATGGTACGTGACAGATTTTAGATGAAAGTTCTCCTCTCGTAAGTTATTTTCAATTTGAAGCTTTTTAGAAATACAGAATACAGTACATTAATCATTAAATATTTGTATCTGTATACCGAATATTTTTAATTTACAAATAAAAAGTATTTTTAAATTCAATAAGCAAGAATAGCACCAAAAAAATGTATCAAATATCTATTTGTAATTACCTGATTATATTTTGCTTTAATTCACATAGATTTGAGTTAATTTGAGTCCTCGTGAATTGTACAGTTAAAGAAGTTCATAAGATCAATGTATAAAGTTGGAGTTAATCAGGCGATTAGAATTAATTATATTCATTATTCCCTAAATATATAGTAGGAGTAGCTAATATGTCTAGAGATAGATGATCTAGAAGAACGACCAGGAATATCAACAAAAAATGGATAATATTAGTATATGGACATCTTCAGTAATATAATGTTACCGCATGCAGAAGAAATCATAGCAATTATATGGCGTACTCACTATGATAATAATCCCAAACATACGACAAATGTTGTAAAGCAATGGTTCTAGAGAACCTGTGGAAGATGGCTTATTTAAAATTATTGTATCATGGAATTCAGTTCCAAAACTATTCATAAACTGTTTTTAATTTTGTACGCCATTTTTATATGAAGTTTCTTTAAAATTTATATTAGTATAAATGAAATAATAATAATGTTTAATTTTGATTTTTATGATAAAAGAAAATTATTTATTTTAATTGTAACAAATAATTATAAAATAAAATTATTTCCCAAATTTTGTTCGGTACATTACAAAATAAAGGTAAAATTCTAAGAAATTATAAAATTCATTCACAATTTTATTTTTATTTTTTAATTATATAAAATGCAATATAAAAACTCAATTACACATATCAGTCATGTTAAGCGTTTATCCCTCAAGTTGTGGAGAGAAGCAAGTCATAGCAATACCGCATTGCCCGTCCTTCTTCCTGGCCATTTTGATGTAGCCACCTTCGCCCCATCCGGGGCCCCAGGAATTTTTGACCGCCCAGAAGTCCTGGTCATTCTCCCTTCCGTAGCCGACGACGGTCACGCAGTGATTCCTGTCGTACTTGTTGCAAGTGGGATCGTCAAAAAGTCCACCGCCGTAATGCATAAAATTATCGGTAGCATGAATACCGACGTTCATGGCACCTTGTATATAAGTGGCGTACCTCAAACTCTCTTCATCGTCTTCGGGAATGGTGACAATTCCGGTAAGGTGAACGTTGACGTTCTTTCCGCCATCAGCTCTGCAGTTTTGGTCGACACCTGCGTATGGATAATCTTCCAACCTGTTGATGTCATTTTGTGCAATGTAGTTGTACGCGTTAGGAGGGTAGCCACCGTTGCAACCGTTGTTGTTGTAATTCCTTGAGCAATCAATCAATTGTTGCTCGCTTAGAGAAATCTTGGTTTGACTGTGGACGATGAAGTAACGATTCTCCAACGAACAAATCTGGTTTTCACAACAAAAATCGTTAGACATTGTAATCAAGCAAATCAATATAACTTACAGCACAGAAGGCCCAACAACTTCCACAGCCACCTTGGTCCCTCACTTCAGTGATACCACCGCGGTCCCTCCAATCGAAAATTCCGGGAATCTCGTCTTTGATATTGTCGGCCCTTAAGGTAGTTATGTTTAGTCCCTCAAACGTTGGCGTTTTGTAATTCTTCCAACCGTTGTACTCGGCTATTTCCTCCGACGTCATGTCAGCGAACTTGGTTACTTTCATGAACCATGTCACTTCTCCGGCTTCGTACCTTTTGTTATGTTCCTCGAATTTTTTCAAGTTAGCTTGGAAGGTTTTGAAGTGTTGTTCTTCATCGGCTACGCTTCTGTAGAGCTTGTTGTGGTCTTTCTGTTTGGAAATAATTGGTTAAAATCGTTTTATTTTTGAAAATTCAATTTACCTTGAATTGCATCCATTGTTCGTCAATTGCTAAGGAATTGACAGCCAAAATGGCCATTAATAATACTAAGACGGTTTTCATGGTTAGTTGCTTAAAGTAGCTACTATTAATCTTTCATAAAATTTACTCAATTTATAGCAAGCCTGAAGGGCGTTCCATCAAGATAAACAATTGTTGATAATATTTATCTTTGAAGTAAAATAATAATATACGATGATTTTGAGGTGCCAAAATAAACAACAAAAACATATTTAATCTTGATTTAGCACTCCAGGGAGGACATGATGTTATCTTGCCCAGTAACATTTACACTTAATCCGTCTTTATATTAATATTTAATGACGCAAGTTGTTTTGATTAATTGTTAGATTAATTCGTTTATTTTTATTAAATTAATTAATTTTTCATTTGAATGTATAAACATTCCGACATTTTAAATTTTCAATTTTGATATGCGCAAATGATATCTAATAAAATTTTCGGAGAGGAAATTTCGATATCCATAAATTTGCATATGCCATAAGGTAAATGGAGAAGAGGATTACATTAAAACATATAATCAAACTCACATAACTATTTGAAATCTGGAATCCCATAGTAAAACGTTAGTTTACGATTTGATTATGAATCAAAATCCCTTCGGCCTGCTCAATAATGGAAAACTTTTCATATTCCATTTGAACTGCTATCGAACTTATAAACGAAGTCATTGAGATCCGTGTTACATTACGACCACCTGCATATTTGCCTCGAGTGTTGACAAAAAGAAGTCATAAAAGTTTCGCGAAAATGTCGATGTTAAAATGGTATCGTGACATGCTGAAATTGAATTCAGGATATCGATATATAGAAGATATGTATGCATATATGAAGTGGAATGAATTGATCAATTTTTCGGGTGTATTTCCTTCACCTTTTAAATTATATGACTGGATATAAAATTTGTCGGATAAGTTGTGAAACACCCTGTATAGAAGGTTAAAAAGAACGGTGTGCTAAAATTAGATTGGAACAGCTTTTATTTATTTTTTTTTTATCTCGTTTCTCGTTTCTCGTTGCTCTATTACATTTTTTTTAATGAACTTATGTAACAGGATAAGTTGTGAAACACCTTGTAATAATTGTAAAACTTGTGAAATAAATTTATATATTAGGATCTTCAATAAGTTTTCGTTGTTTTTTACAAAATAAAAGCTTTATTAAAATTTATAAGGAACAAAAATATATAACTAGAAACTGATATATATATGATGAGACATTTTTTAGTGCGTAGTGTTGTGCATGTCACCCTGTATAGATATATGGCTATAATAACGGTATTTTTTTGAAAACGAATAGAACAAAATGAAAATTCATGAAGTTGTACACAATAAAGTACTTGATTTTTTAACTATTAATTATTATTAATCATAACAAAATTAAACATTCAATGTCACCCTGTAAACATATATGGCTATAATAACAGTATTTTTTGAAAACAAATAAAACAAAATAAAAATAATATAAAGTTGTATACAATAAAGTACTTGATTTTTTAACTTGTAGTTATTATTAGTCATAACAAAATTAAACACTAATAAATATAATTAATTCATCATTATCAATGTATTTTTAAACATTTGTTACTAAGAGATATTGATACATAATATTATTGATTGTGATAAGAATGTAAATAAAATAAATAATATTGTACCCACCAGGTAACTAGACTACAGTTTTAGATAAGGTTTTATTTACTTATTATTATATAATTTAAAATTAGGTATTAATAAATTAATAAAATTTCCTGATAGACTTGAGTATGTTAAAAATTTACTTTCAAATTCCTTGAAATTACGGTAGGTGTTTCCGTCAAGGTTACAGAAATATAAGTTCACTGTCAATTAATAATTCCAATTTGAATATTGAAGGTTCATTTGAAATTTAGCATTATCTAATACATATAATATGTACAAATATGTATGAGTATTAGTTAAAATTGAAACTACATCAAATAAATTAATTCATATAATAATCTAAAATAAATAAACAGTTTGACTGTAATAATATAAATAAATTTAATGCTTTAATTTTTACGTGTTCTGGAACACCCGTTTAAATTCAAATCGATTTTGTCGGGCAGTTTTTTTAAATAAAACTTCAAACACCTAAAGCTTTATTACTGTTCACTGAAGTCTCTAGAACTTTATTACATAGTTTGGGAATTACAAGTGGAATTAGCAACTTTGGCACAGAGAACGTAATTTGCCTTCCTCTTATGATTTTAATTAATTTGACTACGTACATTGTTAAATAAGTTTTTTAAATAATTTTAAAGGATTTTTATAGCAATTTATTTGATGAACATTAAAACAGGTTCATTTGAATAGTTATGAAAATTAAGTTACTGTTAATTATGTGTATGTTATTATTTGGGAAGTTGAGATGTAGATGTAACTTGAATGTTTATCCAAAGTTTTCGATAAACATAAATCTTCTCATAAATTTCCGTTGAAGTTTAACACATCATTATTTCCAGGAAAATTGTTTTTAGTTTTGCTTCCCCTAAATGTCGTAAACTTAATTATGGCTTACACAACTCCTAGTAATTTCATTAAACAGTAAGGAGTCAGAAACTCTTGCACTCGTGACACAGATGCTCCGCAATATTCTAGCAATACTAATTTGATACCAGAGCAGTTACATATTTATCCGTATATATAAATCCTAATTTTTTGCTAACAAAAGCTAATAACAATAAATAAATGATCACAATATTAAACACACTTCAAAAATAAGCCGATTTTGGTGATTATATAAAGATCAAAGCTTATTTTATCTGCTTACATTGGGGTAAAGTCAAATCAAAATTCACTTAGAAGTTGCTTTGAGGATTTTATATGTTGTGTATTTCAATAGAAAACAAATAGAATTTTACTGATTCAATTTGGATTTATATCGGCGCCCCATTTCATTTATTTATTACATTAATAAACGCTTCAGAAACAACATTTTAGGTTGCGAAACTCGTGCCCAAGAAAGTTATAATTACAAGCCGCAAAATAATGGCGGTTTGCAATCTACGGTTCACGGTGTCATTATTAAACCCCTACTCCGTGTAATTAATTATATTTACCTTCCTTCCGTCCGTGTTCAAGGTTGTCAGGGCAATTTTCCAGATTCCCAACAATCCACCAAGCATAATTCATCTTGGGTTTTTGCTAATTTGACTATATTTTCGCCTAATAATGTTTATACAGTAAACACCGTTTCAATTTCCGTTTATTTTCCAGAGGAGCGTGGACAGCGTGCTGGAAGGCTCCCCGGTGGTATCGCAACGCGGAGCCTCTCTCGAATCCAGTGGCCGCCGATGGGTGTCCGCCGCCGAAGAACCGCTGATCCGCCAGAACAGCACGACCGTCTCCTCCACCTCGGCGGCCACGAGGCTTAGCCCCAACAAGCAGGAGGCTGAAGCCGGACCGCAACAGTCGTCCAGGTGAGTTCTTTCGCGACCGCGGTCAATAGAACACGTATGCGGCGACGAAGGTGACCGGTTTATGAGTTTATGCGTGCGTTCTTTGTTGTTGTTGTTGTTGTTGATGGTGTTCTGATTGTTGAGTGAAAGTGATTTTGTCTGTGTCTTCGGTTGGGATACCTGTGCAGATGTACAAGTAATTGACTTTATTTACACGTAAAATATTGTTTTAATATAATTAACAGCACATTTGATTAATTACATACAAAATATTAATAAACCATTGGAAACTGTTAATTTTAACGGAGGAAATATATAACCAAAGAATTTATTGATTAAAAATACCTGTAGAATACGTTTAATTAAAACTTTTAAAATAAAAATATTTTACAAAATAGTTTAAAACATATTTACGATAATAAAAATAACGTTGTGTTGTTAAAGAGTTTTAAAATGTTAACTCTAATAATAAAATTTTAAAATTTTTATTATGAATTTTATCTATCCAAAAATTCCCCAAATAAAAGTTAAAAAAATGTTAAAACCCAATCAAATATTCAAACATGCTCAACAAAATATTGTTAAAAATAGTCAGTTAAAAAATCATTTATTAAAGTTAAGAAAATTCTAAATAGTAATTGTGAAAAATGTCAATAACCATTGTGAGGGTGTGAATATATTAAAAGTTGAAGACGTATTAGATCAAAGACGTATTGTACAGAGATTTTAATGTTGCTTCATAATCGTATAAGTGTTTCCTAATGCATTTAACGGCGTACGAGCTTTTGACGACAAATTGGTTTGTAAATTAAAACACCCCTTTGATCCCAACAAACACGACGACTATATACGTCGTCTATATTAATTAGTAAACATTTAATACACATGATCTAGCTAAATGACTCCCCTATTTTATCCGTAGATTAATAACATTTAAAAAGAAAGTTAAGTACATTGTGTTGATTTTATTAAATGGAAATATGATCTACAATTCACACAATAATGCCGAGTTAATGAAAGATGAAATCGAGAAAAACTTTCCACCTACAAATAAGGCCAATAATCATCATACTATATCCAATGTGGCATTAAAAGTAAGCACAATACGATTGAATTCTTCACCTTGCACTCTCAACATTGAAACGACTTTCACTCAAGTGCATCTCATTATTATCGATGATAATCCTCGGATGGTACTGTTATTTTACAATTAAACATTAATATTTAAATATGTATTTAATAAATAGAATAATCTGACATTTTACGTCAAAATTAACAGGATTCCTATGTAAATTCGTTACCTTGGAAAGTTTTCACATAAGAGTATTTGCAGCCCCTTTAGTTAATAGTTACATATGTATTTAATAAATGGAACATTCTGACATTTTACATCAAAATTAACAGGATTCCTATGTAAATTCGAAACCTTGGAAAGTTTTCACTTAAGAGTATTTGCAGGCCCTTTAGCCTTCCTATAATATTTTGCAATTTAATATAACATATTATTACGTTATCAGATTTTTAATAATTAAATATACAATTATGAGTGCATTTAATTAAGGTTGGTATTTGTCTTGTGTAAGATTGTTTTATCTTTGCAATTCCTAAATTTAGAAATCTTGAAGGTTGTTGTTTATGAAGTTGGTAAAGTAATAAATCATTTAACTTAGTTTATTGCAGTGTTCCGTTTCACATCGCTCCAAATTTGTCAAATTTAATGTTCTCTGATAATATTATAGTAAACATTATATATTAAATTGGATCCTGTTCAAAGGTCAAAATTAACGAGATTGACATCTAGAGAAAATCAGAATACTAAATTACTAAATAGCATAAATTAATTTTAAAATTAAATATGTATCATATGAGATGTTATACTAGAAACTATTTTTAATTTGAAATTGTGAAGAAGTTATGATGATGAAACTTTCCTTCACGTTTTATGTGGCAATACATATTTATTTAGAAATGACAAACTTAGAAAAGTCGAGTTAAAGTATGCTGACACCCACTAATAAATAATTTAACAGCATCACATTTGATTAAAATGTAAAAATTTGCATATCTACTTTAATTTAAACTAGTTGCAACTTACTGCTTAATTTTCTACATATTTTCGCCGCTTAATCGGTAAAATAATTCGACTGCACCTTGAACGCATCATATAAATTTCGTCAGTAATGTATCCGACGAGGGGGTCGGCTACGTGGCCAATCTGCAAGACGCCGAGTGGCTGGAAATGGTAACCGAGACGTCGAGAACTGGTATATAAAATGAAAAACGGTTACTTAGTCCCCCACTGGCGCTATTAAGGAAGATGTTAATGGCTCGCTTCCCAAGTGTCGAGATGAATAATAGTTTGAATTTTGAATGCTGCTTGTGCATCCCCGGCATTCGTATCGTCGCGTTAACTTGTGTGTAAAATTATTGATTATGATTTTAATTTTTACCATGAGATTGTACCTGTAGTGTACTAGGAATTGCTAATTTCAGTGGTTTTCTTTTTGATGTTGAGCCGTTTGGAGAAATCATTATACAACTAACGCACATGGAAATAAATACTGCGGGAAAATGTCGAAGGAATTGGTAAATAAAATGAAAGTTGAGAAAATTAAATGGGCACTTTCCCATTCATGTAACTTGGTATTCCTCTGAAAAATTTCAATAAAACCGAAAGGTTGTGCTAAGAATTCCGCGATTCTGCTTTATACGGAATGCAAGATATGCCATGAATTAAAAATGTCAAAACATTGAGAAAATACGCACCATATTGATATTAGCTCACGTTTCGCTGGAAATTTTAATATGAAATAAAGTTGATACGTTTTTGTGCCTCGCAAAATTTAAATTAGCTGTACGACATACCAGCTCAACGTGGGCGTTTTTGTTAAAGAAACATTCCATTATTATAATTATACTCGTAATTTATTTATGTCAATTAATTCGTGTACAAATTTCATTAGAACTGTGTACTTGTCTCAGATTGTCTCAAAAGATATAAAGAATTATATTCATCAGCAGCTTTAATTGGTCATAGCCATAAAATATAAAAATACAGTTATTTTATTAATGTTTATAAGTTGTTAAATACTGTTATTTTCTGAAAATTTAATTGTCTTAACTCCCAAAAAAGGGAACGCTTAAAAATTACATTTTGTATAATTGATTCGCCGGATTATTTTACCCACTTTTTAATAATAATAATTATTTTGTCTTCAAAATATTTGTCTTCGTTTTTTGTACACCCATATATAAACTGAAAAAGACAGTTGTCATTCACTAATTAATTTAGTAACAACAAAATATAATTGGAAGAACCCACTAACGCCACCAATTATGTATTAATTTTAATGCGGACATGCTAACCCATCAATAAATAATGCGCAAATTAACATGCTGTGGTCACAATCACCATATGATAATTAACGGACACTTTAATATTTGCACTTCTAATAACGCCCACCCCACTGGGCGACGCCGTGCAATGAACCCGCCCGAAATGTGGGTAGTTGATACCATTTTGGTTTGCCAACCTTGGAATTTCATGGGCCCACACTAAAATTCTTAATCCGAATCATTAGAAACACGAACTGTTTAAACAATATTATTCATTAAATTTTTTGAGTACTTGGAACAAAACAAAATTGTGATTAGAGGTGAACCATTAGAAAAAATCAATAGATTCATTTTATGAAATTTGTCTACAATAGGTGTAATTTCTATCCAAATGATAATAGATAAGTGGTAAACAATTTTAATATTTTTCCTGTTTCTAATTGATTTAATCGGAAGCACTTGTATTTTTAATGTGTATTCGAAAACGATGAATAATAATTTGATATTTTCATAATTTGTTCATATGAATATTGAGTATAGTATTAGAAAAATAGATTTACTTTAGAAACGTTTAATTTTCTAATGGGGGATTATCCCAGATCAATAGTTTCATACATGTTAAATGAGATTATCTTTTTGGTTTTTGAACTCATATACAAGCTTGTACAAATTCAAATGCTAACTTAAATATATGTACCATTTTTAATTGAAAAAGAAAGGTTTTAAATATAATGTAAGAAAAAATAATTAGAAAGAACATCAAAATATACCTAGTGGTTGTTAACAATATCTTGTTCCTTTGTTATCGTTCGATTTCTGGAGAATTCTGTTATTTAGAGATGGTTCACATATAACGCCAAGTTTATTCTGTATTGACTGAGTGTTGTAAATCAACACCACTAATCATTAATCAGTTATTTAACAGTACAATTCGTAAATATAATTAACATTTTGTCATTATTATTAATTTTAAAATATGAAATTCTGTATACCAATCGAAAACCGTTTGATCCGACTGAATTTTGAGAGAGACATCATGCACAACAGGGACAATAAAAGACTTCAAATTTGTTAAGTAGTGGAATCTTTTACTGTCTCTGTCATGCAGGATGCCTCTCTCAAAATTTAGTAGTATAAAACGCTCTCCAATCGATATATTTCGAAAATATAAACACAACCTGAATTGTTAAAAGTAACATTAACTATGGTGTAGAGGTATTTTCTGATATGAAGTTGCATATAATAGTATAGAATATATAAAGCTAACGAAACATCTTTATTATGATCAATCTTTAAACAATTCAATATATTCAATTTAGAATTTTATCTATATTTAATATTGTATTTTAAATTAAAAATGAGTATAAAGGTAACACAACAGAAGCTTGGGGATAAAAGTAAACAAACAGAGGAAAATTGGATTTGTTAAACTTATATTTAAATATAGATTGTGAATAAACTATTTAGTGTTTTTGGGGTTTTTATGATTGTATATCTGATATGAAGTTGGATATAGTAATATGGAATATATAAAGCATGGGAAACATCTTTATCATCATCAATCTTTAATCTCTCCGTATTCAATTTAGTATAAAAATATTAAAATATAATAAAAAATTTATTCAAATAAATTATAAATCCAAAATGTAAATTTTCCGGTACCTAAAACTTAAAGGATTATCTATGTGTTTTGTCTATGGGAATAATAACATTATTCTGTTAGTTTAAGTTGTGTTTTATTTAATCTTTCTACGAGAATGTTTGATATAAATATATGTAGGACTTATTCCCACAAAAGATTTATGAATATTGTAGTTTAAATTAAAAATAAGTATGAAGATAATACAACAGAAGCTTGGGGATAAAAGTAAACAAAAAGAGGAAAATTGGATTTGTTAAACATGCATTTAAATATAAATTGTGAATAAATTATTTAGTGTTTTTGGGGTTTGTTTGTATATTAGTAGATTTTATTCTTTGTGTATGGTTGGTATCTACACGTTCGGCTATATCAAGGGCAGAATGTAATACAAATGCAAACACGAATATATTATTTAGAGTTTTTGGACTATTGAAACATGTTTACTCAGTGTTGTGAATTGAAGTCTTTACATCAATATCCCAATTGTTCGGTTGAAAGTGTTTTCATTATACTGACATAATTTTTTTAAATTCTGCGACATAATACCATGGAAATTATATTGATAGTTTTAATTTTACAGAACATCAAAATTTTTCATTTTTGTATATGAATATAAGCCCTATAATAAATAACTTTAGCAGGTGGAGTTTTCATATTTATTTAACGTGAAGTCAGGAGTGGAAATACGCGGAGACTCTCGAGACGATGTCAGTATATCTAAGAATTATTCCATTCCTTTATTTGCACTTTGAATTATTCTGGGTATTGCTCTCTGACATTCTCGCCTTTTCTTATTTTCAAACCACTTCCTTCGAGCACTTCCCAGTTCTCCTGGTATCTTGTTCGGTGCAACTTTTTTCACCCAGTACCACAGTAAACAGTTTCTTTTCTTGTCGGAATCTTTTTATGAATTCACTTTGTGCTTTTTTCTCTTTCGCCTTAGTTTTTTAACAGCTGTCAGTAACACGTCAACCCATATAAAATATATCCATAGAGAAACAGCAAATAAATTTATTCGTTTCCTGTTATGTCTACGAATACAATTATTGTTACTCCTTTTAAAACGTAACTGCAGTATTAAAGTAGGTATCGTTGATCTAAAATATTACAAAACTAAAACATAAAGTCGTTGCTGTTATTTGTTAACTTTTGTATAGACGGATTTAGACCCTTGAATACAACAATAGGGTTGTGAACCTTCCAATACAAATAAGATATGAATTAACAGGATAGAAATGAGTCTCCTCATTACGAGGCAATTTGTTTAAATTATAATTATAAAGGAAAAAATAATTATATTAAAAGTATCTCATTTTTATTTTTAGGGGCCCAAATGTGTCGGTGCTGCACCTGCGCAGCACATCCGAACCATGGGAAACAAGTCCGACATCCGCTTTCACTTCCTCCACCGGAAGCTCTTCCCGATCGTACTTCGCCAATCGCAGCACAGGCTCCAGTAATCCACCCCCTTTAACCAAACACCAAAGCCTCGGCGGGCCCGTCAACACGATTTACAACAACAGCAAATGGCAAAACTCGCCCAGTTTCCATTCTGGCGGCGAGGTCAACTCTCCCGACATCTTCACATCCGGAAACCAATGCAACAGAGAATTGTCTCCGGTGAGATGGTGCGACCGTGAAGTGGACGGAGTATATCTGGGAAGATCTGGGTGGGTTCAGGTGCAACAGAGATCGTTGGACGAAAGTCGCAGGTACTCGGGGAAAGCCGCCGCCAATTCCCTGCAATCTAGTCGCAGAACCGGAATGAAGCTGGCCGATTATCATTGCAACAGCGAACCGGGAAATTGTCCGGAAGTTACCAGACCCAACGATTCACAACGGCCGGTTTACCTTTCACTACAAACCAAAGATTTCGAACGGAAAACTGTCACTCCGTCACCTCGCAACATTCCGGAAACGTATTCGCCGCCTTCATTAACTCCTATTATATCTCCTCCGCCGGCATTTCAAGACAAAAATAAGTCATCTCCAAAATCAAGAACCTTTTTTGGAAAAACTCCGTTTCTGCCCCGTTCCAATGCTATTGAAGACAGTGATGCTAGTCCTCCTACATCTCCCACACCTATGCAATGGAAATCTTTGGCTCCTAATCTTCCACAAAGCATAGGTAGGAAAACCAAGACTGTAGTTTCACCAGTTAAGGAGCAGCCTCCTTTAAGACGAATTCCTCAAACAAAATCCTTGGAGGATACGACAGCAGTACGCCGTTCAAAATTTGTCCAACGTTATGGAGAGTCTTCCTCATCTTCATCTTCCTCCATGGGATTTAGAAGTTTAGATAGTACCGTTAATAGAAACATAATGCCAAGATTATCAGAAAACACAGATTCATCAGTTGATGTATATGAAGACGCTGACGATGAAGACAACAATAGTTCTTCTATAAATATTAGCATGACAGTAAATGTTCAGAATGACTTTACAAGGCCAAGAGAAAAAATATCTCCATCGAGTCGACCTTCAAGTCGAATACCTCATCATCGTCAACAAACTAGAAGATCACCGGCTGGATCAGATTCTAATAAACAGCCAACATCTCCAAGTTCTACTTCGTCTTCGGACAGTATGGAGTTTTTGTCTAGATCTCCTCCTCAACCTATTAGAAGAAGTGCTCCTACAAGACCGTATCAACATCCCGTTCAACCACAAGAAGATATATCCAGAGTTCGGAGATCTAGAAGTTTACAACTGCCGGAGAAGAAGCCACCTGCTGTTCAATCTAGAATATCACCGCAGCATCCAGATTCACATCGAGTGGTGGTAAAGATTGGTAATGCACCAGAAAGGCAAAAACGAATAAACAAACCGCAAAGTCTTGAAGTAGATGCTCTAAATGAGGAATTGTTAAGAGAAGCTGAAGTAGTCACTGGGTATTTATACGGAAATAGATCTAGAGCTGCCGCTCAGGCTTTACTGATGCACAGATACAACAACAACAATGTGAGCAAAGAGGACAAGAACAAAGAACCCCCGAAACTACAGAACAACGGTTTGACCGTTTACTACGTGGGCAATTCGAAGAAGGACAAGCAAAAGGTGTTGGTGAGAGGTTCGACGACACCGAACCTGCAGCCGTCCAAAACCGTGGAGGCAAAGAACCCCTGCAACTCGGACACGTGCGATTTCTGGCCTCACTGTGCCAGTCGGGATTCCCTAAACCGCGAGGCCCAGTACATAATGCGCTCCTCACAGAGTTATCCCACCCACCAAAGATCCCTGGACTCGAGCACCGCAGAGAACGGACGCAAACCGAAACGCCGTCTCACCCCGGAGACGCACCGCATCGAACGTCAGCACCGTGTCAGCCCCAGTCGCGCGTCCTTGGACGAGAAGAAGCCGCAGAAATCCGCCAGCGGTTCGTCGTCCGGCAGCGAACGTTTCGTGGTCAGCGGGGCCAAAACGGGAAGAAAGGTGAAGAGCGCTTCACCTCCGGAGGACAAACCGCGTGAAATGATCCTCACGCGACCGGGAAGTGCACCTGCTGAACAGAGGAGGGCTGATGGTGCCGTGGAGAATCAGCAGAGGTCCATGTCTTTGCCCAAATCATTTCTCTCCGCCAGTTATCAACAAGGGTGAGTACTTTCATTGTTGACTTAAGTTGAGCAATGTTAGAGCTATTTAATATGAATATGAACTCTGATTATGTGATGTATTATTTATAAAACAGGAACGCTTAAGATTTAAGTGACACCGGAATAAATTGCATGAAATATTAAAACTGAAGGATCGTTTTTACTAGTTTACATTCTCATATTATCAATTATTATATATTTACGAGTACGGCACCAAGTTTTGACGTGCAAAAACAGAAATTATTATTAATCGAAGTGAACGTTAGGCGCGATGGAAACTCGTTAGTCTTGGCCTACAAGGGTTAAGTGGCTGGTGCCTGTTCTATATTTCCGAACCGTATATGGAAATGCGACCTTCCTGTTGCTCGAGAGTCGCACAAACAACGCCATAAACAAAACCCTCCAAAGTCAGGTATATTCGTTCATTGCCTGTGTTGGTGAAGAATTAATTTTGTAATCAATTAACAAAGTAAAAATTTCAGTATAGACACACGGAAACATTTATGCGACCTGGTTCAAATAATTTGATGTGTAATTAAAAGTTTAATTAAAAATGTGCTCGCATTCACAACATAAATCAGTGTTTTGCAAAACGTTTATTACAAAACTTGACAATCAGCGATATAAAGGTGAGCCTCTCCACTAAAGTCTATAATGCTTCTTTTTAATGTAAGTGATAATTTCCCAAGAGATTTTCATCGTTAGGGTTAAAATCCGGAATGGTTAATAATTCCGGGATGATGAACAGAAGAACTAACAACAAGAGAAAAATATGTGTTAATTGGCTTTAATAAATGGTTGTTTATACAAAGCTTGTTCATAATTACTAAAATAAAATGTTAAACAGATTATCCCTTAACATAGTTAACAGTGTTAAAATTGATTATAATTGTGTTACAAAAGAAATCGTGAATAAGGGTGTATTTATTTTTCCTTCCGAGATGAAATAATATAATTTGACACAAAATATGTATTGCTTTTTTGAAATTAAATATTAAAATTAGCCAAATATATTATAAAATTAAAAATTAAATTACACTTTAAAAATTATAAAAATAATTTAAAAAATTTAATTTCTTAGTGATCATTTTGAATTATGGCTTTTGGATTTCGACAATTATTTTTTACACTAAAACAAATAAGATTTTAATTTATTATTGATGATTGCTCCCTACAAATTTTAAAATGTAAGTCAAAATCAATAATTAAAAATATTTCCCCTAAATCTGACCTAAGTTTAATATTTTGATCAAGGTAAAAAGCTTCAAATTTTATTATCAACATCGAATCTTGAAAAAATTTTAAATAATTTTTATCCAGAATTGTTCTGGAAAAGCAGGATCAGTAATTTTTATGAGCAAAATGATAAAATTGTATGAGCTCTATTGAAATATATATATATATATATATATATATATATATATTTCATAACTACATTTTTACCTACTTGCACATAAAAGAAAGTGTGTATAAGAGCTCTTCAAAACCTAATGCCTGAGTATTTCAAAAAATATATTTTTTTTCATTTCTATATTTGTTGTTGTTATTCCATTGTATGTTTGTTCTCCAATTTTTGGCACCATTTTTATTAAGTCGTTATGTTGAAGTGTTTAGGAGTATTGTCATACACGTTTACATTTGTGTATACTTCATAAATTTGTCCATGTCCCACACTTGAACTTACATAAAGACCCACGTGATTAAAGCATAGTAAAAAGAATGTCCACACCCACGCCCTGAGCTGGTATTGACATTCACGGTAATATTCCGATTACAGTTACGTGTATTATGTCTTATACAATAATCGTACGTATGTTTATTTATTCTTCATACTCGGAAAACTGAGTACATGCCCAATAATTTATACTGTTTAACGTCTTACGCTGCGTCGTTTTGCCAACATTCCTTTATAATGCCTAACCATGTAGATTACATCATAGACTCGACACATTCCTTTTCTAACATTTACGACCAGAAACTTTCATTCGAGAGATTTACTGGAAATCTAAAGGAAGTCGGTGTATCGATACAAACGGTTCAATTTATTCGGATATCCATATTACATTTTACTTTGCCGAAAGCCGTTGATAATGTTGCACTAAAGGCAAAATACATTTATCAATTATTCGTTTGATCCCTCAACTTTCGTAATTTAACTAATGATTTGTTTTGTGTAGATCGCAGTTTAAATTTTCCTCCAGGGCTTATATTTAAATCTGGTTCAGTGGAATGTGAAATAGTATATCCAGTGATTTTAATCGTTTGTTGTTCGTTCAGTGACTACGTATTTGCCAATTGACTGTCAACTTTGACGCTTAGCTCCATTTATTAATTCATTTTTTATACGATTTTCGAATGTTTTGACGTCAATTCGGTTGACGGTAGATAATGAATAAACGCATTTTCTCTCTTTTTATTTAATTATTTTTGCCAGTTGAGTTGTGTTTTGTTTTTTTTGTTACGAATTATTTCAATTAAATTTTACTGGAAATTATATATCTATTTTCTATCTATGGAATACATTTTAATTAAGTTTAAGTGCTTATTATATATTTAGTAATTTAACGAATAACGAAAAATATATAAATTATGTTTTTCACAGTTCAGACACAACGTTGTAAAATATTTATTGCTTTTTAAGTTCCCTGAACTTGCAGAAAATGGGAGAAACATAAAATATAACGAAGCATTATAAGTTATTTCTTATGAAAGAGGTTTTAAATTACTTTTATAACAGCTCTTTTTTTCTATAGAAATAAATGAGAATATTAAGATTATAAAAAACTATGAGTGGCGTTAGACACGATGTAAGAAAAAGTCACCAAATAACAAGCTTATTCTTTATTTAATTTTAATTAAATACATAATATATAATTAAAATTATGTATTAAGAATTGGTATTAAACAATATAATATAACATAATTATTTTATAAAAGTAATGATACTTTGTTCAACAATTTCTACATTTTCAAATGTTTAAATTTTTCCTTATATTTTTAAGGGAATTTGGCTCAATTATAGAAATCTGGTTTTGTAAAAATAGGTTACGCGTACCATTTGGGGTATGCCAACTAATTGTAGATAAACCGCTATTAAAGGACACTAACCCAAAATTTAGATTTGAACTTAAAGGCTGACATCAATGTGAGTATGTCACACTATTTTTGTTATCTTAATGAGACGAATGCTTCTATGCAAGGTTATGTACACTGTACAGGTGAAAATATTAAACTGAGTTTCGGAAAACTGGCATGAGATCAAACGTTGTTGACCATTTTCCCCTTTTACATGAATTTTTAATTTTATTTTAATACCGAAATTAATTTTAACATTGTGCAGCTTCCATGATAAATTGAAAAGGTACTTTTCCGATATTCGAAATATTGGATTGGTTTGAGCATTAAGAAACATGAACAATGGCTGGAAATGTACTCAGATTAAACTCTTAAACTGATTATACAAAGATAACTTTGATTGATTTGGAGATAAGACAAGAAAAAGTGGTTAAATTCTTTTTTCCTTTCTTATGTGAGAGGAGATATTCACAATATCACATTACTATCATGTGTATTATTACTCTTTCTTGTTTCTTTTTTAATAAAATGTCTTATTTGTTCTATTCGCATTTTGAGACATTTTCTCTTTTGCAGCAATTTTTTTCATTGATTAACAAGAATTACATTTCAAACATTTCAAGCCCTACTAGACCAAAATCTGTTAAAAAATAAAATGTGATAAAAAGAACAGGAATATACATGATACCCAGAGAAATTGTACATTACTATTTAATGTTATTTAGGAAATGCACACCTCTAATTAAATAATATTAATTTTATCATTAGTAGTTTTATTCATTCAATCGACGTCTGAATGCTCTACTAAATGCACTGATATTTTATGTAGAATTTCATTTATTGAATTTCCAATTTGTCTATTTATAAAAGGTTTTTTGTTAGGATATTTTCTTAGTTTATTTACAAATGTTTCAACTTTGTTGATTACATTCTACATCATTTTTTGGGAGCATTTTGATATATTGACTCTGATTTTTCATGTTAATTATTTTTTCTCATTTTTTTGGAATGTATTGTTCCTTTCTAAGCAAAAAAGTGAGTGAAAATAAAATAATATAAATCCTAATAAGAATAAATAAATAAATTATTACTATTGTTAAATAGTGACTTGAAACGTAAATATATTTGAATTTATGGTGTTATTTATTCACCCAGCCAAACCATACGAATATTTGTTTAATTTTTAAAATATGTGATAAAAAAACAAAAAAAGAAAAAAAACGTACACTAAATAAAAATACATTTTATATATTTATGACCCAAATATTTTTGTGAAATATCTTAGAAAATGTTTAATTTTATATTTTGTGCTATTTTGAAAACTGATAATTTCTAATTGAAATTTGCTGAATTTATTAAATTGCAAATATTTTTGAACAGAGTTCAATTAGATGCATTACTGATAGTCGTTATCAAATTTTCAGAACATTTTCAGAACCGAATGTCCCAATTATGTACGAGTCGCAGTTATATACAAGTCATAATGATTCATAAAACCTACTTGATTAAAGTAATGAACAAGATGAATGATGACTAAAACAGAAAACTTCAAGAACCATTAAATGATGTTCCACTATCATTAGTTTCTTATATGAAAAGATTCGGCTGATATATATATATATATATACAGGCGTTTCATAACTTATCCGACAAATTTTAACCACATCCTCACCGTTGCATAAGTAGTCGATGTATTGTATTTTTATATAAGTCGATTTCTATAAAAAAATTCTAGTAAAAGTGCAACAGAAAACGAGATAAAAATATTAACATTTGTAACAACCAAAAACGAGATAATAATTGTTTGGGTTACAATAATTGAAAATATTAAAAATTAAACACTGCATAAAAAAGTTGTGGAGTAAAGTTTGTTACAAACTTTAGCATTTTTTATCTTGTTTTCTGTTGGACTTTTATTAGAATTTTATTTAAGAAATCGCCTTATTATTCAGAAGTGCATATTTGGTTAAAAAATTTCGTTATGAACAGCCTGTATATATAATACTTTTGTTATATATTAAGATATTTTATAAATTTATAGTAATGCTATTAAACACAAAATTGAAAGGAATATAGCCTGTTAATGTTGAAATTCCGTGTCCTAAGCAATTTCCACAAAGTAATTTATAAAATGAAACAACTTAAGAATACTATTGGATCCTAACAGTCATTATACAAATAAATAATTATGTCATTTATTATCTACACAGTCATTGACGTCTTTTTCATATTTTTTATTAAACTATTTTTGTTATGAGATAATATTATGTCGTTAATAAATATCCAAAACTCGTTGAAACTCCTTCAACATGAAACATTTAAAATGCCATTTTAATATACCATCACTGTTTAGCATTGTAATCTACATATTATATTTGACCAACTGCACATCCGATTTCTACCTTCAGCCATTCCGTGCCAGACCTTATTGGAAAATCGAACATCTATAGAAGACCCGATAACTTAGTAAATGCAACGGAAGCTGTAACGCGGATTGGAAGAGCGTTATTTAAATGAAATAACCCCCCTTCATTTCCTCGTACGTCCATGATCTCGCGCAAAACATACCGCCCATCCACAAAGGATGACTGGTTACCGGAGCCGCATTGTTTCGGAGTTCATGTCAGATCTCCACACGCGCGTCGCTTTTTATTTATTCGACATTGCGGTATCAGTTATTTCGTAGCCGGGCATTATAACTTATTCGACAACGGCGTATCGGCGCACATGCAAAATGTCATGTGGAATTTATATTGGCTTTATGCGGGGATTTGTTCGCGAAAAAAATATAAACGTGTGCCGTCCGAAAATGACGTTAATTTCCGTGTGCACATGTCAAGCTGAAACACAAGGGAATGCCTACATTAATTTCTTCGGTTTTTATTTTTCTGTTTCGGGGGCAGCAACAAGTCGATTATGCACACGTTTCCAATGCCGGAAACTCCTAAAAACTTCCAACAGAGGTAAACGGGTGTAGAACGAAAGTTTTACAAGGACCCTCCGGCTTTCGATCAAGTGTGAAACGGTCTGAACGAGTTATGCAAATATTCTTTGTGCAGCCCAAGCGTTTCCGATAAATTCCAGTTGTCAGGAGATACGTGTTGTATCTACTAACATTATTTCCTCGAAAGGATCGAATTCGTAAATTTTTTGGCCCTCTTCAACGGCTGAATTAAATTGAAAAACAAATTTTACTTAACAGTTTCAACGATTTAACTGTTTATTTAGGTAATCCTTAATTGCGATGTTTATATTCAAATTTTATTTCATTTAATTAGTTATCCATATTTATTATTAATGCGAGACGACTGGCATAAGTTGTAAATAAATAGAAAGTCAGTCAGGTCTCAAAACATCAGCTTTTTATTCGACGTGCTTGAATTTTAATTTATTAATTGGACATGTACTGCAAAAAAAAATAAATTAGATTATGAAATCATTTTTTATGATCAGCTGAGGAAGGTAATATTTAATTTAATTAAAATCTATCTTCGGATATTAATTGAATTGCTTTTAGAGTCTGCCGAATGCAATTTGTAAAAGTTTCCAAATCACGTTTTTAATCATTGAAGTAATAAAACGGTGCATTCAGACAATTTCATTTGGAATGGATAACATTTTAAAATTTCAGCTCGTAAAAGTAAGCAATAAAGGTAGAAATTAAGTTCAGGAGCAACGTCATTAAAATAGTCATAACCTGATTTTTATCACACACTTTAAATTTTTACCAAAATCCATTTTTACCAGAACTAGAGATTATGGCATAAATTTACAGAATAATGTAGCATTGAAAATGCATTTAAATTCGATAATATTCCGTTGTTAATGGTTTATTGACTTAAAATGGAAAAATAAGAAGTTGAATTATGAAAAATTTCAATTACATTTTTATAATTCCTTTAAACTGCTTTTATTGAACGACTGTAATTTCTTTTTATTTAATTTGATAAATGAACTAAATAAAAAATTCAAATAAATTCAAAAAGATGTATTAAAGTCATAATGTAAGAAGATGAATGGTAATTAGAAAAATCTTAGAAAGTCAAAAGAATATTTTGTAGTAATTTGTATTATTTGTAAGATTTTTTATCTTGTCCATGTTTAATTGCTTTTTGGTCCTTACTAGACATTACAACAAGTAGATGACGTGAAAGCAAACGTTATAAAGAACCCATTTGCCCACTGTACGTCATTCGTCCTCACTTGCTTCCTTATTTGGAATCCAGAGAGAGTTTATTATTGACCGGCATCCCGACCATATGCCACGAGTTTTGTTGCGAAGTGGCCCAAGGTGATGTTTTTGGGATAAAGAAAAAATGAATTTCGCCAAACAGTCCAGACAACGTTTAATTGGAAATGCTTTAAGTTTTTGTGGCATTGGACTAGTTTGGAAGATTAATCTAACATATTGAAACTGTGTAGACCCTCGTTTTGGACGCCGTCTTACTTCTATGGGCAAGTGAAGGTCTTCGTGCACCCAGAGTTGTAACGATGATAGTGGGTATGCTAATGTGTAGTGCAATCAACTACCGCATATTGGAAACTGGTTCCTTGAATTATTCACTGTTGACTTTTTATGATCTGATATGAAACACTGTTGTAAAGATAATTTACATTGAATCACGTTTATAATGCCAATAAAATCGATACGTTCACATCACATTTTTGTAAGACTGATTATATTAACTGCACATTGCATCGATTTGTGCAATCTCACACTACTGTGCCAAAGTTATTATTAAAAGTATTTGAATAAGTTATTTAATGCATAAATCATGTAAATGAGGTCTGTAAAATGTTCTGGCTTGGAATATGACAGTATTGAATTTATGGAACGCTCTAAAGCGAGGAAATACATATTCGTATTCTGCTTATCATCGTATGCCTTTTTGTTTTCCGTCTGTATTTTGTAACCAATACGTATCCAAAAACAACTCTTGTTCATTGAAGTAAATTATAAAAATAAAATCGAGACATATTATTTTGTTGAAAATATTTTTGCATAATTATAAAGGCTAAAAAACATCTGTTGAAAGCCGAATTTACATAAAAATTTACTTGTATAACAACATATAAAAATTATAATATTAACATTTTACTATATGACAAGCATTAACTTTAATGTTGATAATAAAAGAAATAAACATTTATGAAACAAACCATTTTTGACAGACAACTTTATTGACAATCAGGAAGCACAGTGAAACAAAAATAAATAAAGGGAACTTTCATGCACCACATTATTTTTGATGTTGAGTTTCATAAAAAACTTCATATCCAAACTGGAGCCAAGATTTGTTTGCATTAAAGTGCATAGACCGGTCATCAATCTCTGTCACTCAGTAAATACTCGACATACGTTTCTAATGCAATTTCTGTTTTATTTACGGGGAACCTGATGTATGTGAAACAAATTGAAATTTTCTAAAGAAGATTGGATACATTAGGACGATCTAGTCTTGATGATATTTTATTTGTATCCTCATTGTAAACAACGTGGTAGAAATGTTATAATGAAATGTATCTTTTTAAAATTTCTTATTTTCCTCAAACGATTATTGTAACAAACGATCGGCCGAGTAGAACAAAGTACAAAAGAAAATCCAATTAAGCGGCCGTTATTAGAAGTTGTGTGACCAGTTAAACGATTTACATAGGAATTGTCTGCTTTGGCATGAAACAAAGACCGATAAACCGAGATTGAAAATGGCATGTGGTATGGAAACGACTTTATAATAACCTTCGCCATAAAACCAGAACAATAATAGGTTATTTTTATGGTAGCCAGATTGCGCGAGTGGCATTCTTTCAACTGGGGTGGTGCCATTAAGAGGCCGTTTACGCAAAAACGGACGGCGACTCAGGAATTCTGCCTGCAATTTTCTCGGGGATTACTCGTTTTTATGCAATAACTTGTAAACCTGTCTTCGGCGGGTTTGATCATATCGGTTACGTTTCGGACCTCCTCCACCACTACAATTAACGTTGTAGAATGAACAATGTTTTTAAATTGATTACGGGAGTTACCTATCATAAAAACAAATTAATATTTAATTCCACATGTTCTCTCAACGCCTTAATAGACATTTATATTTTATTATAATAAATTTTATAAAATGATGTTATTTGTAATTATCAATGTACCATATGTACACACATATGGAATATTAAACTATTTCTAGCCATTTTTAGACGACTAGAATGAAATTCAAATAACAACCAATATATCATTATCATTTCAATTCCAAGTCCAAGTGTTAGTGTACGTATGGATACCTTATGTAAGTTTTTTCTTATCCTTTAAAAAACTATATACATTCCTTTGAACATTACATTAAACAAAACTATAGCAACTTTTCGTTTAGAAGTATCTTTTCTCTTTGTGCGTAAAAAGGTGATCACTTAATATTGTTATTGTTTTCTAAAATTAATAAAATTGAAGAAATTCGCTTCATTATAGCGAAGAAAAAATATTATTATGGGATAATCACTAAAATAACACAACTATTACTCAAAACAGAGATAAAAAAGAAAATATTGAAAAGATAATAGGTTAATAAAATTAATTTTAATGATTCTCAATTATTATGACTTTTTATTGTATAGAGTAGTACCGAAGTAATATTTTGTTGCACATTTTTTATATGGTGTAGAAAACTATTTTTATGGCTAGTGTTTGTTTATTTTCACTTCCATTTGGACCAAACAAATGAAAATCAGAAATTCCATGTCCTAAGTAAAATGAATAACCTGGGCTAACGCCCTTTTTAGTATCAATTATTTTTCATCTTTTTGAGGGTAATTTTTAGATGTAGAATGGATAATAGCTACTAGATTTCGTCTATCAAATTTAATTTTTGAAATAGCTTAATTTTTAACTTATTTTCTATCCTAAGTTTTACACGTCCACCAAATTAACACCAAAATATTCTAAATAAGCCTTTTCACAACGTCAGAAGTAGGTTTTCTACTGTTATTCAGTGTATTCGCCTCATACATAGAAAAAAAAATGTGTGGATGGTTTATACCGCTACGTCCACTTTTGGATCTTTTGTTGTAGTTCATTTTTTAATACTAAATAACGGCAAAAATGTAGATCCAGGAGGAGGATTAACTGGGTATAAAAAAGTCACAGGCAATTTAATGCACTAGCTAATTGGAATTTTACGTATTAAATTTCTATTCTGACCCCAAAAGATAACTTTATTTTTTTATTTGTGCCTCTTATTGGAACTATTTTTAACTAGTTTGTATCTCAAAATGTGTGGTATGTATGTACGAAAAACTTTAAAGTTTTACTAGGTGGATAAAACATATGTATTTATCCATATATATCCATTCATATACATGAGTAGTAAGTATAATAATTATTAAATAATATATATTGAAATCCTTTATCTCTAAATTATTTTGAATTGCTTACCTTTATGGTTAATATTAATTAAATTTAAATTTCGTAAAAATAACATTTATTGGAATATGAAATTTTAAATCTAAATTATTTGCATCATTTAAATTTGGCCATCAGCAGATCGCCAAATTAAAATTTTCGCCCGCAGCATTCATAAAACTCGATAAAATTTCGTTATATCAGTTTGAACTATACAAAGAGTATCATAACTAACGAGAAAAATAGACTAAAAATCCTTGTTTTAGGAAATATAAAATATAAAGCCACTTGCAAACCCAAATTATACCCTTTTGCATTTCCGCAACGAATTTTCCCCCGATTTAATGAACCGAAGTTTATGTTAATTAAATTTTTACTTTGTTGAGAGCTTTATCAACGCAATACGTTACTGGTACTGTGGACGCGTAATTAAATTCCAAATTGACTTTATTTGCATTCGAGAGCGGGTTATCAACGGTTATTTGATTTTGGCTATACACCGAAAATAATATATCCTTTTTTTATTTCGTATCGCGTTATTGTTTCCTATTTACCCGGACGAAATCCAACCGATGCGGAATCCATGCAGTAAGATATCTCGTTGGAAATTCGCATGGTTGCGCTTACCACTCGATTTGCCACTAAATATTCGTATTCGTGTGACACATAAAACCAATACATAAGTTAAAACTGCGAACTTTATACTCAGTGAACTAGACAGAAACCACGAAAAAATGTGGTGATATGTTTGTGCAACTGCCAATCAACTTTTTAGGTCTATAATCTAATGTTGGCGCATCCGCCAACTTTGTAAAAAGTGATGCTCGTAACATTTTTTATAGTTTGAGTTGCAAAAAATGAAGCTGTGACAATGGAAGCACCTTCATACCACTAGCTATTTATGTATGTAATAAATGTATAGTTGAATAAGTTTGTGTTATGCTAGATTAATCTTGCGAACTATATTTATAAATAAACAGTTTACTCAAATTCTCTCTTACAACATAATGCTTTAGCTAGTGATTTTAAAAGAACATTTTCTCCATCTTTAAAAATTGATTGATATAGGAACTTTAATGGCTTTTTATTTGAAAAAGTATTGAGGCGAAATTTTTTAGCAATCAATTTAATGCTACTTTGCACAATAAACCTTTTAAATCCCAATTTGATACACCTTTCCAAATGTATTTCCTTAATTAATTATAAATCAATCAAAATTAAGTACACGTGCACCATTAATATAAATGAAAATAATACGGTTTAAACTCATGTTTTACATGTCCACATTTTCCGGTAAATATTTTTAAGCTTAAGCCTCAACTGGAATCAACATTTTTTCTGTTTTTAATGAATAAATTCCGTTTCGGAATTTTCATGTATGAGAAAAAATCAATTTGGTTCAAATTCTCACAAACAGCAATAACTAAATGCGGATTACAATTGTATTTTTTATTTCTAAAATTATCTTTAAAATTGTATATTAAATTCTCTCAATTTCAAATACTTTTTTCAATCTATTCATTTTAAAATATCCTCTTAGTATCATATCTGTCACATCTATAACTTTTTATAAAAATTTCCCTTCTTGTATTTTTGTTGTGCTATCTAATACAAGTTTGTAACTTAATATAAGCTAGCTTTTAACGAAATAAGTTTTCAAACACAGAAGTTGTTAGTATTTTTTCTTAGAAGTAATATTAAAAGTTGATTGATGTTGGAATTGTAACAAAATCGAATTTTTCATCCATCAGCGTACTTTGTGCCTTCACAGTTTCCATCATGATACATTGTGAAATCGATTAAGAAACTCTCTTACTGATGTGTCAAATTAATAATAATACTTCAGACTAAATTGATTAATAGTTAGTTAATTATGCATCAAGGGAATATGTGATATTATCCCTTAATTGAGATGCATCCGTTATTTCTAATTGGAAACTCAATTTAATATCATAACTGTGTCAAGTCGCATGCAATCAGTTAAGTTGACTGATTATTCCGCAAACTTTTATTGGACTGCCATGCCATTCATTATGTACCCCATTCAGGAGTTTAAAACATTTTTGGAAATGGGATACATCTGTTTGCTGAAAATATCGAGTTACACCGTCGACATTAACAATTCCGACATTAATCCTTAATCCCAGTGCCCTATTGATTACTTCGTCCCAACGGCACATATACTGCCGAGGACGAGGTCTAAAAATTTTTCAATTAAATCGTTTTAATCCGTTTATTTGAAGGCGGCCGAGTGACTCTCATTTTCGAATGGAGAATGTAAACACTGAACATTTTATGGACGGCAGCCAATTAAAATCTTCCATTTTATTTGTTTTTCTAAAGAAGAATGCCGTTATGAAATTTTGTTGATACTGACAATTAGCATTATTACTGGATGTGCAGATATTAATTGTAAAACATATATTTAAACAATCCAGAGACTACGACCAAAAAACCCGAACAAATATACATTTTTTTCAAACAATAGTGATAAAAACCTTTAAACAAATATGATTTTTATTGAAATCTAATAAACTTTTACATTTGTTTGAGAAAAATTTAAACACTTTTGAAAATATATTATTTGTTTAACTTTTACAAGAATACATGGTATTTGATAGATAAAAGTTTTGTTTATTTTTTCATAGATTTATGACTGACCGTAAAACTAACATAAATTTTTATTGGAAAATGAAATGTTCGTGTACTGTACAAATGCTATATTTATACTATCATTTAACTGCAGCATTAAAAATTTTCTTTGTTTATTTATTTTTGTTTTCTTTTTCAAATAAACCGCAGAAATTCACTTCGATATTTTATTACTTTATGTGATACTAAAATATTTGATAAAAAAGATAATGAGAATTTAATACTTTTTTATAAATATCGTATAATAACTGTAATTACTTACATAAATTTTGCATTAAATATTTTAAATATTTATTAAATATAATATTTAAAATAAGTAAAATATTAGTTGCAAATCAATAATATTAAATTGTTATAATCATATAATTATTAATTTGATAGTTTTTATTTAAGAGGTTTATTAATGTATAATTTTGTGAAAAATTTCGTATAAATACTGTCAAATAAAAATATTTTTAGTATGTAATTTGATTTAAAATTATTCGAAATTGATTCCGTAAGGTATCACATAAAGTATCCTCTCCTGATATCTTTTGAATGGAACAGCATTTCGACCTCGAATAAAACTCATGTAAAAATTTAATTAAATCTATAATAATAACTTGCTATATAAACTTTATTAAAAGTTATAAAGCCTGAAGTCACTTTTTTAACCTGTTAAAACAATTTTTTGTGTCAAAACAATAAAATCCAGAGTCGTGCATCATCGAAAAACCTTTACACGTTATCGTACAATTAATGAACCAGTCAACATCGACAATGCTGCACATCTTATTGTTCGCTTTTTAATAAAACGGCATTGTGATGGTTCGACTGCTCTTTCCAACTGATTACAAAGACACACGAATGTTGTTTTTTTCCTCCTCGACAAAAGTGTTGAGAACACTCCAGACACTGGGGGTGGCAAATCCATTGTGTTCTCCACCATCCAGACATTCGTTCATTTCATTTTCAATTTGCTTAGTGTTTTAAGCAAATACATTATCCCGCTTCTTAAGTTTTTTCTTTATTGAATAACACTCGTCGGAAATGCAAATGTTCGATAGACGTTTGTTGAGCAGGTTTAGAATAAATGTAAAGTTTAAGGGGTATTTAAGGTTTTCTGTTTTAAAGGAGCGGATATAATCGAGGTGATTTATACTCACCCAGAATTTGTAAACAAAATCCAGACTACTTACTTTTGCTCATAAATCTCTATAAACGTAAAGGGGCGTAATAGGAAAAGTAAAACGTAATGTCTGTAAGGCGTTGGAGCTTTCTAAATTTATGAGTCCTCACTATTACACCAATCAGTTTTGAAATTATGTTTCCAATCATATTTCAACAAATGGTTCCGTGTTCAGAATTGATTCGACCCTAATTTTGTACGTGGATATTTTCGACACCCAACCCATATAGTGGAAGGTATTCGGTCTTCTACCAATTTCAAATGAAATTTCAATTAAAACAAAGTGGCTTTTGTGTGTTAATAAATGGTATATAAATATAAATTTAGATACGTATCTACAATTCCAATATAAATCAACCCTTAACGTGTCCCTAAAAAGAAATATTAACAGGTTCTGTTCCTTCAAAGTCTGCTGAGTGAGAGTGAATTTCGAAGTCTTCTGTCTAAAGAGTCGAACACGTCTTCAATTAGTGACAATTTCTTAGTAATCAATTTACATCAGAATGCTAAAAACATACTAAAGTAGCCTTCGTATTTATTAGACAGGACATTATCCTATTAGAAAATTGGATTTTGAAGGATCCTAAACTCATCCCAGAGCTCAGGTTTACACCTCTTCAATTTTTCAAACGGAGAACTATATGCAAAAAACCATATTAATCATGGTAAACATGGTAACAAGTCTTCCGTCTTCTGTAAACTACTAGTTAGCACAAGTGGTCACAAAGCGATTTCGTAAAAAAGTTCTAAGGCAGTGACTTCAATTCATCGAATTAACAATATCCACGAACGAAACTTTGTTGCTGTTGACTCTTGTAAAACAATAATTTGCCGTCTATGAAACTCTCTTGGAAAGTAACAAAAATTGTACCGAAAAAAGTGTAGCATAAAAACTTCCATTTTTTGTCCCCAAATGGATGAGTATGCACGCCTAATTTTGTTAATATTTGATGACTAGATCTCTATAAACTGTTGTCACTGAGTATATGTTATGTTTCCTATTATATTTTAACAAACGATTCCGTATTCGAAAGTGAAACTAATTTTGTACATTGAGATTTTCGATAGTCGAGAATATACTGGGAGAAAATAGGTCGACTTACAATTGGTATATCAATCAAAACAAAAGGTTTTCATGTCTTAAATATTATGTCAATACAAATGTAATAATGCTCAAACTATATCTGGTTGTTTATTTGCGGTTTCCTACAATAGGTGATTGTTTCCAGATAGTTACAAAGCGGTTTTAGATAGATAATTAAACAAAGTGAAAGTTTATTTATTCTGCAATATAATGCTTGGGAGTCAACATTTCCTCGCGATTGTTGCTCTTGAATTAAATCTCCCTGTATTTTCGAATTTAAATTAATAATAATAATAACAACAACAATAATGAGTAAGTAAGTCATATGTGAAATTCTTGGTGTAAAACAACAACTTTCTGCTAATTAAATCACGGCAAATACCAGCTACTAGCGATAAATAATGACCGAGGTCACACCGCAAAAAAAGTGACCTCACCGTACGATATTAACGAATACTGGCGCAGCACACCTAAACTGTCATTATAAAGAGTGAAACTGACTTATTATTTCCTTTATACGGCTTTAATAAGTTCAAGGGTTCGACGTGATGTCGGAGAATCGTGCGAAATGTGCCGTTTTACTTTCGGTTTGTCTGTAAATTATTGCGCCGCCGATTGAAATATTACACCTGCGAGGGAGTTATGTTCTTCGGATTGAGTAAAATTGAAAATTGCTTAATGTATTCGGAATTCAATTTCGCCCCACTTGGGCTTATCCTCCTACATTCCCAAGTCTCAATTTTAAATAAACGACAAACATTTGAACGATATTTCAAATATATAATAGTATTCATGTATTTTACATTAATCACTTGGATTAAAGTCATTAGGCATATATTTATTTAATATTCGTACAGAAAGTCGCGTCGAATAATTTTTGAATAATTTATTTTAATACAAATGAGTACATAAAGTGCTTAAGAGCACAATGAAGAATGTATAATGAGTGATTTGCATGATGAATGTAGTATATATAATAGAATGAAGCGTGTAAAAGGCCGTTCATAACAAGAAATGTAAATGCAAATTGAATATTCGGCGAATGAATAAATTGAATTAGGATGGCCACTTTGAAATGGTGTTGGACATACAAAAAATTTTCCGGCAGTGATTGACAATTAAATCAAACAAACACATCACTGGAACTGGTGTTAAAGTCCAAATTGTATTCCAGTATTTTGAAATTTAATTTGAGAATGCTGAAAGAACAGGTTTAAATGAATAAATAAAAGTAAAGAGAAGATAATTTCTTACTTAATATATTTATAATACTATTACGTTGGTATGATGAGTCGTTATTAAAATTAATCTTTTCATTTATTAATTTTAATATAACACCAAAATATTGGAAATACTTTAAATAATATAACTACAACAATATAATTTTTTAGTGAATATTTTTGCAATAGTAACATCTAGTTTGGAGATTTTTTTATTAATTCTTTCAGAATTTAGAATTTTAAAATAACATTCCTGTATTGAAATTTTTATATATTAAATATTATAATTAACAAGATATTCTTATCTTATCTATTATTATCTATATCTTATTTAATATTTTTATAATACTGATATGATGGTATGATGCATTATTACTCAATATGAGTTGTTTCCTTATTCTTGTAGAATTTTGAATGTTGAAATAAATCCAAAATTTCAAAAATACTTCAAATATTATAACTAGCAACAAGAATATTTCGTACATAATATTTTTATGAAACTAATTTCTTAGTTTAATTATCTCGCATATTTTTTTTATATTTTAGAGATTTGAATTTTAAAATGATACAAAATATTAGAAATATTTTTAATAATATAATTTTATATGATCCTCTATAACTGTCACTAACTTATGAGTATTATTATAATTTTTTTGTAGCTTATTTTATTATTAAATAGAAATTTTGAATAAATTTTGAGTGTGTGATTCCTTTTATACATTTCATTTGGTGGTATATGAATATTCCAACATATTTTATATATATACTTATATATATATATATATATATATATATATATATATATATATATATATTTAAAAACTATAGTTTTATGACAAATTAATTGTACCACAAATTTACACACTTCCTTAAATAATAAATTGACTTAGTCCTTTCACTAACTTCTAAATAAATTCTCAAACCCAGCTACAAAAGGAAAGTTGATACGGAGGTAGTTTCAAAGAGAATCCACGTATACTATCGCAATTAAACATCGTGCAAACCGACTCGAGAAAATTTTAGATCCGCTCTATGGCCCTCGAAAATGCGGATCTATACGTGTGTGGGCGCAGAGGCATTATCACCAGATCCTTTTGCAGTAACCGCTCCTAAATACACATCACCGGCACGAATAAACACGAAAGGCCTACCAATATTCTGTCGGTGAATTAGTCGCAAAACTAACAGCTAATTTGATGTTTAACTCACTTATACATTTCAGATGACACTGCGCAATTTGTTATGTACGTTGTAATTAGAATATTGATGATTATTGGCAGTTTAATTTGTTGCTCACGAATTGTTGTATTGTTCCCTGTATTCAAGGGTTGTCGCTGTTGACTTGGGGGGTGGAATAAGTGTTGTGGCACCGTTGAGTTTGTGAGTTTATCGTATGTTTACCCAGATAAATTGGAATAGGGATCGAGAATAAGGAATTTGATCCCAAAGTATGATACAATAAAGTTTCATCGAAATTATTCTTAGGTGTTTGTGAAATTTTCCTGGTATACTTTGTCTCGATACAAAATTTAAGACATTTATTTTACTTTTTGGCGTTACTCTTTTAATTAAAGAATTTAAGAGGCAGACTTTTGAGGCTTGAAAGTTTGTAGAACATTGCAAAAAAGTGTAATATGTTTTTAATGAACGTGGTAATTATTCTTGCCTCCTTACATTATTTAATCTTTCTTAACTAAAAATTTAAAACTCTTAATTGTTCGTATTAAATTATTACTTTCAAATTTGTTTTGGATTATTTTACTTATAATTATTGCTACTACAACTATTTTTAAAAATGATATTAGGTAAATACAGAAATGCAGAATTTGCCTTCAAATTGTTTCTTGCGATTTACGAACACATTGACAGCAATTATTTATAAAATAAATATTCTAAAAATAAGGTTTACACGCGGTATTCATGAAATTCACGTGTGTCACGCCATCATTGAAAGTTACTATGGTCTATAATAGTATATTTTTAGAAAACTGGAAAGTACTGTAAAAATTAATGAATGGCAGCTCGTATTATTTACAAATTTTACAATTCAAATATTATTTATAATATGGATTTGATAAATTTCTTTTAGATATCAGTTTTTTGATATGTATAGAACCTTTACTCCAATTTTTATATTACATTCGTTCTTCATTTTGTACGTTTTCAATATATACGATGAAATATCCGCGTATGTGGCACTTCACACATCATATAGATTGTGCTATTTCAATTTTTATTGGATCACATTTATGTTGAATGAGAAAATATAACATAAATGCCGATATATTATTATTTATTCTGCTCAAAATGATATTTTATAAATTCTATGTGTGAAATATTTTTGATGTTTAAAAGCTGTAAGTGTGGTGTATGAATGACTTAAAATTTGAAAACTAAAAACATTTTTTAAATTAAAATTTCAATTTTTAGGTGATTATGAACTTCTTTTTTAAATAGGAAATTTGTGTAATAAAATATTGTACACATTATTATTTATTACAGTTTTCTTAGAGTTCTTTAAAAATAGAAAATTTTATGGTTTGCATAATCAAAAAAGATAAAAGAATATATTAAATAAACTCGTTTATAATATTATGTTGTTTCATTTTCATTAAACAGTGAGGTTAGAAAAAGTTTCCCATTCTTGAAAACAATTGGACAAACAATGGAATAAGACATCGAACTTTAACAAAACCAACTGAATGTTGTCAATCTATTTTAATTTTTATTGGATCACATTTGTCGAATAAGAAAATGTAACAAATTCTATGTTTTTCTGTATTGTTTAAAACATCTAAATTTTGTTTTTGAATGAGAAATTTTAAATTTTCAGTATCTTTTGGTTTAATTTATATTTTCTTTCATATTAGAGTAGTTTAATTTGAGTTACATAAAAAAAGAAAATTTTGTGTTTGTATATCTGAAAACCATAAAAGACGTAAAATATTTTTATCAAAATAATATAAATAGACCCGTTTATGAGATTATATTACTTCGTTATAAATTTTTGTTTCCGTTTTCAATATACTGTTAATCTCTCCAATTACTCTTTTAATGTTATCCCATAAGATTTGAATGGGATTAAGATACGACGAGCAAGAAGGCCACTCAAATTCGGCCACATCTTCTATTTCTAAATAATTTTTGAAACTCTACTGGTATGTGGAGGAGAAGTACCCTGCATAAATAGGAAAGAATTCTCGAAAACACTTCTACAAAGGTTTACTACAGATTGTTGCAATAAATCCACATACCTTTGACCAGTTAGTGATTGTATAGTAAGAATCAAAGGAGTCTTTTCACCAATCATAGTGCCACCTCAAAACATTATACTTCCTCCTTAATATTGGATCCCTGGGCCGTTCAGTTCTCACGACTTCCTGAAGTTGTTGCCTCTAATAAAGACTAAAGGTGACTTCCATGATAAACATTACCCCATACCATAAGGCCCATTGTTCGGTGTACATGTCGCTCAACAACAAATTGAGGTTGACGTGTTTCTTCCCGACGTCGTCTGACTCTTTTTCGCCAGTCATGTCCACCCAAACAGAATCGGGATTCATCAGAGACTGGACACCACTGTAGTCGTTGTCTTCGACATTCAGCGGTCAGAGGTAGCAAAAGATGGGGCCGTTAATGTTAGAGTCCAAATCAGCTCATACAGCGATAAACCATTCGAGCACTTACAACACGCCCTTGTTCTCCTAATCACTAATCAGCCAAAGATCTCGAAAATTTGAACCACATACGTGTCCTTGATGTTCCTTTGATGTCCGGTATCTACTTTTCTCCGGTTTTGGGTAGTATGAAACCACACTTGAGAACATTTCAGTAATTGAATTACTGAAATACCGATTTGTTAAAATGAAAAATCCGCCTCCAGTAGACCAATAATTCGGCCTCTCAAAGTAACTTAACTGCCAATAAATTTTACGTACTCTTGCTCCTGGCATTTTATCATTATTAAACATTGATATTGGATCCATCCAAACAGTTTATTTTTTTAAATAACAAAAAAAAAAAAAAAAACGAATAACAATTATTTGAGTTGTGATAAAAAATAAGTTTACCAATTTTTAATCGTTACTCGTTTGTGGTTTACTAAATATCCATGAAACTGTAACTATATAATTTAAAGAATACATTCGATGGTTCTCATAACATGGTAATTCCTTTGTCTTACCCACGGTGCGTTCAGAACAACAGGTGCGCCACACGAGACCCGACCCAGTGTCCAGGTCGCTTACGGTCGTCTCCGGAGCGGCTGCGGCCGCGTGTGGGGGTAAAACGTGGCCGTCGAGCGCGTCGTCCGGCTGCACTTCTTTTGTTGTTACCGCGTGCTCATTGCGAATGCAACGGCGACGCGGGTGCATGTGTATTTGTGCGAACGTGTTTCCGTTTCCGAGTTGTGCTGCATTTGGCGTCGCGACGACGCAGGTGATGACAGTGGTGCGGGATGTGTTCGCTTAAGGACCGACGCACATGGCACTTCTATTCGGTCGACTGTCTGCCGTCGAGGATATGCAAGTCTAAGTCCTGGGACTCGACGTCCGCCACCACGAAAAGGAATTCGCGCAGAGCCACACTGTAAGGATTCTTCTTTGATTGTGTTGTTGTTTTATCGTTTAATCGGATTGTAAATTGTCTCCAGAGTAATACAAATAGTGTACAGGGAGTTACAAAATTTTTGTATGAGGTTTTTCTACGTCAATATTATAAAATATTGTTTCAATAAATGAAATGACCCATTCACTATGCTTGTACAAAATATTTAACCCTTTAAAAAGAATGAAAATGTTTCTATAAACAAAAAGTAATAATAGTAGTAGTAGTAATAATTACTAGTTATAATAATACTCTTGAATATTTCCAATGTTTGAAAACAATATACGTGAGTCTCTGACATTTAAATTTTTAAATTATGTTGTGTTTATATTATATGAAATACAAAAAATAAGGAAGTTATGAAAATAAACTAACCTAACATTTAATTAAGATGAACTGTTTTCATAATTAATAGAAAATTGTTGGTTATTGTATTTTCCTACATCTGATATTTTAAAATATAATTTAAATAAATGAAATGAATAATACATTTTTTATTACACTATTATTCTTTTATCATTTTACTTTACCCAATTAGAATGAATTGATACTTATAAATGAAGTACTTGTGTATTATTAAAAAAAAAAACATTTGAAAGTTAATACTAGTCTCCAAAAAATGCACGGAATCATGTTATTAAATAAAAATTCTTATTTATTCTTCCATATGTAACTCATCGTGTTTCGATGCACTATAACTTATTCTAATGTTTTTCCCAATCTTCGAAGCACTCCAAATAGTCATTTTCCAAAATGGTCTTCAACAACTTCGATTATGTTTTTCTTTCCTAATCGACTCAAAACCATTTCCTCGGGACGGTATTTTGAGTTTATCGAATAGACAGAAATCACACGGAGCTAAATCAGGCGAATATGGTGTTTGTGGAACGATATTTATCGCAATTTTGATGAAAAACCTACGTAAAATCAATGCAATCTGAAAGTGTGTGGTCCAACAACCAAGAGTTGTCTTTCCACAATTCTGGCCACATTTGGCGAATAGGTTCACACAAATGACACATATGCTCCAGTATATTCCTTGTAGACAGTTTGACCCGGCTGAAATAATTTATAATAAACCACACAATGGTAATCAAAGAAAACAAATTCCAGATATTTTTTTGACACAGTAGTATTTAAAATAAATTGAATTTGTGTCAAATGGAATATAAAAATTAAAGGATAGAAAATTAAAAAAATAACCTTAATGTTTAATTAAGTTATTGTTTTCATAATTAATAGGAAAATGAGATTGTAAAAGTCACCACTGAAAATACGCAAATAATGTATAGAATCCCAAAATTCATATACAAATTACTTTTCTGCCTTTGATGTTTTAAAGTATTAAATAAACATATTTACTTATTTTAAGAAATCTTTTATTATACAATAAAATACGTTTTTCCATTTTAAATTTACCTAATTTTAGATTAGTATTTGTGAATTCTCAAGATTTTAAACTTGAGGAGGGCTTCTTTCTAAACAAAATTGTTTTTTTATTTAATTTACTGAATTATATCCTCTAAATATTATTTAAACTTGTTTTAAGTACTTTACATCACAAAGAGACTGAAAGTGTTGTTTCTGTAAACAAAAAGCCAAAAGTGGTTGGTTACTCATAAATGAACGTAGGAATATTTCCTACCATTTTTGTGAGTCTTTAAATTTGTGTTCTAATTGTATTAATTTTACATTAAAATGTACACAATTAATGTACGAGTTATTTTTTACATATTATGTTTTATAATATTGATTAAACAAACAAATGAACGGTTGTACTGTGTAGCATCCCAAAATTCATGTACAAATTATTTTTCTGCATCTGATGTTTTAAATTTATTTAAATAAATGAGATAATTCTCTGGCTGCATAATTGTATAAAAATATTTACTTATTTTAATAAATCTTTTATTATTCAATAAAATATATTTTTCCATTTTAAATTTACCTAATTTTATGCAGGACTCTAATTATAGTTGAGTTTTTGTGAATTCTTTCTAAACAAATTTGTGTTTACTATTTTATTTATTTAATTATTCCTTAGTATTATTTATACTTTAAATAACAAAGAAAATGAAAGAGTTGCTTCTATAAAGAAAAAATAAAAATGGTTTGTTACTTACATATATATCAAATTAAAAAATAAGTAAACAAAACTTAAAAAATAAACTAAAGTTCAGTGGAATAGTAAAAATGTTCAGTGAAAAAAAAAGTACAAGTTTTTTTTTACATATTATGTTTTATAATATTATTTAAACAAATAAAATGAACGGTTGACTGCATAATTAGGTAACAAATATTTATTTACTTACTATTCAAGTAGAAATAATCTTTCCATTTTAAGTTAACTAAATCTTTTAGTGGTATTTTCACATAAAAAAGATACACAAAATAATGTTCCTGTATAAAATTTTTGTTCATCTAATGTTTTAAAATATCGTTTAAACAAATAAAATGACTCATTGACTTCATAATTGAATAACAAATATATACTTGTTACGGAAAAGTAATTCTTTTATTATTCAACTAGAAGTATTTTTTTCCTTTTAAAAACAATGGACTAACTAATTTCGTAGGTGGACTATAATTGGAACATATTCTTAGTTGTTCCATTTCTTTTGCTCTACACCTCAAGGAGAATGGACCTGTTATTTCAAAAAACAAAAATGATTATTTAGAAATAAACGACTTGAATGTTTACGAATATTCCAATTAAAATCAATTTACCTGAGTCTTTGAAAGTTGAAATGAAATTTAATTATTCAATTATCTTAACGTAAATTAATTTATTTAAAATTATATAGTTTTTACATCAGTCGAAATACTAAAAAATCCGAAAGTTTAAATTAAAAAATGAGTGAGGATTTCGTGTGAATCACATATTTAGGTGATATGTATTTAAGGTTTTTCTATCTGTAAATTAGTAAATTTCGTTTATAGAAGACTGATATTTATCAATTAACAATGTACTGTAACATTTTACATTCTCTAGACTTCGAACAAATTATAATTCAATTATGTGAAATACGTATGTTAACTGAAATTATTACTCTCAAACAACTTCTACGAATCCGAACATACACGCATTTGTAAAATTAGTTATACATTTTAATAGCAGCAATGCAGAGTGGACTCTTGATGTTCTGATGTAAAAAGAACCAGCTAATGTTTCATGGATTTGTTGTTCGAATAACTTAGATGTGCCTAAAAATTGTTTGATTTTTATTTAGGTAAGAATCGCGATTCCGCGAAATATTTTAATGATATAATTAGTCTATAATTATAATTTAATTAAAGAATTAATTCAAATATATAAAACGGAGAAACCTGTTGTTTCATTATGTTACCTCGGTTGCAATCATTCAACCTTAAAGTACACATAAAAAAAAAATTAAATTAGCATATTTTTCTTTTGAGTCCATAAACATTCTGTGTTGCAAATATTAACATTTCAAAACAAATGGTGAACGTACTTCAACATGTGATTTATTTAGTAATTTCATTAACGGTGGAACACATGCTGCAAAGAATAATAAATTCAGCTACAAAATCAAACATTTGCACATCAAAAAAATTATCGTCCGTCACCACCAATTTTGATGGTTTGTCATGAAAGCATGTTTTTTTCACATTAGACCAGATCCTCCGCTAGGAATAATCTGCCATAAATATCTCAATTTGTTTTTGATCATCTGGTTCAGAGGATTATTTTATACATTGATAATGATTATAGAGATATCTCTAACTCATGGTTGTTTGTTAATGAATTGCTTCATTCAGCCTGCGGCTTGTTCATTTTCACTGTTTACATTATCGATTGTTTTGCGTCGAATTACTAATTGATTAAATTTATAGCACATATATAGGCTAAGGTATTTGGGTATACAAAATTAAAATTTATAAACAAATCCTCAATAATATACTAATTGCTTATGGCCATCAAATTATGTATGGCGAAAAAGGCTATTATGTCCTCGAATTTATTCAAAATTAAATTATTAATATCTGCATTATACATTTCCTGCAATTATTCACCAATTTAAGCCGTGCCATTACGTAAATCAAGTAAATTTTACATCGCGCCGTTGATAACCGACTGTCGGAAGATAATTGTAGGAGACCGGCCACAAGATGCAAGCAACATTAACTGTGACGTTCGGACACGATACGTTTGATTGATTAACAATTCACGACAAGCCGTGTCATTATGAGTTATTATCAGCTACGCATACGATATGAAACCTAGGGATTTTTTAGTGGCAGTTCCGTGTGAGCTTCCAAAGGTTATTAACAGCATTCTTGCTGCGGTAACGTATAATTAGTTTCTCGGTGAATGCGCCGAAGTGGCTCAGATCTTCGGTCCCTTTTTAACTGGTGTTTATTGTAATTAGACTTTTAATCGAAACAATAGAACGTTCTAAATGTGTGTGTCACGTTTGTAAGGTCTAATATGGTGTTGCGAAAAGGCCGCATTTAAATTGGTTTACAAAATATGAGAAGTCATAAAAAATGATGGTATGATTTGGAAACGGAGTTGTTAAATAAATAACACAACTTGCACAATGAATTTACGTTTCTGCACATTTCGTCTCATTCGGATTCAATGCCAAATTTTTTACGGTACGTGTTGCATGACCACGTCGGTCGTGAATACTAAACTAAACACGTAAGCGTGGTTCCTTTTCGTCAATCCATAAATTTAATTATGGAACTAAACTACGACATTGTAGTGTTTTAGTTGTCTCATTGTTGGCGTTAATAATCCGGCCAATATTCCTGTACGTTGAATTAGACTCTGGTGTTTGGTTGAGCTTATCTTCAAATTATTTCATAAAGTTTGAATTAATAATCGCAGATACCAATGTCTGTTTGATCGAATTGTTCCATTTACAGCGAGAGGTGAGACAGCCCAATTTCCTTGTAAAAGCTGACCCATTTTCGAATCAATGCCGTCGAGAAAATGGGTCACGTCATAGGTGTGATAATAAACCTGACAAATTGTTTAATAAATCTATAAAATAAAAATGGATCGATATAAGAGGAGGTGGATTTATCAACTTCCCAATTACTTAGAAAAATACATCTCCATCAATACCTATTTTAACAATTTAAATCCTGTGGTTACAGATTTGAAGATTTTGTATTTAAAACCGCCATAATATAATGTGTCTCGAAATTTAATGTGACCCACTCCTATTAAAATTTATATTTAAAAGCGTCTCTTTGGTCTTCCAAAGTAATCCAAGTTTGTGAAAGCACATCGCAACCATCAATATTCCCCGGTGACACAAAATGCGATACCCGAACCATACTAATTAGTTTTTGATGTATTCCTGTTTAAAACACTTGAAATTAGCTTGATTTAAAACGCCTTCTCTAAAGTTTTGTAAGGGTTATAATACATATTGAAGCATCACATTACTTTAAATTTATTTATTTATAAATATTTACTTTTGCATTTATCATTTTGTGAAAGATATTTTTCCACATCAACATTATATTTAGAGTTCAACCATTCATCTAAATCAGAATCACATACACCGGTCCGTTCCACGATGCATGAAGGTAGGTCACCATTGAAAAACATCTCGTCACACACCACAACGACTTTTCGTTGCTTCAGTACATTTAACAGAATGTCAAGACATTTGCAACCCCACGGATTTCCACCCACGCTCGTCAGTCGTAAATTCGGTGCTTTATCGAAAAAATCCGATGACAAGAATGTTAATCGGTTGAAATTGATGTAAAGCTCGCCGAGTCGTTTTAAACCATCGCCCGGAAATTCGTTAGTGTGTGAGTCGCCGTAGTTTGTTGTATGACAGAAATAGTCCGACAACATTCGGTATTTTTTGAAACGTCCTCGCTTCGATGGTGCTTATCGAATTGTAGACCACATCCAGAAGTCTCAATGATGTCATCCCTCCGAACATGTTCTTTGATAACAACGATAATGAATTGTTTTGCAACCACAATGTTTCTAAATTATTCGGCTGACTAAGAATATGGCTTGTGAACGTTATGAGCTTGTTATGTCCCAGATGAAGAAATTTGAGGCGTGGCAGTGTCCCAAAATTGTCATTTTCAATGTTTTCTAACAAATTGTAAGATAAATCCAACTTTTCTAGATTCAAATTGTCGAACGTTTTTAATTCCAAAATCTGGATTTTGTTCCTGCTTAAGTCTAATTCTTTTAACAACGTGTCATTGATGAAGGCTCCAGATTGAATCCTTTTAATACCATTATCCTTCAAGTTTAGTATACTTATTTTCAAATTATCAAATCTTCCTCTAAATACAATTTCAATTTCGTTTTTGTTCATCAAAATATATTGTAAATTACTCATAGAACTAAAAGCATGTTCTTGTACTTCATTAACGGACTTCACAACATCTAGCCTTTTAAGGTTATTTCCATTTTCAATCACTGGAAGCTTTTGCAGATTCGACGTGGTAATTTTGACGGTGTAAACATGTTCCAATTTGACGTCACTAAATGTATCGCATTCAAACAGTCCGGTAATTCGTGACGTGCAACTTTGTCGGCTTATATTAACAAGGGTAAGAATCACTGCAAAATACAAACATACGCACTGTTCCATTTTAATTGGCGTACTGAACTCAAATGTAAACTCAATTAAGATAAACTCTTTGACCTTTCCTGACTACATATCACGATGGTAATAACCAGAAACATTGTATATGTATGTATTTACGTGAACCACAGTGCATTAGTAATATACAGGGAATAAATTTTGTAACCGTTTAACAATTGAAATGGAAAGTTTATTATAACTTAGGGGATACTCGTACCGCTTATCAAATTCAGTTTCAAAAGATAAATGGCTGTCAGCTTTATTGTGTATTGATTATTGTGCGTTAACGTCGCTTTAGTCTCATTTAGTGATGACAATGTGGAAAGGTACAATACACCCTCTTATCAGTGACATGTGCCTCTGACAAGCGTATACTTATAATACGAAACAAAGTTCTATTTGTATTTATTACATTATGTGGAATAATATAAAATTTGGAAAAGTAGCTTTATCCAAAAGTCACCCGTTATTACCCTTTATCCAAAATCACCAAAAAGCGTTCTTAAATATATTTTAAAAATTTTTTGTATGTTTTGTAGAGCATGGGAGTTTTGTTGCTTCGTTATAATGCTTAAATGGCACATCCCAAAACAAGTATTTTGTGGTCAAATATTTTCAATATTCCGTCACATAATATACTTATCTTATAAATTTAATTAAAGTGAAGTACTAAAAAAAAGCAAAAACATGTCCGTAGACATACAGAATTGGGAATAGTATCATTTATAAATCCATTATTTAAATTAATTTCCCATCAAACAAGAGACCAACATAGCCAGACTACAACTAAATCCAATCCTCCCCCCATTACCGAATTATGCATCGAACACCCCGACGTCTGCACATCCAATTTCCCCTGATGGCGCCTAACACTGGATCCTTATCCTGCGGAAGCGCTGCCTTGTAATTGACACATTTCGTCGTCTGGAGCGCATCCGAGGGAGTAGTAGTCTGCAGACCGACGTCTTCCTATCAGCGGATTGCACGGCTTCAGCTTTCCTCCATTGTGCCGCAACGGGGTTAACGTTCATCCCGTCGATATTGATGTCGGGTAGCTGTTACGTCCTTGGGACGATAAGGACGATGGCCTCTTGTCTGTGTAATCGATATTATAATAGATAAAATTTCACACAAATTCTGAACTTTTGGTTGAAAGTTGTTTGAAGCTTTTGATGTCCAATAATTAGGAAGAAAATTAACGAACATTGTGTGTTATACAATTCAGGCTCAGCCACTGAAATACTACTACCAAATAAATTGATTATGACTCGTGATGATCAAGAAAATTCGATAAAATATCAAAACGTTAAAGATATACGATAAAATAAATGGCCCGTTCACAGATTTGTACAATGTGAACGATCGGTCATCGGCCAATTGCAGTCTGAAATTCAGACTCTGAATAGTGGCGGCCATCGATTATTTAATGGAATAATCCGGCGCACAAAAGTTACTTTTGCAGATCGCCGTACTAATCGCACACACTCAAAAACATGTTCACCACTAGTGACCGAGCATTTAGGCACAACTAATTTTGGCAACGGTTAGTTTGCCATAAATACCAACACATGTTTAGCCATAAATTGATAAGATGTATAATCGCAACTAACAAATAAAATTGTTACGATATTAATATTGTTGATAATACACCTAAGTAACTCTAAATATATTATTACCAAGTTGTTAGAAAATCCTTAAATGATGTGACAATTTCAATTTTAATGCATATTGTTAAAAATTGTTGAAATTTCTCTGGCCTCTGAAATAGACATATAGAGAGATTTATGAAAACTCATTTACAATTTTCTGAATAACAAATCTTTTAGATTCAAGATCAAAGGTTCTGTGGTAATGTGTCTACACAGTAAAACAATCAAGGTAACCCATCTAAAATGTACAGTAATGTGCTATAGGCTGTGAAAGAACTTTTCGACAATATCCAAATGCCTTTAATTCCCTATAAACTGCTGCTTCTATCGATCTCCTCGATTAGAAAATTACAGGACTTCGAAATACCAACAATACTTTTGACAAAAAAATTAAAAAATCTTTTGCTTTTCATGTGCTTTTTGGACGAGTGTACTTTTTTCATAAATAGTTTAATGGATAGCTATAATTGTTATCACAATCCAAGGATTTTCCATGAGACATACAGACAATATTCTTGAAGGATCAATAAATGGGCTGGTATTTATGGAAATTCTATTGTATGTACTTTCTTCCAGGAAATACTACGAACACAAACGAATTTTCCAACAAGATGGGGCTTCTCCATATTGCTCACAAAATGTATGTGACTATTTAAATGACACGTATGCAGGACTTAAGTCCTTTAGTTTTTAGGTGGTGGTAAGTACTACATTTGAAGATCGTTGATCGTTGACGAACTATTGACGCATCTTGCGAAGTGACACTCCCAACTGCTCCAGAATGTGTTTGAAGATGACCTATTTGTATTAATGTATGTACGTTAGCAGACAACATTCTTTACTTGACAGTAAGGTTTTAAGTAAAATTAAACGGTTTCTTTCCCAAACTGTAATGCAACCCACTTTGTGGCAAATACGCCTACACTTCAAATTGCCAACTATACGTATGATGCAAGTTTCCTTACCAGATATTGAAATTTGAAAAATTCCAGAAGAACGGAATTTTTCTAAAAAGGAAATAACTGTTCCAAATATCGGTGACTATCCAAGACTTGTTTGGCATCAAAAATGGGTTAAGATCAGAATAAAAGCCGAAATTATTCTCTTTACTTTGCAGAAATAAGTCTCATCGAGGTCATTTAAAGGAGTTGCAAAACGCAACTATTTAAGCATGAAAGTTTCAATTTTGCTGAACTATATTATGATTACTTAATGGGAAACTTAGGAATCCAGTCAATTACAAGAGAGAGGAGAAATAGTAGGAATAAGCCTAGGGACCTGTTCTATGACTGGGAAAGTTAAAAAAGAATTGCAGGAATTATGTACACACACACTTTACACTCTATAGAGTCTAACACAGTACTCATTCTTATTTCGCTTTCCTTTATACGTCCTCATTTCCACTTCTGATTTTTCCCTGACTCTTTATGCACCTAAATATTGAGTATCATCTCCCTTCGGCACCAGCATATGGCTATATCAGTAAAAATTTCTGCTCAAATTCGTTTTAATCTATGATTTTAGAAGAGTAAAGCCGATAATTTTATCTAGGGTTCGCCTAATTAATACGACTAATCTTAGAATATTCCTAAATTCTTAAAAAATAGGGTACTCTTATAAATATAAACAAATAAACGCAATACGCCATAACATTTAAATTCGTTGGAAATGCTATACGAATATGTAATCTGTTGTGGAGTAAGTAAATCAGAAACAAACAACAATTTTTAATTCCAATTTTATTACGCACACAAATACCCCGTTTCGCCATTTATGTAAAATACATATTTTAACCGCTTTTCCGTTCATGTCCACGATTTAATTCGTGAATGCATATTCAATTTTGTTTGTTTAGTAAATGAATAAACCTTGTACTTGCACAAAATAATTTGCATTTTGATATATAATATTAATTTCACTAATTGAGCTGGTCACTTATTCAATGTATTTTTTTGTTTCAGGTAAGTCTTGTTTCAAAGCATAATAATTGCCGGGGGTGAGTAAAAACATTTATGAAAACATCCTCAACGAATTGTTTGATATTGAAATTCCCAGTTACGTTCGATCGGACTAATTCCAACGTCGTAATCAAACTACCGACAGATTGACAACTGGAAGCGACGTAAGCTGCTTCAGATTGGATCCGAGGTAGTTTTTAAATTGAAACAAAGTAATCCCTAAAACGACGCTTATTGGGTTCCATCGGATTGCATTTTAATTGTCGGATGGTGTTTTAATTCGGATTTAAATTATGTCTGGTCTGATTATCTTCACCCTTGCAAAAATAACATTTAATATATTAATGAGAAGTCTGAAGATGTTAAGCACACATTTTAAGACTTGTCCTTACTGGAGCTTAATTTATCAATAATAATACTATTCTTATCGATATAGCAACGTTTCACTTTTGTACCTTTGATTAGACATGTAAGAAATATCTTTTTATTGTGGGACCAGGCCGGTGCAAGTGTTGTAATGCATGATTGATCAGTGGGCCTGTTTTGTAAGAAGTTTCCGTGAGAAATTTACACGTAAGGCTTCTCGAATCAGTAAATTATCGTGTAATTTACATTCTCATGTCGGTCGTGCCGATCGGGGTTTACATAATGAAAATATCGAGCGAGAAACTAGTCTGTTAAAAATAGACAAAGGCCAGAACGTGAATAACATTTATTGATATATTCTTATAATTTCATGTTATTATCATCACAAACAATTATTAGGGACTTTGAAAAAGAAATATATATATTTAACATAATATATAACAATAATAATGAAATAAAAAATAATAAAAATAACTTGAAGCTGGACGATAAATTAAAGTTATTGTATAACATAATATTTCAGGGGTTTTCCGAGCAAACTTATATTCTAATGGCGGCGGTTTCTGCATTTATTATATGAAAAATATGTTAAAAGATTTATCATCATATGTCATATTTATTGCGAGGCGAAAAAGGTCAAAATGTTAATATATGTTTCATGAATATGTATGTATTCAGGAAGTTGTTATTTGAATTTCCTGAATACTCGAGGTAATTAATTAAGGTATTTTTTATCTTATTTAACGTACAGTTCTTGAAAATTCAAACACTGTATTCAAATATTCTATTTGTAAAATATAAACGTAATTAAACTTGCTGCGGCATTTCAAGCCGCTTTAGTGACTAAATTCTTTTTGTTTTCTAGCTTATCCGATCTTAATTAAAGGACAATATTTTCGTCTTTAATTGATTTTCTGGCGAAGCTTAATTTTAAGTGCTTAGAGCTTTGAAAATAAACAAAATTTAGTCACGTAGATTGATTAATATTGAGCAATTTACTCATTCTGTTTAACCTATAATAAGTAATTAAAATTTAGTTAATTTTGTTGGTTATATAACAAAAGAAAATATTGTAAATATAAATAAATAAATAAATAAATAAATATAGATTGCTTCAGAACAATTTTGCGTGTTTCCAACTTTTGCTGCAGCAAAGAAAGGAATTGTGTCAATTAGGTTAGCACCCGAAAATAGAGCCAACAAAACATATATCCTAGACTTAACTTGACACGTAAACACAATTAAAACGGCCTCGCACAATACCCGGCTGAAAGTTTGCTGGTGCATTTGTCGCACAACCGTATCGACGGAATTTGAATACTTTTCCTGGCTGTCCGTATATAAAACGAAACCCATCCCCGTTGGCGTAACAGTGGAACAAGTCCCCAGAGGCTCTTCAAAACCTTTCAAAGGGTTTTTCTTCCCCCTTTCGCCTTCTTACGCCACCTAGAATTCAGCGTTCGTTCGTCCGCCGCTCACCCGGATTATTTATTAGACGAGCTTCGAACCCGGACGCGAATTATCGACTTGCGTTAACAGCCCGGAAGGATTCGAGAAACAAGGGACCCGGTTATTTTGAAATTTGTCATCGCCTCATAAAAAATAACTGCAGTTTTTACGTACAATTTCAACAATAAAAGTATGATCAAGCATATTTTTTTATGGAACTAAATGCGTGACAATTGTTACAATGAAATGTATATAAATTTAAATAACTCAAGCTTCGATTGTTGTTGTCTTTAAACTTAATTATTTAAAAATGGGAATACCAATGCCATTATATTGCAACACATATATTATCAAAATAAGTTTTAATAAATAATTAATCTCCTGCAGAAATTAAACAATATTGCATCTACTACAAAACTTTTAAACCAGTAACTAGTGTCACTAACTTTCTTGGGAAATAAATAAAATGAATCTAATTAAAATTAGAAAAAAAAATTATCATAAATTGCCACATTTTTGCTTCCTCAAATTTTAAGAATGGTGGCTTTGATATGGTCTAGACTTTTGAGCATAAGGAATCATAATTGGTTGAATAACCAAGTATTGATATCCTCGAGCATTCATGGTTTCTATAGTCCAGTCATCTTAGTCAAAATTAGGTGAATATCTTCAAAGACAAGATATCTAGCTGTAAACTCGTATAAACTTATATTTTGACATCCCAAAACTTACAAAATTTTAATGTCCGATCGCTTTTTGTTTTCAAATATTTATCAAATATTTAATTAAACAACATTTCTACAGAAAATGTTCAAATTGATGATTCTTTCTTGAATGCACATTTCCAATCCTCCTTCATAGATCTCTAAATATGTCCCATAATTGCCCTTCATTATAGAAGTTAATCCCAATTTTAATATCAGTGTAAAAGTTAATCCTAATTTTAATATACATGTCTCGCAAGAACTGTAAACATCTGGTTCATATAAATCAGACATAATTTCACAAATCCTAATTTGGAATTTGACAAGGGTTTATACGGGACATTATATGTGGCACTAAAGTTACAACCATCAGACACAGATATTGTTCTAGCCAATAATAATTTTTTTCTTAAAGAAAATTGACTATCCAGGGAACAGATCCATCTGTTCAGTAAAAAAGCACATCTCAGATCTATATAATGTATAGAGATATATGAAAGTAATCTAATTTTTTCAATTCTAGTTTTATTTAAAAAAGAGTTTGTCAGAATAGCATGACCTTTACCTTAAATGTCTCATGCTGCAGAAACATTGTTATAGTACCATCAGAATCCTTGAATATCTGAGATAGTAAATTACCATAATTGTAGATTAAACGCGAAATATGTTTAACTGGCCTTGACCTATGATAAAATAACGCCAACAGCGTCGTCATATTACGTGCAGCAAAGTTAAATAAAAACATTGAACGGCTGTCGTGATTTTAGTGACCTGAACAAAAAACCTAGGAAACCCCTTCTATTAATTAAACATGGCCCTTTCCAACAAATGGAATCGTAATTGCCCCAGAGGCGGCAACGAATACGTTCAGAAGTAAAATTCCGCGTGTCCTGGCATTTGGACGTTGAGCCGTAAATAGGCGGACGCTAGTTCCCATTTTGAAACGGGTTGAGCGGACAGAAGCCTGGCAGGTGCAAAACTCGGCTGGCACATTTCCATCCAGTCGTAACGAAACTCTTTTTATTTTGTTATATGAACGGGACTCAGGCAATAACCTTGGTAAATGTCTGTAGGTGATAATTCAGTTTCGAATGTGCTGACGGCGAAGCTAAGCGCCGCTTGACGCCTCTGTATGATTGGCCGTCGTCCCAGGGAATTCGATCCTGCTATTTGAATTCACTCGATATGAGCCCAATAACTGTGCATTTTAAGGTCAATAATCTTGATTGGCGTTTTCATGGTTGTGTGTCGCTGAAAATTTATATCTGATAATAAATTTCATGCAAATGAATCTAATTTTTCAGTAACAAAGACACATTATAAAACTTACATATATATTTTATGACTGAATTTTATTTTTATGTACAACAACACAAAGAGAATATTTTACAATATTGATATTCTATTCAGATTATTGCTTTTTGCGGTCATAGTTGAGTGAAAGGCACTTCGAATTCATAACGACAGTTGAAATTACTTGAATTTCCTGAATTAATCTTTTAAAATGCATTAAAAATCCATTATTTTGAAAGACAGCGTAGTTCAATTTAATAAATTAGACCCAGACTAACTAAAAACTCTTAGTTTTATGTGGGTAATAATACTTAGCTCGAACTGAATTGTAGTAATGTATTACATTTCTGTATGGAAGTGCCTGAGGCATTCAACAATGATATTAAAACCAGACAGTTTGTGCTGGAAGGGAGGATTAACTACAATACATACTTTCAAAAAGTTTCGTTCAACTGGTACGAATTTCATAAATTGTTGTTTTGGCTAATTGTAACTCATCAACTACACTTAATGATTTACCGAGGAAGATTTAATTACCATTTTTAGCTTAACGATAAACAATGGCAAAATATAATTCCTCCACTGACGAAATAAACACTTTCTTGCCTTAATTGATTTTAAATTTAATTTATCAATATTGACAGTCCTATTAATTTAGTTATGCATTGAGGTTTTCTGTTATATGGGCTACAAATTATGACTTGTGTATAAATTCAGTGATGTAATAATTTTATTACCCTTTGTTGCGTTCGTGAATTAATAGACAGAAATCTGGCTTGATCGCGATTTATGTCAATTTTAAGGAAGTTGAATTGTCGGAAATAACAAAGCCTGTGATTTTCATTCCGTTTGGAACATTGCTATAATCTTTGTCGTGAATAAATTATAAATGAGTAAACACATTAATTTAAAGCAATTTATCCCAAGAGTAATTAACGAAATTCAACGGAAGGCTTCAGAATACATATTTAGTAAGTATTATTTATTTAATTATCAAAATCGTGTCTCTGCAAAATTATTTCTCCATTTCAGAGTTAAATATGAAAATTAATACTAGTAATCACTTTGATTTTCATCTTTAATAAGACAAATAAAAATATAAAAATATTGTGGAATTCTCAGTTATGTTGATTAAATTCAGTAACATGAGTTGGAACGGGGAAAATGTAATTTAGCGCCGTAGAATGCAATTTGTTCAAATTCACGTCGGCGAAATATTCGCATATTGTCTATGTTAGGACATGACATTTCATTTAGTAAAATATCTAAAACTTCTCTCCTCCCGATCACAATCTGGCAGCCGTTAAACTTAACCCCTTATCAGTATTGTTTCATGGAAAGTCTCTGTCAGTGCAATGTTGCTTTTCGCAAGAAGTACGTTCTATTTTAACATTGTTCATACAACCACTAAAAATCCGCTTAAATATAATAGCACCTCCTCATCAAATTCGAAATTGTGTTTTCAAACTACTTTTTAACTATCCTTTTTCTCCAATTATCCTCTGCCACTCAAAATCTACTTGGCTCACATAATTATGTTAGTGGGCAATTTAGGTGGATGTCCATGTACATCGTACATTTGTAACAGAGACAAAATTCATCCCAAGGGAGAAATCTGCGTTTTCCAATGTCGTGTGGTTTTGAACACAAAATGTACAACGGCCAGGGATTCATTTGTCTCCCATACTTTTCCATCACTACGAATTTACATCTGTGAAATGTTGTTTGTTTAAAATATTAACTAGCAAATTCGTTTGATTTATATCCGCAGTAAACGTGAACATAAAAGTTTGTTTGATACATTTGTTGTACAATTTATATGTAATATAGGACTTGAAAATGTTTCTGAGGTGAACAATTCGAATATTTTAATGACAATTAGAGCAATAGCTCTAATAATGTTCGCAATAATGTATCGTAATGACAATTACACAGAGATATGTTACATTGTATAATATTGATTATTATCATCCGCTTATTAAATTGAGATACATAAATGATACATTTACATGTAATATTGCTTTCACTAAATTACTTTAAAGTTGTAAAAACTTCTGGTATTAAATTCAATTTAATCTGAACAACGCAATCCTGTTTTCTAGTAGATTCAATGTGAATCTAAAAATAATTAATAATTTTACAATGCATAATTTAATGCAATTTATCAATTGTATTTCCTGTAGTTTATTTATATTTTATTACATTTATGACAGCTGTATGTGTGTATTATAATTTCCATTTGTTTTATTTTATTTTGTATTACTGTTATTGTACTCTTGTTCCATTATTCAATATTTTTTATTATCTTTACTTATATACTTAAGTTTTCACAAAATTAATTGAAATGAAGAAAGCAACATCATTATAGCGAAGAGAAAATATTATTATCGAATAATCATTAAAATAACATAACCATTACTCAAAACAGAGAAAAAATGAACTATTGGTAAAAGAGAAAAGGCAAATAAAATTTAATTTTATGGACTTTTGAAATGTAACTATTAGAGACAAGATTATATGCAACATAAAACTCCTGAAATATGCAAATATTCGTGGAAGTGCTTAAAATATACACGAAATAAGCAACAAAAAATGTCATGTTAAGTAATAAAAAATAGCAATTTTTAATATTATTATTTTAATTAACAATACTTGTCTTAAATAATCAACAATTATTTAATATTTTTTAATCTTGTAAACTTAAACAGTGTTACAAATGTCACTATAAGATAGTAATTTCAATCACTAAAAATATTTTTATAAGCAGAAAATATGTTAAGTCTTTTTTGAACTGACAAACCGTCATAGGCTCTTCGATTTGGTACATATTTATTTTGTTTGTTTTTTTCTTTGATCAAAATTTCGAAATACTATAATTTCTGGCAAATAAAATATCTATAGCCAATTACTATAAATTTCCAAATTTCCTCCTTGAATATGAACAACGTTATTTAAACAAATATAAAAACTTATTATATAACTAAAACTCTTTTTTTAAATTGAATTAATATAATACACTTTTTCTGATAAAGAAGTAAAAACTACTTAGTAATAATTATTTGGATAGACATATTTAAAAATAAACATTCTAGTAACTTGTAGTTTTTGAGTTTACCACGATGTAACTAACATTCTAGGACTGTTTGTAGATGCCATGATTTTAGTTTACTATTTTAAAATTAAGGCAGAGGTATCTTGCACAATTCCAAATATATCAGACTAATTAGATTTTAAACTTAAGTTTTTATTTTCATCACATAGAACATTTTTATTTCTCTATTCAGAACTAAATTTAATTAGCTTGTATCTCAACAACTAGAGCTAATCGACACATAAAAATTATCTGAAATCAGTTAGTTCTTCGTCTTGTGGTAATAGGAAATTAATTTGTTGTCTTGTATAGGTAATTAAAATTAAGGGAAATAAGTCCTTGTTTATGTAACGCACTGTAATTGATAACAAGTAAACTAGTGTGCAGAAAGAAAAGAAAGATCGTTATATAAATAACCTCGGGTATTCCGCCAAGACACAATATCTTTAATTGGTTCTCAAAAAAACTAATTAAAACAATTGAGTGTATACATTTGCGTTTATTTTTATACGAGAACGAACAACACGATGAATTAATTAGTTGTTCGTGAACAACATTCTATGTAATTACACAACAATTAGTACATGTTAATTTGAGCAAGGAAATCACGGACGTTTCAGAATGAGATTTGCATGGCAGGAAAATGGTAGGAAGGTAAAGATCTAACATATGAACCTTACCAGTTTTATTGTTACACACATAAACCACTGTTACAAATGAGCAGTAAATCCCCGGGATCCTCCACCAACTAATACTCACATTCGTGCTTATTGTTTAACTAACAATAAGAAAATTAGCGTTGCTAGCCGAAACCAGATGTTCAACGCTATACCTTCTACCTTCATGCTGCAGCTAGTTAGCGGTTTTGGTGTTTTCTTTGGAGAGCTTTAAGTTTGCTAGCGACTCGACCCGGAAATTAAAGTGTTATTTATCGCGGTTGGTGCACAATTTTCCATTACTTTTTTTGGTAGATTTACAAGACTATTAGACAGACAATTTTAGCAGTTATTTACAAACTACTTTTATGTGTTCTTCGTTTTATACTGATGTCGTGACATTTCTTACATCTAGATTATTTATTTCCAGGACAAAGGTGCAATTTATATCTAATGAATGGGTGTCCTACGTTGTGGTTTCATTGTTCCTATCAGATTGCAAACTATGCACTTCTGACTCGTAACGTTTAAAAACACATGAAACGTAGATGTGCGGATTCAAAGAGATTTCTAGAACGAGTCGGTTAGATTAGACGATTATTTAATTAGCGCCGAACATCTAACGTAATTATGCAACAATTAGTGTCATATGTAAGTTGTGTAAAGAAAACCAGACGTTTAAGATCCAATTTCAACACAGTTTCCTGGGTAAAACGTCATTTTGTGTTAATTGTTTAACTAACTCAATTAGTGCATTCTAATGTTACACGCAAGTGATAAATCTTGAAGATGTTAGACTGATCACTATTTACATTTGTGTTCTGTTCATTGTTTAACAACTAAGTAAATTAGGGTTCTTGGTGGAACTCAGATGTTCAATGATTTAGTTTAAACCAGTAGTCAGACAAGTTATATATATGTGGCCTTTTAGGGGGCTTAAAGTTTACCACTATGTTCTCAACCGTACCTGAAAATTAATTATTTATGGTCAATCTTTTATATTCATCTCCATTAAATCTTTTTGGTAGAAAATAAGTGAATATATAAATATTCTACAGTTATTTTCAACTTCTAAGCAGTTACCAAGCGGTTTTTGTCCTTTCTTGAGAGAACTTTGTAATTTTACCACTAGCATTTAGCTCAACTTCGAAATTAAAAGCTTATTTATTGCGCTTCTTAGTCTACAGTTTTTCATTAGCTTTCCTCGAGTATATTTACTAGACTGTTAGATGAACAATTTCAGTATGATTCAGTCTCTCTTAAGATATTTCATTTAAACACGACATTTAGTGACATTTTCTACTTATAATCTTTGTCCCAGGTATACCATTCTTAAATTGTATAAGGTGGTCAAAATGTGGATAGAACACGTCCAATAATGAAATTTAATAATAATAATTCATAGATTATTTTTTCGCATATTTCCATGTTCAAATTTAGTATGTATTATACTAAATACATATCTACAGTTCAATGTAATACACTTTTTCCAAAATATCACAGTAGCTTAGATTCTTCTTCTTTTCTCGCCCTATACCACTACACTATTAAGCTTTTCATATTTTTAGTTAATTTTGATTGTGCCTAATTCTTAATTTCGAAAAATAATAAAAATTTTACAATCAAAAACTACTGAAAAATTAAAAAATCTTAAAGACTGTAAATAAAAAAAAAAATTAACAATGAATAAAACTTTTAAATTATAAACAAAAAAATGTAGAAAATCGCAAAAATAATTTATAGACATAAAAATAATTTTTTTTTTGTTCAAATTGTAAAATATTAGAAAAATATTTTTAAAAATTTTACCTTAATTAATAATTAAAAAAATTCATAAACATTGAGAAATTGTATAAATTATTAAAATTTTTACTTTTTTAATTATATAAATTTTATTTTGATTTTATTCCAATTAAATTAGGATATTTTGCATTAAAAGCATATTTATCTCAATTTTAAAATTCTTAAATATCTTATATTTAGTAATATTTACAATTTTTCAATTTTCAGTATTTTTTCAATTGATTATTTTATGGAATTTATTTAATCAAATTAATTAATATTAAAAAATTATAAAAACTGTCAATTATTTTTAATTTATATTTTATACATATATTCTATAATTAATTAATTTTAAGACATTTTAATTTCAAAAAATATATTTAAAAATATCTAAATGTTTGAGTTTTGGAATTTTTTATCAAATTATAAATTTAATTTTATTTACTCATATATAATATTACTATATAATATTTTTAGGTAACTGCCATTTTTTTAATTTTAACTTCGTAGTATTATAGTAATTTTGTGGAATTTAATTAATTTAATTAATTAATATTAAGTAAATGCTGAAAAAAATTTAAGTTTTATATATTTTTTATATAACTGTAAAAATATGTAACAATTATGGCTGCCGTTCTTGAAATATTTCAGTTTTAATGTTTGACGAGTTAGTTAATTACAAATAACAAATGGACATACCAACAAAAATGCACTCTGAGACTAGCATACGTGCTTAATTTTGTAAATCATTTCAACTTCAAACATTAAAACTGAAATATCTATAAAACGGCTGTGATGATCAAAATTAATCAAGAGTACCTTTTTGCTTCTAATCTATACAAAAATATGAAAAACTTAATAGTTTTAAAAATATTCAGTGGCGTAGAAAATAAGACGAGAAAAAGAAGAAAAAACACCAGAATCTACGCTACTTTATCAATACTGAGTTAACTAAGTTGTTACGTTAAAATGTAGAATTTCATTTTAGGATACATTAAAAATTTAAACACGATTGTGCCAAAGTTGGGAACTAATTGCTTCAGGAAAAAATTGTCTACTCTAACTACAAGATTTTGTTAATGGAGCTTCACAAAGTCTATCTACTTTTGTTACAAAACATTGAATTTACTTAAAATAAGAGAACAACATCCTACGTAATAATTATAGAACAATTAGTCTCTTGATGTTAATTGATGCAAAAAGGTCACGTTACTATTACCGCTAACGAAATACCCCAACTGAAACCGAGAGTGGTTTACTCTTTACATGCGTGTTCTACTTTTTAGTTTAATTGAGAAAATTAGAAATGTTGGTCAGTCGATGTTTTAATCTGCCACGTTTGCGGGTTTCCTTTAGGAAGCTTCGAGTTCGTGGCTTAGCTCACGAATGGGGCCTAAATTAAGATATTGTTTATTACGTTCGCCTCGTGATTTTTCATTACTTTCCTTCCTAGAGATTTACAACAACGTTATTCGGATTTACTTCCGCGATAGAACTGTCTTTCACACGGGGGTTTTTATTGTGACGGTTTCTTTTAAGAAAATCTTACGTTTATATAAACGGTCCATTTATGAAAATTAATGTAATTTCTGAACGAGTGACTGGCAGACTTACGGATCTTGCTTTCTTGAATGTAAAGATAACTGACGACACTCCTTATGTTGTAAGTTAAGAGGCACCGATTCAAAGAGATTTCGTAGGGGAGTCGGCGAGATAAAACGATGGTTTAATTAATAGTGAGCGAACAGCATCTGCCGTAATTATGCACCAATTAACGTCGTGTATACGTTTAAGTTAGACTAAAAATCGAGCGTTAATCTGTAAAATTAATTTACCGACCTTTTGCGATTTAAAAATTTTAAATTGTTAAAATGGCAAGTGACCCCATTGTGTCAAAAGGACCGTAATATTGAACGCTTTGTTTAAAACCCACAACAAGTAGTCAGTTCAAGGTTTTTCTCTTCGCTTTATGGAGTTTTAAATTAACCGCTTCGTTCTCGACACGACCTGGAAATTAAAGGGTTATTTATTGCGCCGTTCTGCGGTTTTTCATCGGTTTTTCTTAGGAAGATTTACAATGCTGCTAGAGAAACGATGCCACTTGATTGAACGCCTTTGAAAGACCCCGTCTCTTACGCGAGACGGTTTATTTAGCAATACCTTTGTCGCTTGTTCAGTGGATTTTGATCCTTCAATTTTTGCTTAACTAAATACATTGGAAAAATCATAAAACAATTTTGAATAATGGGTCCAAACTTGTACGAAACAGAGGAAGTAAAGGTAAATAATTGCAGCACGTGCGAAGTTCGTATGACATGGCGCAATCTGGCAAGACGATGTGTCATTCGAATTAAGCGAACACGATTTCATAATACGAACACTACTGCGACAAATTTATTTCCATAAATCATCGAAAACGATCATTCCAATGCATATTCCATCGGGCTAATATCAGTCCCACGTGCCGGCATGATTCGTTATCCACCGTGGAACGGCTAAGGTGGAGGTCGCCACTCTCCGAGTTCGATTCCTTGCACAAATAAGAAACTTTTCCCCGAGGCCCGGGATTATACCAATCTGCTGCTTTACATTCTGCACAAATCCTCAACCATTCCACTTCCTGTTCTTCACAAATAACATAATAAATTCCAATTTAAGAGTTTGTTTTTACGGGGCGTCGTGTGCTCGCAGAGTATAATGATTTCTGTGGGGCACGCGGGATACGCAAGTGTATCATGGTTAAGGGTCGTTGTGTTTTAGTGTCGTTTTTTGTGTAACTTTAAAGAGAATAGAGGAGTTTTACAATTGTGTGGCAGCCAGAGTACATAACCAGAGTTTGTGTAACAGTTAGTTAACCTAGTTAGCTTCATATCATTTTGGATAATTGTATCTTTAACTTTGGCAAAGAATTTCAATAATTCACTAGTGTATTAAACATTTAACTGCTTAGTTACCACCATTAGTTACAATAACAATTTGGCCCGGGACCTAATGGATCGATGTTAAATAATTAATCCTGTACGTATTCTGTTATTACTATTATAGCCGGACAGTAATGAGCAATGCAGAAAGCCGTACGGCTTGCTGCTATCAAACGTGTAGTACTAATGCATCAGCGTTAATTAATTTAATTGATCAGCGCTCAAATTTTGACAACTTAAGCCTTGAAATATTGAGTTATTTTGTATTTTATCACAAAAATTTAAATGAGGACATTTTTCTTCTTTCAGTGCCCCCGGGATCCCGTTTCGATAAATAAATCTCGACTTGATTAATGTTCTCTGCTATTAAAATCGAACAGGAAACTTACTTTATTCATGTTTCAGCGGTCTTCGAAATGAATTACACAAGTTATATACAAACTCGAGTATGTTTAGCATAATGCATATAATATTAATTGTCTGCAAAACAGGGAAAATGATTAATTATAGTTTTAAACATACAAAATTTGTATAAATTGATGTTTGTACTTTATATAAAAGAAGTAGACAGCTTCGCATGGGTAGCTTGAAAAATAAGAATCGAAATATTTATAAATTATGTATAGGAACCTTTCTCCCGAGTTGCTGAAAACAGGCAAAAATGGGTCTGAGAAGATTAATTTTTAATATGCAAGGATAATTTAAGATTCATCAAAAACCGACAATTAAATGAGGATTTCCATAATTTCAAATATGGTAAATTATAACGTTGAACGACTTTTGTTTTTATACGTCTATGAAATCTTAAATGTCGTCTAATTGGCCTTGACTGTAGATTTGATTTTCCAAATTGAATTAAACCCTTTAAATAGATTTAAGCAATTCCAGCGATTGCGAAGAACGACTAGGCAAGATAAATGGACAACTGTAAAATATTAAAAATTTTATAGCAGTAATTTCTAATAATGTTAAGTTCATTTTAAGAAAAGGATTTTCTAAATTACATTTGACGACAGACAATGTAAAAAAGTAATGAATGTCATCTCACAACTTAGATACTGAATTAATATGATAATTAATTATAAACTTTCAACATTGTCTTCTGTATCATCATGGAACAAGTTGGCAGCTGTCTAACAAGAAGTGTTAAGTTTTATCTCGTTTATTTCATAAAATACAGCTCAAAGACATCTGCTTCCTTTCCAAATAAATATTATCAATAAAAGTGTATGTATGTATATCTTGATCTCAATGATTAATTACACTATGTTTTTGTTATATCTATGTAAAAAGTTGTGACAGATTTCTGATTAATATATAGAAGTAAGAGGTGTTTATATAAAGTGATTAATGGCTTTTAATTCAAAATTACAAACAAACTTACTCCAAAAGTGGTGCAAATTGTCGGCGAACTGGTAAATATCGCGTTTGATAGTTGCTAACATAAATGTGATCTCACTGGAATGGATCAATTTAAACTTTGCCAGTCTTTAATGGAGAATTAACATAAATAATTTATATTTCAGTAAACTATGTACCAATTTTAATTTCCCTGTTACTTTGTCTAACGTATTAATAAACACATGCCCTAATGGTTTAATTAATCCTCAGAATCATCCAACCACCAAATTATTCAGGTTTATAACTGTGCATTGATGTAATATTCACTGATGTACCTGGAGGATCGTGTGTCAGGAAAACCGACGTATTTCATAGAAATGTTTGAGATGGTGGCAATAGGAATTAGATTACGAGCTATCATGAATAATTACGCTATTAACTCCGGCAGTCAAATACCTCTTGCTGTCGAACTAAATGCCCCCGAAACTTGCGCATAATTTCTTGTCCATTTGTAACTGAGTTTGGAAATCAAATTATTTTCTACCTTCCAACGTTCTAATACAACCACAATAACTAAAAACAACTAACATAAAGTTGTCTTGTAATAGTTTCTAATTATTCGATTCATACTCACAATACAAATTATCTCAAATCAGGACTTTTCCAATAATTTTCAATAAGGAAAAAATGTTTTGTGTATTTTTCATTTCAATTCATTGCACCAAAAATATTATCTCCGTCAATTAATTCCCGCTTAATGAGTCAATTAAATCGTTGAAAATGTGAAAAATGAGAATAATTAACTTTTTTTCCCATGGCAACCTTAAATATTGCTAATTGCTAAAATAAAAAAGGACTCCAGTGGGAAGTAACAAAAACTTCAGAATTTCCTTCAATTTTATTTCAACTAAATTGAAAACCTTTATAATTGCTTATAAGAAATTAAAATCCACATTTAATTATTCAGTTACAGATAATTTTAAAGACGACGTTCATTAAGTTTGAAGTAGTTTGAATAATTGAAAACTAAAGCGTGGGATACTCAAATAAACTATTTAATTAAAAACTTAAATACCATATATTTTTAATATATACGCGTACACTGCTCATTCTTTGAAGTAGATAATTTGAATTTCCTTGATTAAACAGATTTAAAAATATTTTCAATATATTTTTTTTGACAAGTAATATTATTTGAATATTTGCATGTCTAGGACAACATATTCAGTGTATTTTACTTTTTTATTATTTATTTAATAGATATAAAATCATTCCTTTTCTTGTAAAATTTTGAACTCCAAAAATCGCATTTTGTTGATACAAACACATTTTATTCTGTTATTTTGTGTGTTATTATTGTAATTTTGGAACATGGCAATCAGAATCAATAACTATATAATAATATAGAAATCTCGCAAAATATAGCACAAGTAATGGTTATCGGCAAACTCGCAGACATTAGAATCACTGAAAATCAGAACGTGGTCTTAGTGTCAGAGAGCATCTGGTTGCTCGCAGAGGACCAAAAACGTTCACCGCCTATGGACCTAAGCCAAATAATAATGTAATTGTTTGTTAGGTACACATTATATCACCTGGAGAACCGTATTTGAACATTACGTGAACATGTTGAGAGATAGCAAGAACCGAGAAATAATGAATGCTGGACAATACATAATTTGGTTATTCAACCAATTATTATTCTTTTTTCTCAATTATTTGGTATATGGTCTTCAAATACAAATTTACACTCAAAACCACCGACCTCAACGTTTAAAAGAGGTTACTAGTGCGTTTAGAGAACAATGTCGAGCCATGAATAAAGAATTTATTAGTTCATTAATTTTGAGTATGGTGGAAACTGTTCGCAGAGGAAGAAGAGACCCACTAACTACTTATTGCAAAAATGTAGTGGTGAATATTCTTTTTTTTTAATTTTAATTAATTTTGTTTTTTAATTTTCAAAAGAATTTGATGGTTTAGTTTTATTATTGGTTTAAAAGTTCTATTATTGATGCAAAAGAGGTGCTGTGTATACTATACTATATGTACATTTAATTTAAAATTGAACTGAATTTCCTTCGACTACACGAAAACTCAATTGAATCGCTCTAAAATATAAAGAATCAAGAGTTATTGTTATACAAAAGAAAAGCAAACTGTGCGAGATAAATTAAAAGGGGCGCCGTTTATCTTAAGTCGAACAAGGTTTGGACATTTTTTAAATCATACCCTTGAATGCATCGTTTATTTAGTTACGGGAAAATTGAATTTAATTCCGCTTTGAATCTCGAGAGGAAAGCGTAGTGTTAGGCTCCCTGGAAGTCTTCGAATTGTTCCACTCGATGGGGAACAAAGTTGTTAGGGAGAAAAACTTTGTATACACGTCAATTTTTACATATTTAACAAACTTATCAGTTTAGTATCTACTATTGTGTACTAATGGTGTTTGTTCAATAAATAGTGCTTGTATTTATGGGCGACTTTAATTATTAGCTTTAAATTCGAATCTAAAATTAACCGCTGAAATTAATTTGAGACTAACTAAATATACCTACATACAACATTTATATCGCGGCGCCAAACAAACATGATAAAATACGTGATGGTAACAAGATCCAGTCAATTCCGTTTTGAAAACGGTTAGAACGTGTCACTCATTTTCCCTGCCACTTGATACAATCAATTTTCTTAGAGTGGTGAGCTTTTGGGTGTCGATATATTGTGTTGCTTCTTGTCTTTTATCTAACCTTAATTTAACTTGAGAAACATTGCTTTTAGGAAAATTGCTTTTTAATATTTTATTTCGCTACGTTAAAAATATTACTGAGATCCAAAATGTAGAATATTCAGTCGTGGTGTAAATTCAATTTTTGATTGAATAAATATAAAATAATGGAATTAAAGTACATCAATTTCTCATCGAGATACTCTGATTGAATTATAAAATTTTAATCAAGCTGGTGGTTTAAAGAAACATTTCATTTAAATTTTATACGACCAACTTTGTCAAATACCAAATTCAAATTTTTCGTTTTAACCTAAATTGAAATTTGATTTTGCATAATACATTTCTCGTCATTAATTTCTCGTTTGCCATTTTTCTTTTGGAATAAATAACTTTACCGAACTAAATTGCATGTTTGCATTTGAACGAACGCTTTTATGAGTGGGCTCATACATTTTCACGTCATTTGTGTAAATTCAATTTGTAATTTTCGACCATATGCAATAAACTTAACTTTTCAATGAAATTTCTATAAGTTGACTAATAAAGTTCATGTTTTCATCAATCCTTTACATTTACCACATTATATGTTTCGTTAATGGATACAAAATTTATAATTGTGTTGTAACATTATTAATAAGTGATTATTAGTGAGCCACACAATGATTTATTGTACTAAACCAGACAATGAAAATCAATATGTTTGTTTGTTTTTAATTAGTTTTAATAAATGATGAAGTTATGCTTTTTAATGCGCCACAGTGATCGCTTCAACATGGATATAATCTGTATTGATTTTTCCCACGTTGTAATGTTTAAATTATTTTAATTTTATGTAACTTTTTATTATTTCAAAGTATCGTTTACGGAAATCGGTTATTTCATACTCAATTTCGAACGGACATGATTTCAAAATGAATTTCTTTTCGCAGATCCCAGACTCCACTAAGAAGACGAGGAACCGAAAGTCTTGGATCGTCGCCAGGATGTCAACGTAAAGTACCCACTCCGGAAGTTTCACATACTGCACCAGTCACAGTGAGTAGCCATATTTATTTTTATACGTGTTCTTATGACTTCTATGTGGTTATCAATAATTCATACATTTCTCAACAGTTCTAGGAGTTTGTTGGATGAGTTAAATTGCATTAATAATGTTAATATAAAGTTTTTAAATGAACGATTACTTATAAATTTAAAATAATAATAAATGTAAAATAATCATGAATTATTTTAAGACAAAATATTAATACTTAAATATAAGATTCTGTCTAATTATAATTGTTTTACAAATTTTAACTTTTGGGATAATTCACGCAAGTTGAACTCGGCCAATGTATTTATATTCTTCGTTTATTAATTTACATAAAGCAACGTCCAATTGGTTAATACCTTACTGATTTCGATCGAAGAAAAATAATTGAGTTACATCTGTAGAAAGTTCAAATTTGATCAATATTTTATCACTTTAACAATTTAAATTCGTAATTTGATGTTGACATTCAATTTTCCACTACTTAAGTCAAGAAATTTCTTTATTTGATGAAATGAAAATAAATTAAAAATGTAATTCCCTTCAAAAGGTTGAAGTTTATAAGTCATATTTGAATGAAAAAAAAATTATTATTATGTTGATAACACGTGATTTGAAACTTCTACTTAGAGAGGTTTGTTTCTTCTTCGCGTGAACTTTAACTTCAAATGTCAAAAGACAATAAAAAAAAAGAAAATATTATGATTGAACTCAGTTTAGTATTAATCTCAATATTTTTCATTCATATAAACCGATGAAAAACTGTAATTCTCTGTAACTTCAATGGTAGACGTGGTATATTTAAATAGGCTTCTTGAAAATATGATATTTACAAGCAGTCCAGAGAATTGTTAAGATTACTTCAAAAGTACAACTCAATTGGTATACAAATTATACTGTCCAGATTCAGAAACCATTAAAAACTATTGTGTTTTAACAATTTTTACAAAGTTCTCAATTACACATAAGTTCAACAATGATACACAAAATACGATACCCAGTGGATAGCTGAGCTTAATTTTCTATTCAAATATTTGTTTTTTTCCACATAAAAGAGGTTAAAGAGGTAAAAGGTTTCACCTAACAACAAGAAGCATATTCAAATTCACTGCTATATATCTATATTTATAGAACTTCGACTTTTATCAGTCCCTGAAGCTGTGATATCTCTTTCTGTTCTTATATCTTATCACATCTGATCACAATTTGAATTCAGCACCTTCTTAAATTGTGACAATTTCAAATTCGATAGATTTAACGTATAATTGCAACGAGTAACTTACCACAAACTTACTTAAAATTGAAATAAAATATCTATTAATTTTGGAGTATAAAATGTTAGCTTTTGGGTCAAAATTGTCCCATAAAAAGCTCAAAATATACACTTTTGAATTTTCTGCAATTGTAACTCAGCTTTCTAACGAAACATTACTCAATTCGGACGTCGAACTTACATTTACTCTGGATGACGCATTGAATAAACCTAAAAACACAAATTTTTCATTACCTTAGTGAAGGTCCCAAATGAAACAAAAAAAGATATGATTTTCCTATCCGGCTTCCCTAAATTATCATAAAAATAAGTGAAAATATATGTATATATTAAACTTTTTTATATTAAATTACCAATTCATATGATTAAATTTAATCAATCAATACAAAATATAGATTTGATTTAATTAGCCATTTTGAATTTATCCCTAACTTTATTTACTTTTGTGCAAAATTGTATCAAACAAAATCTGCTTTAAATCAATGTAACGAGTTCAGCGATTTAGCAATATGATATCGAACTAACCTAATTAGCTAGCTGGAACATTTCTATCACAAAAATACTCCCATTGGCCATTTACATAATTCCCTTAATGGTTTGCCCATGTAAAAGGTCATTAAACACTTTAACAAATTAGCCGCAAAACGAATTTATATTAATAACCGTGCACGCGAATAGTAATTAGCATGGCAGGACCTGAAACACTGAAACATGTCCGACGTAGCATACGAGCGCATATATTTGATCGTCGTGTCAGGAAAATGTGACCGGCTGTGTCAGACGCAGGACACAATTCACTCGAACCGACTCTAGAAATGGCCGGCTGCAATCCGTGTTTCGGTTGTTCCATCGGACGGCAATTGATCCGTTTCATTATTCAACTGCCGTCGTGACTTGCAGACGTTACGAAATATGTAATAAACAAAGGCCGGAACGTTTTGCAGCTTCGATTTTCAATAAAGGCGCATTGTCCTTTAATAGTCAAGACTAGAGTTAAATTTTATATTGGTGGGTAAACAGAATTTTAGCAATTTCTACTTTTAAATAGATATTCATAAATGTTTAATTATGAATCTAATTAATTACCTTCTGTAATAATAAAACACTTACTAAATGACACAATAAAACTTGTTAAAGGCAAGTTAAATGTCGTTAATTAATAAGTTTATAAACTGCTTTTGAGCAATTATCGCATAAGTACACGTAAATTAATTTAGCGTCTCGTTACCTGATTAAATTCGTTGCACCAATTTGTGTTAAAACAAATAAAAGGCTCTTCAAACGCGAGCCTCTTTAATTGGCCTCTTAGACAGTCTCTACACCATTAAATTTACCATTGCAGACACGTAATTCACTACTTACCCAAATACATAAGGAGTTGAGCATGCATGGTGTAAGACCGTGTCGACGTAGTTCGTCACTGTCAGTTGTTCTGTACCGGACGTACTATGTTACTTTGTCTCAATGAAGTCTTTGGTTTATCTTAGTTCGTGTGAAAATGTGACTGTTCTGTTACCTAAGGGATTTTAATACGATGGTCTTATATTTTCATTGTGTAAGTTAATATGTTAATGTTTTTATTTTCTCATTAATTAATTATTTTCATTTCAATTAAGTCTTCATAATTGACTGAACTACAAACTTTATTAGAATTTTAAAAATAATTATTATATACTATTAAAATATATATTTTCATGCCTAAAAAATTACCCTGTAGGTTTTGGTTTTGAGCCAAAAAACTAGACATTTTGTCTATAAGTACATATTTTCATTCTTTACAATTTAAATGTGCCAACACTTACAAGTAATTTTTTAGGCAAGATCAATTCAGTGGTGAATTAAGTATCCAATGAAAGAAAAAAATAATATCTAAAATTATGCGTATTCATATTATATTATATATTTATTTTTATGATTAAGTAGTCTAAGAAATATACTGTCAAAAATATTACAAATTATCTTATTTTTCAATACAGGAATTTTATATTAATAATACTATACTTATATTATTATTATACTAATACTCTTAACAATTAACAATACTCTAATTAACAAAGATAACCACAAACTATCAAGATTATTATAAACAAGATTTTATGAGTAAGTTACTAAAAATATTTTTATATTAAGTGAAATAAAATTATTATAAATTTTATTTAAAAATAAATGAGGAACATGAACATATTTTTCAATTTGAGATTTTTTCTAATTCTAACTTTAAAACTTGAATATTTAGAGTTATAATTTTTTGAGAACTTAATTAAATTGAAGTAAATATGGGATGAAGATTAATTCAACATATATTGAAACAGGGAAAGAAACATAAAAATATTAAAAAAAAAAGAACAAATATATTTGTTTTCCAAATTATTTCATAAGTTTAATTATTAAATAATTTCATATTAATAAATTTTAATTTATTCATTAATTATATTAATTGGATACATATCAATTATTATATCATTGTAATAATATTAGCTGAATGACAATCCTTTTAAATAAACAAAATTAGTTCTTAATTTAATAAATATTTTATAATAATTATATTATTTTAATATTACTGAGATATTAAAATATAATTATTTAGATTTAACACGTCAAACTATACGTTAATAGAGGGAAATGAGTTTTAAACTATAATACATTGGTTGCAATTAAGCGCTCATATTTGTACACCAATTAACAATAATGTGTATAACTTAATCTGCAGCCGAGAGTCCCGAAATTGTATAATATGATGGTCGTTAAAAACTTAGTATATTAAGTTCATTTCGGTTGAACTTTAATTACAAAGTATGTACGAACACACGATTTAGGTGTGTTCCTCAGTTATCTAGGTCAGGACGTGGCGAAACGTACAAAATGTGTTAGCTCCATCTCAGTTTCTTATCTAAGGTTCACGTAATGCATTTACATTTAATATGGCACAGTAAAAACTTTATCCGAACAAATTACATTTTAACGATGCTTTACCTTTTACCGCCCACTTTCCGAATAGATTTGTCTTTCCATTTATTTTTTACCACTAGATATGGTCTTCCCAAATGACAATATCTCGGACCAAATTTCTCTTTTCATTGTCTGTAATTAGTTTGGTATGTAAATAATGTTTGTCTAAAATAAATTGTAAATCGCGACGTACACAATAAAAGGACTACGCGGTGTCCATTATAATGAACCCGGGATCGTATTTAAGAACGAAAGCCACTTGTCAATCATCGACCTCCATTCAACTGCTGGAATCTCCTGAATAATTCACGTACGTTTCAAGGCATTTTCTTCTAGATATAACAAACTTCGTTACATTTACCGTGTAGAACTTTTTATCAAGTTCCAAGCCATTTATAACAAATAATACAGTTTGTATGCCCACCCAAAAGAATTTAGGTTAAAACAATAGTACAAAAGTGTTGGAAACAATAACTGCTATATATTTTTAGAAAGTGTGTCTTAATATATTATTAACCAGAGTTCATTTTACATAATTAATACAGATAAATAAAGTTATTTGGTCTCATAATATAACTAAATATTTTAAAGTTGTTTGACTGTTTACTTATTGTCAAGTATGTTATTACAAATTAAAAAAAATAATCTTTTAATACAAAAATTAGTTCTTTTACAATATCATTACTTTCATAAACATAATATGGTAATATATAAGTTTAAATTTATAGAGGATGTTCCGATACACCGATAATCAACAGTAGATTCGTGTAACTAATTAGGACGATTAATCAAAAAAAAGTTTATCAACTTTGAAATTTTGTATGTGGTAAATGGGTATTTCCCAAGTCCAATATTTACTAAATTTTTTACTACCTTACTGTAATGACATCGGTCACTTGTAATGATTTTGCACCCAAAGTTTGCTCAAGTTACTCTTTAGTCAGTTATGAAGTTGTGAACACATTTGCGTTGCCGGCAAGTGTTAAATTTTGCGGTCTGATGACAGCGAAAACATCGTTAACCAGTGCATTAGGGCGTGCGAGTAATTAATTAATTTAAATTTGATTCTGTTGGCATGTTGAGTAGCCATTGTTGCCCATTATGTACATTGTTATCAATAAACAACAAACACACATTGATTTATTGGAACAATTGAACTAATATTGCTCTAATTATGAAAATTGTAACTATTCTATAAATTATTGCCCTATCAAATTAAATAAATAATTACACTTGAAATAGGTGATAAAATATTTTATAATATTCGACCAATTTATCGTGCACGTCTAGTAAAATTAGTTCTGTCAAATTCCACGAAATATCGAGGCAATCTATCTTTTTAAATTAAATTCGAAAAGTGGAAAAATCGCAGACAGATATGTTCCATCTTCTGCATCCATTATTTACATAAATTAATATTCTCTGTGCATAGATTTGTTGATCATCTAATTAATAACTAAAACATGCACGTCGGTTGCATGTATGTAAGTATCACACACGCAATTAACACTACATGTTGGAAATTATATCGAGAGTTTGAAGATAGTTCGCTCCGATGTACACGTACTACGTAGCATAATGTTTAATGTGGCCTGGTTCATTCAATATTGAACGACGTGTCAGACAATGTCTATATTCTGCAAACCGGGTGTATTATTCAAAAGCTTTAAGTAACTCGGTTAGTTTTGTATGCTAGCCCGGCAATAATTAATGGGGCAGTTTCGGCCCCCGCCATGGTCTAAACCAGACACCTAAAACGCAATATTAACATAGATAGATGCATTCTTCTAGTTTATAATGGAAGCATTCACGATTATAAATAATTTATTATAAAGTAAACAAATTATCCTCATTTAAGCATTTTAATTTGATTATACTGACCATTTCAAATTATGGTGAATGCGGTGCATTCGCCATTTTTTTAAATATTCATGCAAGTTATTACGGTGCGATCTAAAAAATTGTAAATATACAAATCTATCAATAAAAATAAATCAAACAACAATATTTAAATATGAATGGATATTTATATACTATATTTAATAATTCTGGACCATCTTCATGGAACCTTCTTCTGATAGTAGACAGATTTACCGTGATTCCAGTTGCAATTATAGTAGTAAATAATTGAGAAGAAAATCTTCTTTTGGTCATTTTATAGTGCGAAACAACAGAATGTATTTAAATTCACAAAATAGAGTTTATACATTTAGTTTCCACTTGTTTGAAACCTAATGAAACTCACAAAAAATTATTCTTATTAATACTTGAATTGGACATCTCACAAATTCCAATAAATTTTACAAAATTAATAAAAACTTTTACCTACATAAAACTTTTAATTAATTTCCTTATAAATCTTGATTAATGTATTAAATTTTAAATATTCAAATTCTTTCATGGCCTCTCTCGTTTGGACAAACCCGAGACTCGACGAGTCATCATCACAGGAAAATGATTATAAGCGTGTTATTTTTTCAAGCTGTGGGACTTCATAGAAAAAATGTCATTATAAACTAGTGGTTCATACCTCCCACGCATTTTATAAAAAAGTCAATCAACCAATCTTAAAATTTTAACTAAATCTTTTTTTGTATCTCATAATAAATTAAATAATAATTTAATTATAATATAACCAATAACACTAAATCGAATGCGGATTTGTATTTAGTTCATTATAATTTTCACTTTAATATCATTAGAATTGTCATTTACTTACTCTTCAATTTATCTGAAGTATTGAAGAACTGTGTGAGCGGATCATACAGTCATGTGATTTGGATTCGAGCTTGCATTCAAACCAACGGCAACAATTTCAGACATGTTAACGATTTTTTACAGAAATTGAATTGAACATTATTTTCACATAGATGAATGATGTCAAATAAACCATATTGAATTAAAATTAAAAATAAATTAATTTGACATAAACGTTTCACATGGCATTATGCATGTTGTAAAGCACTTGAAACATTAATATATAATGTAATAGTTTCACGATTTTATGATATCCCCAGAATTTTGTTATCGATTCGATCGAGCATCAAACAGTCTCTTCTTCGGGAATTGTTACAATATAGTCATATTTAGAAATATTTGGTAAAAATTCAGTTTATTTAATAAATTATATTATTGACTTGATTTTGTGGATTGTGACATTAAAACAGATTAGATGAGGTTATTATATGAGTAATAAACATTTTATTTATGTCGGCTGATATAATAAAATTGCTCATAAAAATATATTTTATGAGTGTAGTTATTTTAATTTATGTAAAATTTTATTTAAAAAATTAATTATCAATTATTTTGTTAAGTTTGCATTAAAATTTTTACATATAACAATTAAATTTTAAATTATTATTTACATCATTTTTATTTTATACATTTTTAAGTCCATGAATTTAATTACAACACTTTATTTATTAGTTACTAAATCATATTTTCAATAAAAACAAATTTAGTTTTATAAACCCAATATTAAATTTAATATTTACGCATACGTAAAATAAATATTGTCGATTTTTAATGAAGGTTTATTTTTCCATGTACATAGTGTTTCTAACAGATTATTTTGCCTATTACCATTTCCAAATCAGATTAACAAAAACTTACTGAAATGTTCAGAATTCACATCATACTCTTAATTTAACTTTAACTAAGATATAGTGTAATTTCATAAAAATTTCGGTATATTTAATATTGATCAATTGTTTAGGAAATTAGTATGTGATTATTATCTTCGCAAGTGTGGTTTTAATTTAAAAATTAATAAATTCGAATTTTTAAATATAAATCAAGAAGAAAGTTTTTACTGTTTGTCAAAACAGAGATTAAACAAATAACATTTTATTTTTAATTAATAATAATACAAGTCTATTTTAGAAGATGTCTCCGAAGTGGTGGGAGATATCAAAATGTTGTTTGAGTATTGAACATTTTTAAAAACTAAACTCTAAACACTTAAGTCAGTTCTTCTTTACCTGATCTGAAAATAATGGTAACTATATATGTGGAAAGTATAATTATTATATAACAAAGTTATTTTATTGAACTTAATGTCAACAAAAAAATGTAGTAAAATGTGTATGATCCATAGTTGTTATTCTTTATCTTAAGTTTGTGGTGAAAAACGCATTTTTTATAATAATTCAATTATTCAAACCGCCCCAAATTTCTTCCTCGACCTTTTTTTAATTGAAACCGACCCAACACACAGACTTCGATGAGATCGAATTCGTGTTCAAATAACGATCGGAACATCGAACCCGGCAAATAAATTGAATTCGCGTTAGGCGATCGTCCGTAATTGAATTAAACATAAACGAAGAATTAAGTTGACGTCATATGGACCCCGGGGGAGTTTCGTTTTTATCTGGTCGGGTGGTGCCCGTTAAAAAAATGTCAATTTCACGGACGGAATTCTAATGAAAATATTAAATTATCCGTTACAGACCGGCGTAATGGACTTTTCAGTTTATAGAAAGAATAACAAATGGACACGGTTTTTGTTTTAAATTGGCAGTGCAGTTAATATTTTAAACAAACGATTCTCGTGTAAATTTGTAATTGCTTTTAAATTGAAATTGTAATTTACTACAATGTTTAGCTTTTTTGGTATGACACAGTACGAAGGAAATGTAACTTGACAGCATTAAAAAATAGATGGTGCCACATACTTGTCACTGTAAATAAGCAACACTGTTCACTCTAGTTGTTTTAAATTTCGAAATTTTTCAAATTTATATTTTATTTTTAAATAATGAAGTTAATAGAATCGTATATCGGATTATAATTAAAAAGAGGATGCAAAATAACAGTGAACATTTCAAAGCTACAGTATAAATAGTAAAAAGTTGCAGATTACACACCTAATCCTACCATTTCAATTTCACTCTGGCATTTTAATCATGAAATTTTAAATAGGCTTTTATACCTGATGTATTACGATTATCCACAATTTCATATATCTGTGTTAATATAATGGAAATAATACCACTATTTTATTTTAAATTTAATTTTAACTGTTTTATTATTTTAATTGAGTTAATCAACATCACATGCACTACTATAAAATACAGTCAAACTTCGATAACTCGAATCATAAAGAAAATTAGAAAAATTAAATAAAATACATACAAAGTATTATCGTATAAATATGATTTAAGCTAGATATTACAAAAGATGCTGCCAAAGTATACTACTTATCAAAAATAGCATTTCGTAACATATAAAATATGTAATACATAATACAGTAAATATTATTGATTATATTATTAATATTTGACGAAAGGATTTTTATTTTCATTTTCAAAAAAGCTACGTTTAAACCATTCCAGAATATCCTTATGAATATTTTCATATACCAATCGAAAAGGGTTTGATTCGACTGCATTTTGAGAGAGACATTATGCACGACAAAGACAGTAAAAGTGTGCAATTTTGCTCAGTAGTAGGAATCTTTTACTGTCTCTGTCATGCATGATGTCTCTCACAAAATTCAATAGGATCAAAGGCTTTCCAGTCGGTATAGGATTTCTCACACGAAGTCTAGTAGGAAAATATAAGCATTATCGTTGTAGGAGTTGTGTTTAAGATATTTAATCGGAAACCACTTAGTATGTACTTTTTTTTAGAATTTAAAATGTTGTAACCATGTAAACACCATAAAGTAAAGGGTTTTCTGGCTTTATTCTAATTAATCGATAATTGGTCTTGGAATTGTTCCCAATAGGGAATGCCATTAGGACATAAGACAGAGAACATCAGAAAATAGTTTATATTTTGTATATTTATACTTATCGCAAGTTGTGCCATATATTTAGTTCAAGTTATCAAGATATTCGAGTAATCGACGTTGGAATTACCAAATAAAAATTACATATAATTATTACCCTGGTTCAATTTATAGAAATAATAATAATAATAAACATAAATATTTACATTAAATTATAATTGTCCTCATTATTGTTACAGCCTTTACACGAAAATAACCGCCGCCGATCGCCCATATCGGGCGCCGCCCGCAAAGCCAAAGCGTCCTCAACGCCACAGCTCCTGGAAGAACCCATCTCTGATTCTAGGTGCGTATCCTTGACATCTCCATTAATTGCTAATTGCTGGACTTCACACATCACCAGTCAGTCTAATTGTAGTTTGACTGAATCGCTTTGTACACGACAATTAAAGATACTGTGAGGGAGTGTCCGTGTAATATTTGCTCATCCATCTCGTGAAAAATCAGCTGTAAATGTTTTAATTAACTGATGGAAAAATTTTTTTATATATTATTTTTATAACTTAAATTTGTTGCATACCTAATTATTCAATATTAATTTATCCTTGACGTATGACCAGTTACACATAATTGCATTCCTGTAGAGCACCCGAGGAGTAATTAAACCCTCTCCTGACTTATTCTCCTAGCAACACAACAGAACAATGACGCAAGTTCTGCAAGCTGCAAAAGCAATTCAACTTCAGGTCCCATAGATTGTCTGAACAAAAGCTGTGCACACACAATTACTATAATAAATAAAGATGTTCGGGGCCGGATTGAAACGTTCTTTCCATTGTTTGCGGCCATAATTAGCCGCAAATTGAGGACTCCTATGTAAACATTTTGAGACCGACGAATGCCCTTACGGAAATGGACCACGGGGCGGGGTGACGCTATGATTTTTTAATTGTTTAGTCGGTGCTTAAACGACGACAAAAATAAAAATGCACACAGAGTAACGAGTAACGAATCACACGACACCGTTAACGATACATTATACATAACGCATAATATTTCCGGAAGTTTGTCGGTATATTTTGGTAAAGACGCTAACCTTCTGACTAAACTACCTTCCTACTATTTAGATAATTTTGACAAAATTATAACTTATTTTCATATAATGTACGTGAGTGAAAATTCTGAAAACATCACTATTAGAAACTGGCACGAAGCCCAATCGATGGTGGTTCTTTAACGTTTTGCAACAATTTAGTGAATTCTCATTCACTGGACGCGGCTAAGTGCAGCACAATTTATGGAGGCCACTCGGGCTTTAATTAACTTAATGAACTTTTGGCCAATCGACGAATACTCGGCTTACAGTTAAGATCTGCCGCAAAGTTAATTCGCAAGTTTTCGTTTTGCTTTGTAACCTTGTTGCGGTTTATGAATAGCCGCAAAGTACATTGTCATAAATAAATAGCTTAAAATTATGTAAAATAAAAAACTATATTTTTGTAAATGGAAGACCAAAAATCACGTCAAGGAGAACAACTGTGAAAGACGTTTTTCCACTGGAACTGGTAAACCCGAAAGAGTGAAACTGGTTTTGTACTTGTAATATTAAGTAATAATTAAATGCACGTAACAATAATTATTGTGTGTTTAATTGTTTTTCAGAAAATGGGCGGAGAAAATAGAGAACCCCAACATAAGCCCAGTGGCCGGAAAAGACTTCGGCTCCCGCAGGAATTTAAACGGTGAGTACGAAAATTCGAATTCAGTTCATTCACCGCAACAAATAAACTCGAAATGTCTCGAGTTCACTAAACAAGATGTACTCTTTTTATTGTGTTGTTAAGAAGTTCCTCTCACACCGCCCGAATCGCCGTATAAAATGCTGGAGCATCCCGGTAGATTTTTTATTTACCAATCGCTGCCGTTTCTTGTCAATTTATTCTCCCACACCTTTCAAACGTTCAACACGATCGTGCAATTGCTTAATTAGCTATTTTTAATTAATTAGTGACTAGTCGCTTAAACAAGTGACGACATTTACAACAGAAAAGAAATCCAAGACAGAAACATTGGTGAAAATATTACTAGTTTATCCTTTGTTGAACTTTTCGTGTATTACAGTTACACTGTTTGTAATCGCCTTTTCTGCTTATCCACTATTTTTCAATTTCAAGAGCGTCTGCTTTGTACTTTGTACAACTCTTTAGCTTTGTATAGTTTGAACAACGTTGTACAACAGATAATTAATTGTGTTTGTTTCACTTCTACATTCTTATTTTGTAATTACATACAATAATTATTTAAAACGACAAAAAATATTACTTGTTCAACAGCAAACCATTAATATATTGTGTGAAATGTGTTAAAATAATGAACAGTTTTTAAATATTACAAAGAACAAGTGTTGGCAATACAATCATGTTTATAAATATTCATATGATTATTTACCTTACATAATTCGGGAGAAAATGACTGTTACAAATTTGATTTAATATATTTCTATGTGTAAGATTTGTGCTCAAATTGAACTAATAATTTACAAAAATGAACACTTGCAGATTCACTACCTTTTTCAATATAATTATGAAATCTTAAAATCATGCACCTGAACTTAACTAACGAGACATCCCAGCTTTATTGCCTGTTTTTAAGGAAACAGCTGCCTTCATGAAGCAGATGTTGCTACACCAGATGAGATCCTTAAATTTTGTTTCCTAGTTTTCGAAGTAATTACTGGTTTTGCGTGATAAAATCGATTCAGTTTACTCGGACGGCGCTGCACAGTAATTTTGGTATTAGAAATCAATTTCCTGAATAGTAACTAATTAAGATGCCAATAGTGTGGTGTTGATAATGGGATGTAATAAACGGTCGATTATGATTAATCTGTTATTTAATAAACTAGTTTGCTGCAAATTACTCGTTAAACATTCTTTTATTTCTTTTTTCTTGAAACGAACTTGGTAACTTTTTACACAGTGACAATAGCATAATTTATAACTTCTAAGAAGTCCGGAACAAAGAATGGGGTTGTAAAATCTGTGAAAGTTTTATCGCCTTTAATGATTCCGAGAACATAGTTGAAAATCATCTGAATACTCTGCATATTTCAAAGGACCTTAATTTGATATCGAATCAGCTACTCTTTAAATTAACGGACTGACAATTATAATGATGTGATTCTTTTACACGGATTTGAAACAATTTAGACGTACTTAATTAAGAGAACTTTTTGCTTGCGGTTCCGTCACACATGTGCGCCCCCGAAACGGATGTCTCACTCGAAAAGATTAGTTTTATCTCGGATGCACCTTAAAAGCGTGGGGGCTTAAAGGAAATCTGGTCGCGCCACATGTTCACCGGCACGTGGCCCGTCAGCCCTTTTCTACCTACACGTCGGTGTTCCTATGCTTCATGTATTCAAAATCCTCCATCCGCCGCGTGTTTTATTTAGTTTGTTTTTGTCTATGGATACGGCAAACGAGATGACAAATAGGGATTTCAAAAAGGGTCTCTAACCGGTTTTCTCTGGGCTGCTCCACGATATCTTATGAATATAGGATCTAGTGGGGCAAAAGGTTCGTACAGCTGAAAATTCGATTTCTGAAAAACAATTTTGCCCTTTCGCCTTACAATTGTACCTGCCGACAATAATTGCCTTTAAATTTACTAAAAATATTTGGAAAAACCTTAAGTAAGTTCGCCGTTTAGTAGCCATTTAGAACTGAATAATATATTCTTAATACATATAACTTTTCCTAAACGTCAGAATTATGATAGTAAGATTAAGGATAATTTGAACGACTTATTCAATTTAGTTCGAGATTAACCCTTGTAATAGCTAAGTCTTAAATTTAATATTAAACTGTACTGATCAATAGTTGAAAGTTGTATTAAACGTTCAGCAGTTTATATTTGAGCTTAAAGTTTTGAGAGATGTCGAACTTGTTAATCTGTTTACATGTACTCGATGTTTATAAAAATTTAAATGTTATACTACCCCTCTGAGCCATGAAAGTTCTCCTAACATGTAACTAATTCTACAGAAAACATTACTTAAAATTTATTCCATAAAATTACTGACACTTTTTCATAACACATGTGGTGCCGACTCCTGATTTATGAATACCTTTTTTAAATCGACCACAATTAGATTTTTTTTCGGTCTGTCTGAGAAAATTTATTAGAAGTGAGATAACATTTTCACAGGTCTGAAATAAGGACATAAATTTATTAAAGGAGCCTCATGATTTTACTCGTTGCTACGATAAAAAAGCCTATTTCTGTTTCAAGTTATTTTTCTGCCTGATTTTCGGAACAAAATACCAATTTAAAAATCTCTAAGTTAGTAAATATGGGGAATTAAATAAGCAATAAAATTAATTATTATAATTAAAGTGGTTAATGCGAAGTTGTTTATATACATTTTAACAATGTGACTAACTTTCCACTTGTTCAAAATAATATTTCTACATATTATTACATATGTTTCCAAATTACTTGTTTGTGGGTAGTACATGTATTACCACAGGATTTCCCTGTACTTAACATAATATAAATGCATATCTATTAAAACCATAATAAAAACGATCGTACCGCAAAACGATAATTACTTTAAGCCAGCGTCTGCCGTAATAATTTTCTATCCGAACGACGTCGACCACACAATGGGACCGGGCCGCTTTCACGGCAGGTAACTGCGCTGGGATTATAATTGTTCGCCGGTACCATAGGTCATTCAAATGATGCACGTGCTTCGAAAAAATATCGGGTTCGTGAAAAGCGTTTTTATACTCTCAAGAATTACGGGGTGCCCGGGCACATTTCGAGGGTAGGTAGTCCAGATGACAGCAAAAGGCAGTCTTCAGTCAAATCGTTACCGAAAATGCGGTGCAGTCACGTAAACACATTATAAAATTGTCTAAATGGCCTTGTTATAGTGCCCAGTTGGTCATTTTCGTCATAACTAGGGTCAATTTACTTCTCGAGAAAATCACTGTCACTGTTTTTTGACGTTAATTGGATTTTGAGCACACCTCAAACGATTTGAATTCTAAAATTCATAAAATAATATTAGGTACTGGGAAGTGTGATTTGATTTAGTATTTATTCAAACACATTTTATTTTAAATTTTAACATTTTAAAATAAAATGTTTATTAAAGTGCATTCATTATATGAAAGCTTTATTATCAACTATAGCCCATTTACACGAGGTAAAGAGTAATATAAACAAATTTAGATGCGTGATAAGCACATGAACTCAGAGTAACAGATGCACCCCCATTGTGAAATAGAAACAAAATAAAACAGCAAATTATATTATTTAAGTTCTAATGAATGCACTGAAGATGAACAACGTCAAGATCGTCCCGAAACCTGTACCAAAGATGGAATTAATGTAATGTAATGCAAAATCCTTGTGCAACATGTTTGGAAAACAGTCATTAAACTGAGTTGGACTCATAATTGAAAAGAAGTTTCATGTAATTTCATCAAATCGTTGAACAAATGGACACCATATAAATTAAAAGAGGACAAAAAAATTCAACGTATAACAATTGAAAAAATCCTTACATGCACTCAACGCAAATTATTTGATTACGACAATTGTCACTTGCCAGTTTAGTCGATGGATTGAAGAATAATTAAAAGTTTTTACCCAATAGAGATTTAACGTTTGTATGATGAAATATTACATACAGACAACCTACCAAGGGACAATTAATCAATATAATTGACTCCTACTCTCAAATTCTCCCAAGTTCATCAGTAACTTACTCAAAGATGAATTTAGTGTGTGTTCAAAACTATTGTTAATTGTTGAACATTGACTGAAAATTATTAATTATAACGGTGATTATTTTGTACTACAAAAGATACTCCTTTAAAGAAAATATGTTATTTCAAAATTGAATATTAAAATTACCCAACATGAGAATTTCTTAATTAAGAAACACAAATAATATTTCTGGTTCGATTTTTAGTTTTCAAAAGATGCATCTAATGTAAAAATGACCGAAGGGAGTTCTCCCTTAAAATTTATTTCAATTTAATGTGGCATGATCTTCGGACATGATAAAGATCTACGGTTGTATTTCTAAGCCCTTCTGTCACTCTTATATTAATTTACCTTTTGTAAATACACTGTTTTATTTAGCAGGTAGTTTTTGGGCGTGTCGAAATGGACTTTTTACCATAAATTATAAATTGGAAGGATAAATTGACAAACGCCTACAATAATGTTTAATTAAAACTACTGCTGCACAAAATACTTCCACATACGTAACACGGATTCCTAATTTTACCAGCACTATAAATAGAAAACATAAATCACATAAATTGTGATTGATGAGATGTTCATTTCTTCATCTGTGATTAACAAATTCCCATAATAGAAAGTTTTCTTTATATTAATTTCGATTATAGTATAGTTTCAGGAAATAAAGAGATGTGTCCGGTAATAATTAAACCCGTACGTTATTAAGATGTGTTTCATTAATTATACCATTATAATTCCGTAACGTTACGCAATTTTTTATGCGGCAAATTCGACTGCAGACATTTTTATATTATAATATTTGCACAAACTGAGACGAATAATAATTCAGTTTATATTAATTCATGTTTAATATTAAAAAATATATTGTTATGTTTTCGGGGGTACCGATGCGTTTGTTTATATATGGTATCAACGCTACAGTAATTACAGTTGTTTAAGCACTAAACAATTGGATAAATTTTGTATGCACACATAATATTATGGCAGCGCGGTTTATCAAATAAATTTGTTGTTTAATATAATAACAATGCTTTAGAATATAATATTTTAGGAACGAAGCCGCCCTTTATTTCAATAAACTTTAAAAATTATTTATAATATGATACTAATTATGTTTTATCTAAAAACATATTTGATAACAGAATAATGGGTACCACCAAGTGAGATCTAGTACACTGAACCTGTGAAGCACTTGCTTAATTCAATTTGGAAACCATTAAGGAATTTTTAATAGTTCATGGTGAGGAAAGAAAGCGGATAATAACCACGATTAACGGTAAAACACCCTAATATTTTATACTGAACTTTTTGAATATGTAAACACATAAAACTGAACGAGTTTTTCATAAGCCTCTATATTGTGACTTTTCAGTTAAGTTAATTTTTTATAATTAAATTCTAATTACATATAAAATAAACAAGTCGTCTTGTAAACGTTCCCATTTCATTATACTGCATTGTGCAAATATTAATTAAGACAATATAAGCAAAATGTAATTAGATATTGCAATGTCTTGCACAGTGGGTCAGTTTGAACTTTTCAACAGACATTGTGTGAAATATCTAGGCTAGAGACATAAAACTGCATGAAAATTTATTATTCTCATAAGTATATAATTAAATTTTGAATTTTCAAACATACATCCAATAAATCACATAAATGTTAGAAAACCTATTAAATTTATTTATACTGCTGAGAATTGTAATTAAATGTCTATCGTAAAACAAATCAACATTGACTTTGTCAAATGTTAGTGTATAATAATGAAAAAGAAATTAAATTTAATAAAGTGAAAGATTAAATATTTTATTTTTAGACTAATTATGAAATAAGATTAATTTTCTTGACTAATCATAATTATTATTGTTGTTAATTAACCAACCAACCTAAAAACAAATATTTAATTTTCACAATTGTCATCGTAAAGGAACAATAGAAACAAATCTCGTTGCAAACTATCAATAAAACACCCACGTAGGTCCAGATCGTAACGATCAAATAATCATAAACAATCTATTGTTATGCCCAACACAACCCAATCAATTAATATGTACAGTACGACGTTCCTCCACTGTGCGGAGGATCCGTTCAACCCGCATGGCATCGAAAACCACCTAAACCGGCTGTTATCTTGCAGTCAGACGTTGGAATTGGAAGGTACCGCGTCCAGTTTCACACAGTACCATGGCCGACGCGATCGTGTAGTGATTGTTTCCCAAGCCCAAGCCGGTCGTACCGTCGCATTTTTTTTTCTTTTGTACTTTCGACTGTTTGAACAGAACTGGTATTTCAGTGGTTACATATATGATGTGCAATATTATGGTGGAATGTGAGGATAAAGTTTGTGTGCCCCGTTGTGGATGCGCGTGTTTCAGAAGAAAACGTAGGTACCCCGACAAAACTTGACGTTAACCTTCGTCTTATTGGCTCAAGACATTTTTTGAATTCCTTCCATTTTTATGCGGTGGTTTATACAAAAATAAATATTCGTACTGTCGACATTTTGTTGTTAGTCTTTTTTCTGGGTGGTCTTCTCGGAACTCATCAATTTACACGTCTGAAAACCAATTTTTTTGTCTAGACGTAAACTAAAATGTTTCTAAATTCTGATTATTAAGAATATTACTATGCAAATATCATATTTCTACTTAACGTCTTTTTACCGGTCACTTAATCAAGAAGATAAAACGAAATAGTTTATCTAGGCAATGCTTGACTAAATTCTAAAGTTACTTATCAGGTCAGGTGTTTGTAATTTCTAGGATCCCATAAACGCATAAATTAATTAACATTGACTGACCTACACTGTTTTCAATCATTTAAAACTTGATTAAACACGATGTGTTTGACTTTGTATAATACTTGGTAATCGACTGGAAACTGTGTCGCAGTCCAATTTTATGGATTTACCTGCGTCCATTTTCAATTAACATAAAACAATGTGATTTCGTGCACCGCTGCGTAAATAAATGTGTCTGAAAGCCGACATCAAAAATGAACAAGGCTCCATACTGTGAGAATCTGTGCCATTCCAGGAACAGCTGTAACGTTCTCCGACCGTTCGACAGCTGTTCCTTGAAATGGGAGCCCTTTGTGATAACGATTCAGTTTTACCTACAAAGATTTTTTTTTCACTGTGCTATAAAATGTGGATAAAATAAACATAGCGCGAAAAGCTATAAGATGCCGACAGGTAAACATTTTAAACTGTAAGATTACATCTTTTAAGTGCTGAAAGAGTATATGGTACTCTCGAAAGATTAGCCCCATTTTTAAAACTTTAAACAATGGTAAACGACACCTTACCATTCTACCGTCCGACTTCTGGCTACAATTATTTATTAATTTGTTATTATATAAGATAACCTGTTTCTAATCTGAACCGCAGACATAACTGAACGAACACAAATAGTCTTGTATTTGAATTTTTGATATAAATCACAACTAACGATCGAACTTTCAAGGCTGAGAAAACAACGTGCAGCTATATTTGTTGTAACGGAAATAGATTTTAATTTATCTTGCTTCAAAATTGTACATATTGTAATTTATTGTAATCTTAAACTATATATTTACAACGAGGATTCCTGAATTCTTAAGAAAATACGATATTCAAAACAAACTTCGATAACGTTCTAACGAGAATTCCCAATAATAAAAAAAACAAAATATTTCAAAATGTGCTAGTAGTTTATTCAGTACATTGTAACATAATATATTAAATAAAATCACATCTGTGAATCATAAATAGAGTTTAAAATATAACCGTCAAAAAAGTTGAAGCAAAATAATTTAAAATAACGTTTATATAAGTACGTTGTTGTGAGTTGATGAAAACAAATAAAAAATCGAATCCCGAGAGGGATGTGGTCCATTTCCGTTTTACACCCCAATAAAGTATTGCGGAACTTAATATTTTTCTTGAGGAAAACAATTTCCTGTGCGTTTTCCTTATTAAATTACTAATGATGTTGTCTATTATGATTTCCGTCGTTATATTTGTTTTGGGACAAGAACAAACGGAAATTAACACCCCTTTATAATGACCACATTGACATTATTAACAGACAAAACCTGAAAATTCTTATCTGTTGCAAGAGTTATCTTTAACCACAATAAAAATTGTTGGAAAATATTACTTATTCTTATGGTGACGTTAGTTAAGGGAATATTTCTTAACGGCAGGAATTACTGTCACACCCCTTTAAATAAAATAATGACTATATTGACATTATTAACAGACAAAAACTGGTAATTCTTATCTGTTGCAAGAGTTATCTTTAAAAGTTATTCATTAACCACAATAAAAATTGTTGGAAAATATTACTTATTCTTATGGTGACGTTAGTTAAGGGAATATTTCTTAATGGCAAGAATTACTGTTTACATTATTTTATAAATAAATTGTTGCGAGAAAATTGCATTACTTTGTTATCAATATTTTAAATGTCGAATGAAGATAAAATCTGCCATTTGGTTGATTAAATTTGTAAAATTTACGCCACATATTTGTTCATACATTGTTTTAGAGAAGGGGAAGAAAGAATTTAACATCATATTTAAACTCGAGTTGTGAAATTCCAACTGATATAAAACTTTTATTAACCACACACTACAAGGTGAAATTCCTATTTGTAAAACATAAAATATTTCTCACTCAAAAACGCTTACAAACTGAAAGATTTCTTTACATCATATAAATATTTTGGAACAAACCAGATACTCCTGTTTATTATTATTTTGGTTACTACAATAAACATGAAATTAACTGCAAATTGAACGTATAGAGCGGAGTTTCTTAAATAACAAATGGACTAGCACATTGTGTATTTATAAATAAATTTATTACATACTCATAACTTAAAATAACGAGCGGAGTAATGTTCTTTAAATTACACTCATATTCTAAATATCTGTGAACTTCGATATTTAGCGATGTAAGGATCATTTCCTGAGTTGCCCTAATAATCTATTAAAGTAATTTTGCTGGAAAACGACATTTAAATTGCCCCGAGGTATATTCCTCACCCTCACAAATGGCGGAAATTAAAAAAAAAGAGAGACCGGTTTGAAAAATCTCTACAATATGTACGCATTTGTTCCGTTCCGAGATTCGAAATGCCTATAGACATGTAGACTAAATAAGCAGATGTTATTCTAGTCCCTTTTGTGCCTCGAATTCTAAAAAGAACCAGGAATTTCAACTGAACCATTCAGAAAATAATCGGAATGTACAATTCAATGCAAGGCTATCTGTTTTATGTTTTACAACAATATGTACAAAGTGTGTTTGGTTAATGTTTTTGATCGAACACATGTTCGAAAACTTACTCTTGTCTCGTTAAACATAGATTTTTACATTAATTCTGAACCACGTTTCGGTTTGGTTTCAGCGAGCACCACCGAGAGTGTGCTCCAGAAATTCCGCAAGACGTTCTCGTTGAAATTCCAACAAAAGAAACAGGGAGGAAGCAAGGAGAGCTGTGGCTCGGACGTGGGCGACAATCTCTCCGAGATCCTCGCCGAACCGTCCGAAGAAGAATCGCCGCAACACGTACCCTCCCTTCCCTTATCGCCCTCATCGAATTGCCCTAACGACTCGAAAGACGAGAATACCGAACAGAAATACAGGTAGGTTTTGAAAAAAAAACGTACATTCGGAATTTTAATTTTCGGTGTGTTCGTTAGGTTTGGTCCGCTCATTTGGCGTACAAGTAAAGAACGAAAGAAGCTGAACAAGGCCGCCCGCAGTGCGAAATGCAACAGTGGAGACAGCGGCATTCAGATCGAGGTGAGATGTTTGCACACTATGGCATCCTAATATGCACCCGTCTTCGGTATGAGGCACTAAAATTAAACAAGCAGTGAAACACATAAAATATTTATTTTTAAATGTATTCACAATTCCCTGATAGTTTTTGGGTAATTTTGTGTGTTTCATTTTGTAAAACTAACAATTAATTAATTAATGGTAGGTAGACACAAAATATATTAATTTTTGTTTAACAGCACACTAATATTTCTCAAATTTTTTCTAGTCTGCAGCTAGATTAGCTTGGTAAGATATTATCTGTCTATAACACCTAATTTGTAAGGTATTTTTTGAATAGTGGCAAACCTCAAGGATCTTATATAATCCTTGTGGTGGACAGTATTCAATTTGAGAATTGGTATAAGATAATAATCAGTCGTTGAGCTAATTTTAGGATCGCCTTTTAAAAACGGGCTTTCCATTGTATTTTCAAATTTTACGTTCAAAATTTATTAATTATTTTATATAACACCCTAAAAATATTTTTTTAGTATTCGTACAAATTTAATGTAACCATTAACGAAATTAATTTTTGTTCTTGTGGGATTACAAACTATTTGCTAAACAAATAATTCATTTTATGCAGTCATATAAAGAATTAATATTTCCACATCAATTTTAGTAATTGCTAGTCTTTTGATGCTTACGTAAATATCAGTGACCCATTTTATTATTTTGTTTGTTATTTATGATTTCATTTTATTAAATTGCAAAATACAATGTTTGCACATGGTGACACATTTTAGTAAAAAGTTATAAATACAAATTATGTCCCTAATACGGTAAATCTCAAGTTTTCGACAACTTTCTAATTGGAAAGTTCTAAATATGTAATAATTCACTTTAATTTTGCATAGATACAGAGTCACATGAATTTATAATAACCAACTCAATTTTTGTCTGACCAAATTTAAATCTATAGGGTTAATAGTTATTAAAGGGAACATTAAAAATTAAACGATTATCTGAAGTGAAACGGTTAGACCATTATTAATATGTTAATAATGTCTGGAAATGACGGCGTTTTATAAAGGCAATCCCGTTTTAATTTAGTTTAGTCCACGCTTTGGCCAGAATCATTTTAATTGCTTGCCGACCGAACTCAGTCCGACACAATAAATCACACTAATTACCGACACCCCAAAAAACGCCAAAAAGTTTAAAATAATTCGATAATAATTACACGCAATTACTGAGGATCTTTTTTTCGGACAACGAGTAATCTTTCTGGTCGAGAAAATGACTTAAAGATAACCCTCCTTAATCGGTTTTTGTGGTGCCAGTCTGCTTAATTATCACCGGCTTTGTTTTCGGCCACCTAAGTAAATAAAATGATACTACACCGGCCGATGTACTCGTATTTGTTTGTAGTCTTGTTTATGTTATAATCTGTACCACCTGTATTGTTCTTGTTAAACGTTGGAGACGACGTTAAGGGGATTTCTTTACAGTCAAGATATTAAAAATAAATTAACAACTATTATATTATAGTTGCAATTTAATATCTCTGATTGTTAATGTAATTCCACCACAAAAGATTTAAGGGATGTTGGGTAATTATATTGTATTTGTCTAAAAATGTGATTGTTGTTAAAAATAGGTCAATGACTGAGGAAACGGTTCGTAATTTTTTGAAATTTAACACAATTAAACTCATAAAACCTGCCTTAAAATTGCATAGCCAAATGTGCTTGTGTCTAATTCAGGTATAATTTATGTGCTAAGAAAAATCTTGTATTAAGGTTTATTTGTTGTTATTTTAACCATAATTTTAAAATTTTTCTAATTGGTATACATTGACTTCATAATGTATCGAGACAGCTCAATATTAGTAACTTATTATTAGAGATATTTCACAGCTAAAATAATAATTATTTCAAATTATGAAATTAATTAATTTTTGTTCAATAAAAACGAATAAACCTGTCTACCTTATTTAAGATATGTAAATATGATAAGGAGAAAGATTGATATGTAACTAACTAACTGTAACATACTTTAATTTATGGTCACACAAGATATACATTTGGGCTACGCCTGCCTCTTGCACAATTTTACTTTTTTCCTACAAATTGAAAGCACAACAGAGTCTACAAGAGTTGTTTTGCAGATGGTGCCCAGTTGTGGGGGCGCTGGTGACAGTTCTGAGTCCCACGACACCGATCCACCAGGCGACGAACTGGACAGTCCCCCGACTGTTCGACGACGACCCCCACACGGCAAACTATCCCGACCCCATTCCGATCTGCTCAACCAAATTCTCATTGACAAATTTAAAGTAAGTCAACGATTAATATTTGTGAAAGTCGGTTTTTGTTTTAATTACAAGTGAACATATATAATCTTCCAATGGGTTAACGACTTCCCAGTAAATCAACACGGTAATTGTTGACAATATCTGATGACAAACATTCTAAATTGCTGATTAATTAACAACAATTCATGAAATGCATAATCAAAAAAAGTATAATGTGAGAACAATATGGTTCCCAAAATTTTGATGTTAGGAAAAGTGTTCTCTTATTTTCGTATTGATCAGTTAATATCGTAAATTTATCACTGTATTTTTGCTTGACCCAGAAATTGTAAATGAAGTTTTAGTTAGCCACTGATACAACACGCTTATCTGGCTAAAAGTTAGTTCCGGTTTTTATCGCCAAACAGTTGTTAATTAATTATAGATGCGCATTTCATAATGTCCCCACAAAATTCCCATTATAATCCCTCACACATTACACATTTTATTAAAACGAAATACCTCATGTTGGTGATATTTTAAGTGTGTGATTCATATTCAAATTACTGATAAAAATTAACAACTTTTATTTTATTTAGCGCATAATTTGAAATAAACAAAATGTCACGTAATTGCAACATAGCCTATAATTTCCCACCTCAAACCGTAAATTGGAAGTGAGTCACTTGGGCAAATGCTACAGTAAAGAGTAAATGCAACAATGGTCATTGAATTCACACCGCATACTCCTTGCGCACAGTGGCCAAATGATATCACTAAAAGGAATTCTCGACTTGACGTCGGTAAATACTAAATTTTTTCGCCACTCTTTAAAAACAAATATTTTTATTGGTATAGCAGTGTGTTTAATCTCGTTATGTATTTACCAAAAAATTTATTAATTTATTATAAATATAATTTATTTATTTATTATGAAGTCTTAATTACTCTCAATTCAATTTAGGCATTGTTTCATTCTTCCAATTGTTATTATTTTACCAGTTTCATATTCTGAAAATTAATTAAATTGTTCATTATAATAATTTTCTTTCATTTAAATTAAAAATAGATATAATCCAAATTTTCTACTATGATCTCTGAAATTTTTATTAATACAATATCAAAAACATTATTAATGTATTAACATTCTTGGATATTTGTAATATTTATTTAATTTTAATAATTAATCTTTTTCATTTAAGTTTAAGAAAATTTTGTTCTAAATATCAATATTTATCAATAAATTATCAGAAAAAAAGTCAAATTAATGCAGTGGTAAAACTGCTGGATATTTGATTTTCGAAATTAATTAAATTGTTCATTTTGATAATTAAATTTTTATCTAAATTTAATAAATATAAATATAAATATCAATATTGATTTTTCAGTAATACTTATTATTAAATATAAAAAACATATAAAATTATAATTAAATAATAAGATAAAAACATTTCTAAATATATGTCCACATATGTTCTCGAAATTAATTAAATTGCCATTTTGATAATTAAATTTTTACCTAAATTTAATAAGTATAAATATCGATATTTAATTTTTTAGTGATATTTATTAATAAATACAAATATCAGTAATAAATAACAATATAAAAACATTTCTAAATATTTATATTATTTCTCCAGTTTGTTCTTACCTATAGACCTATAGTATTTGACCCCACTAAATTTTGAGAGACAGTAAAGGTCTCTCACTACGTGGCAAGCTTGCAGACTTGCAGACTGTCTTTGTCGTGCTTGATGTCTCTCTTAAATTGCAGTCAGATCAAACGCTTTTCGTTCGGTATGGTATATATTATACGTCCCATTCTATTTCCACGATCCCCTCGATCCGGCTCAGCATGCCCATAGTGTCTCTTTCCCTCTCGTCTCGTGATAACGGCGACTTCCTACAGTCCCGCGGTCTCGCATGCACTCGCACTCACGTTGCGAGCGACCAGACGGAAGTTTAGAGGAGAGCGGCGCGCCAAAGGCGCCAGACGTCCACCAGAACGCTCGAAGGCACCAACGGCAGGTGCGACCCGCTCCGATCGAATCCACCTCAGTCGGAACATCTGCGCGACCCCGCTACCTGTATCCGCCGGTATATCGGTATATTGTGTGTACACTGTACACTGTACAGTTGTGTTCCCTTGCGGTTGCTGCCTTCGGAAAAAATATGCAGCCCGAAGTGCATGTGGCGTATCGATCGTCGCGACGCCGGGGCCCCGTTGTTATTGTTGCCGTCGGTTTTCCGGGAATGTGTCGCGGCGTTTGAGGACGTGAGGTGATCGAGCGTCGCCGGTGGCTATGCAAATTTCGCGCAATTACATTTGATTCGAATGGAAACGTGCTTAGGCGTGTGGGTTTGCATTATCTGGCTGCGAGGTCCGTTACTCTTACTATTATCACGCACTGATTCGACGGTTGCATGTTTATTTTGTGTATTAATGTTGTTGTTGAAGTGTTGAAAATCATAAGAATTATATTGAATTCATATTGAATAGACACTTTCATTGGCCAATACTTTGACCAATTAAACGTGAGTATTTTTTGGAGGTTACGTCAAATTTACCCCAATTAGACAACCCTTATGTCACCCTTAAAATTCCAGCCAAATATGTCATTCATCATACGTTAATTCAGTCAATAATTACTTACGACGTCATTATACCGTGATTCATTCGATAAGGTTAATTGTACTCACTACACACAATAAAAATGTTTGTTTAAGTTAGTGCCTTATGTGTTCAAAGGTAAAATATTTACTGTTGCCTTCGCACAATATTGATCTTGCAGTTTTCCCCTATGAATAATTGAATACAAGAAGAGGCTAAGATAGAGTCGATTCGTATATTTTCTGAATTCTCTTTTAACCGCAACATTACATAATCACGGTTACAAAATAAATTTATATACAATAAAATAATATTTGACATTAATTATACAATATATTAAAAATTGTGTTTTCTAATACACTATTCCACACATTTTCCATATTACATTTTTAAATTAATATTTTAAAATCATTTAATAAATAATAACATTTTAAATATTATGAAATTTATAACTGGTCCTTAGTTATAATATTAACAATTAATAATCTATCAAATTTAATTTGAAAATTGGTTCGCATTTTAAAATCACATTTCACACATTATTTGTTTTGGTGTTTATCAGAATCACTTCAGTTACACTGTAGTGAAATTTAAAGCGATGAGATTAGTTTACCCAATGATGTAACTTATAAATAGAATGTATATTTATACTTGCACTCAGGTATTCCAGACTTTAAAAATAAGCGCGTTTATAATTTAAATCAAATGTACACCAAATAAGTGTAGGACATAAATTGTTTCAAAGTATTTTTAGCTCATCTTTGTTCCAACATTCAAATTCCATTAAATCTAATATTTCTACCTGGCCTTTTAGAAACTAAAAAAATACTCTGTTCCTTGTTACTATTTTCTCCAAAATACTAAGTATTATTATTTTTTTAGGCTGATTTGAAGCAACGTGCTCACAGAAACCAACAAGTTCGTCGCACCAGGTCTGACCTGGGCGGGCAACGTCTTCTGAATTGGGATCCACGCTCCTCCTACCGCCGACTGATGTCGTCGCCAGCCCATCATCTGAGACCGGGAAGTGGCGGCTCGGCCCGTCTCCAGAGCCCCAACAAAAAGCCGCCCGACGCCCCCGGTGGTGTTCAACTGCGAAGTGGACGCCGCAGAGGCCAGCTCCGACGTTCACTCAGCCAACCACTTGATATCGACAAGCTGTCGCCACTCATGAGAACTAAAACAGCAGGTAATTAACGACGCTAGTGTATTAGTTTAGTTACATATTCAAAAATAAAGAGCTTCTCTAAAATAATATATATTATTTAAGGATTGAGGGTTGGTGGCTCCAATATACTAAGTGAGGATGAACAAGATGCAAGACTGGGTACATCAGACGACGAAGCCATGTCGGATTCGGAATCATCGATTGCGTCGCTGAACGAGAGAAAGAAGTCCCTAGAACTAGCTATGGATGAAGAAATGGTGATATTGGCCGAAGCAGTATTCGACCACGTGGCCATCGAAGCTGAAGAGCTAGCATTTCGAGCAGGTGACGTTATCGAAGTATTGGAAACGGCCAATCGAGATTGGTGGTGGGGCTCCACCAAAGGTAAGTTTATTCCAAATTATGCTTTCAGTCGTGCTCTAATTTCTCCAATTGATATAGGAAAGTCAGGATGGTTCCCCGCCCAATTCGTTCGCCTCCGAGTCAGTCAGGAGGATACCGTAGAAGACTGTTTAGCCGCAATGGCGTCAGGCCGTCCGGTAACTGCATCAATTCGTCGTCGTACCAGCATATCCTTGCTGAGCAACGACCAGGTGCGAACTAGTGTGGTGCGTGAACTAGTGCACACTGAAAGAGACTTTGTGAAGGTGTTGCGCGACGTTGCTGAAGGTTATGTGAGCGAGTGCCGCAAACGCAAGGACATGTTTAACCAGGAACAGATTGCAACAATTTTTATCAATCTGGAACAAATTCTACAGTTTCAGTCGGCTTTCCTAAAGGATCTGGAAGCCTGCATCGACTGGGACTCGCCCTACAAAAGCTGTGTTGGCGGCTGTTTCTTAAAACACAAAGATGGTATGTTTATTATTAATATTTTACTTAATATTTTTATTCTTAACGAATGATCGAAATTATTAAATATATTTAACATAAATAAATAAGAATTTTACTATTGAACTACAGAAAACTTCAAACTTGTGATATAAATAAAGCAAGTAGAATATAGGCCAACTGTCTTTTATTTCAGCAGACAAAGGGATTTCCTTTGGTACTTTAAATGAAGTTGTTCTTTGTTCTTTAGAATTTTACAGCATTGTAATTGTAACTTTACCAATGAATGAAAAAAATATTTTATTTAATATGTTATAATTTATTTCATTGTTTCTAGGTTTTAAAATGTACTCTGATTACTGCAACAGTCATCCACTTGCTACAGCTGCCCTCCAAGAGCTCTACCAGTACAACAATTACAGCAAATTCTTCGAAGCTTGTAGACTCATGCGCGGTCTCATCGAAATACCCTTAGATGGATACCTTCTAACACCTGTTCAAAGGATATGCAAATATCCGCTGCAGCTGGCTGAACTTCTCAAATATACCAAGACTGACCATCAGGATTACAAGAGCATCAAAGACGCACTCGAGGTGATGCGTGACGTAGCTACACTCATCAACGAAAGGAAACGACGGATGGAGAGTCTTGAGAAATTATGTGCGTGGCAGCAAAGGGTTGAAGGTTGGGAGGTAACATATTAAGAAACCCTATCTAAAAGTATATTGTATTATGTCACAAATTTGTTATAGGGTGAAGATCTCATAGAACACAGCTCGCAGTTAATTCACCAAGGTGAAGTTGTGAAAGTTACGTCGGGTATGTGGACGAACAACATAACGCTATTTCTTTTTGATCACCAAATTGTCTACTGCAAAAAGGTTAGATAAATTTAATTGTTTCTTTCTGCATATATTAATCTTTGACGTTGCAGGATATTTTGAAAAGGAATACTTTTGTCTATAAAGGAAGAATATGCCTTGATACCTGCGAAGTCATAGACGTTCCCGATGGAAAAGGTAAAAAATTCACTATTTACTTACAATACTAATTAAAAAAATTGTAGCTCTATTCTTAATATTTTATTATTTTTAGATTTGCACTCCGGTGTAAATGTACGACATGGAATCAAACTGTACAGCTGCGTGAGAGACAAGTGGCTGATGTTCTGTTGCCGTTCGGCGAATGATAAGCAACGGTGGTTGCGACTGTTCTCCGAAGAACGGCGGATAGTCGGACAAGACAAAGACAGTGGTCTCGATTTACCTGCTGCTGCAAGGCAACTTGCCAGACTTGCTGCCAGGTCACAGAGGCGACCGCCCCGAAAACCGAGAAGTGAGTTGAACATAAGAAATTTTTTTAAACAATTTATTTATTTTTGAATTTCTTATAGGTGGTAAAAACTTCAAACACGATTCTGGCTATATGGGATCGACGTTGCAACTAAACACTTCTAACTCGAATTCATTGGGAAGGAAGATGGGCACGTGGTTTACATTTGGCACGAATAAAAAGTCGAGGCATCAACAGCAGCAGGACATCTCCTGAGACAAGACCACTTTACTGTAACAAGATTCTTCCATGACCAGTCAAAACCCCCAGTGTATTTATTCATTATGAAGATCGACCGAAAATACTCGAATAAAAATTGCATTTTATAATTAGAATTATTGAAGAAATGACAATTTTGTGGTACAAGATGTTCCATTTGTCATGAAAATTCTATACTCTCTGAGAATTAACATAGTCTGTTAATCTTTCTTCTCTCTTGTAGAGTGAACAATTAGAAATTGTTTACCGTTCAAATATTTCCTAAAATCCCAGCATCTAATAAGTGTAAATATGAACTGTACATATCTTAAACATGTATAAACATATTCAGTATTATGAAATATTTGAACGTATTATATATAATTCAACATTTTTCCGAAATATAGAGCATTTTTTGTCGATTTTCACCTTTGCAAGTCATAGTCATAGTGCCAAATAGACTAGGTCGCGGATTTGTCTGTTGCGGTAAATATATATTGTTGATGTATTATTGTTGTTAACCAATTTTGCAATACTGTTGAACTATCAGTGATATAAGGCTACTGCCGAATGTGCTGTGCTAAACGAATGGAAAACAAGGCCTAACTGTACATACAATAAATACAGGTCTTTGTTTCTATCTGATTCTTTGTATTTTATAAATATTATCTATAACTGACTGATACTTACTCTTTGTAACTCTAATGCTGTCTGATCTTACATATTCAAAGAATTCAAAAAATGACGCACAATCTGTGTTGAATCGCAACAAGAAAACTAAATGCATTGCACAGGGTAATAGATTTTTTGAGGTGGCAAATTTTAAAGAATGCCATTTTTTACTTTATTATATGGATATTTGTTATTAATATATCTGTTATGGACCAAACTTGTATTATTGAATATAAAACGGAAACAAGTCACATGTTGTTATATATATATTTTTTGTTTTTAACTTTATTCTAGCATGTGTAGTATTTTTTATTAAATAATTTAATTTTATCATTTGGTTTGTTTTATTTTGTTTGTCCTTTTTAACCATCAAACAAAATGATCTCATTTTATTTTATAAATTTTGTTGTGTATAATTTTATCATAGTTAAAAGTTAATTTAAAAAAATCAAATTTTAAGTACTCAATTTATCAATTAAGTTAAAAATGTTAAAACTTAATTTTAACAATTTTGAAGTCTAATCCATATTGAGGTCAATTTGTTCGATGGAGTAATGGGGTTTTACTGTAATAGTACCTCAATTACTTCAAATGAATTGATCGCGAGCGTTTTAAAAACTGTTGACAAAGCCTATTCCCTACAATGTGTATTAAAGTTGTAATGGTATGTATTAATTTCTTATAGGGAATTACTATTATTATGGAAGTGAAACGGTATTCATATTGCACCGTATATGTAAAACCCCATTTAATCACCATGGACCATTACCATCTTTGTATATAAAAATAAAATATATACTGTAGACAATTAGTTTTATATGTATTTTCCACGATTGGATATTGGAGAAAAAAATTAGATCAGACATTAACCACCATTTTAGAGTCGCATCTACAACATTATCTTCCTTCTTCTTATCGAACTTTTTGTATTTTTCTAGCGGTCATTAATCAACCTGGTTTTCTGTTGCGTGTTGTAGACATCTTTTGGTATTGTTCAATACAATGGAGAGAAGCATGTTAATAATTCAAATATATCAAATTCTACCATGTTGTTCGAAAATATAATAAAGTTTTCAGTTATTAAACTATTGCATTATAAAATTTAATTCAAAATAATGTTTATTTATATGCGTTTTCCAGTGTGTATTGAAGCAATACCACAAGATTAGCTAGAGTTAGACTGATAGAATTGTAGTGATATTTGTTATTTTTTATAGATACCCAGCACATTGTGCATTGTTAAATACGTTAGAAATTTGTAAGGTTATTGTTACACGACTTTTTAATTCTACATGTTTAAATCGATGTAATAAAATATTTTATACCAGATGTTTTTTTATTTATAATTTTATGTTGTTGTATCCGTATAAACAAATTTTTTACCTGTTTGAATTATTTATGTATTTTGTTCTATGGTGGGCGATTCAAACACTTAAATGGGTACAATTATAGATTTAATATCTCTTTAAAAATCAACCAAAATGCAGGACGCAATGCAATGTAAGTAATAAATGTTTTTTTGTCAAATGCAAAAAAATCCTGAAACATAATTTTAATAATATAATTAATTAATTGATTAATTATATAAAACATAGATTTAAAACATTGAAATTACTAAATCTCACGCAAAAGCACTGCCACTAGCACTTTAACTTTAAGTAGTGGGGCCATTCAGCAAATCACGTTCGACACCTTTGGAACATTGTTGTTGATATATAATTTGAAATTAATATATAAATCGGGATATTCACAGTCGTTAATATTTTTATAATTTTATAATGTAACCTTTTTATTAGTCAGACCTATTTTCAAACTCTGAATGACTTATTTGAATTGTTCTTAATAAAAATTTTGTTTAAGAAACTAATATCCATAAAACGTTTGTTAATTTACATATATAAAAAAGGTTTAAAGTTATTTAAGAAAAAGAAGAAATTATACTAAGTAGTTTATTACTAATAATATTAAACAAAAGTAAAATAAAACACAATAGTACCACTAGATGCCTGAATACTAGGATTAAAACTAACTCTGTATATATGTGTCGGAGGGTTCATGTGAAACGCAAGTAGTACTATGGGTTGCATACTTATAGTACTTGGGTGGAATCAGCGGAAGTGCTAAGCAGGGGATGGTACTCGAACCGAGGGTGACGGTAGAGGAGACCTGCGAGGGCGGACAGTTAAGCTCCGTCAGGGAAGCTGCATAGAAGTCTTGGCTTGGCATAACCGTCGGGATCACCGCGTTTCATACGACTCCTACCTAATTGTTTGACTATTAGTTATAATCCTGTGCCTGTTAGTTCAATTACATTGTAAGGACTACTTGCGTGTTATTTAATATTCGAAATGGCCGATAATCCTGACCGCGCTGCGACATATGTAATAATCAGAATATTCTTATTGTAAAAACATCATTTAAAATGATATCAAACAATTGTACAAATATGATAACAAGACTGGCAGGATGGCCCGAAATAATCGACTATTTTTGTTTAACTTCCGACACTGAAAATTTGGTTCCTACGCACCTTTAAAAATGCTCTTCAAAGATGAGCTCTTAATTTTATATGTAAAAATCCATATCTGGACATTGCTTGATCGTACAGAAAATTTCTGTTTACATTTCTTGTAGGAAATTGAGTGCTCTACAAAAAGGGTATCTTACAATTTTTTTGTAACTCTTACCCTTTAAAAGATATTGAATGTTAAAGTTTGAAGGAATTAACATCAACAAATGAATTTCTTTTAAAATATAAATTTTGATAATGTAAATAAATTAAACAATAATTCATACCTTGATGTATCTGTAATTATATTGGTCGACGGTGAATGAAGGTATTTTTGATTTTGGTTAGAATAAGACGCGTCCCCTGCCCCGTGTCTTCACTTAGATTTTCGACATTTTTCCAATTTGCATTTGTCCCCGCAAAAGTGAAAGAAAAATAAATACATAATCACGAGTGTAGGCGAAAGATAAAAGTAGCGATCGGCGGATACGCCGTCAAGTAAGCCGTGCAAATTTGTGTTGCTGGCACTTTCAATTGTTTATTTCTAAGAATCCCACTTTTAGAGAGGAGAAGGGGAAAAATTGGATTTTTGTTGTTTGAGAATGATTTCAATTACATTTGAACTGACGATTATTTTGTTCCGTTTTTAAATTTCTTTAACATATTCAAGTATATATTACTATTGTTTTTATTAATTTTAAGTACTTAAGTGCAATTTCGTATTTTAAAATTTCAACCCAGGATTTTATCATTTATACAAAAATTTTAAATTAATGTTGCCCTAAGTTTATATGTTAAATTATAATTTTTACTAATATAATTCTAATTAAATATAAACAAATACATAATACTACAACACTACTTAGCTATTATTTAAAAGATTCTGCAAATGTATTCAATAAAATGCTAATTACCATTTTTCAAATTTCATTTTATAATAAAATATTCAACGAAAAATTTTAAATTAATTTGACCTAATGAAAACACACCTAAATTTTCACTGAGAAGCATTTAAATAAGATTCTAGTGACAATTAATATTTTTTTAACTTGAACGAGGTGTTTGATAAGTTAAGGAGGAAGGTAAGCAAACTTGTAACTAGTCATTAATAACTCTAATAAATAAAAATATACATATTAATAATTGTTTTAAATATATAATATTGTAAAATACCCAAAAATTATATTCCCGCTTGTTTCTGCATTTCGTGCGTCATCAGATAGGACACAATTCAAAATTGTATCACTGCAGTAAAAGTACAATTTTGAAAATCCTATGACAAGCTTACAATTTAAAAACACAATTTTGGGTTAGTAGTTTGTAGGTGAGCTTGTCGCTGCATTTACGGCAAAAATACTATTCCTCGCTGAGTAAATGCAGCCTTATACTAAGTTACAATTTACTAAAATCTAAATAGTCTATTTCTGTAAATAACTTAAAATTATTAATTATTATAAATTCCTGCAAAAAAAAATAATTAAAAAATGAACAAAAAGGATTTTTGTTAACCAATAACTTGACGAACAAGAAGGGAATTTGTTGGTCAATAATCTAACCTACAAAAAGGGGGAAACTAAATTTTCTTTTATTTATTTAAGCTGAAAGAGAGAGCCTTATTACTATTATTATTTAAAAGGCATATACATGAATACAATACTCCTGAAAATCATACCAAACAAACATTTAACACAACTGTATCATTAATTTATTTGAGCTGAAAAGAATAACTGATTAGATTAGACAAAAAATAAAAATAAACCATTCCTGAAAATCATAAAAGATATCTTTTTTACATTTTTCAAAAACTTCAATCAAAAGATCATGATGCAAGACGATTTGGAATTAAAATCAATATATTCAAAAACTTACTTTGCGTTGCCAGTTGCCAGGTTAACTAGTCTCGTTCTGGACCTACCTGAAATTAATCAAAAACCTTCAAGTAATATAGTTTCATGAATAATACAAATTATGAATAATTACCTTTAATGCCCTTTCCTCGTTGCCTTATCATCTTTCCAATAGTTGGTTGGGTCATCATGGTCCAAGTGTGAGCAGGTTTTGACGATCAACGAAGAAAAGAACAAAAAATCTTCTTTCAATGTTTTAACCAGAGAAAGAACTATTTCAAAACCCAAATATGACAATGCAAATACGATACCATGCATTTATTCTTATTAACTAATCGATGCTACACTTATCCATTCAAAGTTTTATACATGCATTTATTTTTAATTGATCAATACTTTACTTAATCCAAGTAGAGTCGATTTATTCCGAAATTTTCTCATTTAATGCATGCACTTACTTTTAATTGATTGATTAAACAAGTAAAATTTAATTATTGTCATGATTTTATCATTTAAAGCATGCATTTAGTCTTATGAACTAATCCATGCAAAATTTTATGCATGCATTTATTCTCAACTCAAGGATATTCCCTCTACTTAATCCAAGTAAAGTTGATTTATTGATGATTTTATCATTTAAAGCATGCATTTATTCTCACCTGATGTATATTCACTCTACTTAATCTAAGTAAAGTTGAATTATTGTTATGATTATATCATTTAAACCATGCATTTATTCTCAACTGATGTATATTCACTCTACTTAATCCAAGTAAAGTTGAAAAATTGTCATGATTTTATCATTTAAAGCATGCATTTATTCTTATGAACTAATCCATGCAAAGTTTTATGCATGCATTTATTCTCAACTGATGTATATTCACTTCACTTAATCCAAGTAAAGTTGAATTATTGCGATGATTTTATCATTTAAAGCATGCATTTATTCACAACTGATGTATTTTCACTATACTTAATCCAAGTAAAGTTGAATTATTGTCATGATTTTATCATTTAAAGCATGCATTTATTCTTATGAACTAATCCATGCAAAGTTTTATACATGCATTTATTCTCAACTCATGTATCTTCACTTCACTTAATCCAAGTAAAGTTGAATTATTGTGATGATTTTATCATTTAAAGCATGCATTTATTCACAACTGATGTATTTTCACTATACTTAATCCAAGTAAAGTTGAATTATTGTCATGATTTTATCATTTAAAGGAGGCATTTATTCTTATGAACTAATCCATGCAAAGTTTTATACATGCACTTATTCTGAACTGATATATATATATATATATATATATATATATATATATATATTCACTTCACTTAATCCAAGTAAAGTTTAATTATTGTCATGATTTTATCATTTAAAGCATGCATTTATTCTTATAAACTAATTCATGCAAATATTTATGAATGTATTTATTATTTTAACTGTTATTAATCATACAATTGTTTTTTCAATAGTTAAAACATTGAGTACTGATTATTTATTTATATTATTAGCGACTTATGTAATTATAAAAACATACCATTAAGTAGTTACTCTGTATCTTATTCTTAATTATGGTGTGGATCTGTTTGAATTATTTTCTTAATTGTTAAGCGTCTATTTCACAATAATTTTAATTAAAATTAATATAAATTATTTTCATATTTTTATTATTACTTATATAACCCACATTATAAAGAAAATTTATATTGATTATTGTATTTAAGTTTCAGTAGAATTAACTAAATTTATCTTTCTAGGTAAGAATTGGTATAAAATAATTTCAAAATATAATTGAAATAAAAAAGAACAACATTAATGCGCCGTTCAAATAAAATAATTGAATAACTCCCTAAACAATTGATTAGTAACAAAAAGGCACCTACCTTGCAATCCATGGTCGTATCCAGTATATCCAATAGGGCACTAATCACAACACTAATTGAACACACGAGTCACAACACTAAACCGAACTGCACTACCGAATTAACTTGGAGGGTATGGTAGCGCGGACCACCACCACCACCCACCCAACCGTTCGATACGGAAGTCGATAACAGACTGACTTGTCTGACTCACGCGGCGTCTATCATTAGATTCTAATGGCGGCTACTGGCGGCGACTCATCCCTTGCGTCTGATTGGTCGACGTCGAGGTTATGTTAAATCATGCGTATCGAGAACTTTCACAACCGAAATGAAAATTTTCCTGTACAATATTTGAATATTTCTTTGATAGTTTAATATCTAATTAAAATTTCATATTTAATTAAATTTAGAAAATATTCATTAATTGGGTAAATATAAAAAAGGGAATAATTTTTATAAAAAATAAAAGTCGAATAAGTATATAAAAATAATACATTAAAATAACATTGACAAAAAAATATATTTATATATTTTATAATAAAAAACAAAAACAAATATATTCCAGTTAATTAAGTTAAAAAAGACTAAAAATACAATTTTAATTAAATACATTACGATTATATATACGGTAAAATAAATTAAGATTGAAATTATCAAATATTAATGGTAATAATAAAAATGTTTTAGAAATAAAGCTTTATAAAGTAAAATGACTAGCAATAAATAAAAAATGGTCTTACCTTAGGAATAAAAATATAATGTTTTAAAAATGAAAATTATTTGTAAAGGAAAATACCAATAAATTAAAAATGTAATTACCAGAAGAATAATTTATTGTTTATAAATAATCAATTATAAAATTAACTTAACTTTAACAATATGTTATATTAATTATATTGATTATCATACCTTATTATAACAATTAATTATTATATAAAAATAGGTGATATTTGTTTAAAATTCAAATATTGTGTAGGAAAATTTTCAATTCGGTTGAAAACGTTCTCGATACGCATGACTTAACAAACACTCGACGTCGACCAATCAGACACAAGGGATGAGTAACCGCCATTGGCCGCCATATATAAGACGCCGGGTGAGTCAGACCAGTCAGTCTGTTATCGACCTTCGTATTGACCGGCTGGGTGGGCTGGGGTTTACGGAGCTATTCAATTATTTTATTTGAACGGTACATTAATGTTGTTCTTTTTTATTTCTATTATATTTTGAAATTATTTTATATCAATTCCTACCTACCTTTTATATGCAATTCCTTTGCATAGATTAGTTCATAAGAATAAATGCATGCTTTAAATTTTAAATTCATGACAATAATTCAACTTTACTTGGATTAAGTGGAGTGAATATATCAGTTGAGAATAAGTGCATGTATAAAACTTTGCATGGTTTAGTTCATAAGATTAAATGCATGCTTTAAATGATAAAAACATGACAATAATTCAACTTTACTTGGATTAAGTGGAGTGAATATATATCAGTTTAGAATAAGTGCATGGATTAGTATATAAGAATAAATGCATGCTTTAAATGATTGAATCATGACAATAATTCAACTTTACTTGGATTAAGTGGAGTGAATATATATCAGTTGAGAATAAGTGCATGTATAAAACTTTGCATGGATTAGTTCATAAGAATAAATGCATGCTTTAAATGATAAAATCATGACAATAATTCAACTTTACTTGGATTAAGTGGAGTGAATATATATCAGTTTAGAATAAGTGCATGGATTAGTTCATAAGAATAAATGCATGCTTTAAATGATTGAATCATGACAATAATTCAACTTTACTTGGATTAGGTGGAGTGAATATATATCAGTTGAGAATAAGTGCATGTATAAAACTTTGCATGGATTAGTTCATAAGAATAAATGCATGCTTTAAATGATAAAATCATGACAATAATTCAATTTTACTTGGATTAAGTGGAGTGAATATATATCAGTTGAGAATAAGTGCATGTATAAAACTTTGCATGGATTAGTTCATAAGAATAAATGCATGCTTTAAATGAGAAAATCATGACAATAATTCAACTTTACTTGGATTAAGTGGAGTGAATATATATCAGTTTAGAATAAGTGCATGGATTAGTTTATAAGAATAAATGCATGCTTTAAATGATTGAATCATGACAATAATACAACTTTACTTGGATTAAGTGGAGTGAATTTATATCAGTTGAGAATAAGTGCATGTATAAAACTTTGCATGTATTAGTTTATAAGAATAAATGCATGCTTTAAATGATTGAATCATGACAATAATACAACTTTACTTGGATTAAGTGGAGTGAATTTATATCAGTTGAGAATAAGTGCATGTATAAAACTTTGCATGGATTAGTTCATAAGAATAAATGCATGCGTTAAATGAGAAAATCATGACAATAATTCAACTTTACTTGGATTAAGTGGAGTGAATATATATCAGTTTAGAATAAGTGCATGTATAAAACTTTGCATGGATTAGTTCATAAGAATAAATGCATGCTTTAAATGATTGAATCATGACAATAATTCAACTTTACTTGGATTAAGTGGAGTGAATATATATCAGTTGAGAATAAGTGCATGTATAAAACTTTGCATGGATTAGTTCATAAGAATAAATGCATGCGTTAAATGAGAAAATCATGACAATAATTCAACTTTACTTGGATTAAGTGGAGTGAATTTATATCAGTTGAGAATAAGTGCATGTATAAAACTTTGCATGGATTAGTTCATAAGAATAAATGCATGCGTTAAATGAGAAAATCATGACAATAATTCAACTTTACTTGGATTAAGTGGAGTGAATATATATCAGTTTAGAATAAGTGCATGGATTAGTTCATAAGAATAAATGCATGCTTTAAATGATTGAATCATGACAATAATTCAACTTTACTTGGATTAAGTGGAGTGAATATATATCAGTTCAGAATAAGTGCATGTATAAAACTTTGCATGGATTAGTTCATAAGAATAAATGCATGCTTTAAATGATTAAATCATGACAATAATTCAACTTTACTTGGATTAAGTGGAGTGAATATATCAGTTGAGAATAAGTGCATGTATAAAACTTTGCATGGATTAGTTCATAAGAATAAATGCATGCTTTAAATGATAAAAACATGACAATAATTCAACTTTACTTGGATTAAGTGGAGTGAATATATATCAGTTTAGAATAAGTGCATGGATTAGTTTATAAGAATAAATGCATGCTTTAAATGATTGAATCATGACAATAATTCAACTTTACTTGGATTAAGTGGAGTGAATATATTTCAGTTGAGAATAAGTGCATGTATAAAACTTTGCATGGATTAGTTCATAAGAATAAATGCATGCTTTAAATGATAAAATCATGACAATAATTCAACTTTACTTGGATTAAGTGGAGTGAATATATATCAGTTTAGAATAAGTGCATGGATTAGTTCATAAGAATAAATGCATGCTTTAAATGATTGAATCATGACAATAATTCAACTTTACTTGGATTAAGTGGAGTGAATATATATCAGTTGAGAATAAGTGCATGTATAAAACTTTGCATGGATTAGTTCATAAGAATAAATGCATGCTTTAAATGATTGAATCATGACAATAATACAACTTTACTTGGATTAAGTGGAGTGAATTTATATCAGTTGAGAATAAGTGCATGTATAAAACTTTGCATGGATTAGTTCATAAGAATAAATGCATGCTTTAAATGAGAAAATCATGACAATAATTCAACTTTACTTGGATTAAGTGGAGTGAATATATATATATCAGTTTAGAATAAGTGCATGGATTAGTTCATAAGAATAAATGCATGCTTTAAATGATTGAATCATGACAATAATTCAACTTTACTTGGATTAAGTGGAGTGAATATATATCAGTTCAGAATAAGTGCATGTATAAAACTTTGCATGGATTAGTTCATAAGAATAAATGCATGCTTTAAATGATTAAATCATGACAATAATTCAACTTTACTTGGATTAAGTGGAGTGAATATATCAGTTGAGAATAAGTGCATGTATAAAACTTTGCATGGTTTAGTTCATAAGATTAAATGCATGCTTTAAATGATAAAAACATGACAATAATTCAACTTTACTTGGATTAAGTGGAGTGAATATATATCAGTTTAGAATAAGTGCATGGATTAGTTTATAAGAATAAATGCATGCTTTAAATGATTGAATTATGACAATAATTCAACTTTACTTGGATTAAGTGGAGTGAATATATATCAGTTGCGAATAAGTGCATGTATAAAACTTTGCATGGATTAGTTCAAAAGAATAAATGCATGCTTTAAATGATAAAATCATGACAATAATTCAACTTTACTTGGATTAAGTGGAGTGAATATATATCAGTTTAGAATAAGTGCATGGATTAGTTTATAAGAATAAATGCATGCTTTAAATGATTGAATCATGACAATAATTCAACTTTACTTGGATTAAGTGGAGTGAATATATATCAGTTGAGAATAAGTGCATGTATAAAACTTTGCATGGATTAGTTCATAAGAATAAATGCATGCTTTAAATGATAAAATCATGACAATAATTCAACTTTACTTGGATTAAGTGGAGTGAATATATATCAGTTTAGAATAAGTGCATGGATTAGTTCATAAGAATAAATGCATGCTTTAAATGATTGAATAATGACAATAATTCAACTTTACTTGGATTAAGTGGAGTGAATATATATCAGTTCAGAATAAGTGCATGTATAAAACTTTGCATGGATTAGTTCATAAGAATAAATGCATGCTTTAAATGATAAATTCATGACAATAATTCAACTTTACTTGGATTAAGTGGAGTGAATATATATCAGTTGAGAATAAGTGCATGTATAAAACTTTGCATGGTTTAGTTCATAAGATTAAATGCATGCTTTAAATGATAAAAACATGACAATAATTCAACTTTACTTGGATTAAGTGGAGTGAATATATATCAGTTTAGAATAAGTGCATGGATTAGTATATAAGAATAAATGCATGCTTTAAATGATTGAATCATGACAATAATTCAACTTTACTTGGATTAAGTGGAGTGAATATATATCAGTTGAGAATAAGTGCATGTATAAAACTTTGCATGGATTAGTTCATAAGAATAAATGCATGCTTTAAATGATAAAATCATGACAATAATTCAACTCTACTTGGATTAAGTGGAGTGAATATATATCAGTTTAGAATAAGTGCATGGATTAGTTCATAAGAATAAATGCATGCTTTAAATGATTGAATCATGACAATAATTCAACTTTACTTGGATTAGGTGGAGTGAATATATATCAGTTGAGAATAAGTGCATGTATAAAACTTTGCATGGATTAGTTCATAAGAATAAATGCATGCTTTAAATGATAAAATCATGACAATAATTCAATTTTACTTGGATTAAGTGGAGTGAATATATATCAGTTGAGAATAAGTGCATGTATAAAACTTTGCATGGATTAGTTCATAAGAATAAATGCATGCTTTAAATGAGAAAATCATGACAATAATTCAACTTTACTTGGATTAAGTGGAGTGAATATATATCAGTTTAGAATAAGTGCATGGATTAGTTTATAAGAATAAATGCATGCTTTAAATGATTGAATCATGACAATAATACAACTTTACTTGGATTAAGTGGAGTGAATTTATATCAGTTGAGAATAAGTGCATGTATAAAACTTTGCATGTATTAGTTCATAAGAATAAATGCATGCTTTAAATGATTGAATCATGACAATAATACAACTTTACTTGGATTAAGTGGAGTGAATTTATATCAGTTGAGAATAAGTGCATGTATAAAACTTTGCATGGATTAGTTCATAAGAATAAATGCATGCGTTAAATGAGAAAATCATGACAATAATTCAACTTTACTTGGATTAAGTGGAGTGAATATATATCAGTTTGGATTAAGTGCATGGATTAGTTCATAAGAATAAATGCATGCTTTAAATGATTGAATCATGACAATAATTCAACTTTACTTGGATTAAGTGGAGTGAATATATCAGTTGAGAATAAGTGCATGTATAAAACTTTGCATGGATTAGTTCATAAGAATAAATGCATGCTTTAAATGATAAAAACATGACAATAATTCAACTTTACTTGGATTAAGTGGAGTGAATATATATCAGTTTAGAATAAGTGCATGGATTAGTTTATAAGAATAAATGCATGCTTTAAATGATTGAATCATGACAATAATTCAACTTTACTTGGATTAAGTGGAGTGAATATATTTCAGTTGAGAATAAGTGCATGTATAAAACTTTGCATGGATTAGTTCATAAGAATAAATGCATGCTTTAAATGATAAAATCATGACAATAATTCAACTTTACTTGGATTAAGTGGAGTGAATATATATATATCAGTTTAGAATAAGTGCATGGATTAGTTCATAAGAATAAATGCATGCTTTAAATGATTGAATAATGACAATAATTCAACTTTACTTGGATTAAGTGGAGTGAATATATATCAGTTCAGAATAAGTGCATGTATAAAACTTTGCATGGATTAGTTCATAAGAATAAATGCATGCTTTAAATGATAAATTCATGACAATAATTCAACTTTACTTGGATTAAGTGGAGTGAATATATATCAGTTGAGAATAAGTGCATGTATAAAACTTTGCATGGATTAGTTCATAAGAATAAATGCATGCTTTAAATGAGAAAATCATGACAATAATTCAACTTTACTTGGATTAAGTGGAGTGAATATATATCAGTTTAGAATAAGTGCATGGATTAGTTTATAAGAATAAATGCATGCTTTAAATGATTGAATCATGACAATAATACAACTTTACTTGGATTAAGTGGAGTGAATTTATATCAGTTGAGAATAAGTGCATGTATAAAACTTTGCATGTATTAGTTCATAAGAATAAATGCATGCTTTAAATGATTGAATCATGACAATAATACAACTTTACTTGGATTAAGTGGAGTGAATTTATATCAGTTGAGAATAAGTGCATGTATAAAACTTTGCATGGATTAGTTCATAAGAATAAATGCATGCGTTAAATGAGAAAATCATGACAATAATTCAACTTTACTTGGATTAAGTGGAGTGAATATATATCAGTTTAGAATAAGTGCATGGATTAGTTCATAAGAATAAATGCATGCTTTAAATGATTGAATCATGACAATAATTCAACTTTACTTGGATTAAGTGGAGTGAATATATATCAGTTGAGAATAAGTGCATGTATAAAACTTTGCATGGATTAGTTCATAAGAATAAATGCATGCTTTAAATGATTGAATCATGACAATAATACAACTTTACTTGGATTAAGTGGAGTGAATTTATATCAGTTGAGAATAAGTGCATGTATAAAACTTTGCATGGATTAGTTCATAAGAATAAATGCATGCTTTAAATGAGAAAATCATGACAATAATTCAACTTTACTTGGATTAAGTGGAGTGAATATATATATATCAGTTTAGAATAAGTGCATGGATTAGTTCATAAGAATAAATGCATGCTTTAAATGATTGAATCATGACAATAATTCAACTTTACTTGGATTAAGTGGAGTGAATATATATCAGTTCAGAATAAGTGCATGTATAAAACTTTGCATGGATTAGTTCATAAGAATAAATGCATGCTTTAAATGATTAAATCATGACAATAATTCAACTTTACTTGGATTAAGTGGAGTGAATATATCAGTTGAGAATAAGTGCATGTATAAAACTTTGCATGGATTAGTTCATAAGAATAAATGCATGCTTTAAATGATAAAAACATGACAATAATTCAACTTTACTTGGATTAAGTGGAGTGAATATATATCAGTTTAGAATAAGTGCATGGATTAGTTTATAAGAATAAATGCATGCTTTAAATGATTGAATTATGACAATAATTCAACTTTACTTGGATTAAGTGGAGTGAATATATATCAGTTGCGAATAAGTGCATGTATAAAACTTTGCATGGATTAGTTCAAAAGAATAAATGCATGCTTTAAATGATAAAATCATGACAATAATTCAACTTTACTTGGATTAAGTGGAGTGAATATATATCAGTTTAGAATAAGTGCATGGATTAGTTTATAAGAATAAATGCATGCTTTAAATGATTGAATCATGACAATAATTCAACTTTACTTGGATTAAGTGGAGTGAATATATATCAGTTGAGAATAAGTGCATGTATAAAACTTTGCATGGATTAGTTCATAAGAATAAATGCATGCTTTAAATGATAAAATCATGACAATAATTCAACTTTACTTGGATTAAGTGGAGTGAATATATATCAGTTTAGAATAAGTGCATGGATTAGTTCATAAGAATAAATGCATGCTTTAAATGATTGAATAATGACAATAATTCAACTTTACTTGGATTAAGTGGAGTGAATATATATCAGTTCAGAATAAGTGCATGTATAAAACTTTGCATGGATTAGTTCATAAGATTAAATGCATGCTTTAAATGATAAATTCATGACAATAATTCAACTTTACTTGGATTAAGTGGAGTGAATATATATCAGTTGAGAATAAGTGCATGTATAAAACTTTGCATGGTTTAGTTCATAAGATTAAATGCATGCTTTAAATGATAAAAACATGACAATAATTCAACTTTACTTGGATTAAGTGGAGTGAATATATATCAGTTTAGAATAAGTGCATGGATTAGTATATAAGAATAAATGCATGCTTTAAATGATTGAATCATGACAATAATTCAACTTTACTTGGATTAAGTGGAGTGAATATATATCAGTTGAGAATAAGTGCATGTATAAAACTTTGCATGGATTAGTTCATAAGAATAAATGCATGCTTTAAATGATAAAATCATGACAATAATTCAACTTTACTTGGATTAAGTGGAGTGAATATATATCAGTTTAGAATAAGTGCATGGATTAGTTCATAAGAATAAATGCATGCTTTAAATGATTGAATCATGACAATAATTCAACTTTACTTGGATTAGGTGGAGTGAATATATATCAGTTGAGAATAAGTGCATGTATAAAACTTTGCATGGATTAGTTCATAAGAATAAATGCATGCTTTAAATGATAAAATCATGACAATAATTCAATTTTACTTGGATTAAGTGGTGTGAATATATATCAGTTTAGATCATGACAATAATTCAACTTTACTTGGATTAAGTGGAGTGAATATATATCAGTTGAGAATAAGTGCATGTATAAAACTTTGCATGGATTAGTTCATAAGAATAAATGCATGCTTTAAATGATAAAATCATGACAATAATTCAACTTTACTTGGATTAAGTGGAGTGAATATATATCAGTTTAGAATAAGTGCATGGATTAGTTCATAAGAATAAATGCATGCTTTAAATGATTGAATCATGACAATAATTCAACTTTACTTGGATTAGGTGGAGTGAATATATATCAGTTGAGAATAAGTGCATGTATAAAACTTTGCGTGGATTAGTTCATAAGAATAAATGCATGCTTTAAATGATAAAATCATGACAATAATTCAATTTTACTTGGATTAAGTGGAGTGAATATATATCAGTTGAGAATAAGTGCATGTATAAAACTTTGCATGGATTAGTTCATAAGAATAAATGCATGCTTTAAATGAGAAAATCATGACAATAATTCAACTTTACTTGGATTAAGTGGAGTGAATATATATCAGTTTAGAATAAGTGCATGGATTAGTTTATAAGAATAAATGCATGCTTTAAATGATTGAATCATGACAATAATACAACTTTACTTGGATTAAGTGGAGTGAATTTATATCAGTTGAGAATAAGTGCATGTATAAAACTTTGCATGTATTAGTTCATAAGAATAAATGCATGCTTTAAATGATTGAATCATGACAATAATACAACTTTACTTGGATTAAGTGGAGTGAATTTATATCAGTTGAGAATAAGTGCATGTATAAAACTTTGCATGGATTAGTTCATAAGAATAAATGCATGCGTTAAATGAGAAAATCATGACAATAATTCAACTTTACTTGGATTAAGTGGAGTGAATATATATCAGTTTAGAATAAGTGCATGTATAAAACTTTGCATGGATTAGTTCATAAGAATAAATGCATGCTTTAAATGATTGAATCATGACAATAATTCAACTTTACTTGGATTAAGTGGAGTGAATATATATCAGTTGAGAATAAGTGCATGTATAAAACTTTGCATGGATTAGTTCATAAGAATAAATGCATGCTTTAAATGATAAAATCATGACAATAATTCAACTTTACTTGGATTAAGTGGAGTGAATATATATCAGTTTAGAATAAGTGCATGGATTAGTTCATAAGAATAAATGCATGCTTTAAATGATTGAATCATGACAATAATTCAACTTTACTTGGATTAAGTGGAGTGAATATATATCAGTTGAGAATAAGTGCATGTATAAAACTTTGCATGGATTAGTTCATAAGAATAAATGCATGCTTTAAATGATTGAATCATGACAATAATACAACTTTACTTGGATTAAGTGGAGTGAATTTATATCAGTTGAGAATAAGTGCATGTATAAAACTTTGCATGGATTAGTTCATAAGAATAAATGCATGCTTTAAATGATAAAAACATGACAATAATTCAACTTTACTTGGATTAAGTGGAGTGAATATATATATATCAGTTTAGAATAAGTGCATGGATTAGTTCATAAGAATAAATGCATGCTTTAAATGATTGAATCATGACAATAATTCAACTTTACTTGGATTAAGTGGAGTGAATATATATCAGTTCAGAATAAGTGCATGTATAAAACTTTGCATGGATTAGTTCATAAGAATAAATGCATGCTTTAAATGATTAAATCATGACAATAATTCAACTTTACTTGGATTAAGTGGAGTGAATATATCAGTTGAGAATAAGTGCATGTATAAAACTTTGCATGGATTAGTTCATAAGAATAAATGCATGCTTTAAATGATAAAAACATGACAATAATTCAACTTTACTTGGATTAAGTGGAGTGAATATATATCAGTTTAGAATAAGTGCATGGATTAGTTTATAAGAATAAATGCATGCTTTAAATGATTGAATTATGACAATAATTCAACTTTACTTGGATTAAGTGGAGTGAATATATATCAGTTGCGAATAAGTGCATGTATAAAACTTTGCATGGATTAGTTCAAAAGAATAAATGCATGCTTTAAATGATAAAATCATGACAATAATTCAACTTTACTTGGATTAAGTGGAGTGAATATATATCAGTTTAGAATAAGTGCATGGATTAGTTTATAAGAATAAATGCATGCTTTAAATGATTGAATCATGACAATAATTCAACTTTACTTGGATTAAGTGGAGTGAATATATATCAGTTGAGAATAAGTGCATGTATAAAACTTTGCATGGATTAGTTCATAAGAATAAATGCATGCTTTAAATGATAAAATCATGACAATAATTCAACTTTACTTGGATTAAGTGGAGTGAATATATATCAGTTTAGAATAAGTGCATGGATTAGTTCATAAGAATAAATGCATGCTTTAAATGATTGAATAATGACAATAATTCAACTTTACTTGGATTAAGTGGAGTGAATATATATCAGTTCAGAATAAGTGCATGTATAAAACTTTGCATGGATTAGTTCATAAGAATAAATGCATGCTTTAAATGATAAATTCATGACAATAATTCAACTTTACTTGGATTAAGTGGAGTGAATATATATCAGTTGAGAATAAGTGCATGTATAAAACTTTGCATGGTTTAGTTCATAAGATTAAATGCATGCTTTAAATGATAAAAACATGACAATAATTCAACTTCACTTGGATTAAGTGGAGTGAATATATATCAGTTTAGAATAAGTGCATGGATTAGTATATAAGAATAAATGCATGCTTTAAATGATTGAATCATGACAATAATTCAACTTTACTTGGATTAAGTGGAGTGAATATATATCAGTTGAGAATAAGTGCATGTATAAAACTTTGCATGGATTAGTTCATAAGAATAAATGCATGCTTTAAATGATAAAATCATGACAATAATTCAACTTTACTTGGATTAAGTGGAGTGAATATATATCAGTTTAGAATAAGTGCATGGATTAGTTCATAAGAATAAATGCATGCTTTAAATGATTGAATCATGACAATAATTCAACTTTACTTGGATTAGGTGGAGTGAATATATATCAGTTGAGAATAAGTGCATGTATAAAACTTTGCATGGATTAGTTCATAAGAATAAATGCATGCTTTAAATGATAAAATCATGACAATAATTCAATTTTACTTGGATTAAGTGGAGTGAATATATATCAGTTGAGAATAAGTGCATGTATAAAACTTTGCATGGATTAGTTCATAAGAATAAATGCATGCTTTAAATGAGAAAATCATGACAATAATTCAACTTTACTTGGATTAAGTGGAGTGAATATATATCAGTTTAGAATAAGTGCATGGATTAGTTTATAAGAATAAATGCATGCTTTAAATGATTGAATCATGACAATAATACAACTTTACTTGGATTAAGTGGAGTGAATTTATATCAGTTGAGAATAAGTGCATGTATAAAACTTTGCATGTATTAGTTCATAAGAATAAATGCATGCTTTAAATGATTGAATCATGACAATAATACAACTTTACTTGGATTAAGTGGAGTGAATTTATATCAGTTGAGAATAAGTGCATGTATAAAACTTTGCATGGATTAGTTCATAAGAATAAATGCATGCGTTAAATGAGAAAATCATGACAATAATTCAACTTTACTTGGATTAAGTGGAGTGAATATATATCAGTTTAGATTAAGTGCATGGATTAGTTCATAAGAATAAATGCATGCTTTAAATGATTGAATCATGACAATAATTCAACTTTACTTGGATTAAGTGGAGTGAATATATCAGTTGAGAATAAGTGCATGTATAAAACTTTGCATGGATTAGTTCATAAGAATAAATGCATGCTTTAAATGATAAAAACATGACAATAATTCAACTTTACTTGGATTAAGTGGAGTGAATATATATCAGTTTAGAATAAGTGCATGGATTAGTTTATAAGAATAAATGCATGCTTTAAATGATTGAATCATGACAATAATTCAACTTTACTTGGATTAAGTGGAGTGAATATATTTCAGTTGAGAATAAGTGCATGTATAAAACTTTGCATGGATTAGTTCATAAGAATAAATGCATGCTTTAAATGATAAAATCATGACAATAATTCAACTTTACTTGGATTAAGTGGAGTGAATATATATATATCAGTTTAGAATAAGTGCATGGATTAGTTCATAAGAATAAATGCATGCTTTAAATGATTGAATAATGACAATAATTCAACTTTACTTGGATTAAGTGGAGTGAATATATATCAGTTCAGAATAAGTGCATGTATAAAACTTTGCATGGATTAGTTCATAAGAATAAATGCATGCTTTAAATGATAAATTCATGACAATAATTCAACTTTACTTGGATTAAGTGGAGTGAATATATATCAGTTGAGAATAAGTGCATGTATAAAACTTTGCATGGATTAGTATATAAGAATAAATGCATGCTTTAAATGATTTAATCATGACAATAATTCAACTTTACTTGGATTAAGTGGAGTGTATATATATCAGTTGAGAATAAGTGCATGTTTAAAACTTTGCATGGATTAGTTCATAAGAATAAATGCATGCTTTAAATGATAAAATCATGACAATAATTCAACTTTACTTGGATTAAGTGGAGTGAATATATATCAGTTTAGAATAAGTGCATGGATTAGTTCATAAGAATAAATGCATGCTTTAAATGATTGAATCATGACAATAATTCAACTTTACTTGGATTAGGTGGAGTGAATATATATCAGTTGAGAATAAGTGCATGTATAAAACTTTGCATGGATTAGTTCATAAGAATAAATGCATGCTTTAAATGATAAAATCATGACAATAATTCAATTTTACTTGGATTAAGTGGAGTGAATATATATCAGTTGAGAATAAGTGCATGTATAAAACTTTGCATGGATTAGTTCATAAGAATAAATGCATGCTTTAAATGAGAAAATCATGACAATAATTCAACTTTACTTGGATTAAGTGGAGTGAATATATATCAGTTTAGAATAAGTGCATGGATTAGTTTATAAGAATAAATGCATGCTTTAAATGATTGAATCATGACAATAATACAACTTTACTTGGATTAAGTGGAGTGAATTTATATCAGTTGAGAATAAGTGCATGTATAAAACTTTGCATGTATTAGTTCATAAGAATAAATGCATGCTTTAAATGATTGAATCATGACAATAATACAACTTTACTTGGATTAAGTGGAGTGAATTTATATCAGTTGAGAATAAGTGCATGTATAAAACTTTGCATGGATTAGTTCATAAGAATAAATGCATGCGTTAAATGAGAAAATCATGACAATAATTCAACTTTACTTGGATTAAGTGGAGTGAATATATATCAGTTGAGAATAAGTGCATGTATAAAACTTTGCATGGATTAGTTCATAAGAATAAATGCATGCTTTAAATGATTGAATCATGACAATAATACAACTTTACTTGGATTAAGTGGAGTGAATTTATATCAGTTGAGAATAAGTGCATGTATAAAACTTTGCATGGATTAGTTCATAAGAATAAATGCATGCTTTAAATGAGAAAATCATGACAATAATTCAACTTTACTTGGATTAAGTGGAGTGAATATATATATATCAGTTTAGAATAAGTGCATGGATTAGTTCATAAGAATAAATGCATGCTTTAAATGATTGAATCATGACAATAATTCAACTTTACTTGGATTAAGTGGAGTGAATATATATCAGTTCAGAATAAGTGCATGTATAAAACTTTGCATGGATTAGTTCATAAGAATAAATGCATGCTTTAAATGATTAAATCATGACAATAATTCAACTTTACTTGGATTAAGTGGAGTGAATATATCAGTTGAGAATAAGTGCATGTATAAAACTTTGCATGGATTAGTTCATAAGAATAAATGCATGCTTTAAATGATAAAAACATGACAATAATTCAACTTTACTTGGATTAAGTGGAGTGAATATATATCAGTTTAGAATAAGTGCATGGATTAGTTTATAAGAATAAATGCATGCTTTAAATGATTGAATTATGACAATAATTCAACTTTACTTGGATTAAGTGGAGTGAATATATATCAGTTGCGAATAAGTGCATGTATAAAACTTTGCATGGATTAGTTCAAAAGAATAAATGCATGCTTTAAATGATAAAATCATGACAATAATTCAACTTTACTTGGATTAAGTGGAGTGAATATATATCAGTTTAGAATAAGTGCATGGATTAGTTTATAAGAATAAATGCATGCTTTAAATGATTGAATCATGACAATAATTCAACTTTACTTGGATTAAGTGGAGTGAATATATATCAGTTGAGAATAAGTGCATGTATAAAACTTTGCATGGATTAGTTCATAAGAATAAATGCATGCTTTAAATGATAAAATCATGACAATAATTCAACTTTACTTGGATTAAGTGGAGTGAATATATATCAGTTTAGAATAAGTGCATGGATTAGTTCATAAGAATAAATGCATGCTTTAAATGATTGAATAATGACAATAATTCAACTTTACTTGGATTAAGTGGAGTGAATATATATCAGTTCAGAATAAGTGCATGTATAAAACTTTGCATGGATTAGTTCATAAGAATAAATGCATGCTTTAAATGATAAATTCATGACAATAATTCAACTTTACTTGGATTAAGTGGAGTGAATATATATCAGTTGAGAATAAGTGCATGTATAAAACTTTGCATGGTTTAGTTCATAAGATTAAATGCATGCTTTAAATGATAAAAACATGACAATAATTCAACTTTACTTGGATTAAGTGGAGTGAATATATATCAGTTTAGAATAAGTGCATGGATTAGTATATAAGAATAAATGCATGCTTTAAATGATTGAATCATGACAATAATTCAACTTTACTTGGATTAAGTGGAGTGAATATATATCAGTTGAGAATAAGTGCATGTATAAAACTTTGCATGGATTAGTTCATAAGAATAAATGCATGCTTTAAATGATAAAATCATGACAATAATTCAACTTTACTTGGATTAAGTGGAGTGAATATATATCAGTTTAGAATAAGTGCATGGATTAGTTCATAAGAATAAATGCATGCTTTAAATGATTGAATCATGACAATAATTCAACTTTACTTGGATTAGGTGGAGTGAATATATATCAGTTGAGAATAAGTGCATGTATAAAACTTTGCATGGATTAGTTCATAAGAATAAATGCATGCTTTAAATGAGAAAATCATGACAATAATTCAACTTTACTTGGATTAAGTGGAGTGAATATATATCAGTTTAGAATAAGTGCATGGATTAGTTTATAAGAATAAATGCATGCTTTAAATGATTGAATCATGACAATAATACAACTTTACTTGGATTAAGTGGAGTGAATTTATATCAGTTGAGAATAAGTGCATGTATAAAACTTTGCATGTATTAGTTCATAAGAATAAATGCATGCTTTAAATGATTGAATCATGACAATAATACAACTTTACTTGGATTAAGTGGAGTGAATTTATATCAGTTGAGAATAAGTGCATGTATAAAACTTTGCATGGATTAGTTCATAAGAATAAATGCATGCTTTAAATGATAAAATCATGACAATAATTCAACTTTACTTGGATTAAGTGGAGTGAATATATATATATCAGTTTAGAATAAGTGCATGGATTAGTTCATAAGAATAAATGCATGCTTTAAATGATTGAATAATGACAATAATTCAACTTTACTTGGATTAAGTGGAGTGAATATATATCAGTTCAGAATAAGTGCATGTATAAAACTTTGCATGGATTAGTTCATAAGAATAAATGCATGCTTTAAATGATAAATTCATGACAATAATTCAACTTTACTTGGATTAAGTGGAGTGAATATATATCAGTTGAGAATAAGTGCATGTATAAAACTTTGCATGGATTAGTATATAAGAATAAATGCATGCTTTAAATGATTTAATCATGACAATAATTCAACTTTACTTGGATTAAGTGGAGTGAATATATATCAGTTGAGAATAAGTGCATGTTTAAAACTTTGCATGGATTAGTTCATAAGAATAAATGCATGCTTTAAATGATAAAATCATGACAATAATTCAACTTTACTTGGATTAAGTGGAGTGAATATATATCAGTTTAGAATAAGTGCATGGATTAGTTCATAAGAATAAATGCATGCTTTAAATGATTGAATCATGACAATAATTCAACTTTACTTGGATTAGGTGGAGTGAATATATATCAGTTGAGAATAAGTGCATGTATAAAACTTTGCATGGATTAGTTCATAAGAATAAATGCATGCTTTAAATGATAAAATCATGACAATAATTCAATTTTACTTGGATTAAGTGGAGTGAATATATATCAGTTGAGAATAAGTGCATGTATAAAACTTTGCATGGATTAGTTCATAAGAATAAATGCATGCTTTAAATGAGAAAATCATGACAATAATTCAACTTTACTTGGATTAAGTGGAGTGAATATATATCAGTTTAGAATAAGTGCATGGATTAGTTTATAAGAATAAATGCATGCTTTAAATGATTGAATCATGACAATAATACAACTTTACTTGGATTAAGTGGAGTGAATTTATATCAGTTGAGAATAAGTGCATGTATAAAACTTTGCATGGATTAGTTCATAAGAATAAATGCATGCGTTAAATGAGAAAATCATGACAATAATTCAACTTTACTTGGATTAAGTGGAGTGAATATATATCAGTTTAGAATAAGTGCATGGATTAGTTCATAAGAATAAATGCATGCTTTAAATGATTGAATCATGACAATAATTCAACTTTACTTGGATTAAGTGGAGTGAATATATCAGTTGAGAATAAGTGCATGTATAAAACTTTGCATGGATTAGTTCATAAGAATAAATGCATGCTTTAAATGATAAAAACATGACAATAATTCAACTTTACTTGGATTAAGTGGAGTGAATATATATCAGTTTAGAATAAGTGCATGGATTAGTTTATAAGAATAAATGCATGCTTTAAATGATTGAATCATGACAATAATTCAACTTTACTTGGATTAAGTGGAGTGAATATATTTCAGTTGAGAATAAGTGCATGTATAAAACTTTACATGGATTAGTTCATAAGAATAAATGCATGCTTTAAATGATAAAATCATGACAATAATTCAACTTTACTTGGATTAAGTGGAGTGAATATATATCAGTTTAGAATAAGTGCATGTATAAAACTTTGCATGGATTAGTTCATAAGAATAAATGCATGCTTTATATGATTGAATCATGACAATAATACAACTTTACTTGGATTAAGTGGAGTGAATTTATATCAGTTGAGAATAAGTGCATGTATAAAACTTTGCATGGATTAGTTCATAAGAATAAATGCATGCTTTAAATGAGAAAATCATGACAATAATTCAACTTTACTTGGATTAAGTGGAGTGAATATATATCAGTTTAGAATAAGTGCATGGATTAGTTCATAAGAATAAATGCATGCTTTAAATGATTGAATCATGACAATAATTCAACTTTACTTGGATTAAGTGGAGTGAATATATATCAGTTCAGAATAAGTGCATGTATAAAACTTTGCATGGATTAGTTCATAAGAATAAATGCATGCTTTATATGATTGAATCATGACAATAATACAACTTTACTTGGATTAAGTGGAGTGAATTTATATCAGTTGAGAATAAGTGCATGTATAAAACTTTGCATGGATTAGTTCATAAGAATAAATGCATGCTTTAAATGAGAAAATCATGACAATAATTCAACTTTACTTGGATTAAGTGGAGTGAATATATATCAGTTTAGAATAAGTGCATGGATTAGTTCATAAGAATAAATGCATGCTTTAAATGATTGAATCATGACAATAATTCAACTTTACTTGGATTAAGTGGAGTGAATATATATCAGTTCAGAATAAGTGCATGTATAAAACTTTGCATGGATTAGTTCATAAGAATAAATGCATGCTTTAAATGATAAAAACATGACAATAATTCAACTTTACTTGGATTAAGTGGAGTGAATATATATCAGTTTAGAATAAGTGCATGGATTAGTTTATAAGAATAAATGCATGCTTTAAATGATTGAATTATGACAATAATTCAACTTTACTTGGATTAAGTGGAGTGAATATATATCAGTTGCGAATAAGTGCATGTATAAAACTTTGTATGGATTAGTTCAAAAGAATAAATGCATGCTTTAAATGATAAAATCATGACAATAATTCAACTTTACTTGGATTAAGTGGAGTGAATATATATCAGTTTAGAATAAGTGCATGGATTAGTTTATAAGAATAAATGCATGCTTTAAATGATTGAATCATGACAATAATTCAACTTTACTTGGATTAAGTGGAGTGAATATATATCAGTTGAGAATAAGTGCATGTATAAAACTTTGCATGGATTAGTTCATAAGAATAAATGCATGCTTTAAATGATTGAATCATGGCAATAATTCAACTTTACTTGGATTAAGTGGAGTGAATATATATCAGTTGAGAATAAGTGCATGTATAAAACTTTGCATGGATTAGTTCATAAGAATAAATGCATGCTTTAAATGATAAAATCATGACAATAATTCAACTTTACTTGGATTAAGTGGAGTGAATATATATCAGTTTAGAATAAGTGCATGGATTAGTTTATAAGAATAAATGCATGCTTTAAATGATTGATTCATGACAATAATTCAACTTTACTTGGATTAAGTGGAGTGAATATATATCAGTTGAGAATAAGTGCATGTATAAAACTTTGCATGGATTAGTTCATAAGAATAAATGCATGCTTTAAATGATAAAATCATGACAATAATTCAACTTTACTTGGATTAAGTGGAGTGAATATATATCAGTTTAGAATAAGTGCATGGATTAGTTCATAAGAATAAATGCATGCTTTAAATGATTGAATAATGACAATAATTCAACTTTACTTGGATTAAGTGGAGTGAATATATATCAGTTCAGAATAAGTGCATGTATAAAACTTTGCATGGATTAGTTCATAAGAATAAATGCATGCTTTAAATGATAAATTCATGACAATAATTCAACTTTACTTGGATTAAGTGGAGTGAATATATATCAGTTTAGAATAAGTGCATGGATTAGTTTATAAGAATAAATGCATGCTTTAAATGATTGATTCATGACAATAATTCAACTTTACTTGGATTAAGTGGAGTGAATATATATCAGTTGAGAATAAGTGCATGTATAAAACTTTGCATGGATTAGTTCATAAGAATAAATGCATGCTTTAAATGATAAAATCATGACAATAATTCAACTTTACTTGGATTAAGTGGAGTGAATATATATCAGTTTAGAATAAGTGCATGGATTAGTTCATAAGAATAAATGCATGCTTTAAATGATTGAATAATGACAATAATTCAACTTTACTTGGATTAAGTGGAGTGAATATATATCAGTTCAGAATAAGTGCATGTATAAAACTTTGCATGGATTAGTTCATAAGAATAAATGCATGCTTTAAATGATAAATTCATGACAATAATTCAACTTTACTTGGATTAAGTGGAGTGAATATATATCAGTTGAGAATAAGTGCATGTATAAAACTTTGCATGGATTAGTTCATAAGAATAAATGCATGCTTTAAATGATTGAATCATGACAATAATTCAACTTTACTTGGGTTAAGTGGAGTGAATATATATCAGTTTAGAATAAGTGCATGGATTAGTTCATTAGAATAAATGCATGCTTTAAATGATAATAATTCAACTTTACTTGGATTAAGTGGAGTAAATATATATCAGTTCAGAATAAGTGCATGTATAAAACTTTGCATGGATTAGTTCATAAGAATAAATGCATGCTTTAAATGATAAATTCATGACAATAATTCAACTTTACTTGGATTAAGTGGAGTGAATATATATCAGTTTAGAATAAGTGCATGGATTAGTTCATAAGAATAAATGCATGCTTTAAATGATTGAATCATGACAATAATTCAACTTTACTTGGATTAAGTGGAGTAAATATATATCAGTTGAGAATAAGTGCATGTATAAAACTTTGCATGGATTAGTTCATAAGAATAAATGCATGCTTTAAATGATTGAATCATGACAATAATACAACTTTACTTGGATTAAGTGGAGTGAATTTATATCAGTTGAGAATAAGTGCATGTATAAAACTTTGCATGGATTAGTTCATAAGAATAAATGCATGCGTTAAATGAGAAAATCATGACAATAATTCAACTTTACTTGGATTAAGTGGAGTGAATATATATCAGTTTAGAATAAGTGCATGGATTAGTTCATAAGAATAAATGCATGCTTTAAATGATTGAATCATGACAATAATTCAACTTTACTTGGATTAAGTGGAGTGAATATATATCAGTTCAGAATAAGTGCATGTATAAAACTTTGCATGTATTAGTTCATAAGAATAAATGCATGCTTTAAATGATTAAATCATGACAATAATTCAACTTTACTTGGATTAAGTGGAGTGAATATATCAGTTGAGAATAAGTGCATGTATAAAACTTTGCATGGATTAGTTCATAAGAATAAATGCATGCTTTAAATGATAAAAACATGACAATAATTCAACTTTACTTGGATTAAGTGGAGTGAATATATATCAGTTTAGAATAAGTGCATGGATTATTTTATAAGAATAAATGCATGCTTTAAATGATTGAATCATGACAATAATTCAACTTTACTTGGATTAAGTGGAGTGAATATATTTCAGTTGAGAATAAGTGCATGTATAAAACTTTGCATGGATTAGTTCATAAGAATAAATGCATGCTTTAAATGATAAAATCATGACAATAATTCAACTTTACTTGGATTAAGTGGAGTGAATATATATCAGTTCAGAATAAGTGCATGTATAAAACTTTGCATGAATTAGTTCATAAGAATAAATGCATGCTTTAAATGATAAATTCATGACAATAATTCAACTTTACTTGGATTAAGTGGAGTGAATATATATCAGTTGAGAATAAGTGCATGTATAAAACTTTGCATGGATTAGTTCATAAGAATAAATGCATGCTTTAAATGATTGAATCATGACAATAATTCAACTTTACTTGGATTAAGTGGAGTGAATATATATCAGTTTAGAATAAGTGCATGGATTAGTTCATTAGAATAAATGCATGCTTTAAATGATAATAATTCAACTTTACTTGGATTAAGTGGAGGAAATATATATCAGTTCAGAATAAGTGCATGTATAAAACTTTGCATGGATTAGTTCATAAGAATAAATGCATGCTTTAAATGATTGAATCATGACAATAATACAACTTTACTTGGATTAAGTGGAGTGAATTTATATCAGTTGAGAATAAGTGCATGTATAAAACTTTGCATGGATTAGTTCATAAGAATAAATGCATGCGTTAAATGAGAAAATCATGACAATAATTCAACTTTACTTGGATTAAGTGGAGTGAATATATATCAGTTTAGAATAAGTGCATGGATTAGTTCATAAGAATAAATGCATGCTTTAAATGATTGAATCATGACAATAATTCAACTTTACTTGGATTAAGTGGAGTGAATATATATCAGTTGAGAATAAGTGCATGTATAAAACTTTGCATGGATTAGTTCATAAGAATAAATGCATGCTTTAAATGATTGAATCATGACAATAATACAACTTTACTTGGATTAAGTGGAGTGAATTTATATCAGTTGAGAATAAGTGCATGTATAAAACTTTGCATGGATTAGTTCATAAGAATAAATGCATGCTTTAAATGAGAAAATCATGACAATAATTCAACTTTACTTGGATTAAGTGGAGTGAATATATATCAGTTTAGAATAAATGCATGGATTAGTTCATAAGAATAAATGCATGCTTTAAATGATTGAATCATGACAATAATTCAACTTTACTTGGATTAAGTGGAGTGAATATATATCAGTTCAGAATAAGTGCATGTATAAAACTTTGCATGGATTAGTTCATAAGAATAAATGCATGCTTTAAATGATTAAATCATGACAATAATTCAACTTTACTTGGATTAAGTGGAGTGAATATATATCAGTTGTGAATAAGGGCATATATAAAACTTTGCATGTATTAGTTCATAAGAATAAATGCATGCTTTAAATGATTGAATCATGACAATAATACAACTTTACTTGGATTAAGTGGAGTGAAAATATATCAGTTGAGAATAAGTGCATGTATAAAACTTTGCATGGATTAGTTAATAAGAATAAAAACGTGGTATCATATTTGTATTGTCATATTTGGGTTTTGAAATTGTTCTTTCTCTGGTTAAAACATTGAAAGAAGAGTTTTTGTTCTTTTCTTCGTTGATCGTCAAAACCTGCTCACACTTGGACCATGATGACCCAACCAACTATTGGAAAGATGATAAGGCAACGAGGAAAGGACATTAAAGGTAATAATTTGTATTATTCATGAAACTATATTACTTGAAGGTTTTTGATTAATTTCAGGTAGGTCCAGAACGAGACTAGTTAACCTGGCAACTGGCAACGCAAAGTAAGTTTTTGAATATATTGATTTTAATTCCAAATCGTCTTGCATCATGATCTTTTGATTGAAGTTTTTGAAAAATGTAAAAAAGATATCTTTTATGATTTTCAGGAATGGTTTATTTTTATTTTTTGTCTAATCTAATCAGTTATTCTTTTCAGCTCAAATAAATTAATGATACAGTTGTGTTAAATGTTTGTTTGGTATGATTTTCAGGAGTATTGTATTCATGTATATGCCTTTTAAATAATAATAGTAATAAGGCTCTCTCTTTCAGCTTAAATAAATAAAAGAAAATTTAGTTTCCCCCTTTTTGTTGTTCAGATTATTGATTATTTTTTTTTTGCAGGAATTTATAATAATTAATAATTTTAATTTATTTATAGAAATAGAGTATTTTGATTTTAGTAAATTGTAACTTAGTATAAGGCTGCATTTACTCAGCGAGGGATAGTATTTTCGCCGTAAATGCAGCGACAAGCTCACCTACAAACTACTAACCCAAAATTGTGTTTTTAAATTGTAAAGCTTGTCATAGGATTTTCAAAATTGTACTTTTACTGCAGTGATACAATTTTGAATTATGTCCTATCTGATGACGCACGAAATGCAGAAACAAGCGGGAATATAATTTTGGGTATTTTACAATATTATATATTTAAAACAATTATTAATATGTATATTTTTAATTATTAGAATTATTAATGACTAGTTACAAGTTTGCTTACCTTCCACCTTAACTTATCAAACACCTCGTATCAAAATATTAATTGTCACTGCGAATCTTATTTAAATGGTCAGGCATAAAAAATCGCAAAATCCCAAAATTGCAAATTTTTCCCTTCTCCTATCCGAAGTTGCAATTATAAGAGAAGCAATTGAATGGCGGCGACCACAGAAAATTACACGACTTACTTGACCGGCGAGATTTGGCCCCGTCTTCTTTCCTCCTTCTCTAACTCGCCTTAATATCTGCCTCTTGCACCTTTACAAATTAATTAATTAAAAAACAATTTTGCTTAAATATTTTATTATTAAATTAAATAATTTCTGTTGGGCCGTAACAAATTGACAACCACCTATAAAATTAAGTTGTCCATTTTATTCAGATCATATTTAGGCAATCGGTTTAAAAAATAAATACTCTTTAGTGTTTTAAGAAAATTGTCTTAATATCGAATAAAAATAGAGGTTTGTCTTACTCTTTCCAAAATTAAAGATTTAAGTAATTTTTTATATGCGATTGAAAAAAGAAGGATGTTTGTTTTAAAAGTTGAAACAATGATTTTTCATAAAAAAAATATTAGAATTGAGTTAATACGAATATTAAATATTTGTTTTGTTGTAGATTATAAAAATTTACTTTATAAATTACTTTATTTCGTATTATACTAAAATTTATACTATATTGTTTTAAAAAATATATGATAGATTAGCGACTGTTAATCTGTCTTTTTAGTTTGATTAAAACACTAAATTCACAATAATACGCTTTATTACAACAAACGTAGTTTAACCCTCGACATCTAAAGCTTGACTGCCTGGTTCTTTCTTAAGAACTGCCCCGATTATTAAATGTAAACAAATACTTCAGATTTGCTTATGAAACAAAACTAGTCTAAATAGATGTGAGCACGTCGCATCGGTCCATCGGTGAAGGTGATGACGTAAGCTAACACGGCCTTCCTGACATGTGGGGCGTCCTCGACCCTTCCACAGTTTTGCAAAGATTCACCTGACACCGGTAATCTGTAAACATTATAACAGCAGCAGTACAAGCTCAAAATATATTCGAAGAACTAAGTCTAAACCTTATTTCATTTAACAAAATAGACTGTTATGTGGCACAGTTAACAACCACTAGAAGCTCAGAGGCGACTCAACCATCAACAGGTCTGTTACACCCATGACTCTCAAGTGCTATCAAAAGATACCATATTCTAGCCAGGAGCTCAGAGGCGGTTCAACCACTACCAGGTCTATTACCCGCTTGTCTCACAGACCCAGAACACAACAATCTAAGCCTGCAGAGCAGGGACCTTAAAAATAGCCTGCCGAGCAGGGACCTTTAAACATAGCCTGCAAAGTAGGGACCTTAAACATAGCCTGCAAAGTAGGGACCTCAAACATAGCCTGCGACGCAGGGACCTTAAAAATAGCCTGATACACAGGGACCTTAAACAGCCTACTAAGCAGGGACCTTTACACACATTCACACATCAATCTTATTAAATAAAACTATATCCATCATACCTTATAGAATTTCTGTATCTGGCCAGGTTCGTAACTGTTCATGCGCTGCTATTGTAGTTCTACCTCGGCTGCCAATCCTTCGGAGTGCGTACCTCTCATTAGGTAAACAATGCGTTACCTCAAAGGGTCCGTGATACTTTGGTTTCAACTTTCCTCTATTCGACAGCTAATAGCGACATCTAATCCTAACGAACTTGCTTCTGTATGTAGTTCGGTTGACAATTCCAGATCAAAAATGTTGAAAATCGGATAAGATGTCAATCGTACATTTTCACATTTACATGTCCATTCAAAAGATTTTCCCTCACGTAACAGTGCAGATATCGGTGCTGTTAAAGTTGCAAAGTTTTTCACAAGATGTATAAAATATCCAGCCAGTCCTTTTTCGATCACACCTAAATATTTCACAGATGTTTGGAAAAAGTTACATTTTTGTATATTTAAGGGCGTCAGTGTCCTTTCTTAAGTTCTTAAGACATTCTTGAATGGGTCGAGCAGGGCACATCACATCATCAAGAGATCAAACGGCATTCGGTTGTTCTTTTATTTCTTTCGTAACCCACTCGTCCATTCCTGACAAATTCAAGTCATATTCCTCAAATGCAATTTCTAAATCTTACAAGTCGAAACTGCGCTGCAGCCACACTTAAACCTTCTGCGCAGCCATCTTCAATATTGCTTAAGTAGTTTGGGCGTTGTCCATTGTCGATAAAATTTTCATGTTTTGTTTTTGGAATCTGTTGTTACTTTCTTGCTGCATTTTGAATAATAACGCCATATTATTGTCTTTCTCAGATGCCTTTCTGTTCACAACGTTCGGACTCACTACGCGTTTGCATTTTTCACTATTGTTTTTCGTTCACAAAGAAACACAAAAAAAAATTATTTTTTTAGATCCTTTCTTCCGGAAATAATTCACGAGAAGATATCCCACTTCTGATGATAGATTAGCGACTGTTAATCTGTCTTTTTAGTTTGATTAAAACACTAAATTCACAATAATACGCTTTATTACAACAAACGTAGTTTAACCCTCGACATCTAAAGCTTGACTGCCTGGTTCTTTCTTAAGAACTGCCCCGATTATTAAATGTAAACAAATACTTCAGATTTGCTTATGAAACAAAACTAGTCTAAATAGATGTGAGCACGTCGCATCGGTCCATCGGTGAAGGTGATGACGTAAGCTAACATATATAATATATACGTATATGTTTTAATTACTTTATTGATAACAAAATTTTTAAATTTTTTAGTATTTTTGGTGGGTTTGAAACATTTTTTCTAATTACACCGCATTCGCTAAGGAAGAGGTAATAACAAATTCAAGTTATTCAAAAATATATATTTATAACTATAAACACAATAAGTTATATATAGTAAAAATTGTCTAAAATATATATAAAATATATGATTACAAATTTCCATTTTTATTTTATTCATTGTAATCGTATTTAGATATATTTAAATGATTAAAAAATATATATAGAACAAATGTAATTATATCGATGTATCCCAAAATGTAATTAATTTCTATTCTAATCTAAAAATTTGCAATAAAACACACAAAAATATAATCAAAATATCCTTCATTAAAAACACAAAAACCAGTTTTAAGGAACATGGAATACCACGACATACATTTACAAAGTTACCTTGACGAACAATTTGTGAAAAATATTGAAAACTTGCGTCTGATTCTTATCAAAATCTAAAATCATTTAAATAGCAAACATTTTTTTGTGCGCCGACGACCAACAGAAATGCACATAAAAACACTTGTTGCGATTTTTGAAAAATATACGTGCACCTATTATTTTGAACTATATTAGTAAAAAATACAATTTAAAATATAAAAGAAAATTTAAGTATGTTTTCATTAGGTCAAATTAATTTAAAATTTTTATTTGAATATTTTATTATAAAATGAAATTTGTCTACAATAAAAAGTTCCTAGTCAAATTGTAGAATATTTAATTAAAGATGGTAATTAGCATTTTATTGAATACATTTGCAAAATCTTTTAAATAATAGCTAAGTAGAATTGTAGTAGTATGTATTTGTTTATATTCAATTAAAATTATATTAGTAAAAATTATAATTTAACATATAAATTTAGGGCAATAATAATTTAAAATCTTTGTATAATTCATAAAATCCTTGGTTGAAATTTTAAAATACCAAATTACACTTAAGTACATTAATTAGTATAATTAACTATTTTATGTTAAAATTTAATATTAATAAAAACAATACTAATATATACTTGAATATGTTAAAGAAGTTCAAATGTTATTGAAATCATTCTCAAGCAACAAAAATACAATTTTTCCCCTTCTCCTCTCTAAAAGTGGCATTCTTAGAAATAAACAATTGAAAGTGCCGGCAACACAAATTTGCACGGCTTACTTGACGGCGTATCCGCCGATCGCTACTTTTATCTTTCGCCTATACTCGAGATTATGTATTTATTTTTCTTTCACTTTTGCGGGGACAAATGCAAATTGGAAAAATGTCGAAAATCTAAGTGAAGACACGGGACAAGGGACGCGTCTTATTCTAACCAAAATTAGAAATTCCTTTGTCCACCGTCGACCAATATAATTGCAAATACATCAAGGTATGAATTATTATTCAACTTATTTACATTGTAAAAAATTATATTTTAAAACAAATTCATTCGTTGATGTTAATTCCTTCAAACTTTGACATCCAATATCTTTTAAAGGGTAAAAGGTACAAAAAAATTGTAAGATACCCTTTTTGTAGAGCACTCAATTTCCTTCAAGAAATGTAAACAGAAATTTTCTGTACGATCAAGCAATGTCCAGATATGGATTTTTCCATATAAAATTAAGAGCATTTTTAAAGGTGGGTAGGACTAAATTTTCAGTGTCGGAAGTTAAACAAATATAGTCGTCGATTATTTTGGTCCACCCTAATATATATAGAAACTATTAAAATTATTTATTTTTATATAGCTTATTTATCTTCTGCGGCTCTTGTCCAATTCTTTGACATCATTTTTGCACTGTTTATATTAATTGATTTTTTTGCAATAAGAATATTCTGAATATTACATATACGCAGAGTTAGTTTTAATCCTAGTATTCAAGCATCTAGTGGTACTATTGTATTTTATTTTACTTTTGTTTAATATTATTAGTAATAAACTACTTAGTATAATTTCTCCTTTTTCTTAAATAACTTTAAACCTTTGTGATATATGTAAATTAACAAACGTTTTATGGATATTAGTTTTTTTAAAAAAAATTTATTATTAAGAACATTCCAAATAATTCATTCAGAGTTTGAAAATTGACTAATAGGAAGATAACATTATAAAATCATTTTTAATGACAAATATATCAGCGACTGTGAATTTCGCCATTTATATGTTTATATATTAATTTCAAATTATATATCAACAGCTACGTTGGGGATTTGCACCAAGTTTCATATTCCCAAGTTTTTGTGGTGCTATAACATTTGATTACTTCGCGGATGATATAAACATGTCTACGGTCCACTACAGTTGCGTTCCGAATGAGAAACCGAACCGTGTCGAGCCCAAACGTGTCGAAAGTGTCTAACTAAAATAACTAGTTCACAGAAAAGTCGGTTTGCCGAATGACCACACTGTTTTCTCAGAAAACTTTTCTGTCAGTCCGCATGTAGTCCACTATCGCACATTGTGGTGCCATCCAACCTCAAAATATTGAAATATCGCTAGTTTGTAAATTTCTCGCCAAGGGCGATGTCGTCGTGCTAAGCATTCTCTGATTCCAGAATGATGACAAGGATATCGTTAAAATTTTATATTATATTTATAATAACATAATTTTGTGACATATTTGTTTACATATAAACAACCAGTCGTTATAATGCCAATATTGAATATCCACATTGTATTGTATGTTTTCTGTGGTTGGTGGTGGTGTTCTTTTGACATCTGTCAATTTACAAGAAAAATTTGAAAAATGTTTAATGGAAAATTATTATTTTCCGTGTTCAATACAGCTTTAAAAAGTTACTCGTCCAAGATTGTCAGTGTGGGAAATAGTAAATATTATTTAAACTGTTTGTCACGTGTAATACTATTAGACAATAAACTAACCCCAATTATTCTAGGTATTAATCTGCCAAACATATCGAATCCTTCGTTAATCTCATGTTATTCGACATCTTCTGACGTCGTCACATACGAGGACATAAAACAAATAAAAAGAGATGATAACGTAACATTGATTGATGTTAGAGAACCCCTGGAATTGATAGAAACAGGGACAATACCAGGCAGCATAAATATTCCATGTAATATAAACATACATTTGAAACTTTTTCTAATTAAAATGTCTCATTACAGTAGGTGAAATTGAAGCTGCATTTACACAAACACCCAATGAATTGTTTTTAAAGAAATATGGAAGACCAAAACCTAATTCGAAAGACCCCATCATATTTTCATGTAAAAGTGGAAAGAGAAGTGCAATAGCCCAAAATATAGTACAGAACATTGGATATTCAAAGTTTGTTACATAATATACATATATCTTATTTGTTGACTATCATTTAATTTATTTTTTAGTGTAAGGAATTATTTAGGAGGTTGGACCGATTGGGAAACCAAGCAAAAGTGAATTTTAATAGAGGATCTTAGAATTGAGTCTGTTGAATTTTTATGAATTTTATGCTGTTGCAAATAAAAAGATTTTGGCTGTTCATTTGTTGGAATAAAAAGTACATCATCTACCTCATTATTGCTTATTTTCCCTGCACATTGAAACCTACTTATTTATTATTATGTTCACATTTTATAATAAATTTTTATGCGTGAATAAATTATTTGTAAAATTAGTATCTGCTAAAGAAAATTTTTGATAAAACATAATTGTTTTGAGACCACTTAGAAACAAGTTGTTATCTCAAAACAAACATGATATTAATTAATATTATAAACATCTATTATTCCAAAAATATGTGTCTACTTGTCTACCACTCTGTATTTAATTTATCTGCATTTAAATAATTGAAATTTTTACTTAAGTGGAATCAATACAATATTCAAGGTTATTCTCTAAATATACCGTTACTTATTACAATCGCATTTCATATTTTATCTCATATCCATTTTGATTATACCGACGAACAGTAACAAAAATGTTTCTAAAGGTGTGTTTGTTCTTGATGTATTTACAGTTATCCACAATGGCATTTACGTTGCCTCCAGTTGTTACATTTGATGATGTATTCAAATTAAAGGATGACCCAAACGTATTGATAATCGACGTGCGTGAGCCAAGTGAATTACAGGAGACTGGATCAATACCAAGATCTATTAATATACCGCGTAAGTGATTTTTTATAATAAAAATTAATTCAATAATAAGTAGAATTCACAAAAACATATTTTAGTCAACGATGTTGAGTCAGTATTAAAAGATTTACCAAACAATGAATTCGAGGAGAAATACGGAAGAACAAAACCTGACTTCAATTTCCCGATAATCTTCTCCTGTAGAAGTGGAAAAAGGGCTGGACAGGCGCTTGAAATTGCTAAAAACTTGGGATATAAAAAGTAATTAATTTTAATGTTTCTATGAAATAATTTAATAATTTTTAGTTTAAGCAACTACAAAGGCAGTTGGTTGGATTGGGCACAACATATCAAGGAAATGGAGAGGAAGGAATAAACAACTGTTTATTAATAGAATTATTACTATTATTAATAAATGATAATAAATTCATATTATTTGAATTGCAAATTAAAATAATGTTAAATTTGTAAAATTTGTTAAAAGAGTGTTTTTAAATTCAAATATGTGTTTTTGGGTTTTTTTTGTCAATCAAACAACCGTAGCAAGGTTTTAATTTCAAGCATTGAGTAATTTAAATTAGTTTACATCCAAACAAAGCAATGATTTAAAATTGTCATTTGTATAATAATATAAAAATATACCAATACTAAACCCATTAATTAATAATTAATCAACGATGATTCATCATTGATCAAACTTTTTTACAAACTTATAATTGACTATAACGAATTTATAGTCGGGTATGGAAAGTTATCAAATCCATCCGCGGCCGTCGCTCAAACCCGCCCCCCCAATCTTAGACAACGGTTCCCAAAAAATCTTAGATTCATAAAAAACCGAAGCCTCTCCCATTTTATCGCCGAACATCGCAATATATCTATCATCCAGTTACCGTCCAAACAAAGTTAGTAAGTACGTTTCTGTACATGAGGCTGGTGCGGTTTGCCTTAAATATACCTTATTATATTCGAAACAGACAAATCCGTTTCATATATGATATCCCGACCTTTCTCGAAACCCCACAGAAATTCGCACAAAATCTCCGGAATTCTCTCCTCAGTCACCCCAATCCGGAAGTCTCCCGCCTTCACAACATCCTTCTCCGGGCAACCGACTGATATAAAAGGCCATGCCTTTTAACTGTCGACCTTAATCCATGACCGTCCAGCGTAACACCTCTCTAAATAGTACTTAGAAAAATAATTAAAATACTCTTCGTATTCGTATGCCTTTGAATTCCATCAGGAGAGCCTCTTTTAAAGAGTTTCCCCCTCTAGTCCAAAAAAAAAACATGTAAAATAAATTCTATACACAGAATATCGAATAGATTTGCATACTTAAATATCTTAAAACACCACATGCTTCCATTTGTTGAAGATGATATGCCCGTAAAGTGGATATTTCAGCACGACCATTATCCTAAGCATACAGCAAAAATGGTTTGAGACGGAAAAAGTAAATGTTATGAAATGGCCGACCCAGAGTTCCGATCTTAATCCGATTGAAAGGAAACCTTTGGGATCATGAAGACCGCAAAATCGCGATGAACACCCCGAAAATCACGATAAAAAGGAGGATTTGATAACAGCAGTTCATGTCAAGACAATTAAAAATAACGATTACGCAATTCGCTATTAATTTTTTGTTTGTTTAATATAGAAAATTTGTTTTGTAGCAAACTAAATGTTTTTATCATAGACAAAATGGAAATATTATTATTGTTCTTTACTTTTGGCCGATAGTATATATTCATTTTATTTTATCTATTATTGAGTTTTAATTTAAAAATGTTTACCTACCTTTTATGTTAGTTTTTATCGTCTGATTTATCCTTATTACAAACGAAATTCGTAAACTACATCTAATATATATAGAATTTGCTCTAATAAAACTTTAACTTAAGATAGAGTTTAATCAGATTTTAATTAATATTTAAGTAAAAGACTATTTATACTAATTTATTAAGGCACGCAATTTGCTTCAACTGAATAAAAGTCTATAAATTCGTTATAGTCAATTATAAGTTTGTAAAAAAGTTTGATCAATGATGAATCATCGTTGACGATTAATTATTAATTAATGGGTTTAGTATTGGTATATTTTTATATTATTGTACAAGTGATAATTTTAAACCATTGCCTTGTTTGGATGTAAACTAATTTGACTTACTTAATTTAGTTATATTAAAAAAAAAACATATTTTTTAATTATAAATTGATCATTTTAAGTAACATCAATGTTTTGTTTATATTTTCATTAATTAATGTTGAATAATGTGTTAGATTCGTTTCTATTAATAATTTATTAGCGTTATAAGTTAAATACATACATGATAGGTACAGAAGTGTGTAATTATCTTCGTTAAAATGATAATTATTTTATTATATTTTAATATAATATTAAATATAATAATATATATGTTAGCTTACGTCATCACCTTCACCGATGGACCGATGCGACGTGCTCACATCTATTTAGACTAGTTTTGTTTCATAAGCAAATCTGAAGTATTTGTTTACATTTAATAATCGGGGCAGTTCTTAAGAAAGAACCGAGCAGTCAAGCTTTAGATGTCGAGGGTTAAACTACGTTTGTTGTAATAAAGCGTATTATTGTGAATTTAGTGTTTTAATCAAACTAAAAAGACAGATTAACAGTCGCTAATCTATCATCAGAAGTGGGATATCTTCTCGTGAATTATTTCCGGAAGAAAGGACCTAAAAAAATATTTTTTTTTTTTTTTTGTGTTTCTTTGTGAACGAACAATGGCAGACAATAGTGAAAAACGCGACCGCGCAGTAAGTCCGAACGTTGTGAACATTACCGAAAGTGCATCGGAGAGAGACTAGCAGCAAGAAAGTAACAACAGATTCCAAAAACAAAACATGGAAATTTTATCGACAATGGCCAACGCCCAAACTACTCAAGCAACATTGAAGATGACTGCGCAGAAGGTTTAAGTGTGGCTGCAGCGCAGTTTCGACTTGTAAGATTTAGAAATTGCATTTGAGGAATATAACTTGAATTTGTCAGGAATGGACGAGTGGGTTACGAAAGAAATAAAAGAACAACCGAATGGATATTTTAGACATCTTGTGAAAAACTTTGCAACTTTAACAGCACCGATATCTGCACTGTTACGTGAGGGAAAATCTTTTGAATGGACATTTAAATGTGAAAATGTACGATTGATTTCTTATCCGATTTTCAACATTTTTGATCTGGAATTGTCAACCGAACTACATACAGAAGCAAGTTCGTTAGGATTAGATGTCGTTGTTAGCTGTCGAATAGAGAAAAGTTGAAACCAAAGTATCACGGACCCTTTGAGGTAACGCATTGTTTACCTAATGAGAGGTACGCACTCCGAAGGATTGGCAGCCGAGGTAGAACTACAATAGCAGCGCATGAACAGTTACGAACCTGGCCAGATACAGAAATTCTATAAGGTATGATGGATATAGATTTATTTAATAAGATTGATGTGTGAATGTGTGTAAAGATCCCTGCTTAGTAGGCTGTTTAAGGTCCCTGTGTATCAGGCTATATGTGAAGGTCCCTGCTTAGTAGGCTATGATTAAGGTCCCTGCTCGGCAGGCTATTTTTAAGGTCCCTGCGTCGCAGGCTATGTTTGAGGTCCCTACTTTGCAGGCTATGTTTAAGGTCCCTACTTTGCAGGCTATGTTTAAAGGTCCCTGCTCGGCAGGCTATGTTTAAGGTCCCTGCTCTGCAGGCTTAGATTGTTGTGTTCTGGGTCTGTGAGACAAGCGGGTAGTAGACCTGGTAGTGGTTGAACCGCCTCTGAGCTCCTGGCTAGAATATGGTATCTTTTGATAGCACTTGGGAGACATGGGTGTAACAGACCTGTTGATGGTTGAGCCGCCTCTGTGCTTCTAGTGGTTGTTAACTGTGCCACATAACAGTCTATTTTGTTAAATGAAATAAGGTTTAGACTTAGTTCTTCGAATATATTTTGAGCTTGTACTGCTGTTATAATGTTTACAGATTACCGGTGTCAGGTGAATCTTTGCAAAACTGCGGAAGGTGCGAGGACGCCCCACATGTCAGGAAGGCCGTGTTAGCTTACGTCATCACCTTCACCGATGGACCGATGCGACGTGCTCACATCTATTTAGACTAGTTTTGTTTCATAAGCAAATCTGAAGTATTTGTTTACATTTAATAATCGGGGCAGTTCTTAAGAAAGAACCGAGCAGTCAAGCTTTAGATGTCGAGGGTTAAACTACGTTTGTTGTAATAAAGCGTATTATTGTGAATTTAGTGTTTTAATCAAACTAAAAAGACAGATTAACAGTCGCTAATCTATCATATATATTAAATAGTGCATGTGTTAAATATCAACCTTTAGTGTTGTTACAACATCCTTTAAAAGTAATAATTTAAATTATTCTCAACGTCGTAAAACTAAATATAATATAACTAATTCCTTCTTATATTCACCATTAAGGCGATTACGGAGTATATAGATTGTCCAATCTAAAAAATTTGAGAACATATTTTAACATAACTCTAATTTTCCATTTCTAGTACATCTCACCTTCATTAATAATATGTGATTGACTGGCAATTTTTTTGTAAAATAAAAAGTAATGGGTTTGGAAGTATTTGTTATCAACATCAATAATAATTTTCTATTACTTATATTAAAGTAATACCACGGCGTATGTGATACGTAGTTAAATATTTTTTCAGTCTAAATAAAGCCTTGGTTAATTTAATTTAATTAGCTTAAATATTATTATTATATATTAAATTTGTCAACTTACCACATCTTCTATAATTTGTCCACCAACCAAATAAAACATCACAGTATGTGAAAGCATCAAAATGAGTATAAATTTATCGTATAAGCTAACTCTATCAACCTAAACTCGAAAATTGTTATTTCAAATTAATTTATGTATAAAGTTACTTACATTTGGATATAAAAAAGATACACATAATGATGTACCGGTAAGAGCTGCAGATATGGCATAAGGAATGACTGCAAAATTTAATACTTGTTGAATTCTCCCTGTCAATCTATAATAAATGTTGTCAGTTTATAAGTTTAAAAAATTATCTAACTTACATTTTTATCTCAGTATGAAATTTTATTAATTTAATTAATTTGTTCTTTATCGTTCTCTGACAAATTGATTCTTCATTTACTACAAAACTATTGCACATGCGTTTAATATAATATACATCGCGAGTCAAATATGTTGAAAGTGTGAAAAAACATAATGCATCACAAATACATACGGAGGGAATCAATAGAAAGCTAATTTTATGTAAATAGTACAATACAACTAAAATATAATTATTTGAATTACATAATAGTGCAATTGGATAATATAAGTTCTCCATATCCATATTAACAGCCGCAATTGTAGTAAAAAATGCTAATGTGTAAAAATATAACGTCAAATACAATCTTTCTTTTATTAACATTAATAGCTTAGGGGAGAGTGTTATGTAATCTTTGCGAGATAAAATTGACATAAACTCAAACAGTATTGGTCTTATTAAGTTAAAACTGTAATAACTAAATAAGGCACAACCGGATACCTATAATTATAATATGATTGTTATTTGTATTATTAACTATTATTAATTATTAAAATGTATTACCTGCACATGAAAACTAAATAATATGGCATTTTCAATGATGAATTCTAAATTCCAATTAAAAACCATACAAACAATATGGACAAAAATTGTCGGCACCAGACATATTGCAATGAATTGTGCAAAATGTTTATATATTTTGTATGGTCTAATATATAAGCCTATTACCCAGTATATTCGGTAGTCGGTAACATAATATTTAATTAAACGTTTAAAGTCATTCCAGTATTCAAGTTTAAGAACCATATTTTCTTATAAATAATTAGAATCTTGATATCTAAAAATAAATAAATTATTGTCAAATTAAGCTCTATAAGTTTCACTTGTATCCCATATATTTATCGGGAGAAATAAATAAGGGTAGAAGTACTTATAAGGAAATAACTTAGGCTTTCAAAATGCCAAATTTCAATTAATAATAACCATTATAAACTATTTTAAACTTATATAATTATACATTCTATATAAGAAGCTTTCTACAAAAATTAACAAAAAATATTGAATAACTTTGAGAACTATAAATCACATTTTTTCTAATGAACCATTTTTTGTTTAACTATATTTAGTTAACATAGTTATCAAGGAATAAAACCTGGAAAATTACACTTGTTGAATTAGCGCATTAGTTTTCACATTTAAAATAATTCTCACTAAATGTGAATTTTTCTCATTCCCAGCAGGTCCATGGCCTTGGAATATTGTTGTGTTGAGCAGTGTACGTTACAAATAAAAATAATATCAGATTCCTTGGCCTTTTATGTGTTTTAACGAGTATTGAGGTATTTAAGTGACGACGAGTATTTTAATCCTAAAATGTCGGATTATTTAAGAGCATGTAAAACACTTTAGTGGCATTTGGAAAGTTGTAATAATTTTGAATTATTATAAAAAGTTTAAATTAGTTTTGAAATAATTCTTTTCCATATGGTTGTATTAATTTTCAGAGAATTGGGCTAATATCAGTAAAATATTAGAAACAATGTATATACAGAGTATTTCATAACTCATCCGAATTTTTTTATCTCGTTTTTTGTTGAATTTTTATTAGATTATTTTTTTTTAATAAATCGGCTTATTATTTGGGCTCAATGTGATCCTGAAGAAAACACGTCGTGGCAATGTTATCGGCGATTAAGTTCTTCTATCAATAATATGGCAGAGATTCCCCTCCTTCAAAGCATGTCCATGATGTCGCTGCCTTCATTGAGTATTTAATCTATGGTGGTATTCGTTGAAAAACAACCTCTCTCACTCAAACAAACTTCATTCTGAGTCTCCTATGTTGTTTTATGAATAGAGATTTTAATAAATATTTTATCCATTAAAATAGAATTATAAGGAACTTTTTATTTTATTTTCCAAAATATCCTTTAAATTTTTACTATTTAGATACTATGACACTTACCTTTTTTGTTTTATATATAGTATATATTTGTTTTATATATAGTATATATTAAGAAAAACGACACTGATTTTAAATATTTCTCAATACTAATCAATGTGACACTGAATAAGTAACGTCGTTTCTAATAATTATTCCTGATGCAAATAATTCTTATACGAATTATAAATATTTAATTAAGATTAATTTTATTTAACTACAATAATTATTATTATTATATCTATAATATATATAATATATAATTATATATAATCTATAATGTATTGATTATATCTTATATATAATAATATTTACGTGTTTTATTTTTATATGTATATATTTTGAGTGAAAAAAAATCAAATTTAGAAAAACATTTATAAACAATAATTATTTTAATAATTAAAATATATAATATTTTACTAAGAACATTTTTTTTGACAAATAACCCTTTCAGCATAAAAATGAAGTAGATAAATTTTACTCTGACTACTCTTGATTGAATTTATTTTTGAGGAATAAATATTGATAAGGCAAAGTGTTTCTTTCACATGCTTATATATAAGGTATACAAGTAATCAATGCAATTAAATTAACAATTGGTTGCCTAAATTGTTGCAAACAATATTGACACTTTCCACATAACCTAATTTCTAAGATAACCCTATTTTCAGACAGAAGTATATACAATTTTCTTCGAAAACTAAAAATGACACGTGTAATACTTGGTGGAGGTTTGTCTGGTTTATCGGCAGCCTTCTATCTCCTTAAACGACTTCCAAAACAACCAATTTTTTTAATTGAAGGCTCCAACCGTCTTGGAGGTTGGATTAAATCTGATCCTGTTCAGGACAACATTATACTTGAACAAGCGGCTAGAACGTTACGGCCTCGAGGGGAATTAGGAGAAAACACATTGGCTTTAATTGAAGAACTTGGTTTAAGCAATGCAGTTATTCCTATACCTATGAATAGTCCACCAGCTAAAAATCGCATGATTTATGTTAAAGGGAACTTGATTTCATTACCTTCAAGTATTAGTGATTTGTTTGTAGTTAAACCACCACTTACTAAGCCTTTAATTAACCATTTATTGAATGATATTAAAATACCTGCGAAATTTGTTAAAGATGAGTCCATATATGATTTTGTGCAAAGGAGGTTTGGAACAGAAATTGCAGATTACTTCATCAGTCCTATGATTTGTGGAATTTGTGCGGGAAATGCCAAGGAAATCAGTGTTAACTTTTTGTTCAAAACACTTTTTGATTATGAACAAAATCATGGTGGTGTTATAAAAGGCTTTATTAAATCCATATTTGCAAAGAAAGAGAAGACTACGATCACCAGTGATTTGGCAACAAAAGCTAAACAGGAGATGTGGTCAATTTATTCTTTAAGTGGAGGCTTAGAAACTCTTACAAAATCTTTGTCTGACCATATAAGTGCCAAAAATGTGAATACTATGTTAAATTCAACTTGCCAAGAACTGAAACTATACAGTAAAGGTGTTGATGTAATATTGAATGATGGCAATCATATTAACACACCCCATGTAATTAGTGCACTTCCATCATACAACTTGGCCAAATTAGTTAAAAATCAACATCCAGAATTAGCTTCATTATTAAATGAAATCAAATTTGTGACTGTCTGTGTGGTGAACTTGGTGTATAACAAAAAATGGATTAAAAAAGATGGTTTTGGGTTCTTAGTACCACCTATAGAAAATCTGCCCATTTTGGGAGTGATATATGATAGTTGCTGTTTCCCCTATGGTAATGACAAAACTGTGTTAACAGTAATGATGGGAGGGCACTGGTTCAACAAATATTTTGGAAAAAGTGCAACAGAAGAAGAGTTGCTTGCTGTGGCTACAGAACAATTAAAAAACATTATGGGTATTGATGAAGAACCAACATTAAGTAAAGTAAATATTCTTAAAAATTGTATTCCCCAATATGTAGTTGGTCACAATGAGACAGTTGCAAAAATTAATGATTATATTAGTTCAAAATTTTTACCAATATCACTTTGTGGTTCCTCATATGAAGGTGTTGGAGTCAATGATGTAATTTTATCAGCTAAAAAAGCTGTTGATCATGTTAAATAATTTGTTATTAAGTTTGTAATTACATATCTGTGATATATGTATTTGTTATGTTAATGTCAATCTTTATAACAAGGAAATAAAAGCAATTTCTTATATTTAAAATTGTCTTTATTTTACACCTAATTGAGCACTGCATCTTTACCTGAAACAAAATTATTAAAAAATGTATATTAGTTATATATGATATATTACCAGCAAATTTGATTTCATCAAAAGCTTTACGAGCTCTTTTTAATTCTTCGTTCATAGTTAACAGATCTTTAACTCTGGCATACTTTCTTGGGTCTTTTCTCACAAGAAAAACAATGTCTTCTACTTGGACTCTACCTGTTCTGCCTATTTCCATTGCCCTAAAAGATATTTTTATTATTATTATTAATAAGCACAATGTATAGTAAACATACTTATGAGTCATTTCAGTAATAAATTCAATCACTAAATCTTCAATTATATCGACACTTTCAGTATAAGGATTTTGATCATCACCAAATCCATACATCATACATCTTAATTCTTTGCTAAAAAGCCTTTTTCTGCCAGCGCTACAAAGCGCTAAAGTTGCATCACCTCCTTCTTCTTCATCAAACTGTAACCATTCATAATATACTTAGTGAAACAAAAAAAGATTAAAACAAATGATATTTTTACCTGTTCAAATGTTTCTTCGGTAGCAGCCATCTTTCTTATTATATAATTTTTTAATAAGTGCAATAGTTTGTTTTTTTTTTTGGTATTTTACTATTTTGTTGTTTTGTTTAATCTAACCTTACATAGCAATACTCGAAACTCGGATATAACTTCTAGAAACCTGTAATCGTTCTTTCTATAGTGCCCCTCTTATAACACCCTACTATTTTTAAAATCAATTTGGATAAAAAAGAATTTGTGAAATTTATTCAAGTCTTACATTAATAAAATGAATAAATTATATTTGTATAATTAATTAGTTTCATATTAAAATTACTCTTTGAAAGTTCTAGATTTCTCAAGAGTGTTCAATTTCAGAAGAAGAAGATTGATTGTGACAGTTGACATTAGCATTATAAACACAAACTAAAGAGAGCTGTATTTGTTTGACCCCAAATTAATATTAATATAAGACTTTGTGTAAAAATAATTTTCTTAATTTAATTCACTTAGGTATATAAAAAGAAATCCACAGTTTTAACAATAAACTTAACTTAACGAATTTTTAGGATACCAATCAAGATGCCAAAATATTATTGCGACTATTGTGATACATACTTGACCCACGATTCGCCCAGCGTACGGAAAACACATTGTACAGGACGTAAGCATAAAGATAACGTAAAATTTTTTTACCAAAAATGGATGGAGGAGCAGGCACAACATTTGATCGATGCTACTACTGCAGCCTTCAAAGCAGGCAAAATTGCCAATAATCCATTTGCACAGCCAGGAAAAGGTGTTGCTATACCACCACCAGCCCAATTGACAATGGGTCAAAGGCCTGGTGGGCCTGGAGCACCACCTGGTATGATGCCACCAAGTAAGTATAATTCAGGAAAAAAATAAATATTTTATGCTATTAAAATTAGATCTCTTTGTAAATGTAAATATGTAATTTTCAGCTATGGGACCTGGAGGCCCAATGCCACCAATGATGATGGGCCCACATGGACCAATGCCTCCAATGATGGGAATGAGACCTCCAATGATGGGTATGGTACCTATGGGTCCCATGGGACCCATGGGCCCTGTCAGACCTCCCATGGTAAATCCTCAACAAATGAAAAATTAGATGTGTTTAGTTTAATTAATAATTATCATTTCTTACTGAAAAGTAAAATAACTTTTATATTTTAAAGATTGTTTTACTTGTATCCCAGAATTTAGTTTTAATAGTGACTCAATTTATAGGAGGTGTTTCTAAAATAAGTTGTCACAATTTGGAAGCAGGTAGGACATGTCCAATAATGAAGAAAATCTAAATATTTTTTTCTTATTCTTATTATAAATCATTTTAACTGTCTTCATTCATTAAAACCGAAATGGGCTGTTATGCGGTAAAATTAATCAAGAGTACCAGGGCCAGAAAAAGTGGATAATTCCCCAGTATATACACCTCTGTATCATTCTAGAAAAAGTTTATTTATTACATTGAATTGTAGATATATTTTTTAGAATACACAAAAAATTAAACACAGTTGGATCAAAAGTTCCGAAAATATGAAAAAAAAAAAATAAATTTAAGAGGCGTATTTTCCTCTAGAAAAAACTTGAGGCAAAATATTTATATTTTTGTCACGTATTTTACATGCTCCCAAATTTTGACCACCTATTTTAGAAAACTGTATGTTTAAACTGTTATTACATATTTGCTAAGTGTATAATTATGTATTTTAAATTATGAATGAAAATAAATTTTTGATCATTTTCTATTGTTGAGTGCAATTACTACATACATTTTATTTATTAGAGACTTGCTTAAGCTGTACTATATTTTAGGGTAAAATCAAACAACATTTATTTGCAAATCCAATATATTAATAGAATAACTTAAGACATTTTAAAAATTCTCAACAAAAAGCTCAATTTATATACAATAGTTTAAATAAAAAACTAATGGCTCACAGACTAGATATAATACAAACCCTAATTAAAAAGACGTTTCTAATGTGGGAGGAATTGTACTTTTGTCTTCATTTACACTATAATTACTTGGATCATTGACAGTTTTACTATTACTCTTGTTGTCAACATCGAAGAATTTCGCTCTTTGAGCTCTTAACCTATCAGTGACGGACGCGTACCGTTTTTTATCTACTTGACTGTTTTCTTTATCGGCTTCACTTTTTTGAACAATTGGATATGTTTTAGTTTCTTCATTTTTAAGCGACTCACTAGAATTATTTGAGTTCTCATCTTCCCTACAATCTTCCAGTATTGTAGAAGAGAGCACATCACTTCTAGGATTTGCGAACCGCCATTGAGACCTAGGTGACATTACTTTTAACTGTGGTTTTGGTTTTTCTGGCATGTGTCTTGGTGATTTAGGCGAGTTAAACTTCCGATTAACATAAGTCCTAGGCGATCCACTTAAATCTAAAATATTCATTTCGGGGTTGTTTGATTTGGGAGGAGTTTTAATTAATTCTTTTGAAATTTTTAATTGTTCCACTGCCGATATCTTCTTAGAATTACCCAACAAAACATTGCTCTTTTGTAGTAATAACCGTTTAAAATCTAAACGAGATGTTTGCTGGTTACCCTTTCTGTCTTCGCAGGTGTTACTTGTTTTTATTGAATCTTTTTGAGATTGCTTATTTAATACAATAGGTTCGAGTTTATCAGACTCGGGGTTTTTAATTTTTAGATCTTCTGATTGATCGTCATCAATGTTTAATTTCTTTTTACTTTTATGAATAATGGCATACAATTCATCGTTTGACATAGTACTTTTCTTAGGCGAGAACATCTGATTCTCTAAATTTACTGCCGCCTTTAACCCTTGACTGCTTTTACCGCTTGGTGTGGACGTTTTAAATTCGCCAGAATTTCTAGGATCTATAGGTGAAATTTTCAATTGATCACTTCTAAATTCTAGCACCCTGTGTGGATTAATTTCAGGTACACCAGGTTGTTCACAATAATAATTATGGTGTTTTTGATAATTAACTTGAGGAATTTCCACTGGAATTCCCATCCTTCTATTCATTTGCACAGGATCGTGACTAGTAAACGTGGAATATGGCAAAGGCTGCTGAACATTCTTTGAAAGGAACATATTCCTTCCATCAGGCCTATCTAATCCTCTCGTTATGTCAGGAGTTATCGATCTCTCCGGACTGAGATCCGCTCGTCTGTATTGTACTTCTTGCGGGAGTATCGTGTGGTATAACGGCGAATAGTAACTGGAATTTATCATATGCCTTCTGTTCAGGTCCTCCTCTCTTATTCTTTCGGCGTACATTTCATTTATATCCTGTGACTCCGTTCCTGGACTGAATTGCTTCCGTTGAACGGAAGGTGGTGAGGATACACGGCCTGAAAAAAATTAAATTGGTTGATCTTCAAAGAAAATTTTGTTTTCAAAAATGCTTGTTTTGTTTCTGTATCATTAAAAATGTAAAGAACTGTAGGACAACTTAAAAAGTGGATATGTACTTCACGTCCCTGAATGAGAAAGTGTCAGGATAATTGGAGATTTTTATAACGACGTGTGAAGTGTCCTCGAAAAATTACTAAAGACGGATTTGTGCAAGTGCAAGGACAAAAATTTATTGTGTATCAACAACCATGCAAAAAACAATTCAGTCTAATTCTCACTCCAACTTAAATTATGCAGAAAAGTGTTTTATTACAATACTTACCATTATGTATTCGTTTATATGTAATAGAATAATACACATTATTGGTTTAGTGACACAAAATGGAACATTATCATTTGAATAGTAAAGCGTTTTACTCTTGTTATTCCTACATATTGAAGAGCTATTTATGTTCTGGTATTTGCTGCCGTGGTTACAAAGTATTTTAAGAGCGGTTGGAAACTCTATATTACATATCTACATACAAACATCATATATATTCAATATTCAGTAATTAAATATTGTATGATTTAGTTCAACCATCATAAATAAAATGTTTGTTTTTGCTTTAAATTGTGCTGTACTTACCTTAGTTATTATATCTTGGATATTTGTGTTTGTAAGCGTATTATTATTAGTGAATTGTCCAAGATCGATTGTGCCTTCGAAAAGCAGACATGTGAAAAAGATGTGGGAAGTATTTTAATGAACTTAGTGATGTTAATGTGTGTGTGGTATTAGCAAAAATTAGCACAAAGAGGGAGAAACGTTAAAAATATTTATTACATATACAGTGTACAATAAAATCACAAATAAAACAGTGCATTATTTACAAAAATTCGCATGCGTTATTTACTATACAGTCAAAATGTACATGAAATTATTTACATACATGAACACACAGAAGCATACCAAATTTCATGCAAAGTTTTATCACACATGTTTTAGAATTTCACACACCCATGAAATTTATTATGCTGCATTAAAAAACACCATATTGCAAAAGTGAGATCTAATACAAATAAAAAATATAAATAATTATAGATGTTTATTAATGCCTCGTTAAGAAAATAGATTATTATAATATAGCGGAACTTTTTTGGGTAAAGTCGTATCGATATCATGCACTGAGTTAAACATGTTTTATCTTATTTTAGAACTTAGTAATTCTTACCCTGAAAACAAAATGTTGCAGCAAGAATTTAAGTTTTTGTTTGAAAGCAACATCGGTACTTTTGTTTACTTCTGCTATCTATACATAGTATAGACTAGGAAGTTAGCTCACTGCGAATACTTATATATACAATATTATCAGTATAAAAATAAATTTGGTATTACTTTATCTTGAGATTAAAGGTGAAGTGAGTTACAAGTTATATGCAATTAAAAATAATATATTTCACACACACAGTTAAAAAACGATTAATAAATTATCACAATCTATGAAGTCACAGAAATTTCCCCATAAAAATAATTTTTTAATGTCATTCAAAAACAATTAAATAAATTGATTGATGAAATATATTGAAATGTTATTGTTATAATTGAGTAATCCAAATATTTTATTCCTGACAATATCGTAAACGCATGATTTTAATGATAAATCTCAGTGTTGTAAGTGCTGACTTACCCAATGATCGTGTGCCGCTATATTATTTCTTGAGCATGGCCAACCACCAAAGCGTTTGGCGCGCGAATGCTTCGACCACTGCCGAAAATCATCTTACGATGCCCCTCTTAGGGTGAACGTTCCATCGATTTTCCGACTAGCGGGTGGAAATGCGGACACGTGGCGCACCGCCGAAAATTTTCCGCGTCGGTCGCGGATGCAAGCTGATACTGATGCTGTGTCGCGGACTCTGGGGGGAAAATGGGAAATGTTTACGCGTGACGTAGATGCCGTAGTGCGCCTGTAAGTTCACTCGTAAATCGCACGGTATCGTAGCATTGACTGAATTCGGTCGGTTATGCGGGGGTTGCATCCGCGGGGGAGGCAATGACAACAATGACTGATGATGACTTGGATTGGTGCTCCAGTTAAAAGGTTTTCTAAGAATTTCAGAGCTGTTCTGACTCTACTCGATATTAATGAACTGAGGAAACTAAGGAATGTGTCACATAAAATTTCATACTTAATCATGAAAATTATATATTAATTAGGTAATCTTCGTTTTATGGGTTTCGAAAAATTCCATATTAAATTCAACTTCAACTACTTGTCTTAAAACTATCGACGATCATGCTGTTTAAATTTGAGTGTGATATATTTTGAAAACTATAGAGTCGCGAATGCTACATTTTACTTGTATAAATACGAACAATCACAAGCAACAAACATCTAAGTCTACCAAATCTCAGTGTCAGCAACCGACGCAGAAAGAACTCTAGCCTTATGTTCTAAGGGACTTTTAATGCGAGCAGGTGATGCCAATAGCATTTTCTGAGCATGCTCCTGACTGTAAATATAACACTGACGCTTGCACATCTTGGGGGAAACACTAGGAGGATAATCTATGGTCTCTATTAACAAATCATTCGGAAAATCTTTTTCAAGCGAATTATTTAAAATAGTCTTGTTTAACTTAATACTAGTTTGGACGGGCTCTGGTTTTTCGTTCTCGCATTCGGTGTTTGCGATTCTGTAACTCTGCGTGCGCTTCAGACACCGTGTGCTCTTACTATCGTCTACCTTGTGCGGGGGTTCTTGGGTCTTACCTTTGTCTTGAGCAGGCGTCCGCGTCTGACCGGAATCCTGGATATAAACATAAGCACCTCTAGAATTGGATTTTGGGGACATGGGACGCGTGGTGGGTGCCACTATTGTCGCAGGGGGCATTCTGACAATCTCTGATGTTGGAGATGTGGCTCCATGTACCGCTTTGATTACAAATTTGCCAGGCTGGGGAGAAAGTGGACGGTTAAATTCAGTTACGGGCACGTTGGAAGTGATGCGTTGCTTCTGTGTCTGTTGTATCGGACGAACTGAAGTTTGATTTCTGCGGGCGGGACCGGGGCTTTGTGGTGAAGTTACAGTTTTAACGAACGGTCCTGGTTCGAAGGTCGAGTGAGCAGTCTTCCTTCGACTTAAACTGTCCGAACTATAAACCACTTTACCCTCTGCATCTAACGTTACTCTGGCACCTTGTCTTTTTTTGCGTTCTAGGGAATCCATTGCGGCAAGTTTGGACTCATTTGCAGGTAACTCGTTCAAAGAGACATACTGAACTTCCTTCTTGTCTTCTGGAAGAGGGGTTGGAATAGCCTTCACAGGTTTGGAATATATATCATTGGACTTATTAAGTCCATTGTTGTTGTTCTTAATATCTGTTATGGTGACATATTCACCAAAATCATCATGACATTCATAGGTCTTGTTAGGACTTTTACTATCCCTTCTAGCATAATTCATTACATTCGACTTGATTTTACCCAACATTGAATTTAATGGCAAAAGAGAAGATTTGATAATAGGTTGGCTTAAACTTGTTTTTACAGGCTCAGTTTCCTTGACTATTAGTGTACCACCACTCGGAGATGAAGACCTTATAGACTTGTTGCTTGTGGAAATTATTTTGTCATCAACGTTTTTGTGGTTATTATTTGGCTCGGGACTTGCCTGGTCCATATTCTCCACAGTGGCGTATCCCGTTTGAAGGTTAACGTTAACCAATGACAATTGGTTGTTGTTACTAATTATTCTGGTGCTAGTTAAGCAGTCTTCCACCCTTTGTTTTAAATCTAAGTCTAACTTATCACGGTCAGCATTTTTTGAACCTAAGGCGATCTGATTTACATTATTTAATTCTATTATTCTTTTATCTGATGTTTGTGAGGCACATTCGTCATCACTGTGGGGTGGTGTTATAACACACATGGACGGAATTCTACTAGAATTAATCGTTGTTTTAACTCTGATTCGTTCCGAACCTTCTTGGTCTGACGATTCAGAATATTCACACTCTGAGCTACTTCTTATTCCAGTAGGACTGTTAATAGATTCAATTGGTGAACTAGATGTATTGTGCCCACTGTCAGGTGAAATGTCTCCTTCAGTCTTTTTGTGTATTAAAGCGACAACAATGGGTTTAGTGCTAGTTGCTGGACTTCGTTTAATTGTACCAGTTTTACTGCTAAAATCTTTTTCTATAGTGTTATCTGGCGAAGAATTTTTGTTAGATAGAGAACTCTTTCTCTCAGGAACTGTAGGACCGATTATTAAAGATTTGCTGCTGTCAGCGGCAAGTAATGTTGTGCACACTGTACCTGCGGAGCTGGTAGTAGTCGACGTTGAACCTTTTCCGAACAGTTCGTATTCGTTTTCGGCTGATAATACTGTGTTGTTCGAACCGGAATTGCAAAAAGCTGATGTAAAATGAAGAGGAGTACATGGTAATTCTTCTTCTTTAAGCGTTTTAAGACCACTATCCATGTGGAAGGATGTGTAATACCCTTCAGTGTCACAAGAGTAGACTGAGCTGGTTTCTCCATCTTCATGAAGATCGTGTATTATATCAGGTGTTAGTGTACCCTCACTAGTTACACTTTCGGAGGTTGAGCTATGAACTACATTGAATTTTCTCCTGCTGCTTACAGAACTTGGCAAGTTTAAGGAATTGTCGGAAGTAGTAACCGAAGTAGACTTCGGTTGGGGTGTGGTAGTGATTTCAGATCCAATCGAAGCTCTACCGCTCTCAGAACTAGCACTCCAGTTACCACTTGAAGAATGTGGTTCATCTTTGTTGTCGCCGTTTCTTCGCCTTCGTCTTTGAGATGCCGATTCCCTTAACTTCACAGTGGCAATGTTTGAAGTAGTCATGGCAAGAGGAATGGTAAAGCTAGATTTCTCAGAGGAAGATATCGAAGGGTTTCTATCATGCGTCCGTTTTTTATCCACGTCTCTTGTTCGTTTAGACGAGACCATTTCGTACATGTTTGTATCTGTCGGGGAATCATCTTTAGAATCCCTTTTCGATTCACCGGATTTGTTCATGAATCGATCGTAACGGCTTTTGCCCCATTGCTTCAACGTGTTGAAGTGGGATTTCTTTTCTGGTGAGTCCTTCTTGGAAGAACGCAAAATATCACTGCTTCTACTTCTGCAGACACTTGGTGTTTCTTCAGTCTTTTCATTTTGTTCGGCCGGTTCATCCCTAATAAAGTATTAAAATCGGATTATAGATACTGTATATCATATTCTGACAGTACACTTTGACACTGGAAAAAATTATTACCGAGTAGTGAGCGTTTATACACTTCATTTATGGGACGGTAATTTCAAACAACAATTAATGAATCCGACATGATGACAAAGTTAAGTTTTGTATTTAAAGAAAGAAGTTACATACATATGTAAAGATATGTAATAATGTATGTTGTATATGTAATGGAAGCGTAGAATAAAAATAAAATAAACGTTTAAATTATTTTAAAGTAAAACAAATTTAATATTATAAGCCTATCTAACTATATTTATATTACAGAGTTTATATATATACATTTAAGATGTTAGTACATTCAAATTTATAAAATGACTTAAAATTATGTAGGCAATTTAATTTTTTGAATAACCAGTATTTGTTTTTTTCATTTAAATAGATACTTACTTTTTGAATTTTGCAGACGTAAATTTTGGAACTGTACTTAGTTTGTTATATAAGCCAATCAAAAAAAAAAATGTCCAAACCAATTCTGCCATTAATTTGTAAAGTTGATTATTTCAATTTTTTATATAAAGCCAAAACAATTGTATAATTTTTAAAAGTAATATTTTTGTTGAACATATACGCCGCATGCAAAAAATTAGTAGACTTAAAGTTATCACACTTCAACATGCTCTGAAGGACGGAATTTACATATGTTTGAATATTTGTACAAGTCGTATCTGACTAATTAATTTTACGTGTAATTATGTGACAAGAGCCAAACGAACTGTAGAAAAACCTCATTGAATTTTTTAGAGTTTTGAAGTGCATAATGTGCTGTGTTTTAGTTCATGAACACTCTGGTAATATTTAATCCAGTACATAAGTGAGTTGTTAGTAAACATAAGTTAAATTTATAGATTTAATATAAATTTGACTTAACAAAAATATTGATAGAAACCTTACAGCTTCCTGTGCAATTAATTGATTTCTAATATTAGCAAAAGTAATCTTCTGCCACCAACAAATATTTCGAGGAAAGCTATAAAATTTACCATCATAAACTTAAATAGGTTAATTGCTTTCGATTTTAATGCACTCTTCAAATCACACTTATGTGTCTGTGTACGGTATACATACCCAGCAGTTAAAGCATTCTCAATTTCCTTGTGATCTGTACCAGCTAAGGTATTTCGTCGTCTGTTTCGTGGTCTCCTGCTCTTCGTTCGTCTTTTGATAGTACTATGATCTACATCATTACTGGAAATAATATCACCGTGTAGAAAGGATCTCCTGGATACCGACATCCTATCGAAACTCTTTCCTGAGATGTCCACAGCGACTACCTCTGCAGGGAACCTACAAAAATATTTATTTTTAAAAATAATTTAATCACAAGGAAATTTCATACTTCAAAGCCACAACTTTAAGTTGTTCTTCAGGTGATGGAAGCTTATGGTCGATGCCTTCTGAATCTGATAAATTGGCATCAACTTCTTCACCTTCGATTGCGGTACAATTGGAAGTGATTCTACTAATACCGTCTGGTGTTACTGTTATGTCACCAAGAGCTTCATTGGATGTCCAACGTCTTAATTCTTCCACAGCGGATGGCTAAATAATACAAACAATGATTGTCATCATAGTTTTATCATTTTTATATATCTTACCATATGAGTTTCTATGTCAATATCCACGTTTTTAATCTTCCTTCTTTTAGCACCCAAAACGGGTGTACAAAGGAAAAACCTAGATGAACGGTGACCGTCGCGACGCCATCTGTCTAACTGTCGCATGACGTGCACCGGCGTCTTTGTAGCTGATTCATAGAGAGTTTTCAGTGCCGTTGGTCGAGTTTCCACTGAGAATAGGTTGGAATCTATCGTGTGAGTGGCTTTGTAGTGGTCCTTCAGCAAGGCGAACGTGCTAATATCACTTTCAGCTGTAAAAATAATATAAGACTCAAGTATTACTTCATCCTTCACCACTAAGATGTGCAATTATAAAGTTAATATTGTGTTAAATGAAGTGTGGTTGTTTTATTATAATAATATTAATCTTTAATCATTCTAAATCATTTTTTAACAAATTTTAAATTATTTTGATAATATTAACGTACACAAATATTTTAACCTGTTAAAACATTATTATAAAAATCATCATCCAGTTAATTCATATATTTACATTAACAATCAAAAAACTCTTATATAATTGATTTGTTCTCAGAAACTCAAATGCATATAAATACATTAATCCCACCCCAGAGTACTTTCCCGCTTAACATACGGGCAATGAACACATGTATTTACCTGAACCACCCTGTGACAGTATCAATGCACTCGTTTTATAAATATAAAACAGGATCTGTTTTCTATCAGGCTCGCCAGATTTTCAACGAGCCATCCGAAACAACAATTGGACACATGAGGGTTACTTTTTTAAATGCTTGAAAAGCACATCTGCTTAATTTGAAAAGGGCAGGAGATAGGAATGATTTGGGGTTTCGGTTTCAGATGATGAACTTGACATTGCACAACGAAGATTAATTTAATTCGAGTGTTCTTGAGTCAATTAAAATAATAAAAAAGCGATTGGTAGTCTATTCATGTGGGGGCACACTACCGACATAATAAGTTACAATGTGAGATATTGTCGCGGTACTTAGTTTTTAAAAATTCTTCGTACACACAGTGCCTTTAGTGTTGAATTATTAACCAGTTTAAAAAGCCTTGACTTACATTCGTAATAAATAGAAAACACATGTTTCTTACTAACGAAAAAAGAATATAACGTCTTGACGTAAATGCGATGGGGTGTTGATATAATCAATGACTGCGTGGCTTCCTGTTGGATGGCTGGGGTGATTAAGATCGAAAGGAAATGATGAATCACCTGCGTTCGGTATGGAACTGTAGAAATAATCCATGCAGGGATTAAAGACATAGGAAACACATGCTGTCATCGTTTACCAGTTGACAGAGTTTCTATGAATGCATTTAGTTCAGCAATTTAAATGTTACTTGCAACCGGATGAGTAAATTACCGCTTATGACTCATAACTGTTTTACCTAAAAAGTCACTTAATGCTCAGACGATCAATTTTATAATGACAAACAAATAAAATTTCAATTCAAAGTTCGATTCTAAAAAAGATTCAGTAACCATCTAAGAGAACCACATCAATCCCGTTCAAACTCTCTCAAACATCCTTATGTATATATTAAATTGGATTACAATCCGGATAAAAATAAGCAGCGACGTATTTGTATAAATTACGAATCCAAAAATAATTTCCACTGGAACAAAGTGTGTGTTCTTTTCAAACAGGTGACGTCCTTGAACCCATGCGTCCAGCGGAATGGGCCGTTGCATGCCTGCATCCAAGAAGTATATGGTTTCAAGTGGGCATTTCTTTCTAGGTATTTCAAAACATCGATATTTATCTCAGTTTACACAGTTAATGGTCATATTTTGTTTTGAACGCAAATAGTTGCACTTTTGCAGCCATTATCATCGCAGAACATGTTTGTACTTTACGGGTAACGCTTTTATATCGGCTACGACGAATTTTTTAGTTTTTTTGACGTTGTTGATATGGAATGAGTATCTCAAATTACGTGCAATTTGTTTATCGGAGGAAATGTTTATGGCGTGGCTTTAATTATAGTGGTGCACTAAACGCTTCAAATGAAAAATATTTTATATTTTATTTTTCATATTTCATATTATTTCATATATTCCATATATTTCATATATTCTATATATTCCATATATTCCATATATTTCATATGTTTCATAAATTCCATATATTCCATATACTTCTTATTTCGTATTTCTATTTTAAATTTATTTCATAATTCATATTTCATATTTAATATTTCATATTTCATATTTCATATTTCATATTTCATATTTCGTATTTCATATTTCATATTTCATATTTCGTATTTCATATTTCATATTTATTTTCTATTTTTTGCATGAGTTTTCCACAAAAGTTGAGGTTGTTTCGTTATGGTTTATTTTTTGTAAGAATGACTCAGTTAAAAACACTGGTTGCCAAAATCTTTTTTATAAAATTCAGTTTAGTGATAAAAATTGGATAAACAAAAAGAAACACTGAATGGAAAGTAACAACGAAGAAATAAATTTCCATAGTTTTTCAATATGTCAACAGTATTTACATTGAGCTTGTGGTATAAAGAGAAATCTGTTGGTTTAACTGCTTTCATCTCTAATTAGTATAAATTACATGGAAATGACTAGGCAAAAGCACCAAACTGAAAGCTGACTCCCCTGACTTTTTCAATAACGAAAATCCGTTACTACATATTCATAATTGCATTAAACTATCATAGCCATGACATTCGATAGACTTCATGTGTGTTTTATTATACCAGAAACCTGAAACCGATTACATAGTTTATCACACGATATGTGCAAGATAGTTCCGAGAGGCTTCCTCTTTACGCCTTTAATGGTTTCTTAAGTTGCTGCTGGATCATTCTTATATTCCCATGAAGCCCCAATTTTAATTAAAACGGATGTCTGTCACACTAGTTCTTCGGTTACGCACGTTCTCACAGAACAATATGTAGCCCAATAAAAGCAGACTAATTGTCATGTTTTGGCACGTTATTATTACTCATATGTTTGCTCCGGTTCAAACATTACATTAGATTTGTTCAGTGAATTCATACTCTACCATAGTATAGGTAGGTAGATATACAATTCCAACCTTGGGCCACCCCTTATTGTACGAGACTAAAACTGTGGTAGAGTTTGTGTAACGCACTACAAGGATAATTATCGGATACTTCGTATAATCCTGTTTTGAATGCAAGGGCGGCAAAAACAAGGATTTTTCCACGAACAAATCAGTTGATGAACCGCACGAGGGGTGAGCGCAGTATTCGCCATGCTTTATTTAGAATTATCGTGAACAGCTGCCGGGTTTTAAAAATTATTTGGGTGTGCGCCGCGGCACAACGGCTTTCTTCCTACGGCCCCAACATGAATGAGGACTAATGAATGGAACGAAACGTTTATTTCACTAAAGCGCCAATTGATTTCCACGTACGTTAATATGTGTGTATGTCACGGTGGATTTCTGTGTATTAAAAATCTATTGTGGGCAGATGATTGATAAATGATTTGTGAATTACGGCGCCATGACTCACACAACATGTGATTATTATTAACTTAAAAGACACCACTGCATGGTCAGTTTTAATTCACTGATAAGGGTGTCATATGGCAATGATTAATATATTTTTATTGGTCACCTTTTATCAATTATGTCATTTTTACTTTTGGAACGGTTGCTGTTTTATTAATAAATACTCGTTGGTGAACCTTTAAAAAACTGGTATGAGAATACGGAGACGCCGCTCAGAAACATCATAGGTAAAAATGCAAGAAACAACAGGCCAATGATGATCATGATGATACAGTTATCGTTGATCCATCGTGGTCATTATGCGGAACCACTTTTTTCGAGCAGTTCGCAAGCCGTAAAGGAATGCATAAAAGTGCATTCAAAATTTACTACTGTTCGTAATAAGCTGGTAGCAATTTTCCGATATGCAGATATGAATAATTCAGAGAGCCCATTGTGGGGTCTTCGACCTCTATCATAGATGTCAGCATCTCAGGTTGTGTTAGTGTGGTTACAAGAAACTATACGTGAACCTCCTAATATGGCAGCAACCACTAAAACATACCATTAAAAACTGACAATGCACTTCTTTGTGGAACTCGTTCTGTCTTTGAGTACGTTCCACAAGACGAATTAACAATCATTGCCTGGATGCTGTAAGTGATTTTTACTTTTCCCAGGAACATATTATTTTTTTCGCCCCGTCGTAAAATGATACCGATGCATGGAGGTATTTTATAACAGCCTGTAGTTTCCTTCAATTCGTGATCTCGTATTTTATAAATAATTGGTCATTGTGCTTGTTAGTTGTTATTCATATCGTGCGGATTGTGCGAGTTGCACATCTCTTTGAAATGCAATCGATTCTTGGAAATATGCAAGTCAGTTTACCAGTAAGTGATATTCAAAATAAGCAAGTACTCAGGCGGGGTGGCAGAAAGATTTTGTTACATTGTTCTTCATGAGCACGTACCAACATTCCTTTCGATTAAAAATGATGGAACAACTTATGCACATAAATTATTGCAGTTAAATAAATGAAATTCTTCTTACTACGACAGTGAGTAAGTAATCTTGTAAATTAAACCGTTGATCAATGAATATTGCTAAAGGTTGATGATCTCCCAGATTTTTTCTCAACACGTTTATTTGTTTATTTATTTATGTAGATGAGTACACTATTCCTTCTGTTGTTTATCTTTATGATGCCAATAAATTTGGGTCACGATCTGACATAACTCTGATTTACAAATGGAGGAGTATTTCCTAATGTTTTCAGAACAGGTCAATTGATATCTGCTTATTTAGGATATGTTTCGAAAGAACTATTTATTCTATTAAGTTATCGAAATCGTTATAACACATTAATTAATAAAATTAAATATTAATGGAGAATTTTTAAAATGATAATAAAATTTAGAACATAAACAGTCAAATATAATTTTCCAGCAATTACACTCTCGTTTTACAAGATAATTGTTTTAAAATGCCTCCATTGGTATTAACTCTTAGAAAGTTTATATGAAATACTAGGTGGGGTGAAAAATAAGCCACCATGACCACCAAAATGCGCTTCTATCGCCAAAAAGGTTATGATGCTTTATAGTCCATTCATATTTAGGCCCCAGACCTTAATTTTGTTTTGATAGCCGATTTTTGGTTACGTGTTTGTCATCATGATTTTCGTTCTTTCATAAAACATTATTTTTTGGCAGAAAGCAAAACGGCGAAGGAAGCAAAAGAAAAGTTGAATAAACATTATGGAGTTAACGCTCCTTGAGATTACACTGTGAAATATTGGTTTCGAGAGTTTCATGATGGCCGAAACTCCACTGCCGATAAAGTCCGTAGCGGCGGCTCCTCCGATGAGATAATCATGGATACTCTTCGTGGACTAGCTCGAAAAAGGAAAAACCATCAACAGGGAGTATTACTGCGCATTATTGGAACGATTGAAGGCCGAAATCGCTGCGAAACGGCCTCACATGAAGCGAAAAAACAATTTGTTTTTGCAAGAGAATGCGCCGCCAAACAAGAGCATCAATTAAAGGCTCCAATTGCTTCCTCATCCATTTTATTTGCCAGACTTAGCTCCATCGGACTATTTTCTCTTCGCAAACCTCAAAAGACGGCTCATCAATAAAAAATTCAGCTCGCGGAAGAGTATTTTGTAGACTTCCCGGAAAATTACTTTTCAGACGGGATCAGACAGTTGGAAAATCACTGGAATAAGTGTATCGATCTGAAAGGGGATTACATTGAATAAAATGAAAAAAAAAAAAATAAATAAATAAATAAATAAAAAACACTTGTTTCATTCCCAAGGTGATTACTTTTCACCCTATCTAGTATTTACTCACAAATATCTTTATAAATTTATAAAATGTTAAAATGTTAGTTCTGTAGTTTAATCTAGTATATTGGTCGATGGGGTATACAACATAATGTCAATGTTTGCATAAAGAAAATTTTCTCCGTAATAAAGGAAAATTTCCAAGGAATCCCAATTCATGTAATATTCAAATAAAATATTTCCAATAATTCTAAATATAACGGAACATCGATTTATTTCGTCACTTTCTCTGGCAATCTCCGACTAGGCACGTACTTTCTGGTCTCCTGTACCATTTACGACACTTTTCTAAAATTCAGGAAATGTTCAGTAGTTTCTGTAACAATGTCCTTGAACTTCTAATTTCAGTGTTCGTTGAACTTGATTTTGAAAGAATACGCATGTTGGCAGTGGTAGTGTAGGTTTGTCCAATATTTCAAGACATCGTGGGCGTAGGTGTGTGTGAGCATTTCAATTTCTAATCTGGTTTTACCGTATTCATAATTTACTGGTTGCACACACTGGAAATTTACGGGGTGCTTCGAAATATTACGGCTCGTAAAAATTGTCAATAATGTGGAATAAAATGGGAACAGAAATAATTTAATGCTTTCATAAACGGAGGCGGCATCATTGAAAGCATGAGACTGTTCATTAGGAATTTACATCGGGTTTCATTTAAGAAACGAAGAACCATAAATGTTGCCGGTTTACTGCTTTAAGCTCGATGTTTCTTTATGCAAAGCCGTATTACTCGTAATAAGTAAAGATGCATGTTTTGTGGGATTTCAATTACTAGCAATATCTCGTAAATTACAAAAATATGAACACTAAAGCGATTTTAATTAAGGTTATGATGCAACTATAATATTGTTTTTATTGGTTAATGAATGTCTGGAAATGAGGCTGCATCTGTATTTTTTCATTACTTGTTATGCATTTATGTATTTGAAAGGATTTCTGTTTTTCGAGAAGATCCACCCAAGAAAATATCATATAGTGCACCTTTTAAAAGCTACTATTTTCAAGGGAGACTCATAATTTACATAGCTGGTATACCTACGTCTTCTGGTTTGAACTGTGAGTTATATTCTTAGCTTACTGTACCGAAGAGTGTTATAAATAGACACGTTAACTGCAAATATACTTCATTTATTTGAACGTCTTAAATTAGAGAATAATTATTGTGGTCGTAAAAGAGGGCCTCAACTTGGTTGAAATTCCTTCTAGGCGAGACACAAAACACTACAGATATTTATGGTGTTTATCTAGATGATGTATTTTATATTTTGTCATTCTAAAAATTTTGAAAAATATATGTAAGTATAATAGACAATTATTTTAGTGTAATGCCATCTGGGAAATCTGACATCCAATTGCTTGACAATGTTTTCCTTACGTGAACAATAAATTCTATAAACTCAAAATACCAAATATGTTATAGTAGTTGCTGATGATTACTCCCCATGTAAATTGTTGACCATTAGCATAATTGACATTAGATAATCTAACGTGTTCCGATGACAATAACAAGAACCTGCCCAGAAAATCAGATATTCCAACATCACCCGGCCTTCAGACGTGAACTTGAAGATAGACAGAACCATGGCAACGTAGCAGACACGTAGTATGGTAGTATCTGGTGGGCAGAATGCCTGAGGTGGGTACGACCGGCTCCAACAACCCATAAATCCAGGACCGCATTCACCAAAACCACATGTGTGAATCATGCCATGTTATATAATGTGCGCTTCCTTTTTACCACCGAACGAATTTTTTCCCGTCCGCGGATTCTCGAATGGGGTTCAGCGACATTGCCTTTCATTATGTCGGTTCATTGTTTGTTTAATGGACGCAGTCGTAAAACATTTCATTGAATTTCATGGTGTGGTGTTTTATGGGATTTTGAGGTTTGCGAAAAACCGTGACCTCAGAGTTAATAACCCCCCCAGTTAATTGGCGATGGCATTTTAATTAAAACTGGACGATCGAAGTGACGGACCAAATAGGATTTGACTTGATAAAAACCGAACTTCAGAAGAGCAAATGAACATAAATGTGTTATTAAGATAAGAGAGGTGTCGATGATAAGAACTGACGGTGGAATCAAAATTGCCGCCGACAGTTTTTAATGGGTGGTCCTCAAGACCTAATCGCTGAATCATTCGTTATCTTTAATGAAAGCCGAGACTTTTTACGTGGATGTTTAAAAGAAAACAACTGCAGTCGTGCATTAGTTGGATTAATCACATTACAGATCTCTCAGTGAAGAAATTACGTACCTGCATCTTCCTTTTATTTTATCCTTTACTTTAACTGGTGATGCACGTAATTGAAAACGTGAAGCGATGGTAATATCAATAACGATTAATTCAATGGTAATGAAAGGAAAATGTATAATCTTCCTTTTCAGTTTCCTTTCATCGAGAATGCAACTCATGCGAAATAACAAGATTATTAATTAGATTAATTCATGTAGGTGCACCAAATTTAAGTCCGTTTGTTTTATTTTAGTCAATGATTTCATCTCGGTTTTTTATATTTGAGAAAGTACAGTTTAAATTGCAAAATCTGCCGGAAAGGTCCAAGTTTAAAACGATAGTTAGCGACGACAAAGCGGCGACGTTGTCCAATTAAATTTCCGCGAATCCAGATCATTTGCGTTGGAAGTCCTATTAAAATTTTTTCATCTTTCTAACTGCCTGTGAATGGTGTTTGCGTAACTTGTTTCGTTGCTGTTACAAAATGCATCCATTGCAACATACCGCTAAAAGTACCGCTCCTCGACTTACCATATTTGGTACGGGTTTAAGACCAAATACGAGGATGAGGCTGACCATATGGTACCCCGGAATATTATCATTCCTTCATTGTTTTTTAATCGCGGCTGAGTTTGGCGACCCTTCAGCTTCTGACAAATACACTTTTTGTACGCGTCTCGTTGATTGGGCGTCAATGTACGAATACTGGCTGATAACTGGCCAGGCCTTTCATAAAATATGTACGTTTTGTTTGTGTTTATGTGTGTTTTATAGGATATACACGTTTTATTTATGTTCGGCCGGAATAACTACAGATTGTAGTTCGAACATGTTTGTTTTTGATTAAATTTCTAACAAATAAGGCGTGGGCCTTCCTGAATATCATGTTATAGAGATCTGGTAGATAAACCACCAACACCTACCTTAGATTGTTTGTTTTACAATATTTCAGATACGAGTAAAATAATATTTTAGTTCCCCATGCCAATACAAGGTTAAATCGATGTTGCATTAAAACTTTAATTGTGGGAAAACGACTAGTGTAATTTTACTTTGTTTTGGCACATTAACACGTAAAATCCATTATGTAGTGTACTAATAAAATTTTGTAAAACCATCAACCCTTTAATTTATGACCGCAATTAAATTCGTGGAATGTGATCAAAATCAGAAATTTGGAACTCAGCTGGTCAATTTACAGTTGACAGGTGTACCAAATTATACTAGTGAAGGGCTGTTCACCTGATACAATTAATAAAGGAATTAGGTAATTGGGGTCCAGACGAAATGAATGTACACAAAAATGTAAATAAGCATCAAGCCAGACATTATGGAATTTTGATTAAAAAAAGAGTAAAAAAGTGTGTCAACAATTTTATCGACAAAAATTGAGTTAGTAAGTGCGTCTCTTCATAAATATGTTAAACTGCAAAAAAATGAACGAAGCAATGAATAAATTGTTGCAGAACATGACATAAATATGCAGTCAAATTTGCCGAAGGAATGCTGGACTGGTTTTTAAATAAGGTAGCGGTTTAATTTTGGGATTTTACAGCTTTCACACAGTATTTTCCGGATCATTCATGACAAAGTGACATTTTTATAAGAGTTCTATTTTTATACGTATTAATTTTGTAACATATGACCCAACACGTATTTTCACATTTCCGTCGTAACTTACCGAAATAGTAAACTGTAACGTGACATTTACAAGTAACTTTCCATATTTGATTATCCGCACATGAACATGTTTTGTACAATTTCCCAATTGGAGATGTGAATTTTATGTGGGTCTTATGTAACATGTTCTTGATTATATTTTGAAAAGGCGAAAGCGTGTAATCCAAAACTACACGCATGACCATTTGCGTTCTATTTGTTATTTGTTTAAAAACCTGTTCAAATACAAGGATATACGCTAATAGTTCTTGTGAAAATATTTGGCTAAAGAGAAACATAGTTTCAGAACCATCAAACCATTCCAAATTAAAAATTTCACCGTTACTGTTATATTATTCTTATTCCACAATTAATTATTATAATTTGGTTTTTACAGTTTAGTGTTAATTGCTTTGAAGCAGAGGAAGTAACACTTTATTCTTAGTGTTATCTTTAACTACTTAAGATTCCACAAGTTGCTTCTGGTAATGTTATCAGCTAATATATTCCATGAACTGGTTATTGTATCCACACGTTTTGATTGCAAGTTAATTAAAACAATCTGTAAAAACTATTTTGCATTACCCACGTAGGTTACACACCTTTAAAATGGTATAGAATTAGGAAGTAACAGAAAAGAAAAAGTTCATTGTCCTTATATCTATTTTGAGGTAGTACCCCAATCCCATTACTTCCGTACCGACTCAAAAGAGAAACTCATGGGTTCAAAGAATTGGCAATCGTGTGATAAAACCATCGACAACAGACCAATTGTATTCGGCCGATGGAAGTGTGAATCGGATGAAAAAGGTTCGTGGATACCTGAAAGGCTGCAGGTCCAACTGTGCCTGTGTGAAACCAGACTGGGCGTGAATTTCAGAGTCCTCGACCAAGTTGCCGGGAAAGAATGCGCCTCGAAACGGGCGTAAAAGCTTATTAGGGGACTTTAATGGTTGTTTCAAGGAACGAGCTCTTCAGGTATTTTAAGCGGCGTGAAGGAACTGGAACTCACTTGTAGTATCTTACTATTTGTGTATGCACGTACAGAAGATTTTCGGATTACTTAACAGGTAGAAATGAGACAAGTTGTAAAGTTGATTGAAATAGGTATAAAAATGTATTACCTCAATTCTAGAATAATAAACTTTTAGAACTTTTAATTAAAGAATAAAATTGTATTTTCTACTTCTGACGAATTTAAATTTCTACATCTGTATTTCCATGCCAAAATGAATGACTAAAATGTAAAAAATAAATATCTTTCAATTAAGTCTCCGTTACCATTAAATATTTAAATAATTCGTCATCAGAATTTCCGTATTTAATATGTTAAAGCATATAATCGTATCCGTGGCAAGGGACAAGTGTTTCACCGTCGACTATTACAATATGTGTCCCCTAATGTGCGTTAATCCAAAACGTAAATGGCATGCACATGTCCGTCCATCTGACCATTCGGCTCTTTGTTGGTAGAATGGAGGGTTTCTACGACCGTTGCTGGCTTACCTTATGCCCTTTTTTCCTGTGTAACGGTCGTGTGCACTTGCGTAATTTTTTGTATACAGAACAAACGGAAAACATAATGAATATGACTATTAAATATGTAAATTTTTCATTTGTTTTTATTAATATTTTTTGTTGTTGGAAATTAATAACACAAGAAAATAGATATTAAAAAAATATTGAATGTAATAATTTTAAAAGATTTAAAAGTGTAAAATGGAATTTCATAAAATAGCTAGCTTAATTGGGTACACGGTAAATATTTATTTATGTATAAATATTTAAAATACTTATATTTGTATATTTATGGCAAGATAATATATTGATATTACTATCTCCTTTCCGTGTATTCAACTTTTTTAATACGGTTTTTTAAAATAAAACATGCTAGTATGTTATTTGTATTAAAATAAATATTTAAACTGAATTGAAGTAAATATATTATTTACTTTTAATTACAGTTTACATTATACAAAAAAATATGCCAATAATTTTATCAAATATAAGCAGGCACAATTTGACATAAATTAAAATTTGTTAATCTTTTTAATTTTTGGGAAATAATTTTATATTTATTTGCCAAATATTTACGTGCATTTATTTTTTACGGTTTTGATTTTTAAATAAATATTTGCATTTATCGAATAGAAATATTTTTTTTATGGAAATATTTGTATTTTTTGAGAATTCCATAGAAAATAGATAATTCTATTATTCCTTTAAATTACATAAACATAATAAACTCACCAATATTTTTGTTAATTTTAATTTGTATTTACTAGTATATTAATCATTCTAATGCGTATAGATAAAAATAAAAGATTCTGGTTTATATTTATACATTATATCTTGTCAATAAGAAAACAACTTTCAATCGAGAAAGGGATAGTAAAATCCAAATTAACTATTAAACTATGCCAATAAAGATACAGAAATATATCAGTGACATTTATTAGAAATAAACCTAACTAAGCTTCAGTAGTTGGATAATATTTTACCATGTAACTTTCTACGCAATCAAAACAAAGTTGGTATCGTTCTCTAGGTATCTCTTCATAGTTTATTGTTATCGTATAAGCCCTTCGAGCGATGCAACGACTCGTTGATAAACTATCGAGAAACAATAAATATCTCACTCAACCGCCACCATTCCGGATCGCAGTCTTTTCCTCCACCATTCTTCTTTTGTATCGGCAACATCTAAAACCCTGAAGTGTCGACCGTAACAATAACTATTAAGTGCGGAAGGACAAACTCGTCTGACAAAAGAAAAACAAAAAGAAACGTTCATAATCAATATAATGCAGTAACACACTTAAATTTCAATTCAAGCAACGTATCGATTGTTGTGGTGGATTCGTTATGGACTCAGCCCACCCACGATTCATATTCACCGAAACGGTTTCCAATAAAAGTCGTAAAAGTTTGATGCATTCGGTTTCTCCACGGGCGTTTTCCTCTGGGAAATGCGTTTGGTGTAGAAATTACCCGATGTTTTATAAAATCGAAGCCGGAGGCGAATGCAAAATCTGACATATTGTAAAACCATCAAAATGTAACCGAATGGAATTTATACGACTTACTTTTGGAAGAAAGTACTATAAAGTAAAATAAAGAACAAGTGACATTGCTCCAAAGTGGTTCTTTGTAGAAGTAAATGGTTAACGAGGGTAAAACAAATGGTTTTAATAGTGATTGACACTTGTGATAAACAGATGTAAGAATCCATTTGCCCTAATCCTATTCAGTTCCCATTGTACTGCTCTTTTATAAAAAGCCAACTGTAAATATTTACCATCCGATTTATCGATTTGTTCCATGATCCATTACAAATAACGCACTTCTTATTCTATTTTAATGTCACAATTACAAAAAATCAACTCGTACCCGTTATTTTTGACCGTCAATTAATTTAAATGCATTTAAATAGACCGGAAACCGTCTGTACATCCGACATCGGTAATCTGGGATGCGTAAAGCTATTTTAAGTTGTGCCATCGTACGACAATACAAAATTGATCGTTTGAATTTGAATTGACTTTGCATAGTAAATTGCATTGTGTTTGTGCCGCTGTCCACAAATGGAACCTCAACAGCCATACAATGTACAATAAAAATATCGCACGTATTTGCAACAGTTCATTCATTTGTAATACTGGCGTCTTGCTTGCTTTTATGGGTGTTATGCCAGGTAAATATCTAAAATTTACTGTTCAGTCGGTGTCGGAAAACCTTTTTTGGACACGCAACTGTACCTGTAATAATTAAATTTGTGTAGTGGTTTTTGATTGAGGAAACATTTGTGTTTACCTTGTCCCACTTCGAATAATTATCTGAATGGTATCTATTTCAATAGGTTACAATTTTATAAATCGTTTTAATTTCTTACAATAATGTAATATCAAATTATTGAATCGTACAATACAATAATAGCAATCAAAACACTTCCAACCGATACAGAGAAACGGCAATTAATTAATTGCAGAACGATTACACACAAATAAATATTTGCGCAAAATAGATAATCATCATTTCTATTTACCAAGACTGTTCAGCATGGAAATCAATTACGAGGAAGATATACAGATAAGGTGCAAGTAATACACCACATTCATCATTCATCCATATTCTCAATTTAAGTTAAGTTCTCTCGTTAAGATTAATTGAGGTCACGGGATGTAGAGGCAGTTATGAGTAATGTTAATTAAAATTACGAAACTAGGAAAAACGTCTGTCAGGCTTTTAACAAGGTGAATAAATATTAATAACACAGAGCTCCATCAACTTCATTCCCAGGCATCTCCAATATTTTTAAGAGGCACACATACGAACTATTTATTACTGTTGTGTTTGTCGATTTACTTAGTACCCTATTGGGTCTAATGGAACTTCTGGTAAAGCCTCCTATTCATACTGATCGGAACCAATCCACGAAACAAAAAACATTAATCTCGTCGAATAGAATCCGTTGTTTATCTTTGGTCGGCTGTTACCGACCCCAAGGTACCAGTTTACCTGTACAGCCTCGCAGCCTTGGTTCTCAATCCTCAATTGTTGTCTTACAGTTAACACCGCGTTCTTTATTCTCTACACTTTTAACTTTAGGCGACCTTCAAAGTATCACTTCCTTTTTTACGTGCGTCGAATTAGCTTGAAAACCGTAATAATACGACATCCGAGTGTTTGGTAAATTTAGACCGCCTGCAGTTTCCAGTCTGCTCTTTGTTGGGTATTATTATACTAATATTTGCTGAGAAAAAATGAAAGAACTTCTTGTAGTACCAGGTTTTCAAACAGGAAACGGTATAGGTATTTTATTGTTAAGCAATCACAACTATCAGGTCTGAAAGTTTCTATAATTATAAAAAATTAATTTTGTATTATTTATGAAAGACGTTTTATTATCTGGTTGGTGTACAATTTGGCCTTGTACTTCAATAAACACGCAAGTTATCTGGAAAGTTAAAAATAGTTGTAGTAAAAGTCTTAAATTAACAAATATTTTACATATACAAATATTTTTATATATCATTATAAAAATGTCTATAAATCAGTGAGATGTATTTAAATTTGTTTACCAAGATTTTAGTCGTTATTTGGCTTAAATTATATAAATTAAACAATTAATTAATCCTGAAATCTAGAATAAATTTAATGTGGTAGATATTCATTCCATCTGAAATTTGTTTAGGTATTATGATTCCGTAACATTTATAAAATATTATATGATCATTTATAGTCGGTCTGGTATACATTTGGAATAGTTGGATAAAGAGGAATATTTTTAAGAAATTGAAACGTTATTTGATAGGATAACATAATAAATTGATGTCGTTCCATTTTTTGAACACTTTGATCTTGATGTCTGCGGCTTGAAAGAGTTGTTTGATGAAGGTACAAAAGAAACGATTCAAGGTCGGCGTACAATAAAAGAAAGTCGGACAATTGGATTTACATGAGGGCTGTGGGAATGCGCTTGAGGTAAATCGACACTTACGAACTGCAACTTTCTTCGGATCGTATCGTGCGACCTTCTCTTCCAGGACAGTAATTTTCTTCTTGATCTCCTCCGATCGTTTGTTGATGTCTTTGAATTGGTCACCCAATTCCGTGAAGATGTCATTGGCGACCAAGACCAGGGAGGCGAGTTGTCGTAGTGCATTGCTAAGGGTGTTGTTAGTAACGGCGATCAATTCATTATCGTTGACCAGCGGTGTACCATCCTCGTCGAATAAACTGGTTCTGCTCAGGTATTTGGGCTCGATTATGCGCTGCACAAACGGCATTTTTCACGTCACACCATTTCACTAAAAATTTTTTCGGAAATTTTTCGCGCCACTCCACTTCGAAAAACGACGCGGTCCGATATTGTTATTGTTCAGCACATTTTCGTTTGTGCGCGCCACTACGGTGCGCGGGGCCTCTTTGCTCGATCAGTTACCGGTAACAAATACTGGCGGAGCATTTGATGGTACACCGGGCGGCTATCCTTCGTGGGAACGGACTTCCCGCTGGTGGTTTTAAATTCACGAGTCTGCGCACTTCACTGGCTGAAAGGTTTATTCATGTTTTACCTGGAGCACAGAGTCTGAACGGATTTCATTCCAGTGACATCTGTCAGACGGAGACAAAAGTTTTCATTGGTCGCCTAAAGTTCTATGTTTCAAAGCCACCATATGTTTCTGTGTATGGATGAAGATGGCAACACTGATTTTACACAAATCACTAAACTGAATTTAAAATTTATTTTTTATTTAAATATTTATTTAATATAATTAACTAATAAGTCAAATTAATATCTGACTATTTGTAAAAATATAAGATATTATTTAAGTGAATTTTTTTAAAAATATGTATACCAACTGCACAATAATCCAAAAAATACGAGGGTGGCCTGAAAAGTTTTTTTTTTATTTATTTTTCTTCATAGTCTCTTTGTAACTCCAAACACTTCTCACAGCGATGCTCCCACCTCTCCAACCCATCCAAAAAGTACTCGGCGTTTTTTTCTGAAAAATAATTGATTACAAACGTGAGGCCTCCACATTTGACAAAAATCTTCGTTCTCCGAGCGCAATTTTTAGATGAGGGAACAAAAAGAAGTTGTTTTGGTCTAGATTTGGCGAATGGTCAAGCAGTTCAAACCGTAATTCGTGGATTTTTGCCATGGCAATCACCGAGGTGTGAGACGGTACTTTCAACTTGTCAAGTAATGATGCGTAGTATATTCCTGTAATGGTTTTTCCTTTTTGAAGATAATCAAGTTTTTGCTTTTTGGAGCCGGTTCCTTCTTTGCAGTCCACTATTTTTGTTTATGGCGTATAATGGTGTATCCAAATTTCATCTACAGTAATTAATCGGCACCAAAACTCGGACTTATTGCGCCTAAACTGCGTCAACAGAGCATTGGAAATTTTCATTCGAACACGTGAGCAAATTCGGCACCCAACACACGGACAGCTTTCTTATGTCTAAATCTTGATTTGATATGCGACAGACACGTTCTTTGGGCATTTTCATTACCTCTGCTATCTCTCTCACTTTAATTCGGCGGTCATTTAACTCTATTTGGTGAACTTTATCAATGTTATTGTCAGTAGTTGCAGTTTTTGGACGTTCCGATCGTTTATTGTCGCCCAAGCTCTCACGGTCACATTTAAATTCAGCTGCCCAAAATTTCACTGTGATAAGTGATGGTGCAGAATCCCCATACACAGAGTCGAACTCATTTTTGATTTGCGTAGGCGTATTGCCTTTCAAAAACTAAAATTTAATAACAGCTCGAAACTCTATAACCAAAACTTTGGTGAGTAACTGTCAAAAGATGCACAACTACGTTCACTAGTCTTTATTGACGATTGCCGTCTTCTGTGGGTTGAGGTCGGAAACTTTTCAGGCCACCCTCGTATGATATCAAAGTTTTAATAAACAATACAATACAATTAATAAAACAAAATGAATTAAAATTAAAAATAAACAAAATATTAACCACTACATTCTTCCAATCAGTACTTGGTCGGTCCATTCCTTGATCTATGAACCCTCCTTGAAATACTCAAAATAAATCAACCAATTAATTCTTAATTCTTAGCTCGCATTCTTCTCTTAGGTAAATTGGTCTCTGAAGACAAATGTGTTCAATTGGATTGCAGTCTGGTGAGCGCGAGGGCCACCGCATCAGAGTAATATCATGTTTTTACAATGCCAAATGTATAGTATATTGCACTGTTACAAAAATGAAATCTGGTCTAAATTCTTGAGCAAATGGAATAATAATTGGTTGAGTAACCAATTCGTAATGTTGTCGAGCGTTCATACTTTCTGAGTTTAATATGAGCAACTGCTTGTAATTCCATCTAAACTGTTACAGTTCAAGTACGGTTATCCGAATGATATAATGTGTACCTAGACTCATCTCTTAACAAACAATTATGCCATTGAGGTGCAATCCATAGTCGGTTATCGTTGACCTATTCTCTACCATTTTACCAGAAATAATCAGAAAACGATCATAGACTTATAGATAAAGATTGTAAGCGCGAGTTAGTAAGAATAAACCGAATAATATGTGTTCAAATCCATAAAATGCCGTATTTATAATTATAAAAAAATAAAATAAATTTAAAAATATTAACCGCCTTGAATAGCAAATATTCAAATAACATTTCTGATCAAAATAAAATGTATTGAAACTATTTTTAGATCTATTCTAGGAACATCAAATTATCCACTTCAAAAGACATGTCTATGTATTTTATTCAAGAAATGGTTTTACTCTATTGTGGAATATAGTATACTTATAGTTTTGTTTTATTATTGATAATATTCAGATTATCACATATCACAATTTACATTTCACATAATACTTGAAAAACTATTTTTGATTAATTTGAATAAAATAAACATTTTCTAACATAATTAAAACAAAGCAAAAAATATATAAAAATTAAATGTATCAAGTTATTTTATTCTAATTAATTGATATTGAAATCTATTGTGGCAGATTTTTATATTAGTTTTAGGAAGACATCAATTTTCAATTTGTTCATAGTTTAATAAGATTCCCTAACAATAAGTGACATTTTAAATTATATTACTAAGGCGTTGTTCAGGGATCGATTTGCACGACTTAAATCTATTGTTCCCTCTTTTATTAAAATCGGTAAAATTATTCACAGCAACTTCATATAAAGTCAAGGACTTTAAACATTTTAATATAGAAATAAAAAGTATGAATTTCAATTTCCAAGTGCTTTCGAATATAAATTTATTACATATCATAAATAATTCATAATTTTAATTGAGACATGTGACCTATTAACAGTACAATAAAATTAAATCCATATTGTAGTTTACAATCTATTGAACTGTGTACGACTTTGCAAATTTGAAATATGTCGTCTGTGTTTGTGGTCAGTGAAGAGTCCAAACGATATATCAAAAATTTTCTTGGCACAAACGACAAAAACGTCAAACGAGATATTGAGATAATCAAAATTTGGATTCGGCAGCAAAGCCACTTGCCAGAAATCGAAGGTAAGATTCATTTTTAAATATACATATACGATAAAATTCGTTTTTTATAGTTTTTCCAGATGAATTTTTGGAAAGAGTTCTACTGCAATGTAAATTTAGAATCGAGGAATCAAAATCGAAAATTGAAAATTATTGCACGTTAAGGGCAGCTTTTCCTGAATTGTATCAGAACTATGAAAATGTAGTTTCTTCGAACATGTCTATGTATGTTGTTTCTCTCTGACAACGTACATTTATAATAAATATGTTTTTAGAAGTTGGATCCATATGCCAAATATGTTACCAAATTACGAAAGGTTGCTTATAATGAGAATGGAGAATCCGAATCCAGAACAGTTCGTTTATTTGGATTCGAATAAGTGTGCACTTGTAACGCAAGAACTTTTTCTCCGATACGATTATAATATTGGAATCAGAGCTATTTTAGATTTAGGTGGATTCACTATGAATCACGTTAAAAGAATCAATATCAATGACTTTATTAAAGCCGTCAAATTGTATATGGTATGTTGTTTATTTTAATAACATGATTTGCATAAATAAAAAACAGATAAAATAATCTGTTATTGTATGGATTTCCAAATATACGTAGTTAATAATATTAATAAGCATTGAATAATTTGCAATACGGTAATTATTTATAGGAACTGCTTAGTTTCGATGAATACTTATTGACACTGTCGACGTATATTTCTGAAACATTGTTTTATGTCCATTCAAAATTTCCAGATTTGGTTTTTACTTGAATTGATTTGGAAACAGACACGGGCAAAAACAATTAAATATTTAATGGCTTGCCATTACGTTTTCTACTTAGAATTCAGGTGTTTTATATGAATGTACTTTCACTAGTGTGTAAATAAACACCACAATAAAAATGTATTTTTTATTGTTTTACGTATTTACATATATTATATCTGCTGTCGTGATTTTAGGGAGCATATTCAGGAAGAGTTCGAGGAATTCATGTGGTTAACTATCCAGTATATTTTGGGATTTTACTAAAAACATTCAAGGCGTTGATAAAACCAGATGAGAGAGAAAAGGTACGTACACCATCGCTCATATGTAGAGCAACTTTGGACATTTTCATTTGTCTTGATAAAAGTGTATGTTTAAATATTCATATTATTGTCAGTTATGCAGTATGTTTGATAAAAACAGTACAGCAATATAATTGTTTATTAGTTGGTTTAATATGTATTTATTAATATATGAAAAATATTCGAGAGTTAAAAGTAGAACAACCATAAAATAAAACAACCTACATACATTTAGCCTTCTTTTATTTAGTATCTAGTAGTATGTATATCTATTATTTTTAATAACTTCTAAACACCTTTTCTTCAATGATTTAGTAGCTTTTCAATATAATCATTCAAAATTTCTTTTGAGTGTAACGTGAAAGTAAAGTTCATTCAAATTTGAGAGCATTTTTGCATTGCGATCAATTTCTTCTCAAAGGTTTTCCATTGGATTAAAGTCTGGATTTTGTGCTGGCCAAGGCATTACACTCTTTGAGAAACGAACAATTCTTAAAGTAACTTAGACGTATGTTTTGGATTGTTGTCGCGATGAAGGTTCACCTTAAACTCATGTTATCTTCGGCAAATGGTGCTTCCATTATGATTCTATAGAGCGTCACGATAAATAAAACGATCCATTATCCCGTCTAACTTAACCACTGGAACCATGCCGAACCCAAAAAGACATGCCCAAACCATAACGCCTCCTCCACCTTCTCAGTGGGTTTAGTGTACTTGAGATTATACCTACGAATACAGAAATAAATTATAAAATCAATTGTATTGAATATAGAGTTTGGTTGCTTTACTTGTAAACCCTGTCTGAAATAAAATGTTGTATAAAAACTATGTAAATAAAGATATCCGTACATAAATTGAGGTACGAAAGGTTTAGACAATTAATAATTATAAAATTAATATAAATTTAAAATAATTGTTGTTTTAAAAAAATGATAATGTTTTTTAATTTGTAGCTCCTTATCCTTAACATCATATTTAATAATGATACAATACTTTCAACCTACGTTTCGCTAAAATCTTGATATGCATACTGTTAGTCAGTGTACTGCCTCATCACATCCGTTGAACCTAATTTTTTACTTCTTAATTTAAATCATCAACCGAATGATTCAATACATTTTTTCGGCTCTTTTGATGTCTTCATGTGGATCAAAAATAGGATGATTCAATTCGTTTATCCCAGATTTTCCTAACAAATCGTCTGCGGTTAGCTTCAAGTTATCCTTGTATAAGGATTTAAGATTTTCTAGATTCATTTAAGATAAGGTGACCATCGCGGTAAAGGTGCCTAAATTCGTTAACCTAGTTACAATACAACACAATGTGATTTCTCATAGTTTCTTACGTGTCGCCCAAGCCGAACCCATCAAGGATGTCCATTCAATTACACCTGTTAAAAAACAATGCGTATTATAAAATTGTAGAGGAAAAATAAATAATCCTTTTGCATAGCTTCATCATTATATGTTAATGGACCTTTCAAAGTTTACAGTCTATTAATAAATTTTGTTTGTAATAGTGGTCAATTATCTGCAATGATTAACGTGTGGTATCTTTGGTTTAAATTTTTGCATGACTCTCGAACAATAACCAGCCAAAAGACAACAACAGACGGATGTGAGGAGTCTAAACACACACACTCATGTCACTCGATTACAATTACTAATAATATTATCTGTTATAGATATCCTTCCACGATACTATTGAGGACATCTTCAAATTAGTGCCTCAAAAGTATTGGCCAAAGGAATATGGTGGTGAAGTTGGAACTATTGCAGAATTGAGGAGTAATAATAATAAATTACATTTTTTTTAATCATTAATAAAATAAATTTCAGAAAACATGGATAATGACATAAGAAACAACATTGATTATTTACAAATGTGTGGTAAGAGAATTTGTAAAGAGCAAAAGCGCATTGTGGAGGTGCGGAAAAGTGAAATGTTCGGCGAATACGGTACATTCAAAAACTTGAACCTAGACTAAATAATAGATATAATATATAGATAATGAATTGTAAGTAACAAATACAGTAATTGTTTTAAACTTGTAATCTGGTGTATAAATTAGAAATAAATTTGAATATGAACTTGGTGAACCTTTAAGTCATCCTTAACACTTATTTATAACGCGTGGTCTTAAGAAAAGACTTTGACATTCGAATTAGTGGCCTTTTTGTGTTTTAACAATGTTATTAGAAAGTCACAGCATCTTTAGTCCTTTGTTAAATATAATTAACTCTACCATGAAGATACAAAACAATTATTTTTTATTGTTATAAACGTAAATTGTAGTGGATCTACAAGTAAGTATGAGACATCTTTACGTGCAGATATGTTTTCTTAAAAAGATTAATTAATTAGTAATTTGTGTTTTATGTTGTGTAATTCCTAATTTGGCAGGGACAAGCTGTTTATATGATTTCCAAAGGAAGCAAATAATTGTAGATGATCGTTATGCGAATAATAGTTGTATTGTGCATTAATTTCTTACCATATTATGCGTTAAATTTAGAAATTTATATCAATGATAGTTTAACCAAGATCCGTGAAATGTTTAATTACCGAGTTACGTCGGTATTTTTAATATTTTGGATTTAAACGTTTTGCGTCATGGAGAAAACTATTTCCTTTTTGTTCGATAAATAATCTAGATAACTTAAACGTATACCAAAGTATACGACAGAATATGTGGTCAGGCGATAATTGTGGGTAAATTATGTACAACATTAGTTAGTCATAAAAGTATAAAAAGTCAATTAGTATAATATTTTTTAATCTCGAAATTGTGACAATAAATCTAATTTATTATTGGTAATTATTCCGGTTTTTCTATTAAATTGATTAAGTCATGTTTAATTTACCATCACATATTTTTCCAATTTCATAACTGATCAATTTTAATTGTCAATATTGGAATTACATGTCATTATTTTTATATAAACTTTGTAAACACGTCAAAATTTGCAATGTCACTTAACCAAATACTTGGAGAGGAATTACCAAAACTAATTCATTTAATGTGTCTTCAATGTTATACTTACGTCGACGAAAATTAAATACGGTTCATGACCTTTTTAAACAATTTACGGAAGCACTTTTTTTTCAGTCGAATTTATTGTATCAGTTTACAAAGAAATTTCCTTTTCCGATTCATTTTTTTCAGAATATCTGACCGCACCATTCATTTTTTACTCTCCATCACGTAGCAATCATCCTTAAGATGTCATTATTTAATTTACAACTTCAAACCAAAGTTTCTTGAAATAAAACGTCATAGAATAAAAGTCACTGAAAATGAGATTAATAATAAGAAAAACCCACCTAATTTGACCTCAGGTCTTCTCTTCCTGATCCTCAGGTTAAAATGAAAGTATTTCAACTCAACCTTTTGAAATAAAATCTTCTTAATAAATCACATTTTTATATTTAACACTGACCAAAAAATTCACAAAATTGTCACCACAATAATCGGATGCAAATCATAAAAAACACCTTGAAGCCAGTATTAATATTTATGCTCTGTGACAGAAACATTTACAAGATGAATGTAGAATTTCAATTAGTACTAATGTATTTGCTATTTGGCACTCGATAAAAAATCAATTAAGTTACAAAATAAACCACATGGCTAATCCATCTTCCATAAGGGTCTTAAGTGGACGGGTATTTTTTTCAATCTCTTTAAAAAACTGTTCGTGATTTGTAGTTTAAAGTCAAGGCAAAGGGGTCTCAAATCGATGACATTTGTACTTTATTACAATCAAATGTACAATAATTTTAATTACTCTTTGTAAACTACAAATCCTGCTAAATGATCTATTGTGTAACTTTGTTGAATATTTTAATAATTATGAGATGTTTCTTTTATATTGGACATATTGCAATAACAACAAACAGTTCTCGAAGGCCGCAATCTCTAGAAACTATGATGGATGAAGACCTAAAAGCTCATCGTTCTGGACAATTTTATATAGTTTCAGGAGGAACAAAATTTTACTGAAAGATGAAGGTGAATAAAATAAATATAATATCATCTCTTTAAGAAGTGTTCTAATTAAGTTTTTTGTTGGGACTGTAGGTGTCTGTCTGCTTTTAAATTTTCAAAACCTGTTTTATAAAGTAACAAATCTTTTGATTTAATTTTAATTAACTCGACTTGACTGAAATAGATCGATTATCGATTTTGGTGATATACCAGAACAGACCAGTGTGACATCCACCATATCCCAGTATGTCGAAGTCAAGGTAAAAAAGATTCCCCACCATGCTTTGTTTACAAACCATGCTGTCCATGTACACCAGTTCCATAGTAAACCACGAATGAACGTAGTTGTAGTGTCTTATTGCGCTGCGGCATCGAAAACAGTGCAAGTCTAATGACTGTAATTTATTTTTAATTGTTATTAGTGCAATTGGTCTAACATGTAAGTAGCAACATATGTCTATGTCTAGTGCGTTAAGTTCAATAATTCGCGCCAAGGCTCGTTGATAATTAATGTGTTTACTGTTGACACAAATTGTTATGTCGTGATAGATAAGTAGTTTTTGGGAAACTTCAAATTTAGTTTTAAACACTGTTTGTATTTATTTAAACAAAATACGACACTTTTTATCTATACATAATTATGCTAATTCTAATTGTTGTTTAACTATCTATCCACATAATCTTACAAGTAATTCATCCACGTATGATTTGTGTATGAAATTTGAAAAAATTCTCTAATCAGAAAGACACTTTAATAACTAACAAGTTGTCAATCCACATTTTTTAAAACCAGTTTGATAGTGATATTGATATGATGATAAGACACCACAAAAAATTTAAATTTCTATTTATTAATTTAAATTAAAACATGTAATATGTAATTTATAAAAAATTCCAAAAATGGGAGTTTCTAAGAATTTACTTTACGGCATATTTTGTTTATTTTTAATATATTTATTTATTATTATTATTATTTAATATTATTTTTTATTTTAAATATAACATTTACAAATAAATGAATTTATAAATAAATATTTAATAAATATAATTCAATTTTCAAATTAACAAATTACAAATTAATGTAACATGTTTTCAGGAAAAAATCTTATAGTAAAATGTACAATTTGTAACACATGTTAAAATACAATAGACGCATTTAAATCCGTCATTTATTTATTAATTTAAATTCAAATGAGTTTCTAAGCATTTAAATTACAGCATATTTTGTTTATTTATTATTATTAGTTAATATTATTTTTAAAATAAATATTTACAAATAAATGAATTTTTAATAAATATAATTTTATTTATTTAGAATAAAATTACTAAATTACAAATTAATATAACATATTTTCAGAAAAAATCTTTCAGGGAAAAATGTACAATTTGTAACACATGTTGAAATACAATTATTTAATAATTTAAGTTCAAATATGTAATTAAATTATTAAAAAGTTCAAAAATGAGAGTTTCTAAGAATTTAATTTACGGCATATTTTGTTTATCTTTCATTTATTATTATTACTTAATTTTATTTTTTATATTAAATATAATATTATAATAAATGAATTTATAAATAAATATATACGTTTATTTTAATTAATATAATTTTATTTTTTACAATCAAATTAAAAAATTACAAATTAATGTAACGTTTTCAGGAAAGAAATCTTTTAGGGAAAAATGTACAATTTGTAATACATGTTAAAATATATATAAATGTACCACACTTATGTAACAATATATTAATAAATTATGTTAATATTTTTTGAAAAATTATTATATTATTATAATACATACATATTTTTAGAATATTAACGAAATACCGTTTGGGTTAAGAACCTGAAGGACCAATAAAAATTTAAGGAAAATGTAAATATATAATAACTGAATGAAAATATAAATGACTTTATGAATATTTAAAAATCTTATAGTTTCGACCTGGCAATAACGAATTGTTTGATGTTTAAATTAACATAAATAAAATGTCATCAAGAACGTCACCAAAGAAATAGTAAAAAAAATATCCACATAAACTCGTGGTGAGAAAGTTGTTTAAGTTTTTCTCATGCGACGTAATGTTTGTGATTAGTGATCCACATTTTAGCTGTTGCTCTTAAAGAAGATGTTTTAAACGTGAGATCTTAAAAAAACAGCGAGAAATAAAAAAATTACAAATGTTTGCAACACCGTTTCTGTGGGTACTTTGCAACACCATTTAATCTGTTAATTCTATGCGATCAAACCAAAAAACTGCACGACGAAACAATTAACTATTGATGTATGGTATTTGTGATCCTCAAAGATGGTAATTGGGAGCTAGATTAATAGCTGTCCTGAAGGTATAAATTATAATTTATTATAGTGGTGATTATGTTATTGTCTCGATCCGTGAAAATACACGCATTCTATCAAATTTGACACATGTATCAAACGGTCGACCTTCTCAAAAAGTGTACAACAATAGCACGATTTTTGAATACGTTTATTACAATTCAGACGTTAACAATTATCGCGAGCTAAATTTAAAATTAATGTGTCGCTATCACATTGAGAAATTACTGTTTTTACGCCGAAGATTAGTTCTCGCATAACAAGGGAGGAAGGAAGTTGTTATGCTCACTGACGATGCAGCACTATTTAGGAAAAATATTGTGAAGATGTGTCATGTACTGTCAAATGATATTCCTATTATTGTCGATGAATACTCATCAATGTACATCATCTCGTTAACGAGGTTAAATGTGCCATCTCGACTGTTTTGGCATTTAATGAAACATATAAGTATACATTAATCAACACGAATGAAAATGTAAGTCTACTAATTGTCTTGATGAAATAGCAATTAAAGCATTAAACAACTAAATTATGATGATTTTTAAGACATATGTATAGGATTATTCTTGACATTATATAAACTGACATATTTTAACAATATAACAACTTTTAAATATTGTCGGAGTAATAGGAAAAATTGCAAATTTTAAATAAATTTAAAAATTATCACTGGTATTATTCAATTTTTATAGGAATTTAGACTTAAATGAAAGGTCATTTTGACTATACAAAATTAAAATGTTAATTCTAGTTGTAAAAAATACTTAGATCATTTACACATGTTAAAATAATTGAAAAACTATTAAAAATGTTATTGGCCTATTGGCGATTGTAAATAATTAAATTATGCAAACATTGTGAGTACGGTTGTCCTTTGGAAGTAAAATTAGACAGCCTTAACATTTAACGGAATTAATTAGTTTTTGAATTAATAGATTAAAATTTTCCTCATACCTTAAACAAATTTTTCTGTAATATGTAAGTTGCTGGTTCATAAATGTAAGTATAAAAATTATCAATTAAAAAAATATAGAATTAATCATTTTACGTTTTTTACTTAGTGAATGAATTTATATAGGACTGACTATTAATGGAACATTAAAATTTCAATGATAATGTTCTAATATGATTTAAATTCAAGTTTTGCTGGTTTATAGTTAATATTTTCCCAATAAATTCTATTAATTTACAATTTGTTTTCACTAAAAGTATGATCAAAAGTCGTCCATGAAAAAAACTATGTAAAAATCGCCTTATCGTTGACTCATCTTTCACAATTTTTTAATTAAAAATTAAAAATTGCTGATTTATTTCAAATTTATTAAGTCGTTTATATAGTTAATAAGTATATTTTTTATTTTTTCACAAAAATATACTTATTAACTATATAAACGACTTAATAAATTTGAAATAAATCAGCAATTTTTATTTTTGAATAAATTTATACAATATAAAATATAGTTTATTGTATACCCTTCGTGGGTATCTATGACTATTTAACAGTTACTCTGCATCCCTTCTATAGCTCGAAGCTCTGAGAAAGTATTCGGGAGAGTTGGTGCTTCGAAAGCCAGTGTTTTATGTTTTTATCTTATGCATGCCCGACAGGATTTAGGTCAGGTGACCTGGGGGGATGTAAAGTCTCAATACTCGACGTTTAGAGCAGTTCGAGCACAATGCCTTCAAAAATTCAAATCAAAAAAGTTTTCAGCTATAACAGCTTGAAAAAAACGTAGTATGTTATTAACAATGTTTCTTACGTAAATCGGACAAGTCATAAATACATGTAGACAGATTTTCAGTTATTTCACACTCATTAATTGAATATTGTTAGCTAAAAACGTTTCGTGATGCAAAGAAGAATCGTCCGCACGATTGTATTTTGTATTGCATCGGAAAGTTCATGTATTTCTTAACAACATTAGCATTTATGTTGCTCCTCATTGTAGTCACCCAGAAAAAGGTTTATAAAATTTTAACAGAATCCAGATCAACTTTATAAATTGTATTAAATCAAAATTACTGAACGCTACCTTTTGATAAAATCTACAAAGTTAAAACGTAATTTTCGCAATTCCGGCACGATTACGTGATAAATCAATTTCAAGTATGGCGAGTCCTTCGTGAAAAAACGGCAAGAACAGAGGAAGAGATTCACCCATTGTCTCACATTTACACTTGGGAAAAATTATAGACTATTACGGTCATTCAGTGATTATTCAAATGTTGACGTAACAAAGGGGCATTGAGTGTCTGCATCTAATTTTGTTCATTTACCATTATGTTTAACACCACATAATTACACTCCAGAGTAATCATAAGGATTATCTGATTTTTTTATAGCTTCTGTTGTTATTCCAGTGTTAATATTGTTGTTGGTTTTTCCTTTCTTAATTTAGAATACGTTAAATATATTTATCCGGAAATATATTGAGTAGCGGGGACTGTATGTGTCGGGTAACCTGTTGCTTTTGCAATTTAATCGTCCAGTGTTAGAAAATTAATATTTTACTAAGAATTGATAATTCATAATTGCATATTGCATTATCATATTTCTTAATGTAATATTTTCAACAAGAATGTGAAAGTGCTTAAAAAATAATATTTTTTGTTGCTTAAGTGGCGTGAAATTATTATAAAATGTTTCAGAATTCGCACACATATCATTCAAAATTTCATTGTAAAATTGTGTTTTTGTTTTAACATTTATTCATGAAAATTTTATGTTCTAATTAACGTTTGCTTTCGGTGATTTGGTAATTTAATTTAAATAACTGTAGAATTAAAATGTACAGATTATTCAAAATTTTGCTTAACTCACAATTTAATACCTTGAACTGTGGCATTTTATAATTTGTTATTGAAACCTGTTGATTAAAGAAAAATAGTACATTTTTATTTTTGTCTGATTTTGATAATAAATCTGAATTCATTTTTTTATTATTAAAATCGACTTACGTAATTGTATATAGTACATATTTAAATGTTTCATGCTGCAATTAAAAGTACCAAATTAATTATCATCTAGATAACTATGTATGTTTTTGCTGATTTTATATAACGCCACCAAAAAAATATATTCGCGTGTCAATCAACAAAGAAAACAGAGGCAAAAAATATACGTTCTATTGAAATTTTAACAAAAGGTATTGTAAATACCTTACAATACATTGTTAAATAATGAATAAGTTCTTTCAAACGCCGTTTTTTATTTTATTGAAATTTATTTTTTATAGAAAAAACAATTTCCTGATTTGTGCAGTGTTTAATATTTGGAAATGACGTTTTACTCTTTATGTCCTGAATTATTCGTACAACTACCAGTTATTTGTAACATTGAAAGTCAAATTTTAAGAGAACAGCTATGAGAGTTAATGATACTACCTAATTGTGAAACTTGCCTCCGCAAAAATAAGTCAGTGACTTCATGTCACAAACATTTATTAAGATCCGACATTGAAAAACGTTTTATATATTCCATAAATTATAACAGAACAGAACCCTAAATGCTTCGGTTATGAGTTTCCGCTAATAAAATCATTTTCCCAAAATTTATAGTCTGTTATAAAGTATAATTGGAAAATAAAAAAATTATAATTAACCACAAACTTTACAAAAAAAACTTGTAAATTAACCACCTACACACTAAAATAAGTCAATGACTTTGTAACGAAAATATCCGTTGTATGTTAGAAAGTAAACAGCACTAAAATTTTCTATTCAGGGTCTCCACATAATCCGCAAATTGCAATTTGCAGTTTTCAATGATTAATTGCTTGATTCATTAATTTAAAGATCAATTCTGATCACACGTTTTTGTGGATTAACGAATTCAATTGATGTTTCTGATGGGAGTTCAAACATTTAAATAATTTCGTTTGCACAAATTTATTAACAACCAAGGTTGGCCACATTATATTTAAATATTTTATTTGATTATAATTATTGGAAATTTGTTGCGTTTCAACATTTCCGTTAACAAACTCACAAAAACAAATATTTACTTGAATTGAATAAATTTTAAATGAGTGCACGAATTAATTAGACTATGTTTATGTTTTTGTGTTATTCGTAACAGATACTCATTAATTAACAAAATATATGGATGACTCTTAATTAAAACTACTCGATTTATAATCCGGTATCGATGTAAATAATTTTATTCTTGTTACCTGATTAAAACTTTAACGATCCGTATATTTATAATTATCGCAAATAAACTAAATAATATAAGGTAAGGTAAATTGATATCCTTCAAAAGATGTGCTCTTAAAAATTTACATTTAAGTTATTAAACGTTAAAAGTTTAGAAAGTGATAAATTGATATTTCATAACCTTGAAAGGGATTTTTTATTTAATATAAATTAAATTATTAATGTTCCTTGAACATTACATATTTTATTGAGAAGAGGATTCACTTTTACATATTTTTTTGCGATTGATTTACAGGATGTTATTTACGTTTATGAATAAGCCCATAAAACACGTAACGAAACGTGATTTTTGATAACAAGGTTACTAAGTAATTAACATACAACATGAATTTTATTTAATTACTGGTTGTATTGTCAAAAATTTACTGTCAAAATATGTAATTTCCTTTTCCGATTAAGAATTGCATAGTCCAGAAATGTAACATTATATAATTTTGTTGGTCATAATTATCTTTTTGCATATAAACTCACTGGTAATGACCTTTGAATATTTATAATTACGGTTTATTAACATAGAGTTAAGGATCTTCTACAATTTCAGTAATGACAATGACCTTATTAACCAAACTTAGGTTTACTGGGAAACTACTAAAAAATTTCATGTATTTTTAGCACCCACGTTACAAGAACAGTATAAGGAAAGAAATTTATAATGTGTCACTAATTATTATTGTTTTTAATTTTGAAATTTTATGTTGTTGTAGGACGCGTAAAACTGCAGCAAGCTTACTGACATTACGGCTTTCTAAAACATTTACTAATTTATGAAAAATCTGCTTCAAGGCAGTAAATTGGTATTTAGAAGTCTGAGAATTAAGCTTGAGCATCAACTTTAAAATCGTCATGTTATATCAATATTTTTTATGGAAGATACTTAATTTAATTAAGAAGCTACGTGTACTTAAATTGATTGCTAATAATTTAATTTATACAATAATGAGATTATAAAATGTAAATTCTTATTTAATACCATCATATATTACATGCGGATGCTGCAAACGCGTTAGTTTAACTAATAAATTAACAATTCAGAAAGCGGTTTCCACTATTAAATTATCTTTAAAGGCATGAATATCCAATAAACCGTCTTAGATGTAATAGCATAAGTAACGACTGCAATAATTATTAAAATTTATCAAATATACTACTAATTACGGAGTACATCAAAAACGTTTAATAAAGACAATTTTAATAATCTGTTCGTACGATGGTTAGTTATGATTCACGACGCATATCTGGAATTCTTCCATGCAACCCGACGAGGTTATGCCTTTGTACACGTGTGAAATTAATTCGAAAAATCTCCTTGCATTTTGCAGACGGAAATTAATGTGATAAAAATTCTTATGCTTGTTTATAGTTCGGTTACATGCAAACACTTCTGGGTGGAGTTAGTTTGTGTCGTATTTTCACTATGACATCCGGGTTCGGTTTCCAAGGCGAAGGGGAACTTTTTGGCTGCAAAAGACATGTCATTTTTTCCATTATAATCTCCCCCATAGTTTAGAACTTCACAATTTGAAGTTAACAAATAAATCGATAAATTAATAGTTAAATTAATTTTGTGTTTTTTAAATTTAACAACGCCAATAAGTAAGACGTAGTACCGCTAATTTTAGTAATCCATTGTTATCCTGGAGTTAAATTAAATTATAAGTGTGAGTACCAATAACCAGAACAAATTGCTGTGGCAATTCTTTGTTTCAATCACGAAATCTCAATAATGACTATTGGACGTTAATTTACAATACTTTTACTAAGAAAATAGGTTAGCACTAATTAGATAAACGTGTTGTACAGACATTTTTAATTATGAGCAATTTAAAAATTATATAATTGGATACTTCTTTTGTATTATTTGTTCATTTATTGACAAACTAATAGTTGTTGTCCTCCACCCCCATAATCATTAAGTTGTAAATATTGTTTTCAAAAATTTTCCTCGATTCGACAAAAATGTATTGATTTGATTGTCACGTTCTTAATTAATATGCAAATAACTTGCGTATCTGGGACCGATAATTTAGATTTAGATTTTTATCAATAAAATTAACGTTGGCTAAGCTCACTCACCCAGACTACAACATTAAAAGTTTGTTTCCAACCTTGTAAAATTCATAAACCATTGTCAAAGCAAATATATTTTGTGGTGTACTAAAAAAACAACTAATATTTGTATATCCTGCCAATCAGACAACATGTGATTTTATGCACTGTACCGTGTATTTTGCGAATTCAAATTTAATTTCAATTACGATGTGCGGATGTGTTCTGATCGGATAATTACTAAGTCAACTGAGTATATTAGTTTGAAGTTAACATTACCAAATATAATACTTTGGGAAATATTATATCAATGATTATTATTAGCGACTGTTAATCTGTCTTTTTAGTTTGATTAAAACACTAAATTCACAATAATATGTTTTATTACAATAAACGTACATTTACCCTCTACATCTAAAACTAAAATTGCCCCGTTTATACTTTCGATGAGTACGTCGCATCGGTCCATCGGTGAAGATGGTCGTAAACTAATATAAACATAATTTGAAACTATATATTAGTGTCAGAAAACGTTAAATTTGTATAATTTGTATTTTATCTGATCTGATATCTTTAATTTTACGGTTACACTTTTTTATTAAACCAATTTTACAATATTATTATAGCCAAGCTAGATAATATTTGTTTTCTGAATTAATTCAGTTAATTTAAGTATTTTTGATAGTTTTGATCTCTAATTACCAATTAATTTATGGTTAATAAATCCAATTGATAAAAAAATGAAAAATAAAATCACTTATTTTAAACGGTTATAAATTATAGCTTATAATGTGTAAAATCCAAACACATTAAACCCGAAAGATTAATAATATTTACATCATTTTGTAAGAAACATTTCCATCTGTATATTAAAAATAGTTTAAGGCGTGAATGTTGATAATTTACAGATTTTTTTACTCAGTTGTGTAGTCTCGTTCAAACTGTCTGCAGTCTGTTTATATTGCATTAAGTATTAGGTATTTAGTATAATAATGTATTCCTAATAATATTTTAGAATTTGTGGTTTTCTCGTATTGTTGTTTTAATTCATGTTAAGTTAATTAATATTTGTAAAAACATGTTCTATTTCTAATCATTGATGTATCCTGAATTAATTATATACATAGAACTTTGTAACATTACCGCATAATGTACTGACGTGTTCCAAATTTAAAATTTATATTTTTTTTACTCACTTGTGTAGTCCATTCAAATTGCCTGTAGTCTGTTAACATTGAATTAACTATTAACTATTTAGTATAATAATATATTCCTAATGATATTTTAGAATTTCAGATTTTGTCTTATTGTTGTTTTAATTCAATCACAGTAAGTTAATTAATATTTATATGAAACATTTTCTATTTTTAATTCATTAATGTATTCTGGATTAACTATAACGTAATATTTATTACTAATACATTACATTTTGGTGTCGTCGATTGAAAAATAGGCTGGAACTGATAAAATTTTAAATTTTCAAATGAAACCACATAGAGTGGATATATAAACTATAAAATATTGATACAGACATTTTTTTTAGAATTTTAAGATTAATATAATATGTGGGATTAAATAGTATATACAATTATGTTCTAATTTAACTTTCATATTTAGACCGTAAACTAAACTAGACCTTAGGCTGGTAATGCTGTTCTGCAGCCGACTGTACATAGTTTCATTATAAAAATATACTACTATTAAATAATATATAATATATTTCATTACATTTTTATAAAAAAGACACGCGTAACAAGATATTTTGTCTGTTTTATGAATTCAGACGAATCTGTTTAAACTTGCTTGTAATATGGACAACAAATAAACATCATTATTACAGATTTATTAAAAAGTAACGATATATATATATATATATATATATATATATAAAATAATTAACTGCAACTAATTACAATATGTAATGTATGTATACTTTGCACAATACTATTACAGTTTATGATAATTTGATCGCAATCAAGATGTTTAACTTTCGTCAAATGCATACGTAATATTTCAAAATATACGGATATTTTACGTTGCTGCAAAAACGTCTTTAGTTATGTGAAATTTAAATTTATGATAATAAAATTTTAATTGCATAAATATGAGTAATACCATTTTCGCCATTTGATTCAGCTATATTTTAATACTATTATAAGAAGAATATGCACAAAACAAAATTATTTTAAATTTACTAATCTACTTATTAATTACCTGTCTAATATTTTGGTCCCAAACAAAATTGGATTAGATAAATTTAGTTTCAAATAATACTTCGATGGTTTCCAATAAAATTAATCTCCATAGGTAAACTACTTGACTCATGTTCAAAGGAAAATCATTTTATGATCTTAATGCTTGTTTGATATTAAAATTTAAGCCCATTTAGTTAATTGTTACCAGTGATAATCTTACCTTTAAACAAACAAATGATAGTAAAGTAAAAATATGCATAATTATCACTTGTTTTTAGTTTGTTTCGTTATTACAAAACTATCTGATTGTGAGTCATGAAAAAGCACTTAAATGATTATAATTTTCACGCGACAAATTTAAAATGCTGATTGGAAATAATTTATTTTAATTGTTTCTACAACTGCTATTGTGAAATATCATTTTTTTATGTTTCTGACAATTCCCATTTAGACTATAATGGAATATTATTGAATGAAAATCAATAAAAATTGTTATGATTGTTTTCAATATTTTTAGTGCACCACAATTATGCGAATGTGACACGATTTTATTGATTTGCTCATAGTATAATTAAAGTCAAATATATATACAGTCAAAATAAAAAAAGTAAGACCAATGCAACTTAAATTTTTATCTTATGACTATAATAACTATATAATATAAATATAATAATCATTTGGCGTGATTTTTCATTCTAAGTCATAATGTTTGTTTTGGAACGATTTAATCTGACTAATGATATCCAATATTTATATAAAATCGGCAGACGATGTGACGCGTGTAAATTTAAACAAACTACCTGTACCTGATCTGGAAATTCCGCGAGAAATTAGGAAAAACCCGAAATTTGTCAGCACCCTTAAAACTAAATTATTTACGTTTAATAGTCAGTTTAATTTTGATAACCGATGATGAAGCAAGTGCAGCGCATATTTCGTTGCCAAAATAAACTAAATAAAATGTATCCGATACATTTTAACGTAGGTGAGTTTAAAATAATTAATAAATTAAACGGTTTGGAGGGTATGTAATTTCTATTTTGTATCATTTGTTTTAAAATGAGTTGTTTTAACATGACTAATACGGTATGGACGTTTAAGTATTGCAATAATGAAACATCATAACCATAAAGTTATCTTTAAATAAATATTTAAATTGTTTTGTTTTACTAACAAAAATATTGTTAGTTATATGTTTAAAAAAAGTTCTAGCTCTAATAAATATTTTACTATTCTCTTTATTCATTGTCAGGTCCTATTAGAATTTGAAATTTCCAAATTAAAAGATGTATAAAATCTCATTCTTCGATTCTGGCTTTAAAAGTGAAAATTTTCAGTAATAATTTACAACTGAATGCGTAAAGTGCTGTTGTATATTTTATACATAAATGATTGTTATGAATAGAATACATTTATTCAATAAACATTTGTTTATGGAGTGGTTTATTAAAACAGAATACTTTAAAATAATTCTCTAATTATTTCAACCACAAACTTGGCCCATATTTATTCAATTGATTGAACTTAATGAAAATAGACGAAATTAATTTACTATTATATTTCATTGACTGTGGTTTCGATGTTCAGACGGTCCATCCTTAAAAGGATCGTCTGTGGTTTACTCATATCTCTTAATCGCTATTCCTCGTTCGTCACAATCGGTTTAATATCCTTGTAATTGATCATCATCAATAATAACTCGCGTGTAATTGATTTGAACCCTGCATCAATGGATTTTCCCACTTTAACATAACCTATTGTCACAATTCATTGGAACCCTTCGTAAAATTTTGATTTTTCGATTAAAGTTCATGTGACTCATTGGTTTGTGGAACTTCATATTGGCAGTACCGCGAATAGTTATAGATTTTATACGGTTTGTTTACAGATGCTATAAAAATAGAATTTACTACGTTTCCCTGTGAGATAATACGAATAAACATGCGCACGTATTTACACCTATTAGTCATGAAACGCCATATAATAAATCAAAGAAATATTATGAAAGATTTTACATTGTCAATTATTGTTGTAAGCTAAAGAAAAGTAACTTTAAATCGAAACGTATTGCGGCATTTTAATTGAAAGAAATTTACTTCGCAGCCTTGTAACCAAAAAATATTTATTAATTAGTTGTGAATTTAAAATGACAATTGCAAGTTTATTTTATTTGTAATTGTAAATAAATAGTTCTGAAATCGAATGTGTGGTTGGAACCAATCTCTCTGAAAAAAGTGATTTTTAAAATAAACAATTTAAATTAATTATTTTAAGACTTAAAAAAAAAAATTTATTATTTATTAAATTTATAAATTTGGTTAAATTATACATACATATACAAAACCATTAAACATCCTGTCTATGTAATTTAAAATAAACAATTTAAAAAGATATTTCCTGTTTGGCGTGTCTCTTATATTTTGTAATTTTTAGAAATACATCATGTCGACCAAAACGTAATTATAAACTTTCCGATTTATCACAATCCAAAAAATATGATTTTTCTTCCTATCTCTAGAATCAATAAACACGTGCAAATCAAATAAACCTTTAATTGATCTTTGGCGTCTGATCCGTCTTATTTTTGGGAAAATCGTCGTGTTGATTTGAACGTAAAAATGTAATCATATCTGCAACTGTTATAAATACCCGACTATATGAATGAATTGCTCAGTTTGTTCTCGAAGCGCAGCACAACAGTCCCTAGTGAAGTCGACCGAGATAACATATAATATACCAATTTTATTTGTTACTCTAAAACATCACACACATTGCAATCAGGTATTTTGTAACTTTTTATTAATCGATTCGACAGTCACAGGCAACTTCCAATATTCGTTTATTTTGTTTTTGTTGGAGTTTGCTGATTGAAACTGAATTTTTAATTTAAATAACACACTTTTGGGAATTTATTTATTTATTTTAGTTTAGTTGTTATTGATTTACTCCGATTTTCAGAAAACAGTTTTTATAAAATTTTTATTTTTATCATTGTATAAATTTAGAATAATTAATAATAAATGCATATGCATATATATCAAAGAATGCACTTTTAATGTTGTTGGTCCAATTTAGGTATAAAATAACCCAAATATTATATTATATTTGACAGGTAACTTCTTTGTTATTATTAATATAAATATAAACTGAAAATGAAATTTATTATATTGCAGTTTTTGCATCAGTTGCACCATTCTGTTAATACTTCATATTAAAACCAAATAATATTTCGCATATATATTAATTGTGTGCTTGTTTTATTTCCAGAATGGCAAATCAAATTAAATGGCTAACCATCTTCGTCTTAGTACAAATTTACAGTTCCGCAATGGCGAACCCTGTAAAAACAGAGCTCAGCCAAAAGGATAAATCACTAGTCAAACAACAACTACAAAACGATGATAGCGATCGAAGAAAAAGAAGTTATTATCCATGGTCAGGACAAATCGCACCTCTTCAATACGAAAGTTTCACACACTGGAAGCCTCCAACATACCAACTAAGTCGACCGTATTACATCCCGATTTTCGGAGCGCCAGGAAGGATACCGGTTTATTATCCACCACAACCTCTTCTGTTAAACCCCGGTACTCCACAGGACAATCCAACGTTCCCAAGGCAAAACATGTACTTGCCTCCATTTACAACTTCACGTCCAGGGGCAGACAGTAACTTCGATGGGCAGTCGTATTTGCCGCCCAAAACTGACAAGCCGGCTATTGAGGATAAATTCGGTATGGACGATGACGCACCAGTATGGGGAGGAAATAATGGTCAAACTGACAAAACAACAACTCAAAGACCCTCAACAATGCGACCCACTCGCCTTCCAAAACCACAATCCGAAACTCTTCCTCCTTTGCTGCACGTCGATACTGACAAGGGAACCAATCAACTTTCTGTGGATCAACCCGAACTTCCTCCTCCTGAAGCACCTCCAAGGCAAGGACCCAGTAATTGTGTTTGGGCTATTGTTAATTGTTGTTCGGTCAGTAATCCGAGAGTTGTGGAAGCTTGTTTCGAACAGAGGGGGTGTCCTGGACCATTCTGGGGTAAAAGTCCTTGTGAAGGTGACTTCGCCCGTGCTGCCTTGGAAAATACTTTGAATTATTACAATCCTGATGCTTGAGAGTTTCTTTTTAATATCATGTGTGTGATATCTTTACTTAAAATATATATTGGTGCCTTTTCCGACCAAATTTTATATATGTAATGCAGATCTGACATATTTATTTTGTTTTCAAAAAAATTTTGTCCGTACTCATGTGACAGTAAAACATTGTTTAAGTTTTGTGATTGAATCAATTATAGCTTTGTTTTCTGTCGCTTTACAATAGCATAGGTAATTATTTATTTATTTAAGAAATTTAGTTTAAATAGTTATTAAAAAGTTGTGATGTACAAGTTACTGGCTTGTAAATCTGCCAAATAAAATATATTAGGAACCACTTTGTTTTATTGAATTGACTATCATAATTGAAAAGTACAGGTATTGAAAGGCAGATTTTAGGAATGGAATACCTAGAAGAATAAAATGTAGTTCTTTTAAAATTCAAATGAGTGACTGAAAATCGTGCCACGCCCAAGTAATGACCATGACTTTCTAGTAGTACACTTGTTCAACAAGTTAAATAATATTTAAAAGATATAAATTCTACAGTTTTCTCATAACAAATCATTATGTTATTTAAAAAGATGTGAATTATATTTAGACACAAAATAAAAATAAAATTTGTATGCGTATGCAAATAAGTTATGTTTAATGTAAAACATTATGGATTCTATATAGTTGGTAATAAATAGAACACTTTTAATTACGCATTTGTTAAGGAAAATGAAACAATTATATTGGCATGTTAGATGGCCGTGTTTACCACACACACGATGGTCAATTTGCAGGGAAACGAAAATTAACGGGCGTAATTTATGTCCAACCCTCTTTAACAAGAAAATTACGATAAATTTTAGAAAACTACTTCTACTAATGGATAACCGCTAAAATACAATTAGCACAAGTTAAAGAAAATTAATTGGATAGGCCGGCTGGAAGCACCGGTTTAAATGGAGATTGACCAGCTGAAACTTCACTTCATTGGTTAAAATTTTAATTTGCATGAAATTGTTGCGAAAATAAGTATGAGAAAAGTTTCACTTGGTTATACTCTTAAAATTATTGTCGCAGAAAACCAATTATCTTGTTCTTGCATGGAAGAATTCTTTAAAGTTCTACATTAATATAATTAATCAGTAAGCTGTATACATTCATTAATTATTTTACATAATTAATGTTCGATGTAAAATTAATGCCACGTGTTTATGATATTATTTATGTATAATTCAAATAAAATGCTGGAATTAAAGAAATAATATGTTGAAAGTTATTCCTGTGATATTTTTAAAATATGGTGAAGGAGCCATCTTTTACAAAAAAGTTTCGAATACATTTATTATTTTATTATATCAGAATTTTAGAATTACTATTTACTGTTCATAAACAGCTTAAATAATTTATACATTAATATTAATTAAGACATTTGGACAGGTAAGTAAACGGGGAATAGGCATAAATAAAATTAGCACATGAATTTTTTGATTTATTTTTGTGAAACAGCAATATGTAAATGTATATTATATATTTTCTTAAAATTAATATTTATAATAATATATTATCAAATTTAAAGAAAAGTGAGGCACCTGACATAGCTTGTATCACTGTAAAAACACACAAGAGTGTGTATGTGAGTGCATATTTAACTGTCGTGTTTTTTGTGAAAAAATAAAACAACAGATATGCACATTGTTGTTTTTGGTTCAAACAAACTTCAAACTGCCGTACTTCAACCATCAAACTGCAACATTTAGAATATGGTAAAGTTAGACGGAAAACAGAAGGAGAATCTGTAAAAACTGTTAATTCAGTTATGACTTGACTATTTAATGATTTTTTATCCAATAAATATCGTTAAGTTTGATAATTGCAGTACGATATAAAATTACATTTTACGTAGGTACGAATTTGCTTTGTAAAATTGACATGTAGCTTCAACATATTGACTATATTATATTGTTTAATAAAATAAAATTTCTTAAATAATAATGATTTAACTAAAATTAAAATGTACATAAATACGCATGTCCACATTATATGACAAGATAACAACAAAAAACAATTCTACATTCTGTATGTTCTTTAAATTATATACATCAATACACTTACAGGCATTCAAAAATAACAAAATACTATTTTCAATATCAAAATAACGAAATTTGTTGAAAATATGTATTTTGGCAATAACTTCCTAAGACAAGCCTAAATATTAATGACTATGAAAGTCACAAGGTAGTTTTAATGTTGGCCAATAGATGACAAACCAATTCATAATTTCTTCACGTGTATATAAATATTAATTAAAATTTATTCGTTGTTTGATTTTAAAAATTTTTGTTTTCAGTTAAGGTAGTAGAAAAATTAAAGGAACCGAATCGTTCTACGTTTGATAGAACTACGATAATATCTTAATAAAGTGGTTTGCCTCTTATTGAAATATAATTCAACGTTCATGTCATTAAAGCATACATAAATGTTATAATAAAAAACATAAATGATAATGATATATTAATGCTAGGCAATAAAATATATATATTTTTATGACCAGTACCAGTATGACGAGAATAAAATGATTCTTTAAGGATAAAAAAATAACAACAAAGGTACACAAGCACCTATAAACTAACACTATATACAACGAAGATTTTTTTCGTAATGCTGCTTTCACATTTACGTCATTTTATCACAATATTCAGTCCGTGGAATCAGTTAAATCGTCTGAGACCAGTTTTTGGAAGTTATTTTTTAAAAATGTGCGCTTAAAGTGAAATTAAGTGTCAATTGTAATTGGACTAATTTTATATAAACATTGACAGTTAATCACACTAAATCAGTTCTTGAATGAATTTTTTCACCGTAAAAGTTCACCGAATGTAACTAATTTGAATTGAGGAAACTAAACTCAACCAATTCCACTGAACCACAGGTCCTGTTATTGTGCATTATGTCTATCTAAAAGTTATATTACACTATGTATATCATTTGACTTACGATTAATTTACAAAATAAAAAAAATTATACACTCGAAAATTACATCTCTTTGAAAAATATTGAGCTGCCAATCCACGTGTCAACTAATAACTTCGTCCTCAACAAATGAAATCCTTAACCCTAATAATTGGCATCTGTATAAACTTAACCGTATTTTAAAAAATGGCACCTGTAACGAGGTTTGCAACACGTCTATTGCGTCGGCTTTACTCGTGTTTTTCCTCCTTTACAAATTTTGCTATAGTAAAATTACATAAAAAGCATTAATTCTGTACAATTAGAAATGAGCTTAACGAGATCATTTTTAACAAGAATAGTCACTGGCTCAACGCTCGCTTCTCTGGCTTTCGGCTGGAGAGTGAGTGTATTTGTTTGTCCTAAATTCACAGAAGTATTCTCCGGATCTTCTCCGAACCTGAAAAATAAAATTTTACAATTAGTTTCCAAATAATCAGAATGGGGGGATTGTTGGTGACCTACGTCATTCTAATGTAATTTAATATGTAAATAAAATCTGCCGTGTAAAATTAATTTTTCTCATCGGAAAATACATCTGGGTGTGCCACAGGGCATAATTTCCATAATGTACATTACTGCACTGTTTGACAAGTTTATAATGCGTGAAGGATACTTCTCCAAGCACTTAGAGAGATTAATGTTACGGTATAAGATAGAAAAGATAAATTGATATGTAGGACTCAATATATAAAATGGATATATATAATATTGACCGTGAAAGGTCGCCGATGGATATTTCTGAAACTAGGATTTATGTTTGTTGTACTGATCGGAGCCGAAATGAGTTATCCGTCCACCGGATTATCAGAAACACATGAAATAATATAAATAGTTATATCGGTTTGAAGGGGTTTGAAAAATATATATTTATATCACTTTTTTAACGTTATAAACAAAATTAATATGTACGAATCTTGTTTGTTCAAACCGAATAAAGAAAAAAAAAAAAAAAAAAAAAATCGATACTACCAGAAATATGTTTGTTAAATTTTGAAATACTAATTAATAGTTTGTATAAAACAACTTCATATTTTTAAATTGAAATATTTGCCGCTTGTTTTTAGGGAATAGAATCCTTGTCCATATTTCAAAATAACTACGTGTGTGATGATTTTTTAATTAAAAATAAAATTTTTATATATATTTAATGTTTGTAAAAACATTTTGCTCTTTATGACTTTATTCATTAGCTAATATTGCATTAATTAATTTTCCCATATTTAATTTCTGAAAGGCCTAGAGCGTTTTAAAGATACCTAATATGTAACATATCAAACTAACTAACTAACTAAAAACATGCATGTTTATTATTTAGCAGACGTGCAACTCATTGTAATAACAAACGAGGGCTTAAACTTGTATAATATTTCGAATTAAAAACACATTCATGCCTTGTGACTTTTATTAAAATCATGATAAACCAAAATTTGCGGATTTTGTTAAAATTAATCAGAACGAATCAATTCTTGGGATTCAAGATAGTGCAGACATGACAAATTGCAGAAAGTTGGAAACTAAAGCATGTGAAACTGTAACAGTACGGTAAGAAATGATAAAAAAGTAAAATCGATAGGAAATGACGAATAAATTTCTTTGATAGTCGTCGGTTGTTCTTATTTGCAAGGTTTGGCAAATCTAAAAGTTCGTTTTAGAAGTGCGTTAGAGAAAACTTTTAAGCATTATATTGGAAAAGTAATAAAACGTCCCGATAGCTGTTTCTATATTGAATTTATTATTTATATAGAGATAAAGTATAGTGTATTGTAAATAAAAGCAATAAAATGATTGCGACAGTTAACATTTCTATCAGTTATTGGTATATAAGATTTTATCATCACTAACTAATTCGGGCTGCACCAATAAATTGATGCGAGCCAATTGTTATTAATGGCCGTCTTACTTTTTAAACGGCAGTTTTATTGTGACTTCTTAAGATAACCGTAGGCAATAATGGGTAGTTTTTCTTTCTTTTGTCGAAGTAAACTGTAGTAAAAAGTGAGGACGGTGGGTCGTCGGTGGTGGTGTGCTATCAGTTGGCGCCAGCGGTGTGGCGCCGCGAGCGTCGATCTACCGGCGGCCAGCGTCGGGACGATTCGCGGGCGAAATGCGGGGCAAGAGTGAAAGCGGCCCTTCTTCTCTCGCCAACCGATCATCCGTCCACAGCGTCCCGACGCACTATAACTCCGTATCACAATTCAAATTACTTGGTTTAGTTAAATAGCAACAAAGCGGAGCATCCTCTCTTCCAAAAGAAACAATAATAATTTTTCTAGTAAATATATAACGGGATTGTAAAAAGTCATACTCTGATAATTTTTGAATGGAACAAAACATTGACAATATAACTAAATTTTTAATCTCTGTTCAATACTACTTTCCTGGCTAAAATCAGAAAAGTGAATTAAGTGATTCACTTAGTGTTCGAGATAAACTTTCGGAAAGATTATTCAATGTTTATTAATAAGAAATTTCATATTCCTATAAAAAATATGTATTATTTATACAGGACAGTTTTATTTTAATATCTCATTTACTTTTACAGTAGTACAATCTTAATGTATATTTATTCATAGCATATTTAAACCGCCACACACCTATATTTAAAAGCATATGGGGGTCGTTAACAACAAAATCGTCATTCACTTATATAATCAACTAATTGGTTACAATAAACCTTCGAACACTTTTAATTTTCGAATTAAGTAATATTTTATATTTGTCAATTTCAGTCATCAGGCAGATTTCCACAGCGATGCACTTTTTGAGAGCAGCGTGCGCCGTTGACGCCGAGAGCAGAGTGAGGGAAAAAAAGACGCCGTCCGCGAACCTAATGGGACGCAGACCGGTCTCTCGCCCGCCCCCGTGCGGTTTAAATGGATTAAAAATTGTACGGCGGTCGACAAAAATCCGACTCGTACATGACCCGCGATTGAGACATCGATATTTTCTCTTCGCAACATTTTGCTTTTGTTTCATCGAAGGTTTTTGCAATGCATGTAAAGTAACCATTTAAATTTATATATTTTTATATTTTAGTGATTTTGTCAGTTTTCAATTTCAAATTGAAGTGTAATAAATAGCGAAATTGTATTTAAAATATTCAGTTTTATTTCAATGATGATGTTTGTAAAACATATTGGACAGATAAATAAAATAATATTTCAATAAAATGTAAATAAAATAGGCATTTTTGTATATAAAAATTTATTCATCGAATATGCTTTATAATGCATATTCTTATAACATATTTATGAAATCCCTATCAAAGCTTCCAGATTAAATTTGTAATTGACTTTCGATAAGAACCAGCTGAAATTAATTCACCCCGTATATGCAAGTCGCCGTGCACTTTGACTTTGACGAATTTCTTTTGGCGCTAACTCGCCGAGAACTGTACTCGCCGTCGTCAAAATTTAAATAATTTATCTTCACCCTCGCCGTTATTTTAATTCGACCGCAAAATTTACTATTCAATTATGCACGATTTCCCAAGGTACTTGTCAGACTGTTCCGAAATTGTCAGCTCTTTAAATTTTATATTCAATTTTCCCTAGATTGAATTTGATTACCATCAGTCTAAGCGGCGACGCAACCTTAAAGACCGATTTAAAAATTGAAACGCTTTATTACTGACTAACTTGCTAGTTATGTGGAATTATAATGAGCACCCTGAATTAAACTCACAGTGTCGTACAAAAAAGCCTCCAACTGAAACACAAAATTAATATCAACAGTAAAAAACCGTTTGACATATATTTTACCTTATTAAATAGCAAGTTAAAAATATTTACGTTCTTTAAAATCGCAATTATTTATTTGTACATTTGCAATCCTTTGAACTGCCAGCATATGAATGATATTTTCCAGCGGGAAATAAAATTTTAATTAGATTAACTGAAAAATATCCGCCGCAGTAATAATATTGAATTAATTAAATAAACACCGCATATAGAATATTGGATTCAAATTAGCGAATAATCATAATATACATATTTCGCGCAAATAAATATGTTTATCTGAACGGCAGGGCACTAACAAGCGAATTCGAACTGAATTCTTCACAAAGCAGGACCAATAAACTTTAACGAAAGGCGATACGAGATCCGACACGGTGATCTATTATATTCCTCTCCACGTCCCTGAAGTATTCGTTAATGTATAACATGATTTTCTTATTATTATTATTATTATTATTATTATTATTATTATTACAAAAGGATACAGAGAATTGACGTGGAAGTAGCTGTAATTTATCCTCATTAATACTTTTTAGTAAATTACGAAATTACTCGCAACATATATTTTAATGTGCAAAAAAGTTTTTTATATGTGAAAAGATCACAAATTTGTTTCAATATAAATGGAAATTTCGCCTATAAACTACACTAATATGCACGAAAGTTGCAGTTTGTACTAGGGCTTAGATCTACTTAAGATTAGAACTTTTCCAATGGATATAATATAAATCTATCAGAAGGATCTTTCTTTAGTGCACTATACAACTATTTGCCGAGGGGAAAGAACCATTACGCATTTTATCGATTACGTTGGTCGGAATGTAACAGAGATGTAATATCTTTAACAATCGGGGATAGTTACATTTTTATATTGATCCGCCTGCGATTTGAATTCAGATTAAATAAAATGGAGATTTTTTTATAAACATGATTTAGCATTATGGCACTGAAGGAAATTTTTGAAACCCACCACTTGTTTTAAAATACACTTAAACTTTGATATTTTGAATGGAATTTGTTGACAATAGCATCAAGAGTGGAGATACTTGAAATGTTCAATTAATAAACTCTTTATAATTCGAACAAAATACTGGAGAATTTTTGGAGGAAATCTCCCCTTATGCAATATATGTCCATTTAAATGATAATTTCGAGGTACTAATATTTTTTCGAACAAAAAATTAACTTTACAAATATTATCAATTTTATTTAGTGATTATATTTGTATCTCCAGTAGATGATGTACAAAAAGGAATAAATAAATTAATTTTTGAGCAAAAAATCAATTCTTAATTTTTTTCAATGTCACGTACCGTTTTAAAAAATTCCCGAAGCTCGTAATTTCATCGAAAATTGAATGAGGAATTCAAAAAAAAATAGTTTCATATTTTTATCGTAACATGGTTAAAAATAAAAATTAAAAAAATAAGGTTCGTATGAACAGATGGGGCTCTTTTCGTAGAAGCTAACATCATGCACCAAAACATATTCGGTATTTAGATTAATCGATTCACAAGGTGCTGAGACTCAATTTTTTTTATTGGTTTTCTGTATTTTTTGAAATACACTGAAACTTGCAGCATCGAACCATCTTATTATGAGTACCAACATTATGAGCCCGATACCTTTCTGGAGGCGATTCGGTATTCTTATCGTCCCATGGCCTTAGTAAGAAAAATTTTTTTATGATGTCAGTGATGCTAGGTCACTAGTGGTTACCTAGAAATTTATAAATAAGTTTCAGGTTTCTTTCAGAAATACATTTATTTTAACATATTTTTTTTTTTCACCACCCGGAATATATATAATTATTTGATCACTTGACAGATTGAATTTTTATCTGGCAAGTCATGGTTCAAATTATTGAAGTTTTGACCGCATTTAAACTATACAAATTTTGAAACGTTGTAGAAATATGTCGTAAATTTATAATTGTGACCCTCACATTTAATTACCACATTAATGGTTGAATTATTCACGACGAACCACTGTTAAAATAAAATACTCATTGATTGTCATTTTTGACTAACAATACTTACAAAAATCTGCCGTTAGTGCACCCACGAAGGACTGGTGACCGCTGCAGGATAGGCAGGCGGCGCCCCCGGCTGACCCGTCGCCTGGTTGTCGGCGGCGGGCGCTCCCACCGTTTGCTGCTGATTGGCGAAGTTGAAGTCCAGACTGCCGTCCATGTTCAGCTCGTGCTTGATCAGTTCCTCGACGTTGCAATCGAAGCCGCCCTGGAACGATTCGACGTTGATGTTGAGATCGTCGAGTATGGAGCTGCTGCTGTTCAAAGCACCCATCAGCTGGCCCATCACCGTGGACGGTTGCTGTTGGTTGATGGGCGGGCTGCCTGACGTCCGCTGCTGGATGGCGGTTGCGTTCAGCATGTACTGGGTGTTGGTGTCCGGCAGCTGCTCCGAACTCGAGTACGAAGGCGACATTCCCGACGGTGACATTCGCTGCAAAATTAAATGAAGCTACAATAAAATGCAAGGAAATATCGGGCGCAAATTGTGTTAATCCAATCTTACTGTTTAGAATCGATGCCATTACCTTAAACGGATTTGATGGAAGGGATAATCCCCAAGGGACTCTTGAGCCTCACACTCAACTGTTACTGAACGTTAACGTTTGATCAAGAATTATCGATAAACATTTAATATTCCTTTCTTTTTATTTCCATTATTATTGGCTTTCATACCTTGGTATACTTATAAATGCTTTTGCTTCTTGCATATTTAATTTGACATTTACAAATAAACGGATCTAATTATTATATGGTTCATTTACTGAAAATAATATTGGATAACATATAGTTGGAACAGAACAAGGTGAGTAAAATACAAATTAAGTAATTTATTCAGTTGCATAAATAATAAATATTTCAGTAACAGGTAAACTGAAAAATCCAACATAATTTCAAGGCGTTCAGTGTCAAGGAATAGAATGCTTGTGTCATTGAACAAGTTTAACGATAAGTCGGAATCAGAAATTAAAACGAATTAATGATTTTATTTAAATTATGAATTATATAAGTGAAATTCAAATGAATTTAGTTATCCAATTGTTTCGTTAATTACCTCGGCTTTAATGTGTGGCAAACAATTCTCGACTTTTATTTGTTGCATGCACCCACAGGTCTGGATCTGATGTCTTGGACAGATGTCGAACGTTGAGTTCTGGAACTCCCCGTAATTCGGATACGGAGGTGGTGGTTGCGTGGTTTGCCCATTCATATAACTGTAAAAATACAAACTATTAATTATAAATATTCCCGAAAGGAACTTATTGTTGCTGACCTCCCCAAATAGGAGTCGGGTTCGAGTTTCATGCGCTGCTGCAGGTTGCCGGCCAGCTGGTCAGGGGAGTAGTTGCCGGCCTGCATTTCGGGGCTGTAGTTGTTCGTCGACGGGAACCAGTCAGGTTCGGGACCGACGACGGCAGGAATGGGGGACAAACGGCCACCGCACGATGACGTGTTCGACGAGGCGCGTGGCCTGAAGTCCGGGCTCAGTTGGAAGCCGCCACCACTAAAATGGACAATAAAATGCAACATGAGTGCTAAATTTTCGTGTTTCGTTGCTTGGTTGGGAACTTTTGGGGTTTGACACTGACATAAAAATTAAAACGAAAGAAAATTTTAGGTTATTTAAGGATTTTTAGTAAGAGGCAACATCTTATAATATTTTAAATAATTTGGAATACAAATTAAGGCCGCACAATATAAATGTAAATATAAAGAAACATTAATAAACGAGTACTTAACAATTTTAACATGAGCAAAAACTGTAAGTGAAAAAGTACATTACATTAATTCTAATTCCTATGTTATAAATAATTGAAAAGGCATTATTTTTCAGGACACTATCTTAGACTGTGAAAAAAAAACATTCCGCCAAGAAAACTTTATATTTTCACTACAGCTATCGTAGCGCAGTATTACTAATTCATCTAAAAATAAACACGTAGAAATAAATAATTAACAATCTATAAGTACTTTTATCGCAAAAAACTGCGACAGAAAAAGTACATTATATTAATTCTCACATTATAAACATGTAATTACAAAGACATTATTTTACAAAATGTCTTATCTAAGAACGCAAAAAAAAATCATCAAGAACAAATTTAAATTTTTAATTTCTGACATTGCAATACGAATTCCTCAACTAGGCATCAAAAAAAATATTGGAATTAGTTCACTAGTTTATTTATAGGTTTGTGGAAACTTTGTATGGGAAGCTTATCTTTTTCTATGCCCGGTACACATTTGTATTTAAATGACGTAATTTATCTGGGCAGTTGCTAATTCATTTATATTGTTTAGGGGAAACCCCATTAATAATTATCTTAATTATAAGCAGTTTCAGTTTCCCATTCACAAACATTATTATTAAGATTTATACATGAATGTATTGACAACTGTGGCTACAATGCAGTTGATATCCCTAATTTTGTTTATTTAAATAGTTAATTAACAAAATCTAAGGTCAAAGTCTACAACTGAATTTCTTAATCGACCTTCGACAACTGGTTACAACATTTCGAAATTATTGTCTAAAATATTCTCCCATAAGTTATTCTACATATGTATTAGAGGAATAATTTTATATACTTTTTAGTATGTTTTCCGGTAACATAATAATACAGCTTCGAGACACAGACTGGAGTCCTATATTTAGAATTTTACAGATTAGCAAACACGCTAATATAGATATTTGTTTAATTATCGGGGGAATAAACCCAGTCTTAACTCCGTACCGCATACATTATTAATGTTTACATTTCTGATATTGATACACTGCGAGACAAAAATAAATGAATTGAAAACTGTACGAGGTTCATGCAACTTATTTTTGTTGCTGCGCAAAAACTCACACGATAAACGTCTCCATTTCACGCGAGTAACCATAAGAAAGAGCCCCCAAAATATATATTAAAGACCGCGTAAAAGTTGAAACAAGATGGTAAAAATGGGTGCCTTACCCGTGCATATTCGGTGGTGAGTCGGGGAAGAGGTCCAGGCTTTCGGACACCGAGGAACTGGGACTAGGCGTGGTGTCCGGAAGGCCGTTCATACCGTTCCTGATGATGTCGACCTTTTTCTTCACACGACCCCGCCGCTTCTCGTACTGTTTCGTTTCCATGGACGCGGCCCTTCGCCTCACCGACTTGCCCGGCTTGGCGTCGGGGTTGATCATCCACCACGACGATTTGCCGGTGCCTTCGTTCTGGACCCTCATGAAACGGTTGTGCAACGAGAGATTGTGTCGTATCGAGTTCTGTAACGAACAAAGGGACATCAGATTTGTCATTGACATTCAGGGGATTAATCGTAATTAATATCTATTTTACATTTTACGCTGTTTGTCAAATTAACAGCGTTGATTTTGCATAATGCGAGATCTATATTCATCAAAATATTGTACGTACTTAATTTGCTCAGATAAAATGTTATTATTAAATGTTTTGTATTCTAATATGACTACTACATTTGTCACAAAATAAATAATTATATGATTTAATCTTAAATATTTTAAATGATGACTCTGATGACTTTTTACTTAAAATTAGAAAATTGCCTTTTCAACTTTTTAAATTCTTTACTGCTTGAATATACAGTAGGAAAAACGTTTGACCCGTCTGAATTTAGAGGGGGACATCATGCATGAGAGAGACAATAGAAGTCTATCCCATAGTGGGACACTTACTGTCTCTATTGTATATTATGTCTCTTTCAGGATTCAGATGGATCAAACTCTTTTCGTACTGTATAAACAGTATATAATTCTGCATGTCCTTTATTATTTAAATAACAATAATTGATTTCGAATAAGAAGTTGTTTGTCGCGTTAAACAAAATTTATGTGAAAAGTTTGTAACAACTAAAGTTTTTAAAATATACGTTTTACATTTCAATTAACATCATAAAATTCATAAAAGGAGTCTTATAAACAAATCAACAAAGTCTTCTTATATTTTATCTGATTTATGAACTTTTTACACAATTTTAAATATTCCTTGTAATAAAAATAACATCTTATACGTACATTTTTAAAAATACCCATTTTACAATCAATTAACTTATCAAAAATTGTGTAATATAAAATTTGATTTAATTTATTTATTGAAATAAAATTTATCTAAATTGCCAATAGCCATAATAAATTCGGTATTTTTTATGGTGAATACACGTTGAAGTATTAAATTACTAATGATAATAAAAAATAATGCACTACTAATGATGATAATAAGCCTTTTATATTAATAGCTCCATACCACTACCTATCAATTTAAATAAATTTGTAATAGTGTAGAAATCGATTCTCACATAAAAAGTTTTTATTTATTATTCGTCAACTAGCACATATTGTATGCAAGAATTCTAATTTACCAACATAAAATTAACGAGTTATGTAAATGGCAACCATTTAAAAAATCGTAAATTAAAAAAAAAAAAAAAAAAAACAATTTGAAACGTTTAACATTTATACATGCTCTCGAGTTTTTATTTCATATTTTCTGTAGACCACATAAATATTAATTGACTAAGGCATGTAATAATCTACTCTTTTAATAACTCGTAATTTTTTAATCATTATGTTTTACATGAATAAATTTTTCATTCAATAACTAAATATAAACGAGTTACGTGTTTAATCAATGATAAACAAAAAAATCTACATAGTATTTATCGATTAGATCATTTAAATTAAATATGTGAATAGTACGCATACGAGTGTGGAGAATTAGAGTTTAAATGTTCACCCAGATAATTAAAAACTGTATGTAAAATCTGTTAATTTGATACATTCATCACTTATACGCGAATTATTTCTGCTATTTGAATTATTAGTCATTTTCTTATGATTTCCTTTGAGGTCGCTATTCAAGGCCTTACGTGATGATTTAAAGTATAATGGGCGACAATATTTAAATAGAAAAAAGATAAAACGAAAGGTGGTAAAATCTGAATTATGAATAAAACGTCATCTGTTATGGTCCATCACAGATTTATGCTTATCCCTCTCACGATTCTAGTTGATTTCTCATACATTCAAATCACCGGGGGATTTTTAAAACGGCCTATCAAGTGAATATTATGAGATGGTTTATGATTTTTTAAGCACAACCATCATGTGGCGCCGTTATAAACAATTTTACATTTAACAGTGCTCTGGAGAATAATTGAAATTATTAATTATAAAAATTAAATTGGTTTAAATAAAGCCAGAAAAAATAAATTTAGTCTTGTTTGTCACTGTTTTCTTTGTAATTATCCGTCGTTACAAAAGTGCAACAAAAATGATTTTTAACAAAGGTCGCTATCTAATAATGTCAATAAATAAGTGTGTTTGTCTGAAGTATAAAAATAGTATTTTTTATCTTAATCCATATTATCTTAAAATAATTCCGTAATACTTATATTGTTTACCACCTCAAAAATGTATTTTTTACTCAATTAAATAATCATCTACTTTTAAATGGAATAAATTTAAGTTAAAAATTAACTTATAAATGCACGATATAATTAATATACATTGTACATATTTATTTAGATATATTTTTAGTGGTATTTTAATTCCATAATGGTTCAATAATAGAATGAAACAAATTTAATTTCATTCCTAGCATGGTGTATTAAAGATCCATATTCCGCATAAATATTAAATAACCTTATTAATAATATACTCGCCACTAATAATCTTTTTAACGCATTAATAATTAAATTAGACGGCAACTATTCAACATTTCTTGATAACTGACCGAAGTACCCAACAAAACCTGTTTTCTAAACATACACATATCTAAATGGGATGAAAAAATAAAATTATGTAATTAAATAAGACAGCATTAATTGTTTCCTGAATAAGGAATGTAGTAATGCATGTGGTTATGGTAATCGATTATACTTTGAACGGTAGTAATAGTTTTCTTTGAGCAGACTGAATATTGAACTACATTACGAAAAACTGAATAAAAGTGGAAAATTTTATATAATGTATGTGGGTTTCCATCGATGCAAGATTTTTTCATAATTTATGTAACCACCTCCGAAAAAAACCGGTCAAGACAGTTGCCCAATAAATGTGCCACAAATTTGTGGCCCACAAAAGCAGCCGTATCGATTAATTTTATATAAATCAGTGAAATTCGTTGAAGAAACGATTTTAATAATTGGTCCGATTTGATACTTCAAAGCGGTTGCGTTCTTTGAATTATTCAAGTTGGTCTTTTGATGTTGGGACGATCACTGATTACTTGTAATGACTACGGGGTTACCGATCATTCGACCAATATGTTACATTAATAATCTTGGGTTTTGTGTCACGTTTTGTATCAACTGCAGAAGACTACAAAAGGTTAAAACATTTTTATAATTATAGAAGAAATTTGTGTCCATCCTTGAATAAATTAGACAATTCGTTAAAGGTATTATGGTAATTTTTATTATTAGGATTGTAATTAATAGTATTATACAAGTACAATGACGTAATTGATCGACAGGAAAAAAATGCAAATTCAATTTGAGTATAAATGTCCTTAGGCGTCTCTAGTTATGAAATATTTGAATATTCATGTCTGTGAAATCGCTGATTGATTGTATTTTTTATGGAATTACTATTAATAAACGAGTAGTTCTATATAGAGTAAATAAATTGTTATATATCTATTTATTTTATATTCCTTTTTTCGGGGCGTTTATTATAATCAAATTAGGTCGTTTCTTGCGCACCACAACTGCGGACAAGATCATCATCTTTCTCGACACCAAGACGGATTTATTTAATTTATACTCCCCATAAAACTTTTTCGCGGAGCCCGCCATACTCCAGCGCCGATCTGTGTGAAGTGGCACACGTTTTTTGCGGGCGATCGCGACGTCGAAACAATTCCGACGCGTCCCCAAAAGCCCCGGCTGACAGTTGCATTCAGCTCGCGCTAATTAATGCTAAAAGTATCGGCGCGCATTGTGTGCACGGGGGAGCCGGCAAGAAATCCAACATATCAGTGAATAATTCATTAAGACTTCAGTCTTATGACGTAGCGTCGACGCAAGCACGAACGACGGAACGTATGAAAGGGTGATTAATTTCGAACGCGTATGTCGGGATTAAAAGATCAGGCAGAGCAGCCAGGGGTAGGCGCCTCGAGTTTCGAGGCGACGCTCAGGCGTCTGTGTTCGCCCACCCTTTCGCCTTATTGCACCTCCTGCCACTGGCTGGCAGCGCTCCTGCCGCCGATCCTTTCGCTCCTTGCGCCCGCCACATTCCGGACGGCTGGCCGGCTTGACTGCTCTCTTACACCTTGACGCCGATACCCCCACAACCCTCCCGACGCCCGATCACTCTTGCGGCTTCCATCCATACACAATATGCACTGCACGCACAGTGCAGACCAGATGTAAATCGAAATAAGTCTCAATTTGTGATTTACGAGTATGGTGAATGCGACGTTTATAGATTTGATGAAATTACGTGTTTTGTAATAAACACATGTGGTATTTATTAATAATTATCTATCAAAAATATATGCAACATTCATCTTTATCTTTAATAAAATTAAATATAACACAATTTCTTAAACTAATTTCAAAGTTTTAACAATAAAATTACAAAATATACAAATATATATAAAATTTCATTATATTTGGATTATATTTAAATATTGTGTTATTATACTTAAACCAAACAATTGATTTCTTTTCGAATTCAACTTATAATTGGATTGCCATTAATAAATTATAATTTATAGTGTGAAAAGTAATATGAATATAATATAATAATATTTATTATAAATAATATTTTTTTGTATATATTTGAACTGCATTTAAATATTGTACTTAAACCAAACCATTGATTTTTTCGTTAGATAAATTATAATTCAATGTAATATTTAATTAAAAAAGAATAATTACAACAAAATAATCGAAGAACTGAATAATATTTATTCCATTAATGAAAACCTCCGTCAATTGTATTCCTTTGTATATTTTACTTAAATAAAACAGATAAAAAATAACCTTGAAACATCACCAATATGAGTCTAACGTGAATCACCAGACTAGACTAAATATAAAAACGACTTTCAATCAATCACAGTTGTTGTAAATAGGTAAGAGTGCTTTATGCACTGTTTCTCGATATTTACCGCGAATTAATTCTATATTTAACATTTCTGAACTGAGTATTTTATAAAATAGAATTTTCTAAATGAATTTTTCAATTAATTGTATAGTAATAAACATATTTTTGTCTGAAAAATCGAAATTTCATATGATGTATTATTTATTTTAATATTTTAAATTGATTCGTTAAACACTTTATATGTGGTTAAAAGTTGCCACTCCATATTATTTTAATCATCCGTAAACGTAAATTAGATAGTCGATAAACAAAAAGATAATAAAACTATTCAGATAAACACTAAATAATTTAATACATTTTAAAATCATATTAACAGATTTTTATGCATATATTAAGTATTATAGTACTTCACAACATGTTGTTAAAAGCTTCTATGGTCGTTTTCTTATTTATCCTTTTACATAAAACAAATTAGGTAATTATGTTATAAAGCGAGCACAAATTACTGGGTTGTTATAAATTAGGAATTGCCAATATAAATAAAAAAAATTATTCATTTTGATTTTCTATACATTCAGTTTTTGTTTTTCCCCACTGTAAATTCAGGCCCTTTTATCCGCCGTTCTATCCGTTTGGCCTTTCAACAGAAACGGTTCCGTGATTTGTGACCCACACGGCTTATTCATTATTCTATTAATCGGGTGCTTTTAGAGGACATAGAGAGGATTTTTTAAACATTTTTTTGTAAACACATCGTCAATTTTCAGTCGGCACAAACAAGGTATCAATTTAATTGATACATTATACATGTCTACTGCAAATATTTTCAATAGATGGTACGTATTCCTTTATGGTACAGATAATTTTGTCCTATTGCAGACGCATATATTTATTCAGTAAGTTAGTTTTCCCTTATTTAAACAAATTGCCGGATAGAGATAAAAATTTTATTCGACGACACCGATAAAATCGATGACAATACAGTAATGCAACGGTCCATTTATAATCGATTTAATCACGTGATGATAAAATAAATATTGAACAAAAACTTTCCTATGCACTGATAAAATTAATCTTTTCATGGAAATACGTATCGGGTGTAAACCTTAAAAAATAGTGGGCTATTGATCGACGAGATCATTTATAACATTGTTAAATATAGTTTTTTTAGATAACTCGCAATCAGTTGTATATTATTTCAACATGTGAAATATGATTTTATATATGTTGTTTTTAGCATGGTAATTTAGTGATAGACTGTACGTCTACAGGAACATTTAATTTTTGTCAACATGTTTGTAGATAACGTTTATAATTATGTAGTATGTAAATCATAAATTTATGATATTCGTCAAAAAATGGATTTGTCGAAAATTTATAAAAAATTAATATTTTTTGATAAATTACGGCCAAATTTTAGGAAATAAAAAAGTAGACAAGTTGAATCATGATTTATTTATATTATTTAAAAATACGATCAAGTGTATTGGCTGTGGAAAATTTCAAAACACCTACCATAATATTAAATTGAAGGTAATGAGTAAAAATAACTAATTAAGATATTTGGGTTATTCAAAGCTTTGAATAACCGCACTAACACTCCCTATTAATTTAACTATTAAAGATTTTCTTATGTATTCTTTTGTTAATCTTTAACGAGCACTTTACATCGAGAAATAGCAAAATTTATAAACAAACAAATAAAAAAATTGTAAGAAATCAATAGTAAAAATGATACAAAATTGTAATATATTCAATTAATTAATATTCATGTGCTGACATCAAACTGAACAAAAAATGTTGTTGAGTTCCTAAAACGGAACAAAAAATTTATATGAATTTAACATTTAAATATAACTACGCAAAAACAAACAATATTAAACAACACAAAACGGGTATTAGCAACAAATTGTACGTCTTCCCGTGAATGGAGTTGAATTTCTTAAACAGGAGCAGCGTTATAAATTTTGTGACGCGGAATAATCGAATCATCTCAGACCCTCTGAGTTTCCGCGTTGGCTTTTAATTTCAAGTTTTGTACGTGAACAATGAGCGGGGATGAAAAATACACACACACAATTGAACCGTGATGAAGTTCATATTTCCTCACAAACCGCAAAATAGCTGTTAACAAATAAATGATTCTGTTACGAAACTCGTTCTCAAGTTCATTCGGTCGATGATTTTCTAAGTTGTTCGGCTCCATAACCACCGTTCCATGTAAAATTTTATTGCATATTTTTAGTAGTATGGAAAAACACTTGAATTTATTTAATATGAATGGAAATTAATTCATGGTTCAATCACTTGGAAACTTAAGACAGTGATCATAATTCTTCGTTAACATTAAACAAATTAAATGCACAATTCATTTAGAGGGGAGGGTGCGTTGATAGTTGACAGTTTTTTTTGGAAATATTATAATAACTCTGGTACAATAAAAAGGGTGATCTCCCCCCGGACAGAACATTTTCTCCTTTTCATCTCTTACGGCTCCCACTATTTCTGCTCGACATGGGTCCACTCGGTCGATTCAACGTCGTAAGTAATTGAGAAAGGGGGGAGTGAGTCCTCAATTATTTTTAATAAACTTAATGTAACACTCGGTTCCGACGAAACTCGTTCGGTCTCGCAGAAGCGCACTTTTTTCAACGAAAATCCAATAACCAATTTGTTCTATGGTTATGTGAATTGAACATGGTCTATAATATGTCAATTAGGTATTCGGTTTGTTCGATGCCAGTTAACCTTATTAATTGATCTCAATTAAATATCCCATGCTGGATATGCACTCAAATGAATAATTTATTTATTATGCGATATGCGGGATTTGTACTAAGGGATATTTAAAATGGGTTAGGCGAAATCGTGTTCACGGTGTCATTCACTTTTCGCTTCGTTCTCGCCCAATTAAACTCCACCAACTTTTTTATTGCTCGCACACAATTGTGAGCGTCATTTGCATTTTTTCACATGCCACTACACTGTTTATATTTTATACGTATCTGTGGTTTCCACTACTTCTGTATTCACCTACTAAATGGGAAATATTATTTATTGGAAGACAAAATAAAATAATCAACTCAATCATATATATTGGTAAAAACACATTATATCGTAATTTAATATTTATAGACATACGTATATATAAATTGACAAAAGGATAAAAACTCATTATGGTAATTTAATATAATTAAAAATATATAATTTTTGATGCTATGAAACAGGTGTAATAAATAAGAAATGTGAAACTTACAGTTTTATATTTTTTCATACAACTTTTTATAATAAACAATTACTAGAATAATGTTTTAAAATTAACATTAAAAACAAATATTCTTTAAATAGTGTCTAGAACAAACGTTACATTAAAACATTTTTTATCATTTCCTGAATATGAGCAAGTTTAACATCATTTAATTTTTCACATACATGTTCTATTATAAAACTTGAAAAATATAATACTGATATTTATTAATACAACAATAATTTAGGAAATATAAATTAACAAAAGTGATACTTTCTAATCACAAATAAAATTCAATTTTAGCACTCGTCGTCTCTAATGAGACGACCGAAAATATGTCAAGGCAATACTATTAGTTATAAAAAACTGAATTTTCTAATAGTAGTAATGTAACTAAATTATGATCAATATTTTTTTATCTTAGTTGTAAGTGATTTCTTATAACTTCGAAAATTTTTCGTCACTAAATTAATAAATAATAATTAATAATTTTAATAATAAAATATATATACATATGCTGATAAAAAAATCATATTTTTTTAACATTCAATTAAAAATATTAGTTTTTGACGTAAATAGATTGGATTAAATTAATTTTTGTACTACTTTGATCTTATTTATATTAAATTTTTTTAGAGAAGCTATAAGTGATTTTTTATAATTTTGAAAGTTAATAAATAACAATTAATTGGTTTTTTAATATTCTATTGAAAGTAATAGTTTTTGGCGTAATTAGATTGGATTAAATTAATTTTTGTTCCTTTGATCTTATATTAAATTATTTTTATATTTATACCTTTTAGACATTCTTACGGAAAGTACTTACACAACAGAGGCAAATATGATAAAATCTTATTATTAATAAATAGTTTTATTAATAACCTTAAAAATCATATTGTTCTTAAAAAGACATTTAGTGAAAAGAAATTTTGTTACTATTTTTTTACATTAAAAGTAATTAATTACTAATATATTTTAAACAAAACACAATAAAATTATATACTTATCAGTTTATTTAAAACATGTAACTAAATTGTAAGTGATTTTTTATAAATCCGAAAATTTTTCGTTAATAAATTAATAAATAATAATTAATATTTTTTTATAATAAAATATATATAAATATATTGATAAAAAATCATATTTTTTTAATATTCAATTAAAAATAATAGTTTCTGACTTAGTTTGGATTAAACTAATTTTTGAACTACTTTGATCTTATATTAAATTATTTTTATTTAAACATTAGAGGCAAAAATAATAAAATCATAATAAATAGTTGATAACCTTAAAAAATAATTAATTAATAATACATTTTAAACAAAACACAATTAAATTATATGCTTACCAGTTTAAAACATTTATTAAATAAAATTCATTTTTGTGATATTTTATAAAAAGGGTCCTATTTTATGCCTGTACACGTAAAACCAACTACTATTAATACTTTTTTAGACAAATATTTACGACATAAATTTAAAAACTAAGAAAAAAATAACATTTCAGATAAATTTTATTGAATACATCAAAATTGTTTTTATTCATTTAGAAATTTAAATAAAATTTTACGTATTCAGTAAAATACTATAAACGATCAGGAAAACAAATAATAAATATTTAATTTTCAGTTTTATTTCTGCAAATAAACGTGGAATTCCCAATAATTTTCATTTGCAAGAGTTTCATTTTTTCCAAAATTAGGTTTCTCTTAATTTTAATAATAAAAATACGGAAATGTATATAAGCACATATATGGTTTTAATAACACATAAAAATATTATTTAACGATGTTTCACTCATAACAATAGGAATGTCAAGTTCACGACATGATAATTACAAAAATCAATACATTTCATTGCTTATTTTCTTAAAATTTTTGCAACAAATGATATAATTCCAGTATCATCACAATTGCAGTCAAAACAACAATTTCCGATTAAAGATGAAACAATTCCGGGTATCTTTTTAAGATAGAATTTATAAGACCCCAGCGTTTATGTCCACACGATTGTAGTGTGTATAATCGATGTGTCGAAATCGTCGAATATATGTCAAGGAACGCTGTCACAATCTCATTCAGAATTTCAGATATGGACGCCTTTGAAGATTCAGATCGATTATCCATGCAAAGATTAATTCACTTTTTCATTTTAGGCGTGAAATTTTCAACATATTTCACCTTGTAAAACCAATGGAGGAACGCGTGTTTCTTGTTGGGAAAAAATTGAAATTCGACCTATTTTAAAATTATTACGTATATTTATTTATGCTCCATATTCAATGGAACGATTTTATACGGACTTCCGTTTGTTTCGTACAAACGATTCCGCTCGAAAAATATAAATTTAACGTATTCACGATGCATGGCAAAACGCAATTTATTTATAGTCATTGTGATACGTCAAACTTGACTATTTATAACAACTTAATTGGCATTGAAATTTTTATAGTATATTAATGTGCGTATAATAATCTAAAAATAATAGTATTCAACGGATAACGCGTTACAGGTGAAAAGGTGGAAATTGTTGAGGTCACCTAGATCAGGTACTTCGTAACTCACATTTCTAAATTTAGGGTAGGTATTTGTCTGGAATGCAGATAAATCAAAATAACAATTGCGTTAACACGGGGAATCTGATTTATTTGAATCGTTTGTCAAAATTTTTGGGTAAACCGTACAGTGAAAATTGATTCTTCGTTACTATCCAAGTTATTTCGGCATTCTGGAATAATGAAATGGTTCCCGTTACACATCTAACAAATATTATTAATATTTAATCAGAAAGGAGAACTAGTAAAACCAGGAACGAATGTAAATATCAGTGGCGCTTGATAACATCTTCTATATTAAACAAGTAACTACTACAAGTTGGAAACAGTGTAAATAAATCGTTGAACAATCGTACATAAATACGCACACACACACACACTCCTGTTGATTATGAAAAGCGCGGCCATGAATATTTATAGATACGCTACGAAAATATTCTTCTCGGTGATAATAGTTTCCTCATAAATGTGTAAATACGATAGGTAGCGACCGCAATTGTTTCGATGTATCGCCAAGGCTACGGTTAATTTATCTTCTGCTGCATCGTACAGCTCGTGGCGCGATGGCCACATCCTTTCCGAAACCCCCAATCGTCTCGTCTGCCCCGTGACCGATGCTATCAACACGGAAATAATACACCACTGATAGGGCAGTTTTTACGCGTCGGGGTGAGAAATTGTAAATATCGAAATTCACATGTGCGGTTTCAACAACGTTATCTGTTTATTCTTAACAGACGATTTGACCCGCGTATACACCTACAAAATAAAAAGTATTTATTAATTTCAATTTTTGTGATATCAGTATCAAGTTCAAATGCATTTACACACGACATGAAAGAAATCTTGTTGATTAAACGACTGAAATAATGCGTAGTTAATTAATTTTAACTTTTGGGACGGACATGTGCAAAGCACATTTGTCAACGTTTTGTTATAAAAAATGGCACGTCTGGTATTGGAACTTTGAAACAATTTTAATTGTGCCTCATGTGTTTATATACAAATAAGAAACATCTTTATGTTTGTATCATTCTTAATGTTAATTTAAGTTAATAAGTAAAATTAGTAAAAGAAAGCTTTTATTAAATTGATAATAGAATATAGGCAATACAAATATTTATAAACAATATAAATTTAACAATATTAATTATTAAAAGTGACCAAATATATGTTAAAAATGTTGATTTGAAATACCAATTATAATTGTAATATATATTGGGATTTACCAGAATTTATCATTAATTTACCATAAAATGTTTTGGATAAATTGTAACAAAATAAAAGCAATACAAATATTAAAAAAATAAATAACTTATTTTAACAGTATTAATATTATTGTGACTTCAGATTTGCCAGAATTTAATATTTCTAAATAAGCAAAACTAGTTAAAGAATACTTTTATTAAATACGTTATAAAACATGTTAAAAAAGTTGGATAAAGAAAAATAATAGATTATTATTGTATATTGAGATTGTTAGAATTTATTATTTCTAAATACGCAAAATCACTAGAAGGTAGCGTTTACTAAATTTGTAATAAAATAAAGACAATTCTATTACTTACGAAAAATGGAATCTTTCAGTTATAACGTTGTTTATTTATAAAAAAATAATAGTAGTAATGTAACTAAATTGTGATCAATAATTTTTTATCGTTTTAGTTTTAATAAATAACAATTAATATTTTTTAATATTCATTTAAAAATAATAGTTTTTGACGTAATTAAATTGGAGTTCAAGGTTGTCAGTTTTTTATTGTCAATATAAATATAAATAAAAATGTTAAATAGTATCATAAATTTTAAGATATAGAAAATAATGTTATTTTTTTCTTTTATTAAATATTTATGATTTATCATATTTTAAAATTTATAATTATTCTGTTTTGTAATAGAGATTTTCGAATTTAATCTTGTGGTTTACATGAGATGTTTTCACAACCCAGATAAAAGTAAAAAAACTGAAATTTGTAAAAATTATCCATCAGAGTGTGGGTTGTCTTATCTTGTTAGGCCACAGTTTCCTACAAATACCCTATATTGTAGGGAAACTGATAACCACCTTGTCACAATAAAGGAAAATAGAAGATTAAAACAGGTTTATCGACCACATTATGAAATCAAGACAAACAAGATCCCCACTTGTCTATACTTGCCATTTATTTATCAAAGTTTTTGAGGTTTAGATCGCAAGAAACGTGTACTTGTTATCAAAAATTTGACCAAGATTGACCAGTTCCAAACCGTAATCTTGTGTGCATTTTATTTTAAGCTTCAACTGATAAATCGATTATTAAAAGTCGATTTATTACCGTTTAATTGAACAGAACAATAGAAATAGTACCTATTGTAATCGTAATTGTAAATGCAAACCATAACAATTGAAACGACCCGAAACACGGCACGAGGGGAAACCCATAAGTTGCATCGCAGCACTAAATCAAACGTAATTGAGTTGCTGGATTTTGGGGGGTTTTTTAGAGCGGGACATCCCCGCCGCAAAATTCGGCGTTTAGCGAGTGTATCTGGCACCGAACGACACCCATCACACACACACACACACACACACACACCGAATATATATATATATGTTTAAGTGTTACACAATAGTTTCTGATATGTTAATGAGGATGTGTCCGTGTCGAAGACGGCAGGCGGGCAGAAGGCAGCGGAGCAGGCAGGCAAGCAGGCAGGCAGGCAGATATGGTGTTATCCTTGAGAAGCGGTGATTAATATAGGTAAAGGGAGAGCCGGGGAGCGAGCTATTAACCGCGGAATATGAGCGGTGTCAAGTCAAGGTGTCGCTTGCATACATAATTTATCATACAAGAGATTGCCGCCGCTGTTCCGACTAATTATTTATAGTGAATGTTCATGTTCAGGACTGTGTTAACAGCTCCTTTGAAAATATACTACGTATCACTAATTACCTATTTTACGCCTACCGGGGGCACTCGACTGAACCGCTCGCATCCGTATCAACGACACCAAATCTACTTCCACCACCTCCAATGCTAATTAATTATTGTTCGTATTAACAATTATTTATCTCATAATCGTACTGTTTTTTCATACATTTTGTTATATTTTTCATGCATGTACCTTCCATAAAAATTTAATTACAGTAATTACTAACTAAAAACTAAATTAAAGTGTCATTATTTCATTAATGGTAAGTTACTTTTCGTTTTAACACGCTTTCAAAATTTATGACGTGTTAAATTTTGTTATCGCATGTTAAAAAATCGGAGTTTTGACATTTGCTAAGATTAGCACTTAGGTAAACATGCACCTATGTAGATATATTATTTAAAAATACAATATGCATTTACAAATGAAATTTTACAAGAGCTATATCTTTAAATTTGGGTAATATATTTTGATACACTAAATATAGGTAACTAAGATATTGTGTGACCTATCGAAGATGGAAAAACTCTACATATTCGATTTGAACGAAAATATAACTCAAAAGAACTGTCAAAAACTAAACATCCCATAGAATTTTATCTTTTAATTCTTAATTTTTTGGGATGTAAATATGAGAAAAAAATCTGTATAATAGTTAATAAGTATACATTTTATATGCAGTTGTAATAATCTAACAATTTGTGTAGTATATTATAGAAGTTAAATATAAATTTAACATTTCAGGATAATGTTAAATATCTACTACGAATATGCGAATAAATATATAAAAACAGGAAATTTCATCAATCTTTACAGTGCATTGACCAATTTACTCAGAACTAATTAAAACAAACATATTTTACATCTGTTTCAAATTAATATTATTGTTCATAATTTGTATTTTTACAGCCACACTTTTCGTCAGTATGAAACGCTTTCAACAATCGTAAACCAGTTAAAAAGAAATTTTCAGATTGTGAAAATAATAATTTCACCTTTAATTCCATTAATCCCACAAACGGTCAGCACGTAAACAAATCAAACAATTAGTACTTGTTCCCCGAAACAACGAGATGCGAATGCGTTTAAGCAAAAAATTAGTATTCCTCGAAATGCAAAGACGATAATTCACTTTATGGTGTGTAAATAAAGTTGTCGATCTGGCCCGAAGGCAGTGTGACGTGAAGAATAATTGTCGTCGGACGAACCTTGCGGAGTTTTTGTGTGCGGACCGACACCGAAGTTCGGTAACACCTATAAAACAGTTAAGGAGCGCGACCTTAACCTGGAAACACCTCCGCGAGGGCGTCCCTTCACCGGCACCGGCACCGGCACCGGCACCGGCACACCGTCCCAAGTTGCTTGGCGCCACCGCCGCACCATTTGTTCAACCCGTCCCCTTCCCGAAACACTTTCAGGCGCCGTAAAGACTTTAAATCTCGAATTAATGCGATGTGCTCCGCGTACGGGATATCGCCCGTCTAACTGTCCACCTTCGCGGGGGCTCAGGAACTTCCGCGACGCGGTTTTCGCTTTATATGACCGTTTTTAGCCGGAGGCTGTTTTGACGTGTTTATTAGGCTTTGTGCCTTTAAAATAGACTGAGCATTTTTAAGTTTCAACTATATTTTTTTAAGATTTTTAACTGAAATCTGCACCTCCCGTGTTAGGGACAAGAGTGAATAAATGAGAATATTAAAATTTAAATTTTTTACAAGTATAAACAAATTGTAAACACATTATCTTGTGGTAAATAAATTGAATTAATATACATTATTATCTTTTTATATGCCATAAAGTGGTTACGTTTTTGTATATCGGATTTTAAACAAGGAAATTGTGGCAAAATTAATGCAAAAAAATGTTATCTCCTGAGAACATGATTGATTGAAATATGTGATGGCTATTTGACTATATTATTGACTTTTGGTATAGAATTTATTATTATTATTCTACATACTCATCATTGAGTTAAATTTTTTACCCTAGCAACTTTTTTATGTTTGAAAAACATTCTTTTAGAGTTTATTATACATGTGTGTCTTTATTGTCAATTCGGAGCTGTCATGGGACTTGTGTGTGGATATTCCCAACCACGTCTGAAAGTGATATCTCCATTTGGTCAAAGTACAAATTTTTTAGATAATAATATAAAGTAACAGTTTTAAATATTAAAATTGAAAACATTAATGCATACAAAGCGAAAATAATTTTTTTCTACTCACTTAGTATTCTTCAACAGACCAAAATACAATTATAATTCCCTTCGATCATTATTTCATTTTGCCGTAAATGTTAATCGAATAAATTTACAAGCTTGATTGTCTGCCTCAGATTCGTAAAAAAAAGCTTCGTTCTCCTCATAAAACTTGCAATAATAAATTTCAATAAGAGCTTCTATTTTAACAGTTTTTATTGATTATTACGTATTAATCAATGATGATGGGTTATTTTTGAACGTGGGTGTTAAGATTTGCAGCTGATTTCTATGTTCGTTGTTTAATATATATTTTAATCTCATTAATAAATATTAATAAAAATACAATTACAAAGAAATATAATTTTAAAATACTAAATATTAAAAATTTTAACAAATAACCTACGAAGAATTCAAATAAAGTTATTTTAAGTTTTCAATCAACAAACACGACGTAATTAAAATAAAACTAAATTTTAGTAAAGATTAAAATAATGAGTAGATTTAGGTAGATTATTGTTGTAAACTAGTTCCTTTCAATGATGTAAAAAATGGTAAAAAAAATTAAATGAATAAATGGTAGAAAATTATGAACCAATATTTTATTTATACTGCTTTTAAAGAAGAGATTAAACCAAATATGTATAAATAATAATATTATCATTTGAAAACAAGTAGAAGAAAATCTTTAAACAATGAATTATTATTTATTTTTAACATTTGATGAATGTTTTGGCAATCTTAACGTTGAAAAATTCATATACCCAAGGTTAACACAAACTGTCTTGAAGGAAAAAATTTAAATATTTTTAAGAAAAATAATACTCTCATTCTAACAACAAATATGTTGTTTTGAATGTAGTTGTTTCTCAAATAATGTTTTCAATTTTATAATAATAAAGTGCATGTCATTTCAAATCTAGGAACATAGAATTTAGCCAATTTGGCAAGTTCTTTGTTATTTTAAAATTGCTTCATAATATGACCTTATGTCAGTTTTCAAATCATTGCAATGAAGTCATTTATATTTTGAAATATTTGCGACAATACCTTGAAGTCTTAGTTTAACACATACAAGACATGAAGCATCCACCATTTTTTTAAAAAAACATGTTAACGAATAATTTGGAGATAAATTTAATAAATTTGCAGTTTGGACAATAAAAGATCGAGAATGGTGAAATATAAAAATTACCCTCACCCCGAATCATCAGTTAGATATTAATATCCGTCGGTTAAGTAACAAATAAAAAGGAGGAGCCCGAATTCAAAGTATAGGTGCAAGTACACCATTAATCATTAGCGATTGTACCGACATCGATTAGACTGCTTCTTTGCCCTGTGATGTTATTAATTATTTTTAGTGAGAGAGGGAAGTGTAAAATCTTTTCATCCCGTTCCGTACATTTCATGAGTAAACATAAAATTACAATGCGCAAATAATCTATTTTCTCCGAGATTTTCTAAAACGAAATTTCTTTTAATAATTCATAATCCTGACTAACAAACGCCAGAGATGGAATGGGGCTGGGAGAGGAGTCGGTGAATGAGAGCTTTGCACCTAAGTGAAGGTACAGTTTAATCAAAGAATCCGTATTAATTTTAAATTGCATTATGTTTCCGTAAGCCCATTAATCAGGGGGCCACGAAAAAACCGATTTACGAGGGCGAACAGAAAATCTCTTCAAAAACGAGATACGAATTTATATCGAACTTGCGGAGTCATTAAATCTTGACGTCTACATTGAAATTATGACAAGGCAAAAATTTAAAGTATTCATAAAACATGACAAAGGTGATTAGTGATAGAAATATTGAAAGTAAAATTATATTCAGTTGCATTTACTAATTGAAAAACTTCATTCAATCGTAGACGCTTGACGACGACAATAAGTAGCCTAAAATAAAAAAACGCCATTAGGAAATACAAGTTAATAACTTTTTCCATAAGTACGTCACGACATTTTTCATCGAACGAAACGTGTAATCACACAATTTAGTGATACCAAGTTAATTTAAAGGAATCCTTGGGACAAAAATTGAATATCCTTGAAATATGCACTTTACTATAATGAAATGTCACCAAACTATTGTAATTTGACTCGTTAGCGTATAAATTAAGCCGTTCAAGGTACTCGGTAACATTTCAATACTATTCATTCGACTGCCTCAACCGCGATGGAACGAGGCGAGAAACAAACATTATCGGGCGGGTTCGAAGAAAATTGGTGCGACCGAGAACGGATCTAAAATAGTTTAAGAAACTGGTCGCTGAGCCAGCTAATAAACAGTATTAGTGTGATGTCACGAAACTATCTGGGTTGGGAGCACTGCTTGGAAACCACGCAATTACAATAAACCAAACTCCAACGACCAATCCAGAATATCAAAACGTACCGTAGGCCGAATAAAAAGTGGCGGGTGTTTTGTAGAAAATTAATCACGACGAATAAATACGTTTTCGAAAAGGTTCAAGCGTCGTACTAGTGGCATTTCTTGGCACCGAACTGAACCAACGCTCCAAATTTAATTTTGAATGAATCATCTGACTCATCACTAACTGCGTGTGTTTTTGACTGATAAAATGTTCGGGTGAAAAACAGCCTAAGAACAACAACAAACGTTTTCTAGCGAACGCTTATCATAACATTAAAATCAGGAATAATTGTGACGTAGTTTTCGAATTGCATAAATCTTATCTAATTAACCTTAAACACAAACTCGTATGTAAATATTGATGGCTGCTTGAAAAATTAACGACGCGAACATATCAACATTTGCTCGTGTGTGGTTTAAATGAAAGAGTAAATAATATATACATATTATGTATTAAGTACTTTTTTTTTAAATGCGCAAAACTGTTGGAGGTCCGGAGAAGTTTTACACAAACAGTTATTATCGAGGAAATTGCTTCCCGAAGTCACACTAAAATTCTTAAACGTATTCGCAGAACAGGAGTGGTACAAATGACAAGTTTTGAATTCCAGATATAATATCTGCTATTGTGTGTCCAATTAAAGTAATTGTTATATTCGTAAGTAGTAACAATATTTTTCAACTTCAACAATTTGCACCTTTGTTTATTTTTAATAGAACAAACAAACGAGACATAATTCAAAGTTTATTATTAGTGCATTACTTACAATTTTTTTGTTGTGTAATGATTATAATTGATATACAAGCGAACTCGAGGGTTACGAGTAATTTTTAAATAGAATCTTTGATATCATGAATATATTAACACACTATGAGCGGGTCGGGTAAAAATACCCGTCTGGAGAACTGTTGATTGTTAGTGGACCGGGTAATTTTTACCTTTTTGAATGTACTTACTTTAAAAGTGGGGTGAGATAATTTTACTCTATTGGTTTACATACGGAACTGAAAGAATTATCTCTTATTTTTTGTTATAATTCAACAACTTAGTTTGGATTATTTTGCTGCCCGCCTATAGTGTGTTAAGATAGTAATTTTTCTGTACATCTCGAAATTTGATCATTGTGTATTTTATTTATTCGCTCAAGTTTGGAAGGCCTTTGATCCTACTGAATTTTGAGATAAACATTATGAATCACAGAGAAAAAAAAGAAATATTAAAAAAATGTATAGACCAGAGATTGAAATATGTTAAATTTTATAGTTAAAATATAATAAATATTTTACATTTAATATATATTATATAACATAAGTTAAATTTTATATTTAATTAATTTTATAAATAAATAATGTTTATATAAAATTTATAAAAATGATACATATTAAGAAAAATGGGATTTCAATAGAAAAATTATAATCAACGCAAATTCAAGATTATATAATTATATTTTATAGGAAAATGATATTCAATTACATTTTCTGGTAAAAGAAACATATTTAAAAAAAAAACTCTTTAATTTTAGTAATAGTCTAATTACTATTAAAGCTGAATGAGGTCAAAGTTTTAATATAAAATGTTATTTATTGAGTGAATGAAATTAATACAAAACATATTAAAAAATTGTACACAACAATAAACAAAGTGACTTGTTTTAAACTTAATGTTATCTAAAATGTTACATATTCAGAATATTCATGGACAGTGGTAAGGAAAGGCCTTTTTCTGTAGTTTTGTATGAATACATATACAAAAGTGTAAATGGATAATAAGAAACGTCACAAGTTTTTAATGTACAAACGGAATAAACTAATAAGATTGAAACAACACAAACACATCGACGTTCTCCCCGACACATGTTTCATCCGAATGAATTTTTCAAGACACAAAATGGTCTAGACTGATTGCCAATCGAAATTTAAATACACAAAAAGAAGATAATGGCAGTTTGAAAATAGGCATGACGCTGGCAGATAACTCTTCCCTCTTATCTAAACAATAACGTTTCGGCATTGGCGGACGGACGCGGATGGACGGCCGGTCTACAGCCCAACCCTGACCAGAATCAACGCTCCGGCTTTCAATGGTACGGAACAAAAAGTAATATTAATAATATTAATAAAAAAAAACAAAGGTGAATCGCGACCATGACCTTGTCGTCGAGTGGCACGGCGTAGGCCCCCGTCAACTATTATTTCTCGTCGACACGACCGACCACGTGACGATCACATTGCTTTTAAAATTCGCCAATTAAGTTTTGCGGATCGCGAATTTCGTTGTCGTAGGTCAGAGCGGTCTAGTCGTGGTTTTGGCAAAGGGTAAAAATAAAGCAACAACTGCCGGCGACCTTGAACGAAAGTGACCGCTCTCCGCGTGGGGCCCCGAATAGGGAGACCCGATTTTAGTCTGCACCGTCGCTTTTTTTTTCGCCGCCGACGAACAGGTACACGAGACGAAATTTCAGACGACCCCGTCAAGGTGCAACCGCGCTACGACCAGAACGTGGTGCGGGAACGGTGACGGCGGCGGTGATGCGGTGCCGGACCAGGTGCACCGGGCCCGGACCACAATTCGACACCCGAACTGCCGGATTCACTCGTAAATTGGTGCCAGCCGACCGTGCTCATTTCTTCTCCCCATGGTTACCAGAATGCAGATGACAATGTGATTACCTCTTATTGGATAATGAAGATATCGCCGCTTTAAAGCATCTTAATACTTTAATGCATTTAAATTACACCTCGTATAATTTTATTTAAAAGTGGTAATACGAAAGTTCAATCAATTATTTCAATCAGAATTTGAAATAAATATTTTAAGAATTTTTTTAATGATATTTCAAAATAATTGTTTAGTTTAATATTGTACTTTAAATTCATAAAAATAGTTGATATTTTATTAAGTAAAAATGAAAACAATTATTTACTACATTAATAAAAATTAATAAAAATATACTGACGTGATTTTATATAAATTAAGAAAAGGGGAAACGATATATTTGACGAAATATGAAGAATTGATTTTCAAAGCAGGTTATTTGGTCAAAAATGTATAATTTATATTAATATTATTTTTAAAACAAAGAAATATAATTTTTTTAAATATTCAAATTTTAATAAATAAACTACGAAGAATTCAAATAGAGCAACAAACATATAATTAAAATAAAATTAAATTTTAGTAAAGTTTAAAATAATGAGTAAATTGAGGTAGGTTATTGATGTAAACTAGTTTCTTTCAATAATGTAAAAAAGTTAAAAAAATTAAATATGGTAGAAAATTTAAAATAAATGAAGAAACTGTGACCAGAATGTTTTTTTACTAAAAAATTACTAAAAATAAATTATTTTTAACTAATTTAACTAATTATGAACCAATATTTTATTTATCAAATCAAATATGTATAAATAATAATATTAATTTTTCAAAACAAATACAACAAAATTTTTAAACAGCGAATTATAAAAAGTAAAGATCTAAAATTTTATCAAATAAACTATTAAGAATGGGGATAAACTAATTTTAAATTTCCTATCAATATATGAGCAATTAAAAAAAAAAAACAAAATATTTAAATTAAATTTATGTAGGTCAATTCTTCTGTAAACTACTTACTTTAAATAATATAAATAATACTGAAATTATTAAATGAAAAAGTGGGATCAAATCAAATAAAAATTTTGCTTTGAAATTATAATAAAATAAAATTATAAAATATAAGAAATAAGTAAATAAAGGATTTATATTTATTATATACCGATTGGAAAACCTTTGGCTCTATTGAATTTTGAGAGAGACGTCATACATGACAGAGACAGTAAAAGATTTTCTGTTCGCAGCAAATTTGCAGTTTTACTGTCTCTGTTGTCTCTCAAAGTTCAGTCAGATCAAATGGTTTTCGATTGGTTAATATAGTCATAATTGAAAAAATGAGATGAATGTTTAAATAATATCAGGAAAAAAATTTCCACAAATATTTATTTTAAAAATATTAAACATTTCTTCATCTCTTATATATTATAATAGACATAATAACAATATAAAAACAAATATTATAAATATATAGTATTTGTTTAATATTAAAATTCTTAAATAAAAAAGTATTATAAAAAATAAATATTCAAAATATTAATCAACGAATTTTATTTAAATTTAGGTAGATTATTACTCACATAATCTTAAATAACCTGAAATATATAACAAAAACAAATAATTTCAAAATATAAAATAAATAAGAAAAATGAAAAAAATTAAAATAAATGGGGAAAATTTATATAAAAATTAATCAGGAAACTTTTTATCAATTGAAGGCTAAATAATAATATGTAACACAAATATTTTATCTAATTATTTTGTTTCAAATCAAAACAAATACCAACATACATTTATCACGTAAAACTTAAATAAGTTACTTTTAAAAATTTTATCAACTTTTAAAGCTCCAAATAAAACACCTACAAAACATTAAATTTAAAAAATAGGAAAAAATTGTATAATCAAACTGAATTCAACATTAAGAAAGTTATTATAATAACTTTATATTACTTTTGAATGGAGTATTTTCAATTTCCATTAATTTATAATTAGATTCAAACACTTTTATCCGAATATAACGCAAAATAAAATTCAAGCATATAAAGACTATTAATTAAATAATTAATAAAAATTTATAAGAATTCACATATTATGAAAGAACAGAAGCATAAATAATGCAACTGACATAAATCCATAATAAAACCATTTACAACTAACCAGATTGGTGTGTGTTTGATTTCCTCGCGTATTCATTATAAATAAATAGTGAAATTATTTCCTATTTATATGTTTAATGTTTTGTTTACAGTTCGTTGTGTTCCAAAACACTTTATTTTTACATGATGAACAATACGAGTGGCGGCCAAAAAGAAACCGATGTGTTTTTTTCTTTCGACTAAATGGATATTTTTGTTTTGAGCGATATTTTAAAATTACTAGCGGACCACGCCCCCTCTAAATTTAAATGCGGATTTATTTATTTGGAGTGTGCTCGCGAAACTTTCAACGTGGACGTTTTCGTGGCATATCTGTTGAAATTTTTTAAAAAGACGGTGCAGTACGTTTAGCCTGCCTGCCTTATCCTGTTCGAAAAGGTTATACGATTTTCGTTTCACCTTACAGTCCTCCGTATGGTATTGGCAGTACTGCATGTTTCGTACGCCCGTTGTATGTAAATGCTCGAATTACCAACAAGAAAAAATGTGTGACGGACATATTAATAACGAAATAATTTGCATTGGGCACCGCGGATTTTTTAAAAAGCCCGTCTCGTGCCAGCTCCCCGGCATTCCGATGGCAAATCGAAACCATCGCATCGCGGTACAATTCCATAAAATTGTAAAAATAGCCCCAAAGAAACTGTTGAGTAAATACACATAAATAAAATGTAATGCAGTCACGACGAACGGCCCGACATGTTTGCTGACTCGTGATAAAATTCTGATAACACAAGATAGCACCGGGATCAAAGTTATAAATAAAGAATTTATATAATTGAACAAAGTAAAATGGAATGATAGGACTTATTTGTTCATTAATGGTCGGAAAGCGAAAAACGTATGCATTAACAATATTTTGTGCGTTAAAATATACTGTTTACCGCTTGAAAAAGAAAATTTTAATGACTTTGATAATACGTTTTTCAAATAAAAAATTGTTTAATGCGTCACACAGTTGCACAAATTTTTTATTTCACCTTATACATATGCATGGTACATTTACTTTTTTGTTGTAAATATACGATGTTAGTTATCTTTACTTCAGTTTTCAATGATTTCTTTCTTTTATTTGTCTTACACAATACGTAATAGCATAAAAATTGTTAATTAGTATTAGTTTTCTCGTCAGACCATGCAAATGATTGAACGATATCGAATATTTTAGGTGATTATGAAACTGTGGCTCTAAGCGCTGTAAACTTCCACGTGGTTCCACTAATCACGGCCCATTCTCACATTATTTATTTAAAAATGTTGTTGAACATTTCCCGCTCTCTGTTAGCTTTAATTAGATACAATTTGACAGTAAAAACAATGATTGATGAGACGGAATAGCGGAAATCTTAAACCATCGCGTCGTTTTTTTCGTTATGAATTAGTAAGAGAAAAATACTAAAATCTGATATTTGAAAACAATTATTTATCGGTTGACAGTTTAACTGCACACAACATCGCAATTACCATTAAAAATTTAAAATATTTCAAACGTGTTACAGGAAACAGTTTGTTCGTTACTAGAAATTATAATTTAAAAAATTGGTTACCTTAACTCATCATATATCATTTATTAATGAGTGAACTTCGATTTACGCTGAACACGGAATATTTTTTTTTAATTAATTGATTAATGACAACAATCGTATAAATAATTAACTGAAATGACTTTATCTGAATATTTGCAATTACAATTCTGTAATTAAAATATCAAACAACGCATTAAACCATTTGCGGATACGTGAGGGTATAAATTAAATTGTACTGTGTGTTTTAAAGAAAACAGAGCAGTAAAACACCTGAAGCAACAACATGTACGAACGATCGATTTCCTAAAGCATTCTTTGATCTTCCATTATAATGTTCTATTTTTTATATAAATTTCAAAAGCATATTAATAACCTACTTCTCCCCGGGGTAATCGCAAGATTAATTAATTGGTAAATTCGAGTGCATTTTGGGTAAGTTTTTTTTTAATGATTTACAACATATTGGCACTGATAATGTGGTATTTATGTTTTTGTTTGTTTATTCAGCATATGATATCAGACTCACAACAAACGATAGATTAAATTGCATATATTTACTAATTGCAGTTTATTTTGTTTATTTTTTTATGCGATTTTTAATTTTATAAGTAAATGGACAAAAGAAAATGTATTAATGAGTTCAGGTTACACAATCTTAGAGGGAATTGAGGAAACAGCCACATTTAATTAAAGATTCGTCGCAAGGATCAATATTATATATAAATTTGTTATGAATATCTTAATTTACAATTCCTGGAACGAATTTTCTTACTAAATCAACATGTTATCATATTACCTAATTTATCTCAAGCAAAGTTCGTATTTATTCGTTGTAATGATAAAACACAAAGGTTCCATTGCAAATTTGCTTTTCATCTAGATTGAGTAAATAGCTGGCAGCTCATACAGGGTCTTAAATTATAAATATTTTATTATTATTTAAATGATCAACATTTAGATGGGGTAATTCGTAAAAAAGTTATAAGGGGAAATTATTTGTACAAAGGTATCTTGAGATGTTAATGCAAATAGCAGTATTTTCTGGCAACTGATAAAAGGAAAATTTAACAACTCAGATAAGCATTGTTAATAGTTTAACTGTGCACAATTAATGTTAGAATTTAAACATTTGATTTATTAACATGAATAATTAATGGTTTAATGCTACCTCTTCGTTAACGATTTTACTGGAAACTCTCATTTAAAAGCTAACATAAAAATGTGAAATTATTACAAGTAATATTTTTTTCAATTTAATGCCAATATATTTAACAACAAATAATTTTTACGACTTCATACACAATCGAATAAACTATGCGGAACTTTTTTTATTTTAATTCCATTTAAATTTCTCAGCACAACTGTTGCCAAGTGAAATTAACTTTGGTGTAAAATATTGTATATATATAAAAGAAAATTTCATCGCATATGAGTTGTAGTTTCAAATTTTCGAGACAAAAAAAATTTCATATTTTTCATGGATTTCAAGCAAAAGTGTACGAGCCGGTTCCGTGGGAAAACCCAAACAGTTCAACAATAGACCCGATGCCAATGTGCAATGTGGGTGGATCAAAGGATTGCGGGACAATCTGCATTATTCGTCACAGCTCGGACCTCTACCTCTTTCGTATTGTCGAACGATTTCTGAAATGCCATGTACATTTTAATTCTTCGGACAGCTGGACGGCTCGATGTATGCAGATTTGCGTGTCGAGTATTGTATAAATCAATTTCTATGATCGATGGAAATGGGCCGATTTCAATGAGTTGAGGCATAAGGCAATCGGCCAAAATACAACAATGAGTCAAAACTAATAGGCTGATTTGCGCAACGTTCACATCTGCCATCGGAATTAAAGGGTAACTTATATGAAGTTGTTGAAGTTCTTTGATGAAGGCAATTATTATTAGATGATATTTCGTGATGCTAATTTACGTAGACGTAGACGAAAGATAAACGAATGAAATCGCCTTACCAATTCGAGGAATGTCTGGTGTCGCAATGTCTTACCTAAAATTGAAAAGTGATTTAGTGATGCCAGTTCTAGGAAACGCGATGGAAGAAAGTGACAGCGAACAAAACGATGCGGGTATAATTAAATATTTCGTAGTAGTCTAGACGAATGTTATACATGAAATAATATTTAATCTTGTAATTTGTTTTATTTGACTTGAATAAAAAATGTAAAAAGCAAATCCAGGAGCTGCGAAGAGAAAGGCAAGTCATGTAACGTCTGAAACTGGAACCTTAAGTTCCAGCTCAACAAAACGTAATGATGAATTGGACCACTAAAAATTTAGGAGCGTTTATGCGATTCAGTGACCTTGCCAGTCGCTATCCGCCAACCGAGCAATTATTTGTTAAATTGTATGTTTTTGGCTGCATGGCTGCATTGTTGACTTCCACTGGATGTGCGGCGCAATATTTGTGACCGTAGCGTAGGTAAGTACCGTACTACATTTATCGGGTGATAAAAAAATTCAAATAAATTGATAAACAACAACGTTTGCACGTAATATTTCAACAAATAAACATAAACCAGACGTGTTTTCGCGAAACGTGATAAAGACGATAGATTGGCGGAACAGGCGAACTTTTTATGTCGTTGCTGGCCTAATGTTTATTCAATTTATCGGGTTCGCCCTACGTAAAGTCTGTCGCAAAAATTTCCTATCAACCTTCTGAATTACGCACTATTTCTAGATGTGGATATTCAGATAAATGAGTTCATGGAATGTCGATATAAACGATCATTTTAAATACAATAGACTGAAATTTCAAGAGCATAAATAATCTAATTGAACGATTGTTCATATACATTACTTCCTAATTAAAAAGAATGAACAAACAAATTTGATTCAATAATCGAAATTTTGAATTTCTAACTAAACTTTGAGATTTTAAGAACACATATCATCGATGTCGATCACTTTAAATACAAGAGACTGAAATTTCAAGTGGTTAAGAGCACAAATACTCTAATTGAACCGATTGTTCATATTCATTACATCCTAATTAAGAAGGATAAACACAAAAGATAATCGAAATTTTAAATTTCGAAGTAAACTTTGGGATTTTAAAAACCTTTACGTATTGACTGGTAATCTATCACTTTTATTTACATATATGTTAAAATGTTAAATTAGATCACTGTATAAAAATAGATTTTATTCGCAGATAATATATTTTGTTTGAACACAACCTACTTATTTTCTTGGTAAATATCAATATTTGTTATGGTATATCTTAAAGAAACTAATTCATTTCAAATTGTTTTTTATTGAAAATTGTGCAACAATTTTAAACATAAATATTTCATATAAACTAAATACTTTAAGTTTATTAGTTAAAAATATTAAATATTTGTTCTTCACACTGTATTTAAATTTAAGACAAAAAAGTAAATCTATAATATTAAAGCTTTAAGATTAAAATTAATGTTTAACTTACTAAGAAGAAAATTGATTAAATGTATATTAATATTGATGATAAAATATATAACTATATTTAATATTGTATTTATTAAAGAATATGACAAATATGTTTATCAGGCATATAATATTATAATGAGATTTTTCTCTGTTCAGTCAACTACACGTTAACGTTACAAAATTACTGATGCAATATTTGAAACCGTTAATTTTATTTGTAAGCTGATATTAAAATTGTAGAATGTATTTAGAAATAGGAAACAATTGTTTGGTGCTAAATCTATATCAGACGAATATGGTGGAAGCCAAAGAATTTAAGCATTCTTTTGAAGTTGACATAGGCGTTTTTTGGTCAATTGTGAGCAAAATAGACAGTCATCTTGAGTCATACCCAAATGAATTGTTAAAATGCTGTTCTGTACCATTTCAACTGAGATGTCTACAGTCTCAATAATTTCATGAACTCTTACTCTCCCATCGTTTATCACGATATCGTGGATTGTTTTAAATATTTTTAAAGTGGTAATCTCAATGGGACGACCTGCACGAATCCTCATCTCTAATGCTTGTACGATTACGTTTGTTTTCGGTTGTCCAGTATTTTATGGTTAATAATGAAAATGAGACACAGTTATGTAGATACTTAAAGACACCTTCCAACTAAATTATATTAAGAGAGTTTGTCACACATAGTGAGTCTCCATTAACTTCTCTTAATTCCATTTTAATCTGAATATTTGTTTTCTTTTTCAAAAACAATCATTTTATCACTGGTCAATATTCAATATTAGTCTAAGGACTTATCATACAGCCCTCGTAAGTAGTACTTATATTAAATTATGAAGTAGCGAATAAAATTTAAATGTTGTATACAAGTTAAACAGTTTGAAATTATGAAGTTTGAAAAATTATGAAATATCATAATTTTTTTTACAGTTAAGAGTTAAATTTTAAATAATTTTGTGTATAGTTTACACAGTTACAAAATCAACAAACACAGTTATGTAGATACTTAGACAGCTTTCAACTAAATTGTATTAATTGAGAGAGTTTGTCAAACCTCACACAATTAAAAAAATAAATTTTTTAAACTTCTCAGTTTTTACTGAATAATAACTAATTTAATCGTAGAACAAAAAATGATTTTAATAAAAATATTGAAAGTAAAATAAAACTGAGCTCAGGGTGGTAGTAGAGCTCCGGCCCCGTTCCGTGCGAGGAATCCGTTAAATCACATCCCGCAAAGTTCGGCTTACCATTTCTGTCAAGGAGTATCTTTTGAACACTTGTTGCTCCTCCGCCAGTCGTCTACTTTGTGTTCCGAGGCCGTCCTATTTACTGTTTACATTAACCGGAGGCACGCGACTAATTACCGCTTTACATGAAAGAGTTGAGGGGCGCTCTTCCGACACGCTCGGAAAGTAGTTCAACTTTTTTTTTTATTAATCAGCGGACCCGATTCGAATTGGACGTAGGGGCGCACGGACTATCGGTACTTGCCCTTTCACTCACGGCAGACGCGCCCCTTCCGCTTTGGGGTTCGCAGTTTTGGTGTAGATATTGAATGAACAATGCATTTTTATACATTGGATATAGTGACGTTTAATTTGCCATGTATATGAAGATAAAATTCAAATACAAAAGAATAATTTCAGTGTTTAATAATTAATAAAATGTAACGGCAACAACAATTTTCTTTTACATATTTGTAAAGTAATTTTCCTTAGTTAAGTTGTAGCGCAGTAATTTCTCTTTAAATCAAAACATTGTAATACGCGACATTTAATTGCCTTTATATCGATATTTAATTTTTAATTTATGTTTATTGTATCAGTTTTTCACACCAATCGCTAATTTAAACAAAATCACAAATCGAAAAACAAATACATCGTTATCCAAATGAATAGCTCAAGGGAGAAAATGTTTTTGATATTCAGCACATTCTAATTGCTCTAAAGAAATGTAAAAGTACAGTTATTTCTATATTTCTATATTTTTAAAATTGAAATTTGTATATGTAATAAATAAATTGTTTAGTAATAATTACAAATTTTTTCTATAATTTGAAGCTTTTGATTCAGGTTTTAATAAAAATGATCTAATCCCGCCCTTTAGATTTAGCAATACATGATTAACAAATAAAAGAGTTAAATGATTTGTCACCTATTTTTAAACTAATGACAACGTCAACTTGTATTAATTATACATACAATTACCAACAGACATACAGATCAAGTACACACAATCATAGATAATACTAATAATTAATTAATTAAACAAATAATTAACGTTACTTAACAAAGTTTATGTATTAATTGCAATAGCAATAAAAACTTAAAAAAGTTTCATTTCGTTCAATTATGGGTTGCTATAACGTGAAATGTTGTTGTAGAAAATAAGAATATTACTTAGCACAACTCTGCAGCTGAACCAAAACAAGAAAAGATACGTTACCAATATATTACGTCCGTAACTAATAAAACTCTACATTCAAGTTACAACAATCTAGAGAAAGGTAATTTAAACGCACAAAGCAATACGATTTAAGTACCCGATTTTTATATGAAAATATGAAAAATACGGTATTTTTCATTTTCTAAGAAAAACGCTCCGACACAAACACCTTGAAATTGCATTGTAGCAAACGTTTATTAAAAATTTCAAACTGCAATATTGTTCTCAGAACTCTCGCATTTAATTCACGTGGAATTTATTAACATTTAAATAATTACCAGCCGCGTCAAAAGTGTGTGTGTAAAAGTGTAAAAGTACAATGGTTCCGTATAAATTTTATGCCGGAATTGCGTTTCAAGGAGATTCACTAAAATACCAAGGATAATTACAAGCAATTAGTCATTTGAGGGATACATTTTTTTATATTCAGGAGTTCCTAAATTTCAAGCCCGACTGAGCCGCCGAACCTCTCTCATTTTGGTAGGCGTGCATTCAACAACTTTGACCTTAACAATCGTTTATTTCGTATCACTTGTCAATTGTTAACACAAACGAAATGATATCTTAATATTTTGCGGACATGGAACCTTGAAATTAATCACGCACATCATCCGAGTTCATCTCGATTTACATCCACGAAGCACGACAACGTCGGACCGAACTGAAAACTTTGTTTATTTCCAATTCGCCGTTGTGACTCTTTATCAAAAGCCATTTGAGAGCTAATAAAACACAACTGATGAACCTCAAGAGCACATCCAGGGCAGTAATAGACCCTAATTTGTTACGTTGGGGGAACACGGGGACGTTTCCACCTGTTGGTCGTTTTCACCTTTAATGCTCGAAAGTTGAGCCGGCACGGAGTTTTGAGAGGGAGCCGTTTATTAATATCATTAAGTCATCATACAGAAAACAGAGAGTATCGATTTTATTCATATCAACATTTGTGAAGCTGCATCCTTCTTAATAGTGATGATGGAATTAATTAATAACCTATTAGTTAGGTTTTTGAAATAACCTGATGAATCGACTGACGATTCGATTAGATAGAAATCAGTCGTATGAAAATTAATTTAAATAAACAATAGTTTTATTGAGAAATGGTGAGTATCTAACTGATTTAAGTCGTTGGTTATTGAAATAAGTCCGTTACTCCTTCTAAACTACATTTATACTCGGTGAGACTACTTGACTAACAATCTATTAGTTGGTTTTTGAAATAAGTTTAATAATTATGTGACTAACGACTAATCACCTTGAGACTGACGATGAAAACCAACTATTCAATTGATGATTTTATTCAATTAGTAATTAGTCGTATGAAAAATACCTTAAATAAACAAGGGTCGTATTAGCTAAGGGCTGTGTAAGGAAGACATTATCCTCAACTCTATTTCGCAATAACCGTTGGACAATGATATAAAAAATCATCTATTAAATAAAAAAATTAAAGTGAAAAAATTAGTTTAATATATTTCGTTGTAAAAAATTATAATATAACAAATCTCAAAGAGATTTAAAGAAATTTTCTATATTTATACGACATTCAATTAACAAGTCGAAACCCAAGTAAATTGTTGAAGATGGGGACCTCCGTAAGCACAAAAATCTGGCGGCACGGAAAATAGGTCACGCGTCTTCGATCACGATCATTAATTAGTTGTCGTGGAAAAATTATCGCAAGCGCCTTTGGAATGCGGGTGGGTGACCGTTTTTGCGGGGGCGGCAGCGCGAATGTGTCGTCGGGTGTACGGGGGTCCGCGTATGATTTACCTTTTCTCAGGTAGGGCCGCTCGTTGCGTTATGAATGGCACCGACGCCGGTTGCCAGGCGACGCTGCCGGCGGTCGACGTCTCCAAGGATACCTGGCGCCACTACCCGGAGCGCCGTCGGAAGCAATTTGCTGCTCTCTCCGGCAGCGGAGTGAGCGGCGGCTGCCAGCTCGCCACCGCCGCGCGGCACACACTCGTCGTCGACGCTGCCGCCGCCGCCGCCGCCGCCGCCACTCATTTCACGCTCATGCTACATTTTTTCGTCTTAATAGATATTTTCGAGTACCATTCATTCATTATCGTAACATGTAGTCCACGTTGATCAATTTCTTGAACCTTTGACTTTTTCGTATTGGCACTCTTAGTAAATAACCATATTGTCATATTGTATTAGATAACATCTCGTAAATATTTTTAATCAAATATTCAATGAAAAAATGTAATAAACATTAGTAAAAGACAATTAATATATCAAAATTAATTTTTTCTATACGAGAAAATCACATTTTAAAATAATGTTTTCAATAAACAAGATATTTTAAATTATATTTAATTAATTAATTTAAAAAAAATGTATTTTCACACTTTTCAAAATTAAGCTCAAATTTTCTTTTTAGTCTTTGCCCATAATAAAACAGTAATTTACATTCAAAACCAAACATACACACTATTTTCTTGATTGTGTGGGTTCTTGTTCGTCTACCTATCCTTGACAATAGTTTACTCTAAATTTAAATGTATTTTATCTGTGTTACACAATGTATATTTGTAAATAAGTTTTTAACCTTGAACGATACAATCTGGTATGTAATTTTTGATAATAGTATTATTTTAAATTTTTCTAGCATAAATTATCAGTTATCAATTCACAATTAATGATTGACAAATATTATCAAAAACAAATTCACTTCCAGATTACAACAAACACCACAGTTAACAATGTCCACAAGTGGAAGGAAAAAAAATCTATTTTTACACACAATTTACTGTGACATTGACAAGAGGAATTATTAAGCAGGTTTACAAGGTGGGTTCATCTCGAATAGTATTGTATGAAATGAAATAATATCTAAGGTCAGTTGCCTTCTAATAAGAAATCTTTCCCCTTCCAAGATTGTTACCACATTCATATATTATAGGCAATATATCGTCGGATTTCCTATTAAAATACTTTTGATATAATCACTTAACATCAGGTTGACATCATATTTATTCTTGATAATGTTACGTTTGCAATGATAAATTAAAAATATGATAGCAATAAAATGAAAGAACACCACCACGATCTAAAATAAATTGTTTATTTAAAATTTTACTTACTGTATCAAACAAAACACATTCGCTCCATTGAATAGTTTAGAACTATCAACGCAAACCCATCCATTATACTCTAAACCAAATAGAAAATTAATCATCAACCGTTCATACTTCAATTCAGAGACTCATCCCACACGCTCATCAAATATGGTTTATTTACATCTAAAAATAAATCAGACAATCGTAATAAAAGTTTTGGAAATGAGCAGCGGATTAAATAGGCATTTAGACGAAATTTCTCGTAACCAAGTTAGACGTTTGATCTTTAATTTAATTTACTACATGTCTCTGGTATGTTGACATTCGTCATTAATTGTTGGCCTATTGCGTTTCTATGACATTGTGCTCGTTTCCTGCTGCTCGAGTCATGGACAAATTTTAACCAACGGACGGAACGCGCGGTTTTCATCGAGCCCATGACATTTCGTTGGTAACATGTGCTTTTAGTTTGCTTTACCATCGCCATGCAAAAAGTCGTTTTCACTTGACTAGGTTAGTTCCCAGACATTAAATAAACATGTTTGGAATTTTTCTCGTCAAATACGGTTCGTACTGAATGGAATTTAATAATTTACGATCAGATACAACGTATATATATATATATATATATATATATATATATATATATATATATATATAAGTTGGCAGGTTGCTTAATGGAAGATTTTGAATTAAATTTATTGTCGTAGTTATATTTAAAAACCGTGTCCATCGAAAAATTATTCTGTAGATTTGTTAATGAGTAGGTAACTAATTAAATCAGTATACTGGCCACCACATTAAACTAATTCAAAACAAAAATTCATAATTATTTGATAAGTAACTGGGATATTAGCATTCCACGAGTCAAGTGTGCAGGTTCACGATATATATCTAAATCAAAATAAATATGAAAGTTCATTAACTATATGAAATTTAAAGTAGTTTACCGTTTTACATCAAATGAAAGGAAATCACATGAGAATATCAGTGGCAAATTTGCTTGCTATAGAAACCGAAAATGAAATGTCCTTGGCAAGTATAACGAGAATAAGGTAGAACGATAAGAAATAATTAATATTTGTAGTACCTCAAGAAATTATTTTTATATTATTAAACTATTTATCTTTCATTTTATTTTTTAACAGATATAAAAAGTTTTTACATTGGTACTTTAGTCTATTTGTTCAGATACATACTAGATGGAGTGAAAAGTAACCTCCTTTTCCAACTGTTTGATCCTGTCTGAAAAGTAATTTTCCGGGAAATCTGTAAAATACTCCTCCGCGAGCTGAATTTTTTATTGATGAGCCATCTTTTGAGGTTTAGGTAGAGATAATAGTCCGATGGAGCTATATCTGGCAAGTAAGATGAATGGGGAAGCAATTGGAGTCTTAAATCGATGCTCTTAACTATTTCACGGTGTAATCGGAAGGAGTATTTTCAACAACTTCTCTTTTGTTTCTTTCATCGAAATCAAAAAAAAAATGTTTTATGAGAGAACGAATATCATGATGCCAAACACGTAACCAAAAATCAGCTGTCAAAATGTCGGCCTAAATATGAATGGGCATCACTTTTACTTACTAGACTAATATATTTTTCAAAAACGAAGAAATTTGATGACATTTACGATATATTAATTAATAAATTTTAAGTCGTTTATTTAAAACATTAGTAAACTAAAAATCATAGTATCAAATATATATTTTATATTATTAATAATTGAGTTTAAATTTTTTTTTCTTGTATTTATTTATAATTATAAAAAATTAACTTGTTTAATATGAATTGCATAGTTGTCCTTCATTTTATATTAATTTATGTGTAATAAAAATGCTAATTCTAGTTAAAATTTAATGTAATAATTAAAATCAATATGAAGTGAAACTGACAGAGGCTTGCAAAAATAGATTCAGTAACTAAAAAAATGCGCTGTGATTTTATAGATATAAACAAATAACAGGAAAAAAAATGGGTGCGATTTTGACACCCAAAAAAGAAACAAAAAGGTTGTGGTGTTCAATCTAACTCATATTCACAAATTGATTCAACGACTAACATAACAGGAAGATTAATAAAACATTTATAATATGATTCATTTTAAATAATCAGCGATGAACAAAGTATCGCGGCTGAACCAAATTAAAAATTGCCCATCCGAAGACTCAAATTACGCGGCCGGCAATTAGCATACAACATTGTTGCCAATTTCCGCTTAATGTGCGCTTACGCAGCGCAAACGGTCCATTACGAGGACGAGGTGCGCATATTCTTCACGCCGACGACCGGCCCCGCAGCAACAATGTGTGCTGGCCTGTTGGAAAAATCGCAATGTAACGGGTGTCGTTCGTTCTTCTTCTTTTTTTATACTTATCCATCTTCGCGGCGACCTTCAGCGCTTACCAGACCGAGAAATTCGACCTCAACGACACACTATCTCCTCTTATCTGGTGCTCCGGTCGCTGGTGCCCCGGCCGCCAAGTAAGTACCGCAGCACCCGAAGCGAGAGCCGAGCCATTTCACTTGTGTGCCGCCGTTCTTCGGCGCAATACGGCACGGTTGTTGGTTGCACGCAGGAGAAACTCGACGTAATTTGCATTGGACATTGCGGCCGATCGTAGATTACGGAATCGGCCATCTTTTCCATCCTCGTTATTATTTTGACGTGATGATCACATTATTGAAGGAACGCTTTATCTTCGTACTGAATATAACGTGATGTTTTTATTTAGGTTATTGGTACTCATTAAAGATAAGGCGGTACGAAGAATTGTGATTCAAGTCACATACTTCCTAAATGAATCTAGAGTCCATATTTTTCCATCAATAACACACTATTACAATTTTTCAATTTACATTATTTTAAGGTAATTTGAGTTGAGAGCATGAGTGAACGAGTCATATCCAAATAAATATTTCTTTAATTGGATGAAAAACTAAGTAATTTAAGTAATAAAAATAATGATTAATACTTAAATTAACTACTAAATCTTTATGTTCCTACCATTTGAACTGTGTGCCTTGATAAATATCAAGATGTCCAAAAAGTCAAATCGATGTTTGATGACACAATAGAGAGAGTTCCATATGTAACGTATTCTTTAAAAAAATCTATAGAAAAATCAATCTATTATATATAGAGAAATATTTGCAAAACATCTATCCTACGATTTATATTTTCAGAATAAAATTTATTCTCTTTTAATATGTTTTATTAATTAGATAATTAATTATTTGAAACAAAAAAAATGTATTTAAAATTCGTAATCTTAAGCTTTCTTTAACTATGCAAGGTCTCTTTAAAATAAGGAAGTAACAATTTTGGAATATACAAAAATTTTATATCTATATTTTGGGTGACTATAGAACGTAATAATGTGTTACTAAATTTGTATCCATAAAAGAATGTATTCTTTTTATTATCAAACTTTGAATTTACTATGACTTTTATCGGTATTATTTTCTTAATTATTTAAACTCATATTTTTTTTTCATTTTTTAAACTATATATTTTTTTATTTATTTTATTTAACAATAAATTAACTGAGGTAATAGTTTTATAATATGACAAAAATTAATAAATATCACTCAAAATTTGATATTTCCATAATTTGGATGGATAGATTTCTTATTAATGATGTGTTATTAAATTTGTTTATTAGCCTTTAAAAAGGCTCGAGGAAGACGATACTTTCATAATTAAACTTTGACTTGTTTCTCATTATTGTTATATACGTTATATTTATTCATTTTTTATTTAAAATACCATATACCAAAAAAGTATATAAATACCAATAAAAATTTGATATATTGCTGTATATAAGTCTGATTTTTAGAAGCATAAAAAAATGTAAATACGGCTGACCTACAACCGTTAATGCAAAAGCCAGTGGTAGTTGCAACGATTTATGCGTCGGGACGCGAGACTCCGGGAGACGGTGGAAGACGCGAATTAGCCAGCCCGTAATGCCATCGCGGAGCTGCGGAACGCAGTATTGGCCATTAGGGGAGACATATTCGAGTCGAGACGATTCGTAAATCGGATTAAGAGGCCGTGATCCGGGGATCGCTCCATTACGTAGAAGCGGTGTGCTGGCGCCAACGTCCGGGAAGGAAATCACCGACGATGAGATAAGCACCGCTACCTGCCTAGCAACTTCCTAAATTCCGATATATATATTTCCCCATCTTTCGTTCTGTTCTTTCGTTCCACGTTTCGGTGTGCAGCCGCGATCGGATGACGCTCGCACGGGGGTCGAAGTGATCGTGATCTGTTTCTTAGCAACTTGCGATATTGGTCAAGGAAATTTTGTTCACCAGTCAAGTGTATAAACTCCCATTTTTGCCATATTATGCTTTGAAATGTTTCGCGACTAACATATACATTGTTTAAAGAGAATCATAAAAATCAAATATATATATATATATATATATATATATATATATATATATATATATCGTACCTAATAAAAGTAGATTTTTATTAACTGAAACAAGCAACATAAACATGCCTACTTTTCGGTCAGTGTTGTGCAAATCTACTACTAATTAACTGGATGCGTTTGCCAATCGTAATTAAAATGTTTTAAAAAAATGCAACATTCTTTTTAATACTAATTGGATCGTAGCTATTGACCTACACGTAAATATAATGTCCCGTCCGGCATCATTTATTTCACTTAGCCACGCTAAACCTGGATAGGATAGAATTCATCATGCGGTTCCATTTGATTAACGGAAATTAATGGATTACCAATATATTTAATAAGCATTTCGTCGAAATTATATGCGCACTGGGCTAGATTTGCTTTATTTCATGTCATTAATTATTTACTCACAGAAACTCATCAATCCGTAATCGAACTAAACTATTTACGTCCCATTAGCAGATCATACGGTTCGTGTTTAGGCGAGCATCAAAGTCATTAATTCATTGTAATTTCAATGGAATTTCAAACGAAAAATTGGTCTGGTTTCGTCCATTGAATAGATACGACTTATCTAGAATTATCTTGGCGCGTAGAAAAACTACAACTGATGCAACAATAAAACAGAATGCCGCACATCTCTTGTGCTTATTAGTTTTAAGGATTCTTCCGGTGTTAAGTAATTGATCAAAAACTTCCTGCTCTACTCCAAGTATACTTCGAATTCTTTATCACACATATTTAAAAAACAACTGCGCAATTTAAAAATATATCATTTTTTATCTAGCTAAGGTTGTTAATCACATTTAATTATTGTAACTTATTTTAATAATATAGGTATTACCCATGATTGGTCAATTTAATTTACATAAAAAATGGCATATTATCATACATAAAAAAAAATAAATTTTAATTTATAAAAAATACATATGTGACCGATTTTAATCTATAAAATATAAGAGAGTATTCCATTGTCTGTATTTAAATCGCCGATTACAATTATCATCTTCAATTATGTATTAAATAAAAAAGTAAATATTGCTTTTCTCCATAGAGTTCCAATGTTTACATTAAATATCGTTATCACTTTAATTTATCGTAGATAATGTAAATCGATCATCTTACTATTGAAACAGACATGTTGAAATTAAATTTTCAGATAACGTTCTTAGTAATATTCCCAGAATCACAAATAAACACGTCTCATACATACATACCATTACGAACAAAGAATATCTTTTGGAATTTCGTTACTAATATTCATTGGATTTGAGCCAGGGGAGATTTAAATGTTCATTACCTGAAACAAAAATAACAATTTTTTATGGAAATCAAAGATTGGCACAATAAACTAATATTTTAAAAAACACATTTGAATGAACAGTCGGTGCTCATTAATAAGGATGGTCAAAGCAAGTTGGAAAAACATCTCTTTGGATCGTCGATGAGTAAAAATCGTCATTACGCAAAAACCCTTTAGGATTCAATTCTTTAGAAGCAATGACATTAAATCGGATGTAAATGCACCGTGCCATTTACATTCAATCGTCAATTTTTTAGTCCACATCAGGGGCTCGATGAAAATGCAAAAACAAGCGTTTGTTCCGGGCGTTCTCGTTATTTACAGATGTTCAGCATTAAAACTATTTGTCCACCATTTAATGAAAGACGAAAAACGTTGCGGTCACATGTGATCTAATCAAACTGTCAATTAAATGAGATTGTGTTTAATTAGATTTCGGATTATTTCCCTACGTGGCTTTCATCTATTACTTGTTAATTACAATGGTGAATGTAAAAGCGAATTTTTCGGTGGCGTTTCGGGACAAGCCGGCCGATTTTAAAGTCGGTGTCGCAACAGGGGGACTATAATTGGATATTAGCTGTCAACATTCAGAGGAAACTATTACTAATGATATACTTTCGATACTAACTAGAAATTTATTGGCATGTCACTTTCATGTATTATAATTGTCAAAACCAAACGATACTAAATTAATTTCAATCAAATGAGCTTATAAAATAGTCAACATAAATCGTTTTAGATAATTGATATTAAATTTTATCGATCAGTTATTTTTAAAAATCATTTAAAACAAAGCATTGTTTACACTACATCAAATAATTGTTATAATCAAACATGCCTAAGTTATTTTTATTATTAGATTTTATCAATGTAATATAGATAATCGAGTTACTCGATAACTAATCGATTATAGACATGTTTCATATTAACGTATCAATATTAGATATTCCATTAATTTATATTATTAAAGAAATGTATGGCCAAAACTAACCATAAAAATGGATGTTAATACTTTGATAAGAAACCGCCAATTAAAACCTTTATCAGTTGGTGAGTGGTTGATAAGATGCAAACTGAAATGCAACGACCAGTTTAAAACGCAAATCTCTGACCTCTCTTTAAACATACTCTTGTTAAAATCATAATTTAAGATTTGGCAAGGGATACGTAGTATGCTTATGCTTAGTCTTATTAATAGATACGAAAATAAACTTAACCACCTTTTTGCCAGATTTCTGATAAATTCGAATGCACGTTCTTTCGTGGTTTACTTTAAACGCATCCAATAACGATATTTATCACATAAAATTAATCACGGCTACGCCGAAAATAGCGTGCTTTAAAAACTGCTGTGGTCAGCATAAAGGCAAGTTAATTTCGACGGAAATTTGTTTAATAAATCAATAAATTTGACAAATTACTCTATTAATAATGATCGGTATATCCCTTTTAATATTTGCTTTGGTGCTACTTGACCTGCTTCAACGAACCGAATTGTCGATATTACGCCTAGCCGTCTTGTATTTCAAATTGTTGAATCATCACGTAAAATAAAAAGCACTCGTCAGGATTGTCCCACTTAAGTGCGACATGAAAATTCAACGTGGGCAAGAAGAAACGCAAAATCAAAAAACGTATCGCGTTTCTAAAACGAAAACCTTACGAACATGCGTCGGAAAATCTAATACAATAATCACTCCTTGACCCAAAAAGTCTCATGGCCATAACTAATCGCACAATATTTCCGATTTAACAGGTTTCCCGCCCATTTTCGCTCATTTTTTATTTGCATGGAATAATAATGTTGGTGAATTAGTTTAAATACTTTTGTAATTATTAAACAATATACATTGAGAGAAAATAACACGTCCTTCGTCCCCATTAATCTGTACTTATCGCAGTTGTTAAAATTGTACACAAACATTAAATTTATCTGGCCGTGTTATACACATATTTTCTTCGAATATTTTGTAAATAATTCGGCGCTCGTTTCGATTTGGTATTATTGAGACCAATGCATACGGAAAACTTGATAGCCTTTTTATATTTCTAATATTATCGCATTCGAGCTCTTTTTAGTTTATCTTATCGGTGTTGAAACCGTCGGGTTATCATTCGATCACATGTTGGCACATAGTTGCCAACTCGCACGATAAATTAAACATCGTACGTATGCTAGAACATAAATTCGTTTTATTTATTTGTAACATGACCGAATCGAATTTATTGACGCTGCTATTTCATTTTTGGCGTTTATAATAACTTAATTGTTACGTTTATTCGGGATTGGGAACAACGTAATATTAACAATAATCAACAGTTTGATGAAATTATGTATATATTAGTCTATTTTATTTAATATTTATGTATAATATATATGGGATGGGTATCGAAACTGAATGAGACCGAATTAAGTCCTAATTGAAACGTTCTGGACAGTAAAACACAAATTCATCGCGGGTCACATTGTTTTCCGATACTTGAATTAATAATGTTCTTTCTACCTTTAACGACCACAATTAATAATACATCTAACAGTAATACATTATGAATATAAATAATTTTCTTTAATTAATGTTGGAAAATATGTACAACACAAAACCTTGGGGAATTTTTCACAGCATCCAAGTAATAAGTACATACATAGTTGTAGTGGTGAGGCAACGAAAGAACAATTCTCCAAGTTGCACGGTGAGTGTTTTTAAATTAACGTCGCTATTTTTAGTATCACTCTTTTATAACTTCTGATTGTCGGGGATTTCAATTATTTAACGTAATAAATGTGTGTCGAGTGAAGCTTTACATGAGCGGTTGCTTGGAAACCTGATTGCTGTCATGCCTGCCATTTACCTTCTAGGGAACTTTTTCTCTTGAATTGCGTATAAATATATCTATATATATATATAAAAACACAGAGAATGTTCGTAGGCAACACAAGGCATAATTTATTGAACGACACGAAGAAAAAAAGGACGGAAGCGAGAAATTCTCTACGATCATTTTCGGACAAAATAAAATATTGTAATTACAACTGACAACTTTTTTTATGTCCTAATTACCATTAGTCGTGAACAATTAGACGAGATCAATAAGTAATTATTTTTTGGTCGTGTTTTTAATAGTGCCACATTATTAATTCAGCGGCCCCTTAAATATTAATAACTATTGATTAAATATAAAAACTAGAAAATCTTAATTAAATAGTTTCTAATATTGTTAATAATTTTATTCTAGTTTTATTGTATAGTATGTAATAATAATATTCAAATTTGTTTGTATATTATAATTTATGTAAACCGTTACACACACATAAGTATCCATGTCCTAAAGACAAATAACCCTTTTGGTTAATGAATTCTGAACTTTCATTTAAATCCTGGCAGAATTCGAAAAGTCTGGGTTGAATGCTTCCAATCTGGTGTTTAAGACCAATAATAAAATTAAAGCAGACCATAACGGTACAAATACATTTAGTGTTTGCACACATGCGGTTTTTGGTCAAAAATCCATAAACATGTAGTTGCAGATCTGAACGTAATTTCGACGAAGATAAAAATATTTTCATTAATTTCCACGGTGCAACGGTGGACAAAGTAATCCGGAATCCATTAAAAAATTAAACAGTATTAATCAGTCGGATCAAAAGACTAAAAATGAATGTTCCCTTTGGAAACTTAAATTAATTAATTAAATGTACAAAATAAATTTATTTTTTTGTATTTGTTACACTTAGAACAAACAAAAAATATTTACCTCAATTTAAAATGTATCCAGGTATCCAATTAATAATTAATGTGTAAGTTTGGTTCGACGAGCTAAATGTACTCACCGTCGTTAGTTGCCATTTAACAATAAGAGAGTAAAGTACCCAAGATAACAATCTAAAGATATTTCAATTCAAACAATGTAAATTTGTATGCTTATTATATTAATAAATGGGTCAAGGAATACCGTACGTAATAACAAATCCGAGCCTATGTGCCTACCCTTCAATATACCGTTTAATTCGCCACATATTTCTTCCACCGCTGGATAATATTCCACATACGTTGCACAGAGCACAAGACGAATATGGATGACATATTGGATTGATTCCGTTTTTTGAGGAATTGTCCATCACGATGTTTGTAAGATGTGTCCTCAGGCCTCGGGAAAAACAAACTTTTTTCTGTTTAAATCAATTTCATGCAAATACGGCAAGAAACTGGGACGGTGTTATTGGTACCGTGCATTGTCACGGACCCTTGTATGTGGCCACTGGTATTTATTATGATTAAATGAATTAGACATACTGGATTCAAGGTGTGCACTTACAAACTGGTTAATATTTCCTCAAATGAAGCACGACGTAAGGCGACACCGCCGTGACGTGACAGACTTTCTTCTGATTAGGTTGATTAGGAATTGAAAATTTCGGTTTTAAATGCTAATATAAGCGTTGCCTAATTTTATAGGTATACATAAATCATTTTATAAATTTCTATGTTTGTGTGAACTGTAATTGGCTTAAGGGAGTTGAGAAAAAGTTACTATTATTGGACTAGAAAAGGAAAGTAAATATTATTTTAATATAGTTAATACAAAATGTACAACAAAACAAGTCTAGTCCAAACGTTTAAAATAACGCACCTAACAAAAATGATATAAAATAAAAGTTACAGATAGAAAATACACATAAATCATTTTATATATTTATGTTCTCTATTAAACTTTTAACACTACTGTCCTAAGAAATAAGGAAACTAAAGATTAATTTAATTTATTACAAATCGTACTACTAATTTTAAAGGTGCTAAACTAATATTATTATATACACTTGATCTTTGATCATACAGCTTTAGTAAATTAGCATTCTTTAGTTAACTCTCCAATAAATAATAATAACTTACACAAAACAATGTTTGTATTGATCATATAGATGTAATTATTTGGCACACTTGAATTAAATAATAGGACTTTGTATTAAAATTAAATTGGGCAACTATGAAAAATTTAGCACTACTGGGCTAATACTTTTTGATGAAAATGTAGTTATAGCATAAGAAATTAATTAGTGCAACTGAAATCATTAATAGCGATGTGTCATTTTATATACTAAATAACAATTAAATATGTTATAATTAAACATATTCGTCTTCAAAACGTAAATACGTGTTTGTAGCCAAACTTCAGAGGTAATTCATAGAAGTAAATACTCTATATTAAAATTTTAATAAACTACGAGCTCCTGAGAATATTTACAATAAAATAAATGAAATATTTTGATGTAATAATAACTTTTAGGAGTTTGCTTTTAAAAACAGTTCACTAATTAGTTGTCAGCAAATCTGTTAATTTTATTTGTGTTCACAAAACTTTTAATTATTATTAATAAATAACAACCGGTAGATCTTCAGATGCAATTTTCGTCGAACAATATTTATTTACTTTGTCGAAATGCAAAATAATTTTGTTTGTCGCTCTTTTACAACTACTTATTTAATGTTTTCGTCATAATAAAAGACCGTTTCAACTTAGTTCCTTCAACTGTAAATAAACAATTCAGTTAATTAAAAGTTGTTCAAATAGATAAAATTAAGATTAATCCGGTGCGCTCGTCATATTTTTAATAAGATGGATTTGTTGATAATATTTGTTTACCTGGTGGCAATTTCGATACGTGGAAGTTAAACTGTAAATAAATAACATTTTCACGAGATGTCAATTAAAACTACAAATTGGCAAGTTGTTTATTCGAATAAAAAAAAACTTTCATTGGAACCACTTACACTTCTAATAATTTCGATGGTTCATAATTATTTTAGCACATCGAAAATAGTAGCGGGCAATAAAATGTCCAGTGGCGGTTTCTGCTATGATTTGTGGATGGCAAAAATGTACGCCACCCAATCGGACACATAAATAAACACGAGCAGAGTTACAGATCGCAAATATAATTATAGACACGCTAATGTATGTGGCATAAAAATCCCGCGGCTCATATTAAAGATCCAAAGAGTACTCAATTTATGGAACGTCCATAAGAGTTGCACTTAAAGCCCGGCTGTAAGGATAATGGAGGGTGCATATTGATTTAGGTAATTTTGTACAACTAAAAGCATCTACGAGGAAAGTATTGGTTATGTTGTAGTTTTGTGTGCCGACCCGAGTTGTCGGATGTCTTCATCTCTCCACATAAATAATTACCAGCAAAGTTACAGATCACGACCATCTAATTACACGCTTACTAATGTATGCGAAATAAAAATCGTATGCTATAGGAAATAGCATTACTAATATTATATAACCGGTTTGTATTAAATACACTGTCTATTATTAAAAGTAAATTTCAATGTCGTTCTCCTTCATACTAGGCGGATCAAGGCATGTTTCAATTCCTGGCTTCTTATCTGCTTCGATCCTTTTGGACATTGCGTCCAACGAACCAATTATTTTTAGCGACAATAGCGGAAACTGAAACATTAAATTTGATAATTTTAAGTTAACCTTCTATTTCGGTGCCACTCGGACAATTTCAGGACCACAAGTTATTAATACACCTTAAACATTAATTATGCAGGGGAACCCGCCAACCGTTACTTAATTTTATTACATAAATTTCATGAAAAAAATAATCCGAGAGGCGTTTTTCAGATGTAAACGAAAGGAACTGAAGCGTTTTGTTGATACAATAACCTTGTGTCACGTTTTGTTTATTATGACTGCTTCAGTGTCAATGTAAATAACCCGAGCTTTACATATTTGAGCTATGAATTGTTTATTTATTATTAATATTGTTGGGCTGTAGGCTTTATCGTTTTTTATGCCACTTATATAATTACACAGGCGTGTACCGACACTTTTCCAATCGTGCCACCAGAACCCAAATAAATAAGCGGCGTTCGATCGATAAAATATTTTTAACTGAATCAAATCATTTTTCTTTCGGTACCATGGACGGAAGGTAGGAATAAAAACGCCGGATCCGTCCCTGGTTCGTCTACACATGCAAATAATTGTACACAAACCGTACGCACTCGGAACGACCGTCCCTGTTGCTCAAGTCATTATGGCGACCTTCTAATGTTACGTTACGTCATTTCTCTACGATAGATACTACGCGTTACTTCAGAAATTATTAACCAGTTTGAAAATCGTATACCTTGAATTCAAGCCGATTTTTACACACGCCGAATAAATACCAAGAGTGCATTCGTTACGGGGGCACGTCGCTTCGACAGAGACCCGTTGGTCGGTCGCAAGTTTTCTTAATTGACGAACGTAAATTGGATGATAAGTTTAATTTAATGCACGTAGAATGGAACCCTTTAATTTGCTTAGATTAATATGGATGATTTTAAGGTCGAATGGGACATGAACAGTACTGTACTTGTAGAATTACGGAAAAAGGTGATCTCTTTCAGGATGTCAAAGCAACTGAAAGTTGATAGTTAATTAGAAACACTTTATCATAAGTTCATTAAAAAAATTATAATAGAGCAACAGGAAACGAGATAAAAAAAAATTCAATCAAGCTATAAAAGCTGTTCAATGTTCAATCAATTTTTGTATTTTTCTTATATAACAGAAAGTATGTGGTTAAAATTTTTCGGATCAGTTGTGAAATACCCTGTATATAAATACTATTACACATTACAAAAATGTCAACTAAAATTAATATTATTATTATTTTATTAATATTTGATATTTCATAAAAAAACACAGCCTAAAGAGTGGCAACACCATGTCGAACTTTCTTTTAATTAGGTTGATTAGTTATTGAAAATTTCGACTACAAATGTTAAAAAAGCGTCACCTAATTTTATACTTAAATCATTCTATAATATTAGGTATCTGTAGTAGATTTAATTGGTTTCAGAAAACTATGAGACATTTAACAACACAGAGTTTAAAAAAATAAAGGAACTGAATATTTTTAATTTTCAAGCTATTACAAATTGTATAACTAATTTTAAAGGTGCGAATAAATTTTATTGGTGATAAAACTTGATCTTTAATCTCATAAATTTATTTAATTAGCATTCAGAGTCTCCAATAAATAATAGAACATATACATTAAAATATTTACACATAATTATAATTATTTTTAGAATTTATATAGAATTATTTAATATTTTTATTAAAACAATAAATGTTTGTATTTTATATGTTAACAATTTCAGCAGTACCTATTTAGCTAAAGAAATTGTTTATACATTTCAAATTTGCATCTAAATGAACTGAAATTTTTATTTTTAATATTACTTATCTCTTTTAAAATATAATTGCGACAGAGAGAAAATAGAGAAAATGTTCTCTACAATATTATTATTAATTGTTTCAGAATTTATATAGAATTCTTCAATATTTGTGATACAATATTGAAAAAAAAATAATTAAATTCAATGTTTGCATTTTATATTTTAAAGTTTCAACAGTATTTTGGTAAAGGAACTGGTTAAGTTCATACTTATAGTATGAAACTAACACTACTAAATATTGTTAAATTTTTTTTTATTGATCAATCTTCGCTGCAATATAAATTATTATTTTTAATATAATTTACTTCATTATTATTATTAGTAGTTTCAGCAGTTTTAAATAATGGAACTGTTTATGAGTTAATGTTTGTAGTGGTTAATCTTAAATTAGTACTTCTTCACTACACTTCTTTTTGAATATTATTAAATGATCTCTAAAATTAATATTTTTCAATAAATATTTTACAGTTTTATTTCCACGAAAAAAATATAAAATTGATAAAATCAAAAAATATTTTTTCGAATAAAAGTTTTGTGATAATTTTTTGTTATTTTTGAAGATCATAAAACTAATTTAAGTGCAAAGTATTAACATAGATAAATTTATATATAACTTACTGAGTTCCAATGGTCGACTTAGTATGGCAAAGTCGATAATAAACTGAACAAAAAGTGAGAATATACGACGTATTCACTTCATTCAATGCTTTGCATTTGTGTAAGTGAATAAGATGCCGATGTCTCTTCTCCTTGTTCATTTTACGACTTCACTATACAAAATCGACTCAACTATACCTGTTTTTTAAAATAATCTAGCAACTTCAAAACCTATTCCTAGAACAATTCACTTGCGTTTATTTTTGCAAGTTAGTATTCCGCATCCAGGAACAATAAACCCGACAATAAAACCGAATACCGAATTTACAAGATAATTAATTGATTGTAAATTCGGTAAATTGATGTAAAAATCATATTGGACGTGGAACGAAAAAGATCCGGCTGTATCGGCCGGTTGGAATGTACTCACCGCGGTAGCTGAAGTTTAAAATTAGGCATGCCGCGGTATTGAGGCCAGCTTGACACGTTTCATTATAACGTTATAATACAGGTTTCTCCGAGAAGTGTTTCTTATTAAAAATATACGCGCCGCGGAATTTTTTATTCAGTGCTGAATATTGCACGTGGAAAAATCTTAAAACGTTGCAATTAATGACTAGTCGTTAGTCATGCAACGATTCTAAGGGAAACGATGCTTTTCTTTGAACTCGCGAGGTCTCTGTTTACCTTGATCTTATGTAATGATAAGTGACGGTTTTATCAGTGATATCGTTATTATTTACATTTAGATCAACTGTTACGGATCAACAGATCAAATTTATGTTGGATAATGATTGGATGACACACGAATTTAGGCAGTTTGTGGTTTATAACAGAATTAAATGGTGATTCTCGTGATGCACAATCTATTTAACAATGCTAAAATTGAATCACTGTCTGATAAAATGTAAATCATACATCTTTAATGAATATGGTTTAATTATCACAAACACTGAAAAATAGCTAAAATTATAGTTAATTACTTCAAAGCCAATTAAAGTATTAAAACATTATTTAGTTATAAATAGAAATACCTAACTCCTAACCGTCCATAAAATAAGTAGACGCCACACTTATAAATTCACGATTGATTTAAAAGTACCTTAGTAATAATTTTTATTTAAATTCCACACCAATTCATAGCATTTTATTGTCCCCATTGTAAATGATCGTACCGTCATTGCAACACGAAAACCACTTACACGCCGTGATTCAATTGACAACACACAATTTTAATAGCTAAAGTTTTCTATTGTATTAAACTTAACATGATGAATCCTTGTCATTCACCGGTTGTACCTACAAATGTACAATAATGAATTAGACACGGTTAAGACATAAATTATTAAAGGCTGTGGCTGTAAAAAGCCGAAAACGTCGAGTCTTTTCTCAGTGACGCATAGTAACGATGTAACCATTATAGTATTGTAACTTTTTATAGGAACCGTTGGTCACATGATGTAAGTGATAATTGCCGCTGAGCGAAGTGCAGTGGGTTCTAATAATTGAATAAAAAAAATAACCACACTTGTGGTTAATTTGCAATTTGATATCGTTTGCATCACACTGTCCTGTGGTTTGAATACACCATGGAAACCCACTGTTTAAAATGTCGAAAAATCGTTTATTCTTCGAAGTTAATAAACTGACCATAAGCTGTAAGATTCAGCAATTCCGGATGATACAATTGTTAAAATTGCCTTTTATCATATCTGTCGTTATTTCAATAAGTCAATATTTTTCAAAGATAATCAACTTCAAGGCTCCGTGTTTTGATTATCGTAATTTGGAGGTCTCAGTCATGTCTAACTAGATCTCATTGTCTTAATATTCATTATACCGACGAGAAATACCACTATTCAAATATTTGTGTAACTCATAGTCAGGCAGTTGAATATTCAATTAAAATTAATAGTAGATTTAATTTACTGAGCAATTACCACTTGTACAGTATGCGACAAAACCGATGCATCAAGGTCTCAAAAATGTTATAAAACCATTACGGAACGTACAACTTCAAAACAAAATTACACGCAATTATATCAGTTTCATGTATAACGATATAGTTAAGTACGGCTGCTTAAAAAAAACTAATAACTGTTATACGTTAAAGGTTACTAATGAAATGGGAAATGAGGATTTGATTACAAACTTGGATCAATCGAGTTTTGATAATAATTATTACAAATAATATTAAACCGTTTAATATTGAGGACATGACAAGTAATTGCTCTACACCGTCCATAAACTCCATACTTGAATTGAATTTGATGTTTACATTTCTAGTGGGAGTTGTTGTCCATGCTTGTAAATTATGTAGGTAATCTATAATTTATGAAATACAGTAGATTAGTATGAAATAAAATAGATTACATATTTCATTAGATACAACGGAGAATTATTTACTTATTTTTTGAAAAATCCCCACAGTAAAAAAATTAAAAAAAGTAACGGCCAATTCAAGCAGCAGTAAAGTTGGCCATCCTATTGTTAAACTGGTATTAAATGTTATCTAAAATGACAAAACGACAAGTGATACAATTATCTTTTTATTAGTTATTAAACTAAAACGAAATTAATTATTGTATATGTCCGACAATTTATTTATAATCGGAATAACCACTAAATAACCAGTAAATAATCGATAAATTAACACTATTTATGTGAATACGATTCAAATTTTATCCATGGCCTGTTGATTAAAATTTATGAAACTGTCCTGCACAACTTCAATGCCACCAAAATACCAACCGACACAAGTGATGAAACTTTTACGCATGTACACGTCGATTTATTAGTTTCGTGAAGGAAAAGAATTTCTGGCAGTGATCATTTATCGAATGTCACGGAAACACATACGCTTTAGGGGCGTGGGTGCGTTAATGAAACCACAGAAGAAACTTATTCCACATGGAAATGATGATATTGATTTTCATATGAAACACGAATGCAGGAAGGAAATCGTACGCATTTAAACATCAACGAACACAAGAGACAACCTGTTGTATGTTTTCGAAATACTAGACTCTAAACACTGCTTAACGAGGAAAACATGTTACGGATTTTAATTCGGATTTCACAAACAAGGATAATTTTCCCGTTCTCGGGGATTTTATTTCAGCTAAGTGAAACATCGGTGCTTATTAGATGAGCTATTCTGGTATGCCATTACTGTATTAATAAATCTTTATTATTTTAAATAAATGATTGGGACTTTTCCTACAAGTCCATTTTATTAGTGAATCAGCTAATCTTACCATTGTTCATAAGATTTAAATAACTTTTTGTTTGGTTTCTTCAAAGTCATAAAAAATAGTTTTTTATTATGTTTTAGTTCTTTATTAAAAAATCATAGAATGGAATTATGAGATAAAAACTCTGAGTGTATTTTAATTAAACTAAATAAAAATGCACTGATTCTAATGATTTAAATTTTAAATGATGATAGAATTAGAAATAGGCCTTTTTGCACGTACCTTTGATTTATTCAACAATTGACATACACATTCTATTTTAATCAACCGAAACGTTTCCATTATCCACATTCCGAAGGACAATAAATCTTAAAATAAAGGAATTTTAAGTTGATGAATCGTGATAATAATCGTTTTTTATGTGGCCTTCTGCCATTCGAATGGAACACCACTTCCCGTAGCGACAGATTCGATGAATTTATTATTCCTCTCTAATTTTTATATGGAATCGGTCAGTTCCTGGTCAATAAAACTCGCTTTATCTAACCTTTAAGATTATCATCCAACCGAAAACATAAAAAAGGAGAATTTTACAGGTTCACATTAATATGATAATACAATCATAAATGATAAATATATATTATTATGTAAATTAGACTTTAAGAATGCACTGTATTAACGCTATTTTTGAGGAGTTTATTATGTTACTATATTATCAGAAAAAGGTATAAAATAAACCTAAAACATCGGTAAGCCGCAAATTTTAGAAAGCGGCAATTTTTATTTATTTATTTATTTCAATTACTTTTATTCAGCCGACAAGGAATTACAATGACACAATCAAGATTGTAATATTTCATCCATTGAATATATCTTGACAAACGGGATCAACATTGATTCTGCATTGATAAAATAGAAATAACTGAAAAGAACTATATCATCTACATCGTGAAATATAAAATAATCATGTGTAACAGAAGGTAAAGTAAAAGTGCACTTTGATTCAGTCTCAATTGACCCACTTGCAACAAGACCCTAAATGCTCTCCATTGAAAATGTTCAATTGAAATCTCGTTTTTGTTACGTCTATGCCGTTCTGGATTTGCTATCCGAATTATTATAATTAATCCAGATGCGAAACGAGTGAGGCAGGTTATTTCGATGTTAAAAAAACTTATTAACAAGTTGAAAACTTGTTGCTGCATCTTGTGACTATATTGCTTTAGATATATATTTTCCAATTATCCAATTATATTCTCCAATAAACTGTATGCCAATAATCGAGGCGATTTGGAGTTATTCGCAGTTTGGATAATAAAGCTTCTACGTTCTGTTAATCCTACATTAATTAGTAACAGGTTCACTTCTCTCAGTTTAAATATTTAATTAATATAATTTGGTAGGTAAATGGGTTAAACATTACGTGTTTAATTAAGAAAAATTTAACAATGTGCCTTCCACACAAACATATTTAAAACAATAATAGATCATAAAAATACAGGTGTTTTAAAAAATCAATATATTTATACTGTTTAAGAAGGAGGGTATATAGGACGTTAAGATTATGACCGTCATAAATAATGGTGAATTTAGTAAAATTTATTGTGAAGGCAATAAAACCAATTTATTGTAAGTATTTTTTTCCGCACGGTACTTGATAAGCTGTAAATCATCACAATATTTTATTGTACTTCAAGAAGGAACGGTTCAAAATAACCACTGTAAAATATCTGTAAACTTTAACAATGAAAATATAACTAAAAAGTAAGAAAGAGGGTTCCTAAATAAATATCGTGATATTTAGGAAAGAAGGGACATAAAAACAAATATCAAAATTTATGAAATATATGAAACAATAATAAATAGAGGCTCAAATTTAATTTTGTTTGGCAACGACGTGAGGATAACTGTGGTAAACTTTTAAGAAATTTGCAAACTGTGTAACTGAAATTGGCCTTCCAGATGAATACGATGATGACTTACTTGCCTCTGGCACGGACTACAAAAACAAAGTAAAGAAAAGAAAAATATATTATTTTTGCTTGTGTTTTATTAACACATTAATTATTAATTATTTAATTTAGAAACAAATTTTATTTTCTATTTTTTTTTTTTTTTTTGATTTTTAAAAAATAAATAAAAGAATTTTAATGTTGGTGTTTGTGTCATTTACTTAGGTAAGTATACAATTATATCAGTTTTATTTATAAGTTAATTCTTTCTCGAATACGGTTAGGTTAATGTAACGAAAATAAAATTTGAAAATCGTTCGTTTTCCTATATAATCAAATTTTATTCTTGTTATCCGATTTTGACGTCTTGACATTAATTGATGATATGGTACCATTTTTGTAGGATATTTTTTTGCAAAATATCCCAGACATTGGGAGTTGAATTTATAAAATGTAAAAATTTCATTTTAAAGAGACTAACTTGAATCAGCTGACTTAAGGGCATCTAAACAGCTAATTAAATAATAATAATTATTTTTGATGTAATTAGTCATTGATATTTATTTCTTCTTTAGACAACAATTTCAATGTTAGTTCCCCTTATCAGAAAAAACCCTTAAAAATGGCACCTTCAAATTCCTTATAGTGTAAGTCATAAAAATGTTTTGATATCTTGAACAGAATATTTGGCACTAAATTTGAAGACGGATTTTGTTGATAATCGTTGATATTTTTCCTGGTTATTATGTTAAAAAAAAATAGAGTTTAATTTTACTGATGATTATTTGTTTTGGACTGTCCAAAAATAGAGCAATTTAAGCTTAAGTTTTACACAAATACACTACTATACTACAAATAATTTTTAATTAGAATTTTAATTAATTAATTCCACACTAATATATTGTAAAATTCTCATTATTATGAATAACTTCTACAAACCTTTTTTTCATGGAAAGCAACAGATGGTCAATAATAGTTGGATCCATATTTTGTCAGGACTTTTGCATAACCATGAATAAATCTTGCTGATTACTATACTCTTTGTGTCTTATTTGGTTATTTACTATCTCCCATAAGTTTTCAATGGAGTTTAGATTAGGAAATTGACATGGCCAGTTCATAACATTATTTTTTTCCCTTAAAAGCCAGTACTTTAAATATTTTGAAGGGTACTTCGGGTCATTATCTTGTTGAAAATAAAGTTTTAGTGGAATATTTTTATCTAAATACGGTACCATGTTGTTCAACATTTCTTATACACAAAATGATCCATGATAACCTCTATTCAAAGGAGGGGACCCATTCTAAATCCTGAAAAGGAGCCCCATACCATTACCGACCTCTCGCCGTGTTTAACAGTGAGTATGGTGTGATTTTATCACTCTAGATCGCTCGTTTCCAATCATTTTAAGATCCAGTGTAAAAGGAAACTGGCAAAATAAACTCTGGCTCGTCTGTTCTTCTCTGATAGTAGTGGTTTTTTAGTCTGGCCTTCTCGCATGAAGACTCCATAGTATTAATCTATCTCTTACGGTTCTTGAAGAAACATTAATTCCAAGTAGTGTCTCAAGTAGACCTTTTATTTTGCTGGAACTCAGGAAAAATCTTTTTTGAAGTAGGTTAAAATTTGTATATCCTGAAACCTATTGGTTTTCCTTGCTCGTCCAGTTTTATTTTTTCCTTTCACATTATCAAATCTTGAAAATTTTTTAAAACAATCGAGCGAATCGGCAAATTCACATAAAAAATTCTGTTTTTACATACTAATATAGCAGTTTACCTCTAAATACTCAAATTTCAAACATGAAGGTTAATTCTTTAAATAGTTTATTTTCAAAGAATTAAATGATTTAAATGTACCATTAATTGGTAAATTAGAAAGAAAATTTGATCTCTCCGTTAAGACCCCCGGTCATTTCAAAAACATTAATTTCTGATAAAGTCCTCCAAATTTCATTTTCATTCCACGGAGGGTTTTCAAAGTATTCCCTATAAAGAAGTCCATGGACAGACGATACGGTATATTATCCGACATTTTGATATTTCCAATGATCATCACGCTATATCGCTGTAAGGTGAGCTTTGAATGGGAAAACGCGTCGACTGTCCCGCCGTCATGGAATTGGGTTCCCGCATATGCAGTCGCCGTTCGCTTGAAATCATTCCGTCAAGAACACCTTGCCGACCTTGACTACTAAGCGCACCCAAAGTTTCATAACACCGCAGGCCTTGTCTTCCACGTGTAATGCGATTTTTTCCCATCGTCGTCCAATCGATTCCGCGGCCGAACGCAATTATTTTGCCCGATTAATACACACATGCGACACAAGCTGAACGTAATGCGGGACGCGCGCAGCTGCGAATCAAGCCAATTGTTTGCGGACCGGCGACGTATCATACGCCGAGTACGTTTACCAAAACGTTGGATTTCACGAACGCGCCATTTCTAGGAACGGGTACCGCGTACGACGTTATGAATAGGACTTGTTTGTTTTGATCGGTGCGGCACGTGCTTATTTACTTTTCTGATATTCGATTGGTGGCAGGAGATTTATTTTATATTGTGATTCACCACACTCATCGTCATAACATCCCAATATTTGGTACAGCGTAAACTGGGTAAAAGGTAAAATGCACGAAAAACTTCATCTTTGTAATATGTTTCGTTCGTCAAGGAGCCTCCTTAGTAATGATGTCACATTTTCATTTTCTATAATTCTCAATGTCACAAAGTTTGAGTATATGGAAGAGAAGGCGAATAAATAATTTAATGTTTACATCCAGTTAGTCATTGCGGTCGCTTAAATTACCTTAATATATTAAAAAAACTTTTTTAGAGATTTTATAAACTAGTAGAGGTATATTATATAAAAAACAATTTAAATAACTTTCTTTATTAATTATTAGAAATCATAATCATAAGTCAAATTTTTAAGGTGAATCCCTAATTGAATTTTTTGAAGTTACAGACTGTTAATTATATTTAAGTTATAAATTTTAATTTTAAAATATAGGGCAAGAAGGCTGTAATAAAAATATTGTGAATTTTCACAAGATAAGTAATCAAATGTCTTAAATTAGAAAGAAAAACTGACTTATAAGATGTGAGTGGTTTTAGGTTTCATACTAGCCATTTTACTCAAAAAAATGATTTTAAACTTAATTACACGTAGTGTTTATTTAAATATTGTCTCAATAAAAAACACTCATAAAAATGCCATTCTTATATACATTGCCTTCATATAGAACTATTTGACTTTTGGTAGTTCAAAAACGAAGGCTAATTAAAAAAACATTATTACATTTTCGAATTCTACTGAAAGATTCACTTTAAAGAAAAATTACTACTATAATAAATTATGTCAAGGGATGATATAAAAAATAAGTTATACAAATTTAAATAAATTTTGTTTATTATAAAAAAATATGTTAATATTAGAAAAAATCATAATATTTGGCACAAAATTCTATAATTCAAATTTTTACAGGGAATCCCTAATTTCATTGCTAATCATTTAACGGGTTTATAAGAGTGTCTGCTTATATTTTTTTATAAAGAATGATAAGATAAAATACAATTTAAACAACTCCCAAAATTTAAATTAATTAAAAATTAAAATTATTAAAAATAAGCTATTATTCAAAAAAATTAACTAAAATATTGTAATTAAAATAATTAAAGCAACATATAGCACAATTAGTTCTAGAGCTTCTTTTAATAAATAAGTTAACACATTCTCAATAGGTTAACATTATCACATAAACTACCAATAAGAAATGTAGAAACCTCTTATAGAAAATAACAATAGATAGGTTCTCCTAGAATTCGTTTAAAATCTTTAAACAACTGAAATAAGAAATTATTTATAATTATTATTAAAAAAATACATAAAATAAATATTTTCAAGAATTGTATAACCCTTGAAGAATATGTTTATTTATGTATTTATGATAAATTATTTTACTTTTTTTGGTTTTTAGAAGAATTCTAGAGAAATACGAAATACAAAAATTCTTAACCAAACGTGGTATAAATATCAAGGCATTAATGTCTTGATAATTACTAGTAATTATAATGATTATAATCAACGAAGTCTCGTAAATTCTACAATTTTATTTTTCATTTCCATTACAAAATCAGTAATTTTATTCTAAAAAATAACAATATTTTTTATATTATATTTTGAAAGTTAGATTAGTTGTTTAATATGTAATATTTTAATACCTTATTACGTTTTATATTAGATTTACGTTACAAGTGCTTTTAAAACTTATCTTTATCAAAAAATTACAAAGTTATTCCAAATCAGACTAGACCAACGTATAATAATAATAATAACAACAACAAACTCTAATGTAATGTTTATAAGGTAACTCACATGTGGCAACAAAGCTTGGTTTAATTAACGTCGAGACAATCTAACAACTTGTTCTCAAATAAACGTTTAATTATAAAATTAATATGATAAAAATCCATAATAAACAACCCGTTACTTTTTAAAAATCATACACGTGCCCGCAGTACCAATATGTTTTGACGATCACGTGTCACCAAAAATAAAAAAGAGAAACAAAACAGTGAAGCCCAGTTATTACGACTTATTCATAGATTACGTATTGAACGGTAAAAATTGCAGGCAAAAATACGTTTTGTTTGTAAACATCATTGTATTGGCTGGTGGTTTGTTTACAATTTGAATGTCTGGGAAACGACAAGTAAACAGGTACTGTCGCAAACACAATAAGAAACTGGGAATACTTGGTCACTTGAATTTTCGTGCTCCACATTCACTTCTCATCAACGCTCAATGATTTTAACCTATAATTGATTGAAAAATGGGAAACATTTTCTCGTTATAAAATTGTTTCAAAACGAAATACTGAGTTGAGATCTAATTTAGAAATAAATTATTTGAAACCAGTAAATTTCGATTTTCCCTCTCAAACACACTTGTTATGGTCTGTTCATAAGATTGAAAAGGAGCTTTGAATAAATGAGGTGCACTTCGTCTTAAATCTTTGTAAACATCTGTGTGATTAAGTGTTGTAAAAGATTTTATAGAAATTAACACGGAAATATAAAAGAATATAGAAGATATTTTAAAATGTTAAATGAATATTAATTAGGGGCAACTTAAGATATATATTATGTTGGATTTGAATATTTAACTCTTGAAAAATTATCCGACAGATAAAATTTTAAGCTTTTATAACAAAATATAATAATTAATAAAAATACAAATTCACATTTCAGTGGATATTTATTTGTGTATATTAAATAAATATTAAAATATACATTTTTGCAATATATTTAATAGTAATAAATATCCATAATATAAATTTAATATTTTAGAAATAAATTTACATTTTTAGATGACAAATAAAAATGGTTTCTAGATAAAGTTTGATGAATATTACTTGAAGGGAGATAGAAAGTACAATTTTAATGTAAATGTGAAATATAATTTAGGCGCCAATTATGCGCCTTTTTACTATTTGATTCTTGTAAGACAATTGCTTCTTACTTCCCTTACTATTCGTTTAATATTATAAATAAATAAATGAATAAATATAAATATATTTTCTAATACACAGTATACATTTATAACATTTCAAATGCTAAGAGGTTTTTACTAGACTAAAAAGGTATTTTCTGTAAAGAGATTGAAAATATTTTGTAATTATTGAAATGATCAAATGGGCGTCCTGAAAATCATGAAAAGAACATCCATCGTACCTTCCATCCTGCTGAGCTGTTGCTGTCGCCTTTATCCTTGAAGTAGGGCACATTCTGCACCATCCACTCGTAGATCTGGCTGAGGGTGAGCCGTTTATCAGGCGACGTGGTGATCGCCTGGGTGATCAAATCGGCGTAGCTCAGATTGCCCCACGCATTCCTCCTGCTCGAATTCTTCTTGGCGGGCACGGCGCTAGAGGGGACCGGCGCGGCCGACGGCAACCCGGAACACTTGTTGCCCGCCGCGGCGGCCGCGTTCTCGTCCGGCTCCACGAAGTTCTCGGGCCGTGGCAGCGGCCACGTGTTGGACCTGGCGCGAGTCTGCGGCTCGAAACCGTCCACCTCGGCCAGCGGCTCCATCACGCCCAGGTTCATCGTCTGCCGTTGCCACTGGTCGGCGCCCGAATACTCATCGGGATTCATCACGGCGATGTCGCTAAATTGCACCCGACCGTCCACACACACAACAACGCACACAACTAACTGCTGCTGCTGCTGCTGTTGCTGCTGCTGCTGCTGCCGCTGCTGCCGCCGCTTCTTACGATTTAACGGTGTCGACGGCGAATCTGTCTGCGTTGATTTGGCCGATCAGAAGTTTTCGGTTCACGCGTCCATAATGCCAAAGTCAGGTTAAGTTATACAACAACGACTGCCGTCAGCTAAATATATTCTGCGGCGCAATATATATCTCGTCACAGAATCACTACTACTGAACACAGTTCAACAAGTCATCGCGGCGAAAATCCTCGAAAAAAATAAACAACTCCAGTGACCACACTCGACGGCACCGCAAACTGAACGAGTCTCGTCCCAAACACCACCAACTATCCCCCCACGATCCTATTCATGTTGTTTATTTACATACGAAACGGAGCGCAAAAAAAAACTATCGACACACCGTTCACCAGTACGTGGAACGACGCAGTAACGTGGTCCGTGTGGCTCGCACTGTGGCGGACAGACAGAGAGTGGTGCGATCGCACGGACGCCAGTGCACAACGTTCTGTTTCTGTGTACGGAGCGTTGGAGGACATGCCCACCGGCGCATGCGCACTCGCTGGCGCCACGCACGCACACTTTGTTGTGTAATTGTGGCACACGCACCATGCTCTACACGTGACTTACCTCGTTAATTAGGTTAATTCGACGGCCTATGCGAATTTCGGCGGATCATTAACGGAAAAAACGGACGAGCCCCCACCCCCCGCGACGAGGCGAAATGCTTCTTGCTTGCCCCTTGGCCAGCGACGCCGACACACTCTGGAGATTTCTCTTCGCCGTGCCGAAATCGCACTTTAACAACACTGACCTATATTCCCAATTAAAAAATCGTTAACTTCGTCGATTCTTGTAATTTGACGCCGACCCGACACGCCGCGATAAATAAATTGCGCACCTCCCCCTTTGATTTGCAAATTTCAATTACGCAGACACTAAATTGAAGGACATAAGTCAAAATTTTTGTACATGATATTCGGATATGCGTCCACCTGAAGGAGCGCATTCTTGATACAAAAGTGGAAATATAATGTGTTATAAAAAGTTGTAACTTCAATGGCAAAAGAGGTAGAAACCACCAAAGTTTGATCAAGTGGAATACGATTTTGGCCAATATCCAGTGAGCAATGATACATCATCATCTCTAACTTAATAGTAATATTGTACTTAGATCAAATTAGATACGGTATAATTAGTATTAATATAAATTATAAAATATTGCTGCAAAGTTTCCGACCTAACAATGATACATTTTTTTTCTTGATTTTTTTTATTTATCTTCTTGTAATTCTATACACTTCTGCCAGCGATGCTTCCATCTCTCTAATCCGTCCAAATAGTACTCAAGGTTTTTCTCTGCAAAATAATTGTTCACAAAAATGATTGTCTCCTCATTTGACGAAAATCTCTGTTCTCCAAGCACAGTTTTTAAGTGAGAGAACAAAAAGAAGTTGCTTTGAGCTAGATTTGGTGAGTAAGGTGCTGAGATGTGAGACGGCGTTTTGTCTTGGTGAAACAGGACATTCTTTTTCTGATGATGCGTAATATGCTCCTGTAATGGTTTTTCCTTTTTGAAGATAATCAATTAACTCCATGACTATCCCAAAAAACAGTCGCCATCACTTTTCCAGCTGAAAAAACAGTTTTTGCTTTTTTTGGAGCCGGTTCCCCCTTTGCAGTTCACTATTCAGGCGTATAATGGTGTATCCAATATTAATATATATAAATAATCGGCGCCAATACTCGGATTTATTGCACCTAAACTGTTCCAACAGAGTGTTGAAAATGTTCATTCAAACACGTTTTTAGTCTTACGTGAGCAAACGCGGCACCCAACGCGCGTACAGCTTTTTCATGTCTAAATTTTAATTTAATATGTGATAGACACGTTCTTTGGACATTTTCATTACCTCTGCTATCTCCTGATTAATTCGGCAGTCTTTTAACACTATTTGGTGAAGTTTAGCAATGTTACCGTCAGTAGTTGCAGTTTATGGACGTCCTGAACATTCAGTTGCCCAAAATTTCACTGTTGTAAATGATGGTGCGGAGTCCCCATACACAGAGTCCAACTCATCTTTGATTTGGGTATTGGCATTCAAAAACAAAAATTTAATAACATCTCAATACTCAATTTTTTCTATTTTCACAAAAACACTCACATCGACTCACTCAAACGACTGTCAACTAAAAACTGCGCGTTCAAAATGGCCGAAACTTTAGAGAGTAAATGTCAAAAGATGCACAACTACGTTCAGTAGCTTTTATTGACGACCCTCGTATTTGAATGATTTCAATGAATTTTATCAATTATTTTAAAAATCATACTCTTCAATATATTATGATCAAAATAGAGAAAAATTGATTATAAAATTAGAAGTACTATTTGTAAAAAAATAATACGCTTTCACATTTTCTTATCGAATTTGAGATTTTTTTAATGATCACGAACCTTTCTACAACGCACGTGTTTACTTTTTTCCAGGAAACAGTAATTAATTGACATCGAACGTGTGCAGAACAGTATTACGATAACTCTGACTGGATTATATTATATTTTGCTAATTGTACGTTTGTAAAAGTTATCTGCATGTATGTGAGTATTGTTCATGTAGACAATCTCAAACATTAATAGATGTTTCCGAGAATCGTAATAGAAAACAGGAAAAATAAAAAAATTATTTTCGTATACAACTATTGATATTTCTAACACAAACAATGGATAATTTTAATAAGTAGATAAATTCACTAATATTGATTTAGTGTTATTAATAGTATCTTTGATAAGCAATCTGTTGAAAATTTAAAAATCGCCAAATTACATTTACAAAATTTAATTTATTTAACAGTCTAACAGCTAAGACAATATCGTCTTTCAAGTCAAGTCAACAAAGTTTTCACCTTTTATAACAAATTCTTAATTATATTACTAGGAAATTAACAATCTAGGTTTTTTATGATAGACAGCAGAACAGTTAAATAATTATTAATATTATTGTTAGTTAATAAATGACTAGACACGATGTCAATATTCCAAGTTATTGTACTTCTCATTTTTGTTGTCACACTACCTCTGTTTTATGCTTATCAAAATATATTAATTTAAAACTTCTTTCATGTTTTTTATTCTTAAATATACCGATCGAAAAACGTCTGATCCTACTGCATTTTGAGAGAGATATCAAGCACGACAGAAACAGTAAAAGTCTGCATATTTGCCACGTAGTTGGAGACTTACTGTCTCTGTCATACAAAATGTTTTTGATTGGTATAATGTTAACTTAAAAATTGTAAGTGAAGAACGAAACTGTTCATTCAATTTATTCATTATAGAGAAAATTACCACAATCAGAGGGTGGGATTCTGTGAGAAAATGAAAAGTATGTTCATTGCTATATACTACTTACTAATCTAATATTCTAATTCTAATTAATAATTTTGTTCTTAAAATAAAATTCAAAATAAAAATATAAACAGACAAAATTTTCTCACATTAATTATGTTAATGCAGTTCATCATGAACCACCCGATTCTCATCACTGAAGATAAATTTAAAAAATGTATTAAAATGTTAATTCTGCACCTGTTTCGTAATAGTGATTGTGGATTTTCAAATGACATTTTGTTTTACAATTGTAAATTGTCATTGAAATTAAACTAGTTGGTGTCTAATTTAAATATTTCATTTCTTTTGATTGATTAGTTAATAGCAATTTTACTAGCAATGAGCAAAAATATACATTTCCAATTAATTCTTAACAAATGATCTAATAAAACACACTTATTATATTAGTATTACTTATTATAGATTATAATCAATATAATGTTCGTTTCAATATTGTATTAGGAAAGTAATGCTATAATTTACTAGTAATTCATATCAATAAAGTATCAACCAACTATGGTTAAACACCAACATTGCTTCTCAAAAATTAATTTAATTATTTAAAATTAATTTGTATCGTAAAATATTTTCATATAAAATTAAATGTGAATTGCGATAAGATTGAATGCAAAAACTTTTATATAAATATTTTAATGAAATGACAGAAATACAATGGCCTACAATATACAAGTAATCATTTTAAAATTAACCTGGATTGATGCCACGTATAATATTAGTTACTATTTTAACATATTTGTGCAACCACCTAACAATATGATCGCTATTTTTGAACCACTTTACAATTAAATAATAACTCTAACAAATTCAAACATTGCAAGTTTAAGTAGTTGAACATTTAGATAATAATTATCTAGATTTTTACCCAGAAATTTAAATGTTTTACAAATTTTTATTAACCTTATCATCAAGCGTGACTACGCCATTTATGATTAAAGTACCTCATCATTTCTAGTTGGACAATAATATGATACAATTTATATTCTTATAATTGGTAAAAATTTTAAAGAGAGTCCGAATTATTCTGTGATATAAAATTATAACTGACGACATAAATGACTAATCCATGTTGTAAACTTACTTGACGGTACAAATGTTGCCATCGAATACAGTTACCATTTTAGTTTGATAATTAAATAAGATAACAACATCAAAAATATTTATATGCACTTAAGGAACTGTAAAATTTTTTTTAAAAAAATGAGCCGTAACATAAAATTTATTTAATTAAGCAATATAATGTTATGGGTAGTTGTCGAATAGCAAGCACTAATAACAATTTTTTATGTAGTATAAAAAATGAATATATTAAAAATGATCTCAACGCATATGTTTTATTTTATTTAATTTATCCATACAAAGATTTTTTTCAATGTTGCTACAGTAAATATAATTTGCTGAAACTTTTCCGGACCATATTTAGAATCGTATTTCACATATAAAAGCACAAATGTGGGGGTGTTGTGGCGTACGAAATCAATTGTGTGTATGTTTACATGTTTTTGCATCAAAGCGTCTCGAGACCGCAAAAACCGCACTAGAACCTAATTTTTCAGTGCATGCTTTCAGCGATTGTGCAGAATGAGGAAAATCGTCTCTTTCTCGCTTTCCCCAATCGCGATGCGACTCGTTCATCACGCCCACTTGGTGAATCACGGACGTCCAACAGGTGAAACAGCTGGCGGTCGTTCATTATCGCCATCTGTGGGTGTCAGAATTAAATATTGCGTATTGCCTTAAATAGATATCTTTCTCTTTTATTGAAATTCGCTTTGTAACTACAAAAACTTTAAATCTAAAAGGCTAGTGATAATTAGGCTAAATCTTTTTATTTTTAAAAATATCATCATCACTGGTAATTGAACTTTATTTAATTTATTACCATCACGTATGCAACCCGGCTTACACAAAGAAATTTCACTTTTCTACGCCTTTAGGTTCTGCAACATACATTATACCACAATTGGGTAATGTTGTGTTTGCGGTTGATAAGTATGGGTATATCCCCAACGTACGTCACCGACAACCGGCGTGAGCTTCATACGCTGTGTTGCCATTCACATTTCATTTCATTATTTTCTTATTAGTTTTTGTTCTTTTATCTGACTAATCTAAGGTTCTACAAATTGGTTTTTTTTTATCGAAAAACGTTTGATCCTACTGAATTTTAAGAGAGATCACATGCACGACAGAGACGGTAAATGTCAGCAAATTTGCTTTGCAGTGGGAATCTTATATCAAGAATAGATTCCCTTAACTGCCTCTGTCATACCTTCTCTATGTCTCTTTCAAAATTCAGTAGGTTCAAAGACTTTCCAATCGGTATATGTGTGTGATAGATTTTAGAAATTTTAATTATATACCATTAAGATGTGTTACCATTCTTTATTTAAAAAACTTTCCAGTTTTCTAACTTTCGTATCAGTTACCCTTTTGCTGTTTTCTTTAAATAAAATTTCTTAGCATTTCAAAAATAAAGAATATTTGTTGAGTAAATATGGGATATATAAATTAAACACCATTTTGAGATTTATTTGATTTATTTAATAAATTAACTAATTTATTGACTTACATGTAACACTTTCTATGAATTATAACATGTACAATAAGTGATATGTGTATGAGGAGATACACATAATGCCAGTCAATAGGTAATTAAAGAAAATATTGCAACTACTACTTAAAGCATATTATATACAAAACAAAACAGGAGACTAGTTGCATCTTCAATAAATATTATGTACATTATATACATTTATTTATTTAAATATTTATACAGTCTAAATACAACAAAGATATATTAAATTTTAAAATTGTTGTTATCACGTTTATAATATAAATATAAAAATGCTTTGTATAAAACAGTCGATATTCATTAACAAATAAAGTATAAATAATAAGAACACAAGTCATAAATTAAATAAAGAATTAATTACTGGAATAGTTTTTCTTTATTGGCAGTTGTGGACGAGCGGTTGGCACTGTTAGAAAAGTTGTTGGGATTGTCTATCATATGTTGCGATAGGACGGTTTGACGAGAGTCTTTGACATTGCCAGAAGACAGAGAACTACTGCTCACTCCAGAATCACTAGATTTTTCACTAAGACAATTTCTACCTAAAATATTTAAAGAATTTGACTCCAAGCCTAACTCAGACCTTTCTCCAACCACATACTTGACTGTGGACAATTTCTGATCAGCTTCACATATATCTTCTGTTTTACGAATAACAGATCGATTTGTGAAGTTTTTTCGGCATGGATCAACCAAGGTGGTTTGGCCGTGAACGCTTACATATGAATCCTTCGTCTTCTTTTGCAAATCGGGACCTCCCGTTGTTATTGCTTTGTTGGGTATATTAGGATGATAAGACAGTTCCTCTTTTAAGTTTTGGGAATTCTTTTGAGCTTGTCGTACCCTAGCTAAGATTTCGTTATTGCATTGTTCGACAATCGAGTCTAAATTATTCTTATTATCACAAAATCCAGTGTTGTTATCACTGTTCGATTCACCTTCTGGCGAGGTCTGATGGGCAACACACGATGACTTTAAGGCTGCATCGTAACAACCGGAATCTCTCGGAAATTGACCTCTTCCAAATGGTGAGCAAGTTCCACCGGTTTGTAAACTGAAGTTTTTCTGGTGGTCGTCGCATTCGCTGCTCGAACCTGCCACATCACCTTCACTTCCAGCTGAAATATAATAAAATCAGCTTTTGAAATACGCCAAAAGATAAAATGAAACATAACTTATAATATAGAAGAAGAAATAAATAATAGAACTTACTTATATCAAGAATAGATTCCCTTAACTGCTTGTGGGAGATCTAATATTTACATTTTTAAACTCGGTTATGTACTCACAATCTAAGTCATGAAGCAGCTGTACAGCGGTGAGAATCTTTGCTCTATGCTCGGAATTAACTACGCCTAAATAATCCAAGTCTGAAGGTTCGATTTCCTTGAACAGTTCCAAATCTTCATAGCCATTAAGAATAAATACACTGATGTATTCTGGCAAATTAATTTTTTGAAGCAAATCTTCAACTGAAGATGGTTTTCCTTTTATATTTCGGTGCCACTTTGGTGCCTTTTTTTGTTTTACTGTTCTTTCTGATAATAGTTCTACGTTTATAAATTTGAAAGTGCCTTTTTTGCCATGGCAGATGCCTCTCCACTGTCCACTTGCATTCATTGATGTAATATCTATTATATCACCAGCCTGTAATCATAATACAATTTTAACTTAAATTGAAATTTGAAAACCACTTTTATTTACCTTAAACTTTAATGCCTCTTTGTCATAGGGACTTGGGTTGCAATCTACTAAAGCTCTAGCTCTTCCAATTATGTGTTCTGTGGGACTTGGTTCTGCGTCTTCAGTTGATATGGAGCTGTGATTACTACCTGCTCTAACCAATGCTTGGGTACCTTAAAATAAAATCATTAAACGAACCTATAGTATTTTAAATATTAATTAAATTACTAGATCCGGATCCACTTGGTAAACTTTCTACAGAACTAGCAGAACAAGGAAAGGCTTGTTCAGATGTTCTCTGATGTTCCGGTTCTCCCTTCAAACGTGATATCTTTCTCTGTACATCATCCCTAAGGTTCCTTACTTTTCCGACAATTCCAGATACTCCGGCACAACGACCATCGCTGGACTATAAAAGAAAACAAATAAAGAACTTACATCGAGCATGTTTAATATGATCTTACCACATGAACCGTTGCAACTTGCTGACTACTATTAAAATCATCTTGATCTTCATAGTCGGAACTTTGATTCGGGGAGAGTCCGTCTTCGCTTCGAGAATAGTTGTTGGGCTTGCGAAATGTCCTGGGCTTGCTTTCTAAATGATAATATTGCGGTGAGATGAGCGGCCCCAAATCTTGTTGTTCCGACCGACTAGTATCTACTGATAAGTTGGACAATCTAGAGCTGACACTTTGGACGTCCGATCCGGCATAGTCACCACTTTCTCTGTCTCTGGACGATCTATACGATAAAAACAAACAAAGTTTTAGACATTGTGCGATTTCCATTAGTCCCATGTATCATCACGGAGGAAAGCTCCTCAGCATAATTGAGGGGAATAAGAGAGAGTGCGAGAGTTTCGCACTCCCCACTTTTCGGGGTGAAAAGTTTTTAATGCCTTAGCATGACCCCATATGAAGTATGTTTAGCTAAGCGGAATAATGGTCGACGGGATGGCCGGCCTGCGGCTGCCTACAAGACGGACCCCGGCCCGGGTCCTCCCCGGGGTGTCGTGATCGTCGCACTGAATCAAATCACGAAATTACGGCCCTCAAACTTGCAAGACAATGCCCGTAAGATACCACCGGACTTTCCGGCTAACTATAAGTGGAAGATACACGTGAGGCCAAATTAGAATTACAATCACTTTACGCAATTAAGAGTAAAGCGTTATTTTAAAATTGGCTGCATTCTATTGGTTTGGAACGATTGATTGCTTAAAAATTCGCAAATGGTTGTGAACGAATATGATTTTTGTTGCGTGTCATATAAGATACATCACAGCAGAGTAACTAAATACAATATAAAATTAGAATAGTCACATAACTTATACATTAAAGTATGTGGATGTAGTGTGCATTAGTAGTGTTTGAAGGCATAAAGGGAATATTTGTTAACAGAGCTATCATAAAACAGAGTACGCCTAATAAACAACCGCTATTAAAGATGCAGTCACATTAATTAAAACAGCCACAGAATAAATCACTCGGGAAATAAAATGGGACTGGTAAAACAAGCGAGAACCAAGCTCGATGATGAACAAACGTGACTATCAGAAGTACGTTAATGGGAAAATTTGCTGAACATATATTATTACCTCAAAGGAATGATAGTTGGTGGATATCCAGCTTGAGGCGGCAAAATGAGCCCTCTTCTGGGTGTCGTAGCCGTTGGCGTATCTCTCGGCAAAGATATGTCGCCTGCACTTCGTAGTGAAATGACTCCCTCGCCTCTGGGTTCTTGCCTGAGGTTGAGGGTGAAGCAAACGCGCCCGTTTTGAATGGTAGCTGTAGGCCCGCCCGGACTGCTGCCCATGAGGAAGTCCTCCGGATCGCTTTCGTACGGTGGCTCGTCGTACCAATGAGGCCGTTCGTGACCATGAGCTCCATGAGCTCCGGGTGCCAGCATGCGTGCGTCTTCGTCGTACATATAGGTGTCGTCTGAATAATACTCTTTGTTAAATTTGGTATTTAATTTTTCAGTGCAGATTGTAACAAGATATATACTTTTTTAATCTGCATCTCACTTATAATTAGTTAATATAATTTAACGCTCTTTCCCTCGTACAAAATATTTTTAGTTCTACGCTTCAATCTTTTTACAAACCCAGAAAGAGAATACTTTAATTAAAGACATTTATAATATACAGCTATGAAAAGTAGATGAGAAATAATATTTATCCATTATTCATTTAAAATATAGGAGAGATATTTTATGGTAGACTAAAGAAAGAATAATATAGGATTTGTTTATTATTACACAATAAATATCTGCTTCCTACATTCACATTCAATTGACAAAGTAACCGCTACTGAATTTAATCTAATAAAATCACATAAAAGATTAAATATAACCAAAGAAAGCAGTTTTTTAAAATTAATTGACATTAATGACTATAGCAAGAATATCTTAGCTTATATGTTAGGAAATTTACTAGTATTTGGTTCTAGGAGAAGCACTTTGAGGGTACGAATGGTTGGAGAATATATCTAGTGCGGTTGATTACCTTGCGATAACGGCGCTCCCATTCCGTCCCTTCCTAAGTGCAGCAGTCCCTGCTTTATGTCCCTCAAAATCTGTAACAGAAATAACCGGGTTATAGCCATATTTCAAATCCTGGATTACTGAAACCCGACAGATATTTACGGGAAAAAAGAAACTGTTACTAAGACTTACTGACATTGCCGAATTTAACAAGACAAAGTCCTTAGTAATATGTGGAAATATATCTTCCAATACAATTTGTTAAACATTGAACGTCTTACACACAGTTACACGAGCATGCTACAGCGACATATTGACACTATACACAAATAAAACAGTACAAAAATAAAAGACTTACCTCCTCGTGATCCTTCGTGAATTTTTCACGTTTTCTTAAAGCTTCCTGAAGTTTTAACTACAAAAGATAAATGCATTTAAATTTCAAATAAATAAAAAAACGTAGAGAGAACGTCTTGTTAAATTGGCACAACAGCCAGTAAGCTAAATGCAAATCTGCGTCACATACAAAAGTTTTACAGCGCAAACCGATTTAAAACTGTTTTACTTGCAGTTTGTCCAAGTGTAAATTGGTACAACGACCAATAAATTTGCATTACACAGGAGTTTTTTACTACGAACCAATATAAAAGGTTTTAGTTGCAGTTGTCAAAGTACAAACTTAATTAAAAAACGCCAATAGCAGTCGATACCTGTTATAAATAAACCACGGACTCACGGGCAACAGTGTTGGAAAAGCCCTAGTAAAAAGGGTAATAAAAGACGAAAAATCTTATCACCCCGTGACCACCGTAAAGTTTGCGTCCATAAAAAGTGCGGTTCGAAGTGCAGTGACATTTTGATATAAGAGGCCATAGTTTTATTCGGCGGTTTACACATGGGAAATAGCAAACTGGATAACTAAAGATCGTCTGAGTCCAAGACATAGAACCTGATAAACTTTATGGCCGCCACTGATAGAATACGATCGCATTGGGAATTTTAAGCGGCTAAATAACACATCGCCAAATATATACTGTTTTCATCTCACTATCAGGGGGTGAATTAATATTTTTTTCTGAATATTCTATTATTGTACCTTGTAGATTGTTTCCTCGAAAGTGTTAGGTGTTCCTCCGTTCAGTTGCAGGTTGCGCAATCGATCGTAGTCCCTCGGATCCACCATGGATCGTAGAACCGCATTTTGACCCAGATCGTTCAGACCAAGTCCGCTTTGCAGTACGCTGTCCGGTGTGTCCACCTAAAAAAATAAATTATGATAAATTCATATTTATAATACTATACAATTACATTAGTTTCATGAATATTTATTCCATTTTTAATATAATAATGTCAGTAGAAAGTCAAATTTACGAGTTTAAAAAACCTCCATTTTTATACAATAATCCAGAAACATCAGCCACAGTATTTAAAGAATGACACATTAACCTCACGTCCGCACAAAAAGTCGTTTATCCCATGTGACACGCATCAAAAATACCCTTGTGAAAATTGGGTCGCACGCTTAACCAGCCAAATCATAATTGTCAATGGTAAAGGGTGATTTTTCTATGTCACGACGGATTGATAGGTACATGTGACTGAATTACAACTCGCCAGACTATTGGAAATTGATGACATGAGAAATGAACGGGACGTTGATATACTCCTTTTCTAACTGTGCTCGTCACCAGACAAAAACGAATTTATTTTCATTTTTAACTGATCGTTAACTGTGGACGATTTAGGCATGTATCACGGAAATCCCGATCCTAAAACGAAATGGATATAAATCTCTAAAGAACTATAGAAAATTGGAAGACAAACCCGTAAATCTCCGGCATTCATTTCGTGTCGCAGGTGTGCGACAAAATGTTACCGAAAATCAAACTTTATTTCAATTACTTGACTTAAAAAAAGCAAACTTAAAGATTAACATAACAACGTAAACAGATAAACTTTCCAGATGGATTACTTATTAAATAAGACTTGTTTCAGATTTTAATTTCAATCGTCTTTTACTTAATATTAACAGGAAGTATTTGTTTCCTTCGTCTTTAATTATCTAAGACAATCAAAAATAAAAAGATTAAATCCTTTTCTCTGTGATGTTGATAAATATTTGCCTTTTAAATCGTCTGTACTGCAATTCTTTTATTATTAAAAACTGGAAAATAACAACAGGCAGGTCACACCGACTGCAAACAGAATATTATAGTTGTCTCAGAAGTTTTCGTGCAGCGGGAGCTTTAATTAATAATGTTTTATTTAAACAAGACATCAAATATACACAACAAAACTTGAAGACATGAGGGTACGGAGGTGAATTAATTTATTTGCATAAGCAGATAATCAAGATGGAAAAAAGCACAATGACTCAAATTAAGAGAATAACTGTTTATTGCATTGCTTTGATGAAAAGCACACTTACCAGCATAATTAGTACAGTCTTGTTGATTTTTTAATGATATAATTTGCTTATTGTGTAAACAAGAGGTAAATTAAAGTTTGTTAGGGTAAGTTTTGGGGTCATGAAAGTTCGTATTTACATTTTCACAATACGCTTCAAGAAAATTGGTGTTAAATTAATATTTAATACGCACACACTTCACCTATGTAAGTTTAGTTATTATGCATAAATAATATTAAGTTTAGTATAGGTATTTATGTGGATTAAGGGGGAATTTATGTTTTTAATATTGATTATAAAGCTGACAGTAACTGGACTGTAATGAAAATATTAATGTATTTATATCTGTATTTAAATGTTAATTATATGGAATTGAAAAGTAATTAGATTTAACGATTTTGTGTTCAATTCATATGTATTTTAACAACTGTCATTGCCATTATATATATATTGCCCGAGAATACATATTATATTTCTAATGCCTATAAACAAATAAATAGTTGAAATAAGTTCTTTTATCGAACAATAATTTATGTCACAAATATTACATTCATCGTTATACTAAAAACTCGAGGTCTCAAATTGTATCCTTGTATCCTGTACTCCCTATGAAGCTACAAGTATTTGAACAAAAGTCATTATAACAGACAAATTGTGTCCTATTTTTGCGTTCTTCTACAATGTCACCATTTACAAATGTACCGACACTTTTTGCAAAATGAACTGTCAGTATTACTTGAAGACTTGAGTAATAATAATGTGTAATACCTGTGATGGTTGTTGAATGGGTAGAGCTGATGCTAGATCACTTACTTCACCGGGATTCTTTACCTAAATTCAAGCAAATCTCAATTGTTTACAGTTTTTTGGGAATGCGAATTAATAAGTGAATTGATGTCGAGAGCTACCATTTCATACATGAAAATATTAAATGAAGGGGACTTGTATTGTAGAATCGTAAAATAAGACAAAAGTTAATTGTAAAAGCCAGTAATTAAAAGTTTGTTTTAGGATTAATTTCGATTCTTTGTGATGAAAATTTATTTTTTTTTTATTATGTGCTGCTAAATCTTGTATATAGGCCTCCGAAAGTACTTATTACTCGAGACATTTGAATGTTTCAGGTTAAATGAATCTCTCTGTATGGATATGTGCATATTATAGTAGATGAATCCTAATTTTCTTTATTATTTTTAACGCTAGAATATGTGAATATAAATTTGAAAATCTACATTTTATTCATGCACCTTCATTTAAGCACTCCACTCTGTGTTCTTTGTTTTTCGTTTTACGTTGCATGCTCTAGATAATTCGCCGAGCTGGTCGTCCGGATAAGGATACTGAAAAAAAAACTACTTCGTCTAAGCGTTGGTGTCCTTGAAGGCAGAAGAAGAAAAAAAAAGGAAGAGCGAAATCGCGGAAGTCGTCCCAAGGACCATTGCCATTATCTGTCGCATTCTGAAAGACCGTCTAGTCCCCGACAATTGAACTAGTCTAGGCAGACTCGTCTCCACATACTCGACGCGTTTACCTTTCAGTACGGTCTAATTGAAGTTGCAGACTAATGCACATAAAGCCTACAGAAACACTTGTTCCACATTGTATTTGAAGATTAAAGCCAGGCACATACTTTTGTTCATTTTTTTATACTATATTTTTTCGCCAAGTCCGTGAATTTTAATAAGTGCACACAAGTGGTGAGCTCGTTTGACTCGTGATATTTCCGAGGCGCGATTTATTCAAACGAGAACTTTCGGATTTTAGATTTATGCCTTATTCTGGTGTTCAGACTTTTCGGTTCACGAAAAAAGGTTTTTAATTTTTTTAATGGACACTTAAAAACGTTCTGGCTTTGTAAAACCGAATTTCCCTACTTAATTTCAGCGATAAGCATGTCGCTTCATTTCACATGTTCAGTCGTAAACTTACTTAAAAGCCTTAACGGAACACGTATTAATCATTTAAAAAGTCAAAAGAAACGTTTCTCTCTAAACAATATTCCGAAGGCGTTTGACTTTGAAACATTGTTGCCAAATTAGATGTACTTTAGAAAATTAATAGGCATTGGTTGATTTAAATAAATTTAGTAACAAAAAAGTCGACCGATGATAGATTGATTTATGACTGGCATAGAGTGTAACCCTCCTGTTAACATATTATATACGTGCGCACTTCAAAGGGAAAAAGAAGAGCATAAAGAGGAAGAGGCTAATAAGTGGTGGGCTCTCGAGACATGCGGAAACAATAAGAGGCCGTGACATTGACAACCCTCTCCATTGTCTAGTCATCCCCATGGCCCGAACTTCAAAACCGATTCCGAACGTTTTTGAAATAAAATCGAGATGTTCCACCTTGTTAGCGGGAGGGGGTGCATATACCATAAATTTAGCTACATTTATATATAGAATTTAAGACTGACACAAGAATCTGAATAAACATCGCATTAAATAATTTTCAGAAAACACTAAATAATTATACAGTCGGTTAACAAAGAGTGGTTGAATGCTTTGATCTTTTGATAGGGGTGAGACTGACCGTGGGTTTAAATAGGGGTTATTTTAAGGCGAAAAGTTCCAACTTTTATGGAGAAGTGAATGACTACAAAAGTTCGAATCTGAACCATTCTTTACAAAAGGATCAAAGGGTAAATAACAAGTTCATAATAAAAAATTACTTCCTGAAGAACACAATCTGTTTTTGGTCTAGTTTATCCATGTACAGATACAACCACCAGGGCTTCCCATTCAGAGATGTATAATAGAAAGCGGTAAACAACATAATGCAAGTGTCAAATACAGAAAATGCTGAAATAATGTGTTCTGTTTATTCAGTATTTCAACACAGTGAATTTTATGAAATATACTATAAAAGTTTCTATAAAAAGGGTCTTATTCTGGTTACTATATAAATTATTTCCTTCGTATTAACTGACTATTACATTGGTTATCCTTGCATTTTATTACCAAACCGATAAACATTATGTTAATGTTATCTTGATCTATATTAATATCTAATTGCACAATTATTCGGATAATTGCAGATGCCAAGTAATATAATGCGAAATCAATTAATTACAATGTGAATTACTAACAATTAATTTATTTATTATTACAAATACAATCTTCATACTCATAGTTTAAGATTACTGAAACACAAACTTTATAGTTTTATTTCTAAAGAACAGTTAGTTATTCGTATCAGAGAAAAACTGAATTTATTGAAACATAAATCGATAAAGCTTTTGAATATTAAACATAAAGCACTGAATATAATAAAATTATGAATACTAAAACATTAAATTTATATTTATTTAATTGTCATTATATGTTTATGCAGATATTATTTCCTTCAAATTTTAATAAAGTTTATTTCAAATAAATTATTCATCAATCAATTGTTCAAATTTTAATTGCTCTAATCACAATTTACTAGTTTAAAGATTCTTATTATCAGAATATACAGATTTTTTCAGTATAAAATAACTAATTAATTAGAATAATAAATGAGGGCATTAAAATTTAAAATATTTTAGTCATTAATTCAAATATAAAATTTAATTAACTGCATATGATACGTGTTGAAATATTCAATTTATATTCATGTTGGAATATGCAAATATGTTTTCTTTTAAATGATACATTAAATTTGATTATTATGAGATAATTTAAATTATTTTGTTGATTTTGTTGTGTTCACACATTTTTTGTTAAATATATCTTAATGTATTAATGGTAATTGACACAATAAACTGTCATCTATATACTTGTATATTCAAAATTTGAAATATAAAAGATATTTATATAATTGGAAAAACGGTACAAGTAGACAATTCAACAAAATGTCCTTTTATCTGTCTTTCAGTAATATCACCGTACCGTCTTATCTTAAACACGATTCCGGACGTTTCAAACGGACTTCGGGATGATAACTCGTGCAAATCCACTCCGGTTACTTTGCCATCCTGTTAAGGGAATTTTTAAAGTCGGGGTCTACAATAAAACGATTTGGGGCGGCGGATGAAAGCAACAGATGTAACATTAAAGCAAAATTTTATATGCACGGTCAATTACAATCGGATTCCTGGAGAGTCGGTCCCCGGGGAGAGGACGCACTGCGATTTCCACAAAATCTTGTCATTCCATTATGCGACGCCACCATGGTCAAAGCCGTTTTTTATTTACAATTCGTGTTTGACTTTTTTTGTTTTGGGATTTACTCTTTTCGCTCTGGCAATTATATTTAATGTTATTAAGGATACAAAGAAAAAATGGTATGGATTAATGTGAGCAGAATGAATATTTTATTATAGTAACTAATCAATTAATTAGATTCATGTCGTTGCAATTATTTACGCAAAAGCGAATTTTCTTAAGATAAAATACAGCAAGCCTCTGAGCGCGTCTAAAAATAGTTTCTTTGGGAAGTTCACACAAAACATGTTTTAATGAAGAACAGACAACGGTTTCAGGCGGCATACATAATTAAATAATAAAGTAATATACACATTTATATTCAAGATTTAACTTTGTAAATGTTGGCGTTTTAATTTAAAAAAGTAACATAAAGTAAAATGAACTAGAATTGAGAATAACTTCTGAATTACATTTAAAAATGAATTAGACGGAGAGCCGACTGTAATTAAGATTATTTCATGTAAATTGCATGCAATTAATCTACGTATTTCAGGGCTGAGCAAATTTTTCAGGAGTTTTTAATCTTTTCACGATAAAATGAAATAATGCCCGGAGGGCCCGAAAGCGGTGACAGAAGAGCGCAAAGGGAAGGAATCACGGGAATAACAATAACTTTAAGAAATTGTCTATGGGGGGACAGAGAAAGACCGCTTCGTCTGCGACGATTCGGCTAGTTATCCGGGGAAAACAGAAAAGACCAAATAGGACATTTGCATATTTTATTACAACGTACCCGTACATGTACGATTGTACGATTGTACGAGTGTACGGTGGTCGCGTCGTTTCTTGACACCCTCGCTGAGTTATTATTCCGGCATCGTCGTCGCAAGTAATGCAATTTTATTTACAGTAGTGCACATGCCCTCATTACACGAGCCGGTTACATTCCCAACCGCGGAATTACGTCACATTCGCTGAATCGCAATTGAAACATATTCCGGGGATTCTTTGTTCTGAAATTTAATAATGCCGCGCCGCGGCGGCTTACTTTCTGATGTTTATGGTCTAATTAGGCAGCGGCGACGGGCTGAATAATAAATTATTGGTTTTATCTTTTCTCCTTCTACTCTTTTAATATTTTGTCACCTTAAGATAAGAAGAAGATAACCACTAAAATATTGTGATGGATTAGGTCTGTTAGGTGTTGGGTTAAGAGTTTTAATAGAGATTTAGTTTAGTTTTGAAAAATTATTTTTTTTGTCTAATATTAATGGTCGCAAAATTTCGTAGGTTAGGTCTATAATAATAATGAAAAAATCTAAATAATCTTATTACGGTAAATATACCACCACAAATTAAAATTTTGAAAATTATTTCTTCCTCATTTTCAATTCTTCATTCATTCCAAGCATTCATTTTAAATAATTGTTGGTATTGGGTGATTTTCTTGCATTAGGGTTTTCATTAGCCCAAACATTTTCGTTGTGCATATTAAAAATATAATTTCTGATAGAAGTTGCCTGTTCAGACCATGTCCATGACCAAAATATTATATTTTGAAAAATACTGCATCAAAATTTAAAACATTTCGGACATACGTTCATATGAACTTTTGTTATTTTATACAGGGTGTTTAACAACTTATCCGAATTTTAATCACATACTCACTGTTACATAAGAAGTCCATTTTAAAAAAATATGATAAATCCACAACTTGTGCAACAGTATGTGGTTAAAATTTGTCGGATAAGTTACAAAACACGCTGTATACTAATTATAGCAAAAAATTTGTCGTGTTTTTATTCTTTTAAATTAAGTCATTGTGAAAAATTCGACTACAAATCTTAATTACCTGCGTTACCCAATTTCTATACATAAATCATTCTATACTATTACGTATCTGTATTAGATTTAATTGGTTTCAGAAAACTATGAGACATTTAACAACGCTGAATTTAAAAAAAAGGAACTAAATATTATTATAATTTTCAAATTATTATAAATTGTGTGCGAAGAAATTTTATTGATGATAAAACTTGACCTTTAATCTCATAAATTTATTTAATTAGTATTCAGAGTCTCCAATAAATAATTATTTTTAGAATTTATATAGAATTATTTAATATTTTTATTAATACAACAATTTCATCAGTATTTAGCTAAATAAACCGTTTATATATTTCAAACTTGTAATTGAATGTTATTTCAAATTATAAATCTATTATTTTAAATTACATATTGTTAAAAGTTATCTAAAGTTAATATATATTTTTTTATTAGTCAATCTTCTTTGCAGTTAAATAAATTTTTATTTTTAATATAATTCACCTCATTATTATTAGTAGTTTCAGCAATTTTAGATAATGGAACTGTTTGATGTTATTGTTTGTCGGATAAGTTGTGAAACACCCTGTATAGAAGGTTAAAAAAAACGGTGTGTTAAAATTGGATTCGGCCAGCCAAAGCTTGCATTCAAATCAATGGGAACGATTTCGAACAGCTTTTATAGATGGATTTAATTTGTTTTTCATCTCATTTTCTTTTAATGAACTTATGTAACAGTGAATATGAAACACCTTGTATATTAAAAATGTACAAAGTTTTATTTTGATTTACTATAAATATATTAAATCAATTATGAAATACTTAGTGTATGAATTGAAAGAAGAGTAAACTATATAATTAAAAAATGACTGCGCATCCACCATTTTTTAAAATCTAACGTACGTTAGTTCCTAACTATAACTGAAATTACTTTATATTTAGATTTTTATCTAAAAATATTTATTGAAAGTTTCTGTAAGTTATAGACTTATAGCACACTATTACACTATTTTTAACAAAAAATGTGGGAAAAAATAAAAAGCTTAGTAATAAAAAGCATAAAAAAGCTTTCAAATAGTATGTACAATTTAATACTAAAATGTTATAATACAACAACTGATTGAAATAAATCATGAATCAAAAGCGTAAAGTACTTTTTCCTGTAACTACTTTATTTATTGTTTATTTTTTAGATTTTAAAAATATTACTAAATATATTTTATTTAAAATAATTTTCGCGGTCATATTAAAAAGGGAAACATTTATTACTCAGAAAATTTTATCTGAAATCAAAATAAAATATAAGAAAATAAACTTACCCTTTGAGGCACTCCCCTGGCGGCCGCCCTGCCGTGCCTTGGCGAACTCGTGCCGTGTTTCTCTTTCCTGTGGGACGTCTTCAATCCGCGAAGAAACCTCGAGAACGTAGTCCTTTTTTTGCTCGTGTTCGTGTAATTTTGATCTGCAAAACGAACCGGATAAACTCAAATCAAATAGGTTTTTATTTCAATCGCATCGAATTTATCGCACATAACACAGAATCGATTTAAATCCGTGTTTAATGCATAAAACGCGCGTGCAGAAATTATACTAAACGTAGACAGTTTATACATAATTAATTAGATGAATATGAAATTTGGTTATAATAAATATTGTGCACGTTTTCAATAACCGACCAACGCGATGTTTATTTATATATTCAAAGTGCGTCAACGTGGTTTTTTGAGCGGTCAAATTCGATATACATGCATGACTTTTTGTTGGGATAAATTATTAACTTTATGACACCAATTGAACGACAAACTCTATAAAATTATAACCACCATCATTAAAACATCATCTGTCTGATCGGATTAAAGTTTTGACGTTTCTAATGAATTATAAAAATTACTAAAGCCCATTTTTATATTAAAACCCTTTATTTAATCGTTTCACATAAATCACCGTCTAAGTTAGATCATATACAGGGTATTGATGAACAAATATATTGAAAAGAGCGTGACAAATGAGTTTATTCGAGTGCGGGGGATTTATTTTACATCCCCCGGCATCGCATGTAATATGTCCTCGGTGAATGTCAATTCATTTCAAACTTATCAATAGAAAACCGTTAAGCAGGATTAAGTCCGGTGTCCGTAAATCACTGCCGTTATCCAACGGTCACAATCCGATTTGTCACGATGCAATCGACGGCCATGTCTGCACACGCTATATTACCGTGTTTGATCGACCGAAATCAAATTTCGAAATATTACGTTGGTACACATATAAATTTGTTTAGGGTACACTTACCGTTAGGGGGGAATTCGTAAAAGTATGCTGATCGCGGCGAAAGACATCTGAAACAACAATAACAATGCGTTCTAAAAGTATTTCAGTTACATAAAGGCATTTTTCGGATTTAATCTATCGTCATTATTAAATTTTAGTGGATGTTTCCACATAAATAACTACGAAAAGGAAAGGCATGTCTTTTTACGCTGAGTCAAGGGGATCTAGAGCTTTCACTGCGCGTCTGCAACGGTTAATTTCTTAATAAATTTCCTAATTAACTCCCCCTTGACGAGGGAGTGTTCTATATAAAAAATATATGTGTCGAAAAAAATCAGTAATGGCTATTAAAGACATTAAAGCCTGCGTTAGGGGCAATTCAACGTCAGGCACCATAAACTGCGATTTTTCATTGACGATGATGATTTTCATGGATCTTCATGCATGTGAAAGAACTTACGTCTGGTAATTGTGCTGCACCAAAAGTGGTTGATGGCTTGTCGGCTGTATTGATCCCATTAACCTTTGTTGTTGCTGTCGTCCGATTTGTGTCGCGAAAACCCCATATCCGAACCCGTATATTTCGTCTTCTTCCTTATCGCTCATGCAACTCGACGGCTGAAAAATAAATAAAAAAATCTCATACACACATAAAAAGCACACTTTCCCATTAAATGTGTGCATCAGTACAGAATATGTTCCTAGTAATGGAGGTTCACCGAAGCTAAAATAATGTTCGGATGTCTGTTTTCAGCAATTTTTTGTGTACCTATATTGCGGGCATCAAAAGAATTGGGCTGTTTTTAATTTCAGAGCTTGTATCATGTTTGTGTTAATATTTGAGAACGATTTCTTTTTTATATAGTTTTTAAGCAGCTTTGGTATAATAATACCGAGTATATGAAGTAGTGTATTTTCATCATTAGTTTGTATTACCGAATATTTTCCTGGCACATAAATGGGTTGGGACTGCGACGACGTGAGTCCTGAAGACGGTGCGGTGCCATTTCCGGGCACCGTGTAGGTTCCAGGCGGAGTTCCCGGCGTAACAACCGCACGTTCCTTGGGCGACATCTCAGCCCATTCAATCCGCCGTAGATCTTCCAAGTGGCCCAGCACGTCGCCGTAGTGGGTGCTGAACAAGTCCGCGTATCTGGACGCGAGACCTTCCAGGTATCCTCTGTCGCCCTCCTGGAACATAGATACGGGTTAGTTCTATCATTTTTGTAAAATTGCCTTTTCCCGCAGGAAGCAGACGTGCACTTTACAGATAGCACACATTACGTTGAATTATTACGGACGTACGTATATGCAACAAGAAACTCTGTTTTGTACATAAAATGGTTTACGAAGATTTATGGCTGCACGTAATTATGAACAGTAAACTTTAAATGAGAAAATAGTGCGAAAACTTGGCCGTATGCAAATTCCATTTCGAAACAGAAATTAGTTTTCCCATCGCCATTTTGTTATGATTAAAGTTAAAGAGTGAGTTTTGGTAAATAGGCGCGTAAAAACGTTGCAACCTCGGTTTATAACCTGAAATAAATTACATAAAAATTTTGCATAATTTAACTATGTTGATTAAAAATTTAGGATTACAACCGGCAGGTTAACCAAGACTAAAGATTAACTTTTTTATTAGTCTGGATTTAAAATGATAAATTAAAAGGTACAAATATGTACATAGTTGTACTGTACAAATAAAATATTATATAAAATATAATATAGTTTTCAGACAACAGTCTAAATTAATTTCACCATATAATTTTTTAAATGAAAGTGTCAGAATCTTTATTTATTTAACATTATAAGAAAATATTCAAATTAATAACACCAAAATGTTTAAATGCATATACGAATGCTTAAACATTTGAATATTCAATTATTCGGTTTATAGCATTAAAATTATCATGTAATGAGAAGATTTTAATTTATTATTCCATTTTAATTATTCGAGTATTTTATTATTTAAATTGCATTCAATATAAAATAATTAAAAAAATCTCAGAGTAGCTGAATAATAATAATTACTAATAATAAAATATAAATTGATTAAAATGTCATAAATACAGTACAATTACAAATATATTAATAAATAATAAGTTTATAAATATAAAATACTATATATTCATATTCAAAGGTATTAGAATATTCATGTTCAGATTAGAGTAATACAATTTTCCTTTTATTTAAAATATATGATGTAAAACACTCATGAAAAGAATTCGTTTATTATTTTAAATAATCTAGTATTTTTTTTTATTGGAACTGTGTTCTGAGCCATATAAAATAATCAAAAGAATCTGAAGATAGTTGAATATTTACAAATAAAACTAATTTACAATATCAGAAACACAGTATAAATAGAAATATATATTAATAAAATAATATACAAAAAAATATTTGAACGTTTATATTTATTTCGTTATTTGTTAAAAATAAATTGCACTTCAAAATTATGGAATATTAACTAAAGTTTGAATATATGTTTTTATCATAAAATTTTAAATTTTAACACTTTAGTCATACGGTATTCTAAAATTTTCACCAAAATAAAATATTTTTTGAACGTAAAACACAAAAAAACTAAACAACGATATTTCTTGTAATTTTACACAATTAGTTTTTCACTTGTAGTAGTATTTTACGGTTTACGATTACTTTTTAAAAACTTTAAAATAAATGACAGTAACATTTCAAAAGAAAATTGTGCGGTGGTCGTTGCTCTTTATGAAAAAGGAAAAAGTCAAAATGAGACATCAAATCTACTAAATGTGACATAATCGTTTTCAAAAGTGATTAAACGATTTTACTAAACGGATACCAATAAAAGAAAACCGGACAGGGGCGAAAAGGATTAAATTCACCATAAGAAGACCGATATTCCAGCGCTTAGACAAAGGTTTGTAACCAGTATTTTACTGCAGCATAGTTTTCATTAACTTATAATGTTAATTGTTACTGTTACTGTTAATTTCATTAACTTATAAGCTAGGACACCATAAGGAGAAGACTAAAGGAAGACACTATAACCTCGTACCGTGTTGTAACAGGTCCTTTATTGACTGCAGCACATCGTAGGGATCGACTGAATTTCACTCGACAGTATCTTCGTTGGGGAGCAGCTGAGTGGAGTCATGTATTGTTTAGTGATGAGTCTAGGCTTTCTTTAAATAACGATGATTGTCGCAGAAGACGACCAGGAGAACGTTACGCTAAATGAAATATAGCTAAAACTCTTACTTTTTTGTGGAGGATCGATAATGGTGATCATTACTTAAGTTTAACGGCTGATAGGTATTATAAGGGAAATCCTCGAATCTCATGTTGTACCCTTTTCTCTATTTATCTACCATGACGCGGTAAATATTCCGCTAATGAACTGACCAGCTAAATTTAATTGAAATTATATAGGATCCTATGGAAAACAAATAAGAGCACTTCAAACATCACCAAATACTTTAAACCAACTAAAGGAATAGATTAGAAATTTGGGATGTCATAAGAACATTAATTCTAAGTATGAGGCGACGTTGTCAGAAGCTCGTTAACGCACGTGGTGGAAACTTAACTTTATATATTTTATATTTATTTATTTCTCTAACAGTATTACTTCTTTTAATTAATTTTATTTAAAAAAAAAAAATAATATAAGAAAAATAACATACTTATATCATTTTTGTTAATATTCCATAATTTTGTGCTACATTACTGCAATACTCCACTTTCCTTTGAAATTCGGCCACAATTAAGTTGATTTAACCATGGTACATATTGTTGTTAAATGAGTGAAGTAAAGTTCCAAAACATATTTGAGATCGTAAAATGTATTTCTATGTAATCAAAACTGATAAATTTACAAACCATCATCATTAAATCAAATTTGGTCCCCAAAATCGTTTATTGAATGAATATTCGATTGTCACACATATTCAAATCACATTCAAATTGCATCCAGGGAAAACTGCAAATACAAAGTAATTTTTTGTAATAGTTTTAACAACGAATAGCCAAAAATAATGAATTGACGAAATTGCAGTGATCGCGCCACTTTGCGTTTGTGTACATATTATCCGTATTGTTTGGGATTGCTTTCGCGTTAGATGAAACTTGTAAATCATGTAAATACGATACACAATAGATTTTGTAGCTCGTGTGTGTGTATGTGCCCGTTTTCAGGGTGTGTTTGGAATCGCATTGAATTCGTAATTTGTAAATCAGACACATCGACGTAAGTAAATATGTAGCAAGCAGCAAATAATAGTAATTTTATTAGTGTTATCAAATCAAACTTTGGGTTTGAGCTGATTCCATGAATACTGATTGCCGGCGTTGTTTACGGCTCGACATAACCATCGACAAGATTGCTTATTATCATTAGGGATGTAAACTGTGTAACATAAACGTCCATTCAGCATCAATATCTGTTTTGTTTCATTTTATAACGTAATTATAATTTAATTCAAATTCAAATTATAATTTACATTCGGTTGAAACAGTGTTGGATTTAACGTCCAACGAAATATGTTGTGTGTTCCGTCCAACAGGTTTTATGAATAAATAATTAATTTTGTAAATCACATCCAGCGTAAATTATCTCCGCGACATGGAAAGGGTTGGAGCAACTCATGCTGGAAGTTTTACGCCACTACAACATAATAACAGAGTTGTTTGCACCAAGCGAATTAGAAAGAAAAGCAGCAAAGTGCCAAATGAAATTAAGACGTATAACATTGTTACACGGAACGCTGCATGAAAATTTGCATATAAAGGAGGATGCTTTCAATAACCTGATACAATGGAACATCTAGTTCAATTAAAGCCAGCTGAATAAGAAAACTCCATACGGGAACAACGAGCCGTCTAATATGAACTCCCGACGCGGATTTTATGATTCCGTGATACAACGGCGGGTATTTAATTAAAGTAATAAGGATAAAGTGATATGCATTCGTATGGTGCACGTAGTTTTATGTTGAAATTCTACTTATTAATAAACGTGTCGCACTCGAATAATAAAAGTTGTTTTTGTACTCCACGTTTTGTGAATGAGATGTAAAATTATTTTTCGGTGATTATTATATTGCACGGATTATTACCACACACAACGTTAGAGGTATGTGACTGTTTGAAGCCATAACAGACAATTAAACCATGGACAATAGCTAAGTAATTCAATGGAGCACAATTTGGGGTGAATCTGTTACATTAAGCTTGAGTTGCTTTGATATAACAATAGTAACTACATAATACATAATATATTCGAGTTTATTAAAATAATTATAACACGTACACAGCAATTTTATGTTCAATAAAAAAATTGAAAGTAGTAGAAAATAAACAGGAGCTTATTTCATGAAAGAATGAATACATCTTATGTGAACAAAACGAAAACAAGGTAAAATATAAAAGCAGACTTATAAAAAAATAAAGAATCTAGCGGGATAGAGGCTGAGCATGTCTGAAGTACCCTATCCACGCCACATTTGACCGTTGTAGTGGCTTTCTAATTTTGTGAATTTTTCATTACACATAGACATCTCCAGATACATTTTTCATTTTGCATTAAAATTCCTTTGAAATTAGTCCCTTAGACCTGGAGAGATCATTACGTTGTGAAGAATTTCTAGCGATTTTTATTTTTAAGGCAACACGAGGACTATGAATGAATAACTTATGTAGGGGATAGTAGAATATGTAGAACTTGAAATTGATGTGCATCCCAATAAATTAGTCAACATTCAGCCTTGTAGTTGTATTTTGTTTCTGTTTAATGCAATTTAAAGTAAACAAGATTAACTTACTATTGGAAGATAATGGTAAATACATTAAGACACCATATTAACATTAAATGCGTTTGTCGATAATCGTTAGCCGCAGCACGAATAATTTTATTAAACAAAGGGCATCCGCCATTCGAAGTTAATTAAAAATATAATTAAGCACCGAACAATGAATAATTCCTTATAAAAATTCTGATAAAAACACTAAAAGCTCATAAACCGGAAAAGTAATTATAATAATGTAAGAAAAACGAAAAGATAATGACAAGGAAAATTATACCAGAAATTACGGAATAAAAAGCAGCGCCGTAAATGAAAAACAAACTTGCGGTTTTCCTTCCTTTGAAATTTGCACAACTAGCTCAAGATTCAATTAAACATAAAAACAGAAGATCTAATAAATTAAACCGCCTTTGAACGTAACAATAATTTTTATTTGAGCGTTTGTTAAAAATGGTTTTCATCTAGACCGAAGTTTATATTTCGAGGCAGAAACTAGTTAATGTAATGCTTTTGTGAAACACATTTTAAATCCAACGGTATTTGTAAATGTATTTAAAGTTACCGTCACAATTTACTGGAGGATGAACATTATCTAAACCAAAAGTGTGAAACCAAGAGGTGATAAAATTAATCTGTTAATTATGAGGTGTTGATTATTATTTGCACCTTTCGAGGGTTGGACGTTTTTAATTAAAATATAAAAATGTTTTATGTTTGTTTTATTGCATAGAAAAAAATTATGTAAATTTAGTCATGTTTTATTTATAATTAAGAACCTCTTTTAAGTTTTAATTAAGTAAACCGTAATTCACTTAAACGGCTTTACAATTCCACATTTTAAGACGCTTTAATGCGAACGGTTTTAAATCGAGCAAAAAAAAAGAAGAAGGAAAAAATCGGCTGGCAATCCTATCTAAATATAAATTTAAATAAGCCGAACTCTTTCAGGATGGCTCGCGGAGCAAATAAGCGACACAAAGAGTCGTCGTGAAGGGAACAGATTAAAAATATGTAAAAGTTCAAAGACACCACTTAAAATTCAAAAAATCTCTTAGGTAAACCTCTAATTTCCACTTCTAAAGGAGCGTATTTCGGACGTATCTGCATTTACGAAATCCGCATCTTTCTCATTTCGTCTAAGTTTCCCTGCGTCAATGCCGGAATAGTTGTTAGCGCTGCGGTTGCACGCTTACAAGATGTCCGGTCGCCGGAACCGCTCTACAGCTTTAATCAGTTTTATTACGAGCAGCGAAAGGTTTGTCTTCCGTCATTCGGTTCAAGTCACAAATTGAATGTTTTAAACAATTAACACTAAGCAATATCACATTAAATATAACCATTTAATTAATAATTATTCAATAACTCATTAAAAAAATCGTGTTACAAAACGGCTGGCATTTTTGTTTTGCACTTGTATGTAAATATTCAAAATTCAGTTGTAAAATATTAGCATATCACATTTTTAGCGAATGACAGTTAAAAAAAATCTTTGATATGCAAATTCCGCATTAAGTGGGGACCGTCCGGTGTCCGTATGTTCACTTTGATGTGTCCATTTGCAATCATGTATATGATAATTAGTAGATGTTGATTTTGCACATGTATAAATAGAATCCTAATTGAAATTATCGATGAAAAATATGTACGCTAAATGGATATTCCGCCAACAGTCAGTCGCTCTGGGAAATTAACAATACGGTCACGCTCTCCCAACTGCCAATATTTATTTGAAAAAATCTGCGCCTACGATTTATTCCAGTAATTCTCTGCTAGTCAGATTCCCCAATTATATTCGAAGCTTATATACTCCTGCAATTGCAATTTTAAAAATTAATTTTGTTTATAGTAATCGCAACATCACGGTCTAAGCAACATAATACACATGTTAACCGTCAGATAAAATCCTCTTTACCGACTATTCCATCCAATTGGTATACGAAATTGCCGCGAGCACAATGGCCGACAAATTGTCCCAAGTACGAAAAAGCATAAAAAAAATAATACAACACGGAGTGAATGGGAAATGGACAAAAGGAAACAGCCGGTTGCCGCGAGTGTGCCATTAAACACACATGTATTGGTTAATAAGAATGTGGTAATGGGGCATGTGAGACAGAACACGAGGGTAAGAACTGGAGGGAAATTAGAGGGGCTAATCAACAACTGCTCTTGATATGAAGTTACCCACTTATGTGCTAATTATTGCCGGATTAATGCGCAGCATCCAGCAGTTGCATTGCTTCCTGCTGCTTAAAGCATAAATTAGTCCGAAATTGAGCACTTCTTAAGTTTTGCCGGAGTTAAATATTATGAAAATACAAAACAAAGCTTTCCTATTCTCAAGAATATTGTGATGACTCCAATCGCTTCAAACCTCAAAACCTCTCCTTCCCCTGTGTTCGTTTGGACTCTTTTAGAGGTCTCTTGACCTCTTCTATATATAATAAACATTCGCTTGGAGCTTGTGGGTGTGGATGTGTGGGTTATATGTATTCCATATCTATAATTATTCGGATTTATCGGTCGACGTTTGTTGGAATTATTTCCTGACGTTTCACTAGCACCTTCAGAGGTCTGATTTGGTTCGTGTCACTTTGATATCTGATTGACAACTAATGACAACTTAGATAACTGATGTTCTAGAAAATTCGTTCTGTTCGTTAGTCGTTATTATCTGCTTAGCAATTTAGGTGTTTTTGATCAGCTTCAATGCTTCTTCTTTTCTATTGAAGTTGTTTTTATAGATTTCAATTGCTTCCCTAATCATTCTGTTGTGATATCCAGTTGTCGAGGCAAGCAATTGTGTATCTTGGAATTTTATCTTATGATTTCCATCTAACAGTTCATGTTCAGCTACAGCAGACTTGTCTGATTGTCCTAGTTTGCAGTTGTTGAATCTTCGTTGTTGGTATAAAAATAGTAGGAGGTATCATTGTATGTCTTATTTCTAAGCGTCTGTATCTATTGGCCTGTAGTGTTTTTTTCAAGTGTTGTTCTTCAACGAGGTAGTGTGTGGCACATATTCGGTTAGTGTTTTGATGACCACCTGTTTTTGACTAGGATGATGGTTATATAGTTTATGAAGATACGGATCGGTGTGTGTAGGTTTTCGGTATACTGTATGGTCTAAATGTTCACTCACTCTTTTTACTAGGATATCCAAAAAAGGTATTTGGTTCTCCTTCTCCAATCCCATTGTGAATTTGATATTATTATGTTGTGAGTTTAGGTGTTTTAGAAACTGATCTAGTTTTTCTAGTCCATGTTTCCAAATCACGAAAGTGAGTCAGTCTGTTCTTAGAATTTGTTGTTCCAAACGAAATAGGTTTTAGTAAGGCACATACGGAAAAGATCCACTATATCTGGAGGGAATATTTCTGATATCATGTTTAAGGATTCATTGACAGGAATTTTTGTGAAAAGGAACACTACCTCGAAACTGACCAGTCAGTCTATCTTCTACATCAAGATGTAATAATCCCTTCAATATCTCAACAAAATGAGTGAAATCTTTGATAAAGGTTGGGATGTTTCCAACATGAGGTTGTAGCAATCTGATAAGATACTTAGATAAGTTATATGTTGATGACTCAGAAAAACTAACGATGGGTTGGAGTGGTACATTATTCTTATATTTTTTTGGACAGACCATATAAGCGAAGTGGAAGTGCTTCTGATTTGACTAATTGTTTTTGGATATCCGCTGGTACGGATTTATTAGGAGGTTGGTGTTTCTTAGCTTTCTCTGTGTTGGATCTTTAGTCAGTTCTAAAAAATGATTTACATTTTTTTTTACCACGATACCTACCATGTATCATGAATATATCTTAGCCAGATTGTTTTCGTTCCGAATAAATTATTTTTTCGAACCATTCCATAGATACTTGCAACAAATCGGTACGTTGATATACAAACCTCCGATGTCGAAACTTTCGAATAATTAATGTAAGACAATGGAATTGTGTAAATTGTTTAGATGCCGATATTTATAAAATATTTGCTGGAATGGTGGTACTAAAAGCTTAATTTGCTGGACCTTAAATTAACATCTTGCTCCGTAAATCGCCGTTCATGTGGCATTGAGCGTCTTAACATGTGTACAGTCGGTTGTAAATAGTGTGTGCACAGCGTTTAATTTCTGCATTGTCCCCAGAGTAAAATTTATGCATTAAGGCTTCACCTGCATTTATGTCGGCATCGGCCAGAAGGGCATTTCAAAGAAGCCGTCCCTCTGTGTTTTCCGAACAGTCGATGTACTCGAACCTGCACACACTTGGAACAATTTTACTCGGGCGCTCTCGTACACTTGCCCCGGTATCCATTATGGTCGCATACAATGCAAGTATTCCTAATTGCCGTGAGTAATGCAGATGGCATTGCTTGAGAGTTTAACAGTAATACATATAATGGAATTTGAAGGAGCCCCATTATTGTTCCGTCCGTGACCCAATTGTCATTTTCCAGATATTCAGCAATTACGCCGATTCTCACTGCTTGCTTGCTTGCTTTAAGCTGAGAAATAAGCGTCCACTTCTGTTTTTATTGGTTGCGCCTTGTAAAACTGTTTTCTATGCTTATATATTCGTGAGTAAATGATCCAAAACTACTGGGCCATACGAGACGGCAACGTTTCAAAGGATAAATAAAACGATAAATTATACAGCTTATGCTTCAAGACAATCTTAGCGTATTCCGTCACTTGGTGAATCAACATATTACCACATTCTGTGGATAACAAAGGACAATGACGATCTGCAAATTTCCTAAATCCACTCGGATTCTGAATCCATCAGTTCGGTATCATGGCGCATTATTTATGTTACAAATTGGCCGAGTAGCGATGTTCGGAGTCGACCGCTGATAAAGTTTGCAGGAGTTGAACATCGGTTGCACGGTCTGGGCAAATGAGAAGATCGAAATAAATAGGTAAAAAAGTACGTTGATCTCCTTAAAACTGGCAATTGAGTTGTTGGGGAAGTTCGAGGTCGAGAGTTTCTGTCCTTAGGCTATGATTGAATTGACTTTGTTTCCGGTTTCAAGTCACGCAACTCCATTTAATGACGCTGTTGGGATTTGGATGATGTCGTGCAATATTTCCGGGAAACCTTAGAAAATAATTTTATTGCTTATATTTTTTTATTTATGTCCCGACATTTGTTACGTGTTATAATACGGTTCGGGCGAGGAATTGTTACTCGCCACAACAATGAAACAACAGCGGTTGCATCCGAGGAGGATATGGCGTTTTAACGTCATTTTTATTTTTCGTCAAAAAATATATGGACGACATCTTCCTGCACTCACGAGACGGTTAAAAATAACTACTCGACAATAAAGTAGATGAACATACGGACCAATAATAAATTTCGCTCTTATTAAAATCTTTTGGGGCTCATACCTAAAGAATATATTACTCTATTATTGTTTGTAATCATCATTACTTTATCTCTGGAGAAATTAGTTAGTTGTACTCTTTTACGTAGTATCATTTTTTGCTAGTTAAAACGATTTCGCTCCGTTCCTTTTGAATAATCTGTTCAGTCTTCCATATAGGCAAAATGTCTAAGAATATCCAGTTCAATAGTCGTGATCACAACTTTGTATAAAATTGTAAAGAAAATATATATTGAGGAATGCTTCTATAAATTTTTACACCGAAATAACTCGGATGACAAAACCAAGTCATATTCAATTTGTCCATTATCCCCGGAGCATCCTATTGCAAAATGGGATTTGGCGAATTCATGTCTAAGTGACGAATAGCAGCCGAGTGGTTTTATTAAAGTGTTCCGTCCTTTATATTCTGAATTTTCATTATCTGTTCGAGCCAGCAAATCTTACAATAAATAGTCGTTCGATATATTTGTTCTGGTGAAAATTATTATATCGCCTCTCGCCAGGAAACCGACGGTAATCCTATCTTTTCTTCGAATCTGAATTGAATCGGGAGTTATGTGAAAGTGTATCGTCGCATCAATTTATTACGTTCGCTGGCACTTTTCCGGTCTCTGAATTCGATTTTTCACGCGTTCACCGTTCTTAATCTGCTATTAATATCCCACAAAAAGTGCCAATGAAAAGCCTTATTTATTGATTTCGATTTCGACACCTCCCTCCATTTTGATTGAAGGTGTAAATAAAAAGAAGTTTCGTCTTGTGTCAGAAATATAGTTTTGGACAACTCAACAACAGTTTCAAGTTGAATTGGTTATTTCAAAGTTTTAAGCGATATTGAGCATAGTTCAAGTCCAAATTAAACATAATTAAAAAGAATTTTGTGCAGTGTAATTTAAAAACCTTACTAAAAACAGTATAAAGGCTGATTACTGCTTTATTAGTTCAGGTTCAAAGCCATAGTAGTGCTGATTAAAACCAGTTTCAAACTACTATTGAAGCCAGCAAATTAAAAACAAGCGCTCAGCTGCAATTAGTCATTTGAGCTAGTAATTTGCCTTTGCATGGACGTTGGACGTTGCATTTATTTAGATCTCTACATTTTGTTGTAAACCTCTTAAATGTGTTTGTTATAAAAAGGCGATTAACCTGTTTCATCATACCATGAAAAAACGCTATTGAATTTCATCTCATAAATGGTGCAGTTACGGCCATCGCGAATCATTAACATTGGCATTCAAACTGTTCTGCAGGTATTCAAATTTAGCATTGTAATAATCGAATTTCACTTGTGTAGTGAATGTAATTCAATTCGCACCATTTTTCCCTCTAACTCGAGTTATCTACTTTTCGTATAGGAACGGCTAGAATGGAATGTACACGGCTCTCGTCCCTTATTACAGAAAACGCTGGGCTGTCAGTTAGGTGCGAAATGGGGAAATTACGGAGTCAGTTCGTGTTTCTAAGCTGATACGTGCCCCAGTGTTTAAGTATTTCTCCCGTTAATACTTAGATTTAAATATTGACTTTTTTGACACAACTAAACGAACCTGAGAAAATACCCTTGCTGAGTTTCTGGCAGGAACGGCTAAAGGAATTACGTTTCATCGATTGCTCAGGGTAGTTTTAGTTTTACTGGCGGATGCAGGAATGCGTTGTGAGAATGAGAAAATTAAGAGTGCGTGTTTCATGTATCTCCTGGGTATCGAACCAGTTGGTGTGAGGTGAATCTCTGAATACAGGTAATTACACTTTTATCGCGACTAATTGAAATTAGTCGTTTTTTGTTCGCTACAAATTAATTTACCCTATGATTTATTGATGTTTAATTATAATGCATACAACTATGTTTTTCTATAAATTTTTAAAAATATTTTACTTTTTTAAATGTAGTTTACTTCACATTTTGGTATTACTTCTTTAAATAAGCGGTCTATAACATTGAATATCAACACTAATATTTTGTTACCTATGACAGTGATCATAGATAAGATTTTTATCTTTTCATTTGAATATTAATAAGAATCGCACACTGATAAAATTTATAATTTTCGACGATTGTTTTAAATAAAGAAACAAGAAGTTAATAATAAAAATATCAATCCATATCTAGCAACGCGTCACAGAGAAAACTAATTTGGAATAATTATTAGTTTGACAAAAATGTTGTTGGAGAGTTCAATTTAACATGTTAATTTTGCATTATAAAAATATTTTGAACATTTTTATCAACATTAATAATTTTTCACTATTTGCAATTTTAAAGGGTAAGATTATTAAATTATTTTTTTATACGTTTAATATGCATAAATTAATATACATAAAAAATTTTATTCTCAAAACCTCATTTAGTGGATTTAAATGCAATTTATTTGGTTAATTCTTAATTTATCTGTTTTAGTTTAAATTGTATCATTTACTTTTTATTTCAGCACATAAATGTTTTCTAGAGAATTTCAAATTTTCCTTGTAATATTTTTAATAACTCAGTATCAATAAATCGATTAAAATAATGCAATTAATTATATTATAATAGACTAGGGCAACTTTGGGGTTAATCAAGATCAGTGATTGAAATTTGTTGATTTGTATATTGTTATTGTAACGACTCTCTTTTTCTTTAACAGTTTAATTAATCTATAAGATATATTTTGGAAAGTTTATTTAGTTTTTGTGTCTGATAATTAGTTTGTCTTGTTAATTCAACTGTTAATATCATTCAACATGTCTCAAAGGAGAGTTTTTTGTTAAGATTTTACCGATATAATTGTAATTTTGGAACATGGTAATCTGAGTTGACACGGAATCCAAATGTACGTCTCACAAAATGTAATAGGTTGCGATTGGAATCGTTATCAGTAAATTGGTAGTGCCAATATACAATACAAATATATACACATACATTATATCAGTTGAAGGTTGGCTGATTCTCTCTCTAGCTGAGAAAAGCAAATCAAAATTTAACCGCCAAGACGATGCGAAGAAGACTGTAAGAAATGTGAGAAACCCCTTATATCAAAGAAAAATAGAAAGAACAGGCTTAGATTTGTAAGAGACGAAAAGTGTGGAATGGTGTTATTTAGCGATGAAAGTAAGTTTAGTTTATTTGGAAATGGTGCTAAGGAGTTTGTAAGGCGACCAGTAGGCAAACGATTCCATAAAAAATACCAATTACCGACACTTAAACACGGAGGGGAATGTTGTGGTGGACTGGGGCTGTTTCAATCGATATGGCGTTGGACCGTTGGCAAAATATATCTCCAGAATTCTTTGAATCCATGAACAAAAGGTGTGCAGTAGTCATACAAGCTGATGGTTATGAAACAGAATATTAAATTATTTAATAAGATTCCAAAACTTATGTCCAGATAAAAAAAGTTTAATTTTTTATAAAATTCTATTTTACTGTGTAATATCTGAATAAAAGTACGTACAATTTCTAGAATTATTTCTATTAATCCCTTATACAGGAGATAGAACCATAAATTTATTTAAATCATTCATTGTTTATCAACTATTCGAATAATGAACATAATTGAATATTTAATAAAAACTTTTGAACAGGAGTCTATAGTAATAAAATTACCTCTAATAACCCGTTACGCAGGCTGAAACTAAATATTAAGGATTTGCTTATCAATTTTGTATTAATGTGAGTCCATTAATTAAATAATTAATGTTTTTTTAAAGCAATAAAATAATATAGAATTAAATTAATTAGTTTGATTATCGTATATGAAAATTAGTTAAATGATTTGAATATTTTTCTAATGGAATTATAAATAATTGGTGATGAGAGATAATCTTGAATTTAAATTAATCCGTTTATATTAATCTGTGAAATCCATAAAGAAGTTGTGGATATAAAATTTATTAAAATATAGTTTTGGGAAAGTACATGAAGTCCTTGCAGCGGTTTGTTTTTATTAAGATATACAGAAAATTTAATTAAAAACACGAACCAGAATGTTTTATATATAAATCTTTCCTAGCAACGCCATTGAATGGTCTTTGTTCCAGTATGTCAAATCCGCAATATACAGTCTTGCATGCCACTTATTCTTTCCACAATTTTCTCATTACGTTGCACGTCGTCTCTGCGCAAATCCCGCATTAGAGCCCGTCGCCACGAGAAAAAACTCCTATTCCAATTATAATTTTTCTGGAAGTCAAACACCTGAATGAGGATCACACTTTGTCATGCACCCTTGACTGAAATCCTTATTTATATGCGCTCATCCTACGTGTACAAATCGCAAACGAGCATTCTGGGTTTAGTCAGCGCCGGAGCCCCGTGTATTTGTTAAACAGAAAGCCAAATTCGCTACTAACAAATTGGGATTCTAGACAATAAGACGTCCTGCATCTCTCTCTGTCGTTCGCGGCGCAGCCTTCCGACACGTCCTTCATGCGCTCGAATTATTCAGATCGAGCTCGCTGCACATGCACGACAAAATTAGATACATTCCTGATGAGGGCCTTATTAAAATCTAAAGCCAAATGAATTTTAAAGAGTTATGAAGCACCAAATTTGACCCACACTCGGGTTTTACATTTCCAAACCGAGTTTATTAAACGAAAACAATTGATTTGTTAAAGAAATAGCCATTTATAAATAGTTTCGGCCGTAAATGTTTGCATTTACTGCGTTTCTCTTTTTCCATTCCTTTTCTATTCCAGCTTGTTTGGAACTTTTCAAAAGTTATTTACAAATTTGTCATTTTATAACAAAATCGGCTCTCCAGAGGGCAAGCGTCCAATCCGTTATCAAAAAGTTCACACCACTGGGGTATACATCGGCTGCAATTATCTTGAAGGTTCGCGTTTCATATCGAACTTGTAATTTCTATTACTTTTTTAAATTGGAAAAGTTATAAAATATTGATTGCTCTAAAAAGCGTACGAGATTAACTATCGGTTCCGTGTACATGTTTATAGGAACACTAGAAAATTGTATTTTAAATCAGCATTCACTTGACTTACGTTCATGCTTCCGTTCAGGAATTTATTTAATTTAAACCGCGGTTTGTAGTCTACCTTAAAAATAAATTATTTCAGCAAAAGCAGAGAGGAAAAATAGTTTAGAACAGTGTTCTTAAATTACTTACTCCGAATAACTTTAATATTCTTTAGCGTATTATAAATTCTTTTTCTGTTTAAGTTAACAAAGAAAAAGGAAATCAGAAAGCACTTTCGGAAGTGCTCAAGCGTTAATTTGTTTCGTTCCTAAACTCTTCACATTCCTTCAAACTTGAATGAATTTTGATTGTTAATTTACGAAGAATGTGTTCTAAATTAAAGCCAAGAGAGGATCAATTAATGCCTTTAACTTGCCTGTAAACAAACCCTAGAAATATTGAATTAAGTTTATCGAAACTTTTCTTTTTATTTCACCAAAGTCTTAAGAAAAGTTGGTGCCCGAATGACTAATGGTGGATAAACTTGTTAAATGTACCAACTTAATTCGACGGTTTTATTAATTGCACCAGCACAAGGAGTTTCTACGTTAACAACAAATGCTCTTTAATCAAACAATGATTTATATCATTTAGTTTGGTAAAACGCAGTGGCTGCATTTAAATCGTTTTTTTTTTTTTCATTCTTCATAAATCCTGCAGTTTAAACGGTGTCGTTATCCAGACTGAAGAGGTTCACATACAAAAGCGAGAGACCGTTGACTTTTAGAGTCGTGGATTCAGTGAAGGAGAAAACCAACACGAAATAAATATATAATTTTAAGACCCAAGAAATCTGCTTTGTTTTTCTTTTATTAAACGCGAGAAACCAAAAAAAAAACTCCAGATACGGAGGTAAGCATAATAATATGCAGGGAAAAGTATGGAAGAGAGACGGCCAGACTATCTATTATGCGCGTTTTAAAGAGCACCAGTGCGAGTTGTTCAACTCTTTCATTTTCCACGCTCTGTGTGCCATTAGTATTGTTGACATTGCAGATAGATGAATTTGTATGAGTAGTCAACAGACTTTTGGAATACGTTTCGGCCTAATGTTCCCGTGTTTTCCATACGTCGCAACGTGGCTGACGGTTTTCCTATTTTAGTCGATTTTCCCTAAAACTTGATGACTGCAAGCGCTTTCCTTTTTTCCGCTTTCGTCCTTTGGCATTTCAACTTCACAAATATCATTCGTCATGCTGCGTCCGCCATGGAAACGGTCAATCAAAATTTTATTTCCAACAGTCGTTTTTTCACGGATGCAATTACTTATGTTACTTACACGTATATGGGAATTCGCAAGAAAAAATCTAAGTTGCGTAATTACAGAGGATATTTACCCTTTGGATTAAATTTGAAGGGGTTAATCGTCGAATTCAAAAGTTACGATCTCAATAAAAACCCGTGTATGAGAAAGATATTAGAAAATAGCACAGAAGAAGGTGATGTTAAGTGCAAGTAAAACGTTTTTAATTGTGCGGAACCGTACGACAAAAGGATCCAGCAATAAAATAACAAGCTATACACAGCGCTTTATTAGCTTTATAAAGATTTTATGCACGACAATAAACTCCATTTAATTATACGTTAAAAGTCGCAATATATATTCAATTAATACGTAATGTCACTAAACGATTAAGTTTAAGGTGACACAGGAAATTTATATTGTAAATTGGCTAATGGTATTACAACAGGTGGCATTTAAGCTTTTGTTTTCTTCTAATTTAAATTATCAGGACATTAAAATAAAATAATTAATTATTTTACCGGTAATTGTAAAAAATGTCTTTATTCAAAAGCCTCTATTGAACATGAAATAAAGTCAAACAGAAAGTGTGGCCCTCCAGTAGTTTGTTAAACAATTTACCTCCTAAATATAAATTAATTAAGACGATAATTTAGAATTTCGAGTTGCACGTAAGAATAATTAAATGCCGCCTCGCGCGTTTGTATACCTTTTCCGCATAATAATTTTAATTAACCTGATAATAAAATACAAACTCCAAAATTAAAAATTCTGCCATGTTTATACACATCGGCAAAGTTCGTAATTGCAGCAAGTAGTGCGGTGGCCTCTTTAACTTGTCTAACAGGTAGGCTACAAATTAGAGGTCTTAAGGAGCCACGTTTTCCTGCCAATTAGCGACTCGGATGTCTCTTATATAATTAATTTGATGAGCAAACTGCTGCCGAAAGTTTTCTTCCGACCGAGTCGCGTCGGCGGTTTGCATTTTATATAATCCCAGAACACGACCAGAATCAACCGGGAACTGAACACTCACACACGAGGAAAAGGAAATGAATATGGACGTGACTGAGCTGTCGATGTAACTTTGTCGAATTGAGGCGTGACTGCCGCGTTATCCTCGCTGAATGTGAGACGCTACGGTCCGGATTTATACTAAACATCTGTCGAACAGAAGAATTGTCATACTTCTCGATGAGTTCCGGATACCATGCACTGGAAATTGCTTGTTGTAATCTTATGGGATTATTGGAATATTCCAAGGCTGATGCATCTAATTACTTTGCAAATCCTCGATAGGAGAAAGGATGTAACATAGCAGAGATTGTCGCAGATGTTTCTATCAATTTAAATATTTCAATCATCATCCAATGCGACACATGTTTCTAAGTCTGTGGTCACTTTTTGAATTTGTTAAGTTTCGTCCCCCGTACGCGTTCCCTCAATCTGCTGATGTCCATTGCTAACACAGTGACTGATGTGTGTGAGTGTGTGTCCGTGTGCTGGAGAGGAGATGCACTTTATGGAAGTGACATGTGGACATGACGTGAATGTAATTACGCACCCTTCAGCTAGGTGCATTACAAAACCCTAATGTGGATGGTACGAACAGAAAAAATCTAATTTCATACAGTGTCCGAACAAACAATTAACAAATGGATGCAACCTGATGGCCAGTAGAAGCCGGTTTTCGTTCAACAATATTATTCACACACATCGCTAAATAAAACTTTTCTGTTTTGGAAGAATCGTTAAAGTGTATTTGAGGCAACCAGTATTTTCTTTTATTATGTATAGTAATATAAATTAAGACTAAAATATGAGAGGCATCAATAAATCGAATACCTTTAATTAAATCGTGTAAATCAATAATACCGTTTTTTCCGTTTGATGCCGCAAATGGTAAAAGTCATTACGATCTTTAATTACCTCATAAACATTTTAGGTGATGCATTAAACATTTTGTTTGAGCAGTGTGTATTAAGTAACCGTCCTTTGTCAGAGTCTGCAATGAATTGTAATTACGTTGGAGCAGAGAAAAAAATGATTGTGAAGAAGCAATCGGCAAATCACGATTATTTTCTGGCAGCACAATAAGTGTCTTAATTTGTATTCAGTGGAACATTTACAGTGAATTTATATGCTCAGACTGCGGAGTAATTAAAAAGATAAGAAATGAACGGGAACAGGCTAGTAGCTCTTTAGAGTTTACATCTAAATATCTACGTTAATTTTCGTTTATATTTTTTATTACTGCGACATTTTCATTATAAAAATGAACCAAAAAGTGACGAATAATATAATAAAAGGCTGTTGAGAATTTTGCTCCGCTTTTCTTCAGTTATTTCGGATTTTATGGCGTCACAAATTTTATGACCATTTTAAAATACATAAATAAATGAGCGTTCTCCTTATTTTGATATAAAATAATAATAAAATAATAATAAAATGAGAAAGAAAAATAAATATCGTCAGTAAAAAAAGGAAAACGTTATATCCAGCAACTTTGCAAGGATTAACATGGGTTCCACATGTTTTATTTCAATAATATTTCAGTCAACATCACATAGCCAATGAATTTCGTTGCCGTCTCCTCGATCTGCATCAAAGAAGGCGCCCTCGCGTCCAGAATAGAAAATTTTCCGTTGTTTGCAGCTGTATATTTGCCACCGAAATTTATTTACACAGCCCCATTCCCCATTTGAAATATTTACAGCAGTTTTAAGCCATAAGGGGATGGCAAGGCAACTATGATAACGAGGGATATCGCATCGCGCGTCTTTAGAATTGCTGACGACCTACTCGTTTCCGTATTTCCCACGGGCCGTCGTTCCATCCGCCAAAAAGAACGAAAACAGAATTTTGCAGGCGAAACAAAAGTGTGACTGTTTGTATTTTTATAGTCTGATTTTTGTTCGAACTAGCTGAACCTCTTATAACAAACACACAAACGGAGAACACGTGTAACTGGAACATTTGTATCAATCCATCTTAACGGGTATGTTTCCGACAGACAATTTATTATGATATTGTTATTGTGTGCCATCTTGATTGAACTGTCCAAATGGATTGGTCAATTAACACCCAGTTTCCAGTTATTATGAAAAAATATCGTCATTCAAAAATTGCGTATGTCATATTTGAACTGTTCTCACAAAAACGTGTCAGTGGCGAGCGAAGTCTTTAAGCTAAAATTGTTTCGAAACGACAAGAATTGATGAACCCACGCATAATTTGGGGTGACCCTGCGACTGGTCGGTCAATGTAAGGTATCTCTAGTGGGCATCGCCCGAAACTTTCTATTTCCGAAACTCCTGCAACGAATCCATTTACAACAGTGTCTGTGCGGATGTCTTGAAGTGCGCCCGCCAAACGTGATGGGAATTCTTTGGGCTCGCACGAGAATAAACGGAATAAGGTCGCCTTTAATACCGCGGCAGATTCTGTAAATTGCGGAGAGGGGAGAGGACGATTAATATAGGACGAGACAGGAGTGCGTTGCGAAGGGGTGCAACTGAAATCGTTTGCACGGTACGGAAAAATTGAGTGACGAAAGATGATGATTAAAATAGCACTTCATTGAAATGTTCGCGTTTTTTACTCTCCACTTAAGCAAATCGATAAGCTGCGTTTTTTAAAATGGATTTCTTTAATTTATAAATGAAACCTGCTGTGGTGGGTGACGGATTTATTTTAATCAAGTACCAACTTGTTGTTACATACGTTTATTTTGGATGATGAGTCGTTGGTTTAGTTGCTTTTTTGGCTTTGTTCAACATCTTGTTGCTGAAATACTCCGTAAATTTTAAGAGTCTCTCCTGTTGTTTTTCTGATAGACTTTCCATTAATTGTAATACATGCATCCTCTGCATTTCAAGAGCTTGTTGCATTTGGTCATACAATTCGTTCATTCGTTTCTGATTTTTTTCTGTAGTTTCTTTATCAGCCTTTGATTTCGTGGTGTCGGAACTCAAAGCAGTGGAACTTGTGCAAGCCAAATCGTGGCCATTGTAAAAGAGTTGGCCTACTGATCTCTTAATTGAAGATGTTGATTTGCTGAGTTGGTACATTAGTATGGTTAATATGAATAGGTGGATGAACTATAAATGAATTTTTATGACAAATGTCAAAAAATGATCAATGAACTATAGATAAAAATATATAATATTTAGAAAATAAATGAATATATATGTTAAGAAAAATTTGGAAATTTGATTTTTTTAATTATATTTTTTAAGTGTGAGGCGAAATTAACTAGTTTCTTTTGCTGTTCTTCGTTTAAGTAATCCAACATTGCGATACTCATTTCCCTTCTTTGTTCTACAATCTTTTGAAATTCATCATATATTGCGGTTAATTCTTCTTTGTGTTTCTTGGTTATTTCAGCTAAATTAGTGCTTTTGGCGAAATCCTCTTTCGTCTTTTGAAAACCCCTGGTGAGTTTAAAGTCGGCTCCGGTTTTAATAAACTGAACTATATATTTTGACATCTTACTAAATATAATGACAATTTTGCTATTTAAAACTTAAGATATTAATCATTATTGTTGCAAATTATGAAAATGGCACCCGTAAAATATGTGGGAGGTTCGTGGAAAATCAATTACGTAATGTTCCGAATCTTTTTAAACCATAGAGGGGTAATAAAAATAAATGGGATTCGAAATAACGAAAAGAAAACTAATAAAAGCTGACAGACTATGTAAATTTATTGAAATCTTTCAGTCTTCGAGTTTTTTTCTCGGCACTCCGCACTCTACCGGTAGCGGATTTACAGATAACTAATGTAAATACAAATTTCGGATTTCAGACCACTTTAGTGGCTCTTGCCCGTCGAATATTCGCGAAATGTATGAATATTAAAGTGTATTATGAAAATGACTTACCGAAATGTTATTGTTCCGCTTTCTTTCCCTAGCAATGCCGGAACTCACTTATTGAAACTTTGTTTTGTGTTCAGACGCATCCATTAATTCTCAATTTGGACCGAACTCATAACTGATTACTTTCAACGAACTGTGAGGGAGTGAAATAGCAGTGCGCCTTCAAATAAATATGGCGTCGGGGTAGCTCGTCAGGTCTTAAGTGTAAGTCTTTGATTAGTCCGGGTAACAGAGGGTGAATCAGGTGGAAATGTCAATACTTGAAGAAAACATTTCGCATCATAGAACTTGAATATGTTCATGTACAAAAGGAGTGAGTATTCCGTCCAAATTTTATAATTAACACGTCAAAATACAAGTTTCTACTTATTCTCACGTCAGTTTTTAAAATATGATTTTATTTATTAATATGAAAATATGTTGTTAGTTAAAGAAACTAATATTTTATTAAAAAGCACATTCGATAGCTTTTAGTTTTATTAACTTATAATTAATGATTTTCTAGTAAATTGTTATTGAATAATTTATAGGTTGGTAATAAACTGAAACTGGAGCAATATAATTACTTAAAACGATATTTTAACTTTTGGATACAAACAAATTGGAATACGTGCACATTTATCGGTTCAGACACGTACATATTTGCCGTGTTAAATACGATAAAATAAACGAAAAAATCCAAATGGTATTACCTGAGTGCGTATTTCACCAGTTAAATTGTTTCGTCCGACTAATAATGCTATTTTATGCTCATAAATATACATTTTTTGACCGTTGTATAAATGTTTAGTATAAATACTTGTGCACTAGAACATGGGTTGTTTATGGAACGCAGAATAGACAATGCTGTGTTTTATGGATATTTTTTTATTCGACTGCTAATTGAAATATATGAAAACATGCAATAACAATAGCGCCATAATCTGAATAAAAAATTACTTAAGCGCTTGAGCCCTTGGAGTTTGTCAATATCGAAGCTTTTATTTATAAAACTGATCGGAAGCATAAAAACCACAAAACAAATCATCGATCGACCAAAAAAAAAACGCTGACAGAAGATTAAAGGGTGTTAAGGCCAAGTAAAAATTAGTAATTGAAATCGGAGTGGCTTAGATTGTCATATTTAAGATGACGAAAGCGGGGGTGGGCTCCTTTTACACCTGACCCCACATCTATTACAATTCATGACTCGTATTCCGCTTGCCTGAACCTTATCTCGCAGAGAAAACCCAATTTAGCATCTTACTGTTGAACTTCCGTTGAGTCACGATTGTGTGCCGAGCTTTCTTGCGGTCCCCTACAATCATTTCATGCTCCTTGCTCCGCCGAAAACCATTCAAATTATATCTGCTCCGGCTACGGGGAAAAGCAGATCAACTCCATTGGCCTGTAATGTAATAATGTCTGTTTGATTACTTATTACGGTGGCCTTTCGCGACGCCGGACACGACCCACTACTTTATTTAAACTTACGGAAAAATCACCACACAAGCACAAACGATAAAACGGATTTTTCAAAGGACCAAAGCCCATCACGAACTTTCCGATGCAACGGATGTTGCGAGATTTCGTTTCGGACTGTCCAATCAAAATTGAAACTAAACGATCGACCACATATTCTTTTATTTATTTTACTGTGGAATGTTATAATAGTGACCTCAAAAGTCAAGCAAATTCGGCGTTTTCCGGCAATCGAAAAAAAGAAAAAAAAATTAAATGGAATGCAAAGTTATACCCAGTAAAATGGAATTTAATGAAGTGTAAATTGATGACTGCATTCAATAAGTGGTGAATTCGTTTAACCGTATTTTTCCATTATACCGCAAATTCTCCGAATCATTAGCAAATATATTTGAAATGCATTTTTCATTTATATCCGATTAATTGGAATACCGACTCTTTCATCGTACAACCGCCACTGTATCTGATAATTTTCATATTTACTTAATAACTGTCGAATGTCCATTCATTCATTATATTTTATTCAGTTTTAAAACTTTCAAGAAAAACATATTACTAACGGAATTATTAATTAATATTTCAATAGCAACAGTCGTTGTTGCTTTAAATTAGAATCTGCCCGTTTATAGATTTTCATTCCCCTTCTTGAACCTGCGCCAGTAATGCCCAAGTTTGTAGGCGATAAAGAACAATTTCCGGCCTTTTTTTTACTGTTTTTGGCAAATGCGTTAAATAGATGTACAATATGTGCGAGCCGGAACATATCCTTCTGGTCATTTTCTTTTAGTGCATCGTTTTGCAGAATGAATGGTTTTATCGGATAACCTTAATGCCGGTATTTTACTGGTTATGCTCGTTGTCCACTTTCACTCCACTGCTCCAAATACCGCTCTTATCGGGCACACCATGTGCCCGCTTGTCTCTTATATCGCATTGTTTTATCGTTTATATGGATTAATATTGTCATATGCGTTTAATTAATATTATACTCGTTTTATTTTAGTAATCTAATCGTGTCGGCTATCTAAGAGCTACCATTAACATAACACTAAAGATTTCCTCATGGAGTTTTCCCAATTTTATTGATACTAAAATATTATGTTACAATTTTTAATAATTGTATTTTACCAAATTACCTCTATCTTCATAAAAGATGTTTTAGACGTAACAAATGAATTGATCTAATTACGTTGGTTTCCAAAGAACTACTCTTACACTAAGTACGGTCAAATTTTGATAATTCAAATTACATCCAAGGTTAAAATTATATGTAATTTTTATTTGATAATTGGAATTTCGATTACTCGAATATCTTGGTAACTCGAACTCAATAAATATCCTTCGATAAGTCGGTTCTCCTGCCTCAGGTTTCTGAATTCTGTTTTGACATATTTTTTCTATGATAAATAAAAGATGCTTATAGTCGCCTTACATGTGGTTGTTTAAAAACTACCCTTATCATTACTCTAAGTACTTCGTTATGGATTATTCCTATCATCACGACGCGACGAAATAAGGATCACGAGTCAATCGCGTTTGTTAGAGAAGTGTTTTCGCTGCGATTTTTTATCGGGACCATTGTCGAACCTAATCTTTTCATTAAACTTTCATTCAGCCGACTCGGCCTTTTGTCGCATTACTCAACACTTAAATTTCGACATAAGGGATTGCCATCTCTATTTACGTAGTCCATTGTTCGAGATGTGTGACAAAAAATAATTCGTGATTTCTTACCGTAACTGTCTAGGCTTAACTCATTTACTCATTTACTCATTATTTATTACGTACCTGAAACAAAAAAGAAATATTAGAGAATGAAAACAACGTAATGGCCGTTATGATGATAAATTCGTCGGGGAACCAACCAAGCCCGATTTTAAAAATCTATGAAACATTTTATGGGTTGTTGCTCGATTAACTCTTCAAAGCTGCGTTGAAAGCATAACTGAGTCGTACATTGAACGTCCATCTGTTTGGAATTGATAACAATGAATAAATAACTCTAAATATAACCTTTATAAATTTTCTATAAATAAACAAATGTGACAAATCAATTTAGTGTATATATGTTATGATTTGTAAGGAAATTAAAAGACATTGGGGGATTTGCATGCCAATGCGTCTGATAAAAACTGCAGTATATAATGCGATTCGCCTTGGGTCAAAATAAATGTGTTTTCGCACAAAGCAATTTTAAACAGCTATGGGGCTTTCGCATGACAAATTTTATGATATATACAAACGCGGTTTGGTAGGTGAGCAGATAACCTCACGTCAAAACCCTAACTCGACATTGCAATTATAATTACAATGTATGGACCGTCAATCATTTTACTTTACCAAACTGGTGACCGTATTAGCATTAAATATAATTTCCGTTGCAATAATGTCAGCCTGAACAGCAACACTGCACTGCATCGGTTATAATTTTCAATCAAAGGTCGTTGCACAAGATCTGTTCAGAAAATCGTTTAAAACCCAAATGGACTTGTTGATAAGAGACTTATTTAAAAGTTGTAAATTGGTAGGTAGCATCACTTCAAATAACGCCTGATACATTAAAAATTATCAATGATATCATTTTTTATGTGAAGAAATTAGTTATCTGTTTTAAATGTTACTATTTTCAAATTACATAAATTGATACCTACATGTATAATATATCGTTTACTGTGCGGCGAAATGGATACATTGTGTTGTCGCATATTAAACAACGATCGATTAAACGTATCTTGAGGGACGCAATTTGCCAAGACCATGCATATTCCGAACATAACTCGCAACCCCATAGACACCTTTTTGCATGGAAATAAATTTAGGGGGCCGCTGCCGCCCCCGAAATTAGAACGCGGCCCCGGGCCGCCCGCAGATATAATTTATAGACAAATTAATGGTATCAAAGGCGACCTTGTTAAATCGTAGATCTGGTCGATGCGAATGGTGTGTATATTAGTTAAATTAAGCCGGAGGCGGCTGCGGCGACCGCAGGCCAGTGACGACGTGGATTCGATGCCCATTAATTCCGGATAAACCTTAACCCCCCACCCTGCAACCCTTCGTCCGAACGTTTTTATGGCGGCGTGAGTTATTGTCGGTATTGTGTTTACGGGGCGTGTGATGTATGCTGAGATTTGACGGCTTCAGCCCGATCCACATGCCAATCAATCGTCAATTGTGCAACGATGTTTTTAAAAAATAAAAAAAATATTAATGAGTTTTATAGTCAAAAAATAAATTTTAATTTATCCATAATTATAAATTACACAAAAATTTTGTTGTGGCAATTTCGACTTGATAAATTAATGAAATTAGAACAATTAAACAAACTGACAATTCTGTTAAATAAAAAGATACCAAAAATGTTCGACGTAAAATGTAATTTTTGACAATTAGTTAATAAAACAAAATTTAACGATGTACAAATCCAACAGTATTGATAATTAAATTTTGCTTTAAAATACGTAGAGCTTTGAGTTTTTACTGAATATAATAAATATTTGACGAAACTTATTTTAATTTTTTGTATAACAAAACTCTGGTAGATATTACAAATTAAAAAGGAAACAGGAAATACAAGAAATTAACGTATCTCCTACATATTTTTAAATTAAAAATCCTAATGTTGTAAACTGTTTCACTCCACACTTTTAAAAAATGTATAACAGTTTTTCAAGAGGTTTGCATTTTTTGTTAAAAATGTTTTATGTCAAAAATATCAATTCTAGTAAATTAGTAAAACCGTAAACTATCGTCGTTTCATTGGTATTGAATTATCAGTCTCAATTTAATTTTAATTTTCGTATATTGTTCGTATGCAACGTTTAATGTAGAAACTTAACTTGTGATGAGTGTGCTCAAGATGTTTTGTTAGTGGAATATATGTGGAGTTGCCGCAGGATAGTCGGAAAGTTACTTAAATTTTCTGAGCATTACAATGATACTTGGAGACTGGTGACCGCACCAAAAAATTAGAAACGGGCATGCGTCGTGCTACAATTCCTGCTCATGATAATTTTTTGAGTCTTTGTTTCATCTTTGAGACAAGGGTTTGTAACTACAGGCATCTTAGTTAGACACAGTTAGAAAACGTAGATGTTCGAATAAATATTGAATCAATTCGATAACCTCTTAGGAAAGATAACTGTGTTCCTGTTCGTCTGACTTTAGCCGTGGTTCAATTGGGTAGAAGCGAATTGGAAATAAGTTCTCTTTAGAAATGAGAGATATGTCTAGAGTAATTTACTAAATATCACTTTATTTGGCGGAGTTGCAACTAAAATATGGAGATGCATCTTGTTAACAGCAGAAGCCTGTAACACAAGCCCTACACAGTGAACATGTACATATCTGTCTCTAATTTGTGGTCAAGTGATTTCGAAAGTTACTATAAAGATCTGGCTGGAAAGGCTAGAAAATATAACATTTTGATGGTATGGTTTGACACCTTCGCAAAAGATATTAATTACTCTGCAGTGATCGGGGAATGATGGTCAGTATCATCATGCCACTTTTAGTGCTGTTAATGTTATAAAATTCGACGAAATAGTGTCATGGCCTCATAATATGTTGGATGTTGTAAAAAGATTTCATGCAATAGACAGTTTTCCTGAAGTATGTATAGTATATAGTAGTAGGTATATATTAATTATATATTCTTAATAATTAATTATTTCAAGAGTAAATTGACTTGCAAACAAATAAAACTTAATTGCAAAATTATTAAGTATTAAACTTAACATTAAATGTCATCATTGCAGTTGAATGTTCCGTTCGGTTAATGCAAAATAACTGTATGTACGTATTTTTCAATGAGCAATGAATTTGCCTAATTGAACTTTATAATGCTGCCGCAATGGTGGCATAAAATCTTAGACGTAGGCATCAAGAAAATTACCGTGATGAGAATTTACGACCCTTGAAGTCGCAAACAAAGCGAATTCCACGGCAGCAATAACTTTCTACTTTGTTATATCATAACCTGGTTCTTATCATGCTAATTGATTGGTCCCAGTTTAAAAATATGCATATTACGGAATGTGATGGGAGTTAAAATAGCAGGCATACGTTTGCATATTTGAATAATACTATGAGTATGTTATGTAAAGGGTCCATATTGGCTAATTTTTGCATGAAACATCTGCAAACCAAATGTTACCGCCGTCCTCACTGAAAGTGCATGTTTAATAAACCGACTAAATATACACCTGATTAAACTATGTTCTTTTTTTAGTATATGACTAGAACATTATTTAAAATTAAAATAATTAAATACTGCTTTCCAGTTAGTTGGTTGTACGAAGTAGATTCTCACCCCTTTGATTTTATTACGTCTCCACATAAATCTTTTGCAGATTAATTTTTGGAAGTTGTAAATTTCCTGTTTCCTTTAGTCGTCCCCCTTCTCAATTTATTTATGAGATCAGTTTTCGTTTCCTTAATTTCTAGCTCATAGTTTAACTGCGTTCATCGCTTCATTCCGACTTGCTCTGGTATAATAAACGTTTTTATCTTTGTAAAATTTCCAAGTAAAATAAAAGATACCCTTGTAACTCCACTGCTAAGGGGCAACTAGGAATTTTAATCAAAACCAAATTTTCCTCATTATTATACAGTCACGGCGAATGTCAAATGTAGTGTCATTTATAAGGAATGATAATCATCTCTGAGACAGTTTTAAATCTAACAGCACTAGTTTCGCATGCATGGAAACCTTTCTTTGGAATTAGACTCATTTATTACGTGTAACTTGCTTCATTCATTAAAAAGATATACACGCAAATGGAAGATATTTTATTGAACAATTTTATTAAAATATTTATTTCTGTGCATTTGCTTATTACAATTGCTGTTATTAATAAATAAATTATTAAACTAAGAAATTATAGGATACTAAGAATAAAATGTAAGGAAAGCAAACAATGAACTTTGCACAACCCTTTGCCGGAGAGCAATTTAATTAAGGCTTCACGTTTTGTAAAGTATCTAAGCCCTTGGTTTGCATCTAATACAAATTGTTGTTGCTCCAGTGGCGCTTCGTCATGAGAAAACTATTCGAACGGCAAACCAGATAACAAAAGCACCGATGTGCATTTAAAATCTGACCACGTTCATTTCGAAGAGGTCGTCTGCATCAATCCCTGAAAAGCGGCGATTCACTATGGTACATAAATAGTCCACAAAAGATGGATTATCGGGCTTTGTGAGTTCAAATTTGCAAGTGAAATTGTTTTCTAACATCCCATTTTAACTAAGATGCTTTTGCTGCAAGACCCTCTTTGATTCGTTTAAATACTTACTTTGCGCTGAAATAAAATTAGCTATTTAAATACGAAGTCTATTTATGCACACAATAAAGTAATTTACCGCTTCTTATTTTTTATTTCCACTTTCCTATTAAAGCGATATTAAGGAACTTGACTGGGAAAATGTGAATTGCATGTCTGGCCACATACCCAGGAGATGTTATATTCGCGTTTTAAAAGAATGCTTCATTTACTATTAAATTCAATTATAAAGCCACTTTTGCATATATTATGGGCAGAATTATACAAACCGTAACGAAGAGAGGCGGGTAACAGGCAAATATGTGTCGACATTAAGTATTCTATTTCCTGGCGATTGCATTATGTATACACGGAAAAATGTTTATAGTAAATTTTGTTCGAATTTAATTGCAAAAAATTTAATGGAATTCTTTTAAACTACCGCTCCGTTTTCAGAATAAACATTTTGTTTGCAAAGTTCCAGTCCAATTCGTTATAAAAACATTTCCCCAGAGTTACTTGGGAATACCAGAAAAGTTATTACTCGTTGTCTGTATAGTTTTGGGATATAAAATCAGATCCAACTAGCCATGTGTGTAATAAGAATGGTCATCCCACAATTCTTAATATCATCTTCATACGACCGGTTTAACAGGAATACTTTTTCTAGCTTTTAAACGAACGAACCAATGTTTTACAATTTTCCAGTCTGCCACACTAACGGACTCGCAAATGACTCACGTACATTGAAACTGCATTGTGTCTCAACGACGTAAAAACCAATAATTTATGGAATTAAGTGGCGGAAAATGAAAATCATTTTTAAAATGACTCACTTTTTAAATTAACGAGACTTCTGACACTTTTTCCGTTTAATATAATAACAAACATTCTTTAATTAAATTTAATTATTAGAATATTTAAATGAATGAATTGTATATTTTTAACATTTAATGTCAAATAACCAAACCCTACATTCAACATACTTGATTTTATAATTTATTTCTATGTCCAACATCATTCCTTAAAGCTAAAAATGCCTAGAGTGACCATTTATCAATACAAATTAAACAACTAATTGTAAAAAAGTGAAAGGAATGGTGAAAAGCAGAGTAAAACTGCAGTAGATTTAAATTTAAACAAATCGATCATTTCGAAGGAGGAATTCCGAAAATTACTAGAAAACGTAAGACTAACAGAGCTTTGGACAGGAAAACAAAAACGCTTGTTGTTCGCGACACTTTTATCAGTGCAACCTGTATAAATCAAAAAATAAACGAACTCATTGTGTTGGTGAGTACCATAAAACGATGACTAAAAAGAGTTGGTCTCTATGGTAGAAAACCAGCAAAGAAGCCCTTCATTTCTGCAAACTATAGAGCAGCGAAACTATTTTTTGCAAGAGAACATGTGAACTGGACAGGGGTACAATGGAAAACAATTTTGTTTTCCGATGAAAGACAGCTCCAATCATTCAAATCTGATGCCATTTCATAGGTGAGATGAGCAATTAATGAAAGGTATAATTCCAAGTACACTAGACCCACTGTGAAGCATCGTGGAGGAGGCGTTATGGTTTGGAAATGCTTTTCTGGGTTTGGCATGGGCCCACTGGTTAAGATAAGTAGGATAATGGATCATTTTGTTTATCATGACAATCTGTAGAATCATATGCTTCCATTTTCTGAAGGTAACATGAGTTTAAGGTGAACCTATCAGCACGACAACGATCCAAAACACACGTTTAAAATCATTCAAAAGAAATTTCGATAGATGATAATATTGAAAAGCTACTAAAATCAATAAAGAAAAGGTGTTTTGAAGTTATTAAAAATAATGGGTATGCTACTAGATAGTATTTTGAATTTTTCAATAATATATGTGTATAGTTCCGATATACATCTGTATGTGACTCTCCGTATTTCATAATTGATTTGTTGAACAATCTCAAAACTACACTAATTACGTTGGAGTTACGCATTCAATTCGTATTGAACTATTAATACTGTTGCGTGTCTCTCGATATTCTCGTCAAAACTAAAATTTATCTATCCCGTGCATGAATTGTGAAAATTTTATGCCATAATTATGTGCAGTTTGCCAGTCGCTACACGTCAAATTAATGGAATTAATTTGTGACGACATGCACTGAGGGTGTTAAATGAAATTAACCCCATTGAGACTTAAAAGCCGTTGCCATGAATGTGCTCGGAAAACATACATACATATCTGATGCAAACGAGAACCAGACGTAAATAAATACAAACTGCACCATTATAATTTTTTAATTGATTTAGAAATCCGTTTTATTTTTCGTTCACAATGAAAGAACGTAACAAGATTCGCATAACTCTCTTTTTGTGTACTTTACATAGTTGTACGTGCAAACCTATTTTCATAACAAAATTACCTTGGGTAAATAGACAAGCAAGCCCAGCTTTGCATTCTTTCATATTCGTGCTAAGCAGCCGTTTAGCGTAGGCCTTATATTTTTATAATGGCCCTCGTTACTATATTACATGCCATAGAAGCTTCCAGTAAAGCGGTAATTCAATATAATTGTTTAATTTAAACAGGATTTTCTGTTAATTGCCCTAATTTATTTCACACTCAGGCGGTTTATGGGGTCATATGTTTCTTAATTAGAGTAATGATGCATATCGGTTGTGTGCACGAGTATTGCCGGTTTTTGGGTAAATAAGGTAAGCGGTGCAAAGGAAAATATATTGCCCTTGTTAAATATGCAACGTTTCACATGCAAATATATCAAAACAAGGACAGTGGGAACAGATTTATATTTTATTTATCGATTCCAACGACACCGGTTCCCGAATTCTTTCAATTATTTATTTAGACATTTTGTCTTGGGGAATATTCATGAACGATGTGAAAAGGCAACTCATAAATTGTACGGTTTTGATTTGTGAATATTCGTCGAAATTTCAATGCATAGATAGAATTGAAGAAGTAAGAAATTGTGTTAATCCAGCGAAAAAGTACATACAACTCGTTATAAATTCAAAAAGATTTCAATAATATTTTTTGTTGGGTTCAATAATAAGTATGGAATATATGAAAAAGCACAAAACTTCTGAAAATGTGGATATATTCACATTAAAATAATCAAATAAATTATTGATGATGTAACAGAAAGATACAAAGACATACTGTATACAAGACATGATATCAAAAGTGACAAATGCAACATAGGATAGAAGTTACGGATATTTAAAAAGGCAATTTTGATAGAGACATATTAAATAAAAGCAGCCGACAATAGAAGAAGCCGTTTGTGGAACGTATAAAACATTAAAGTGTATGTATAAATAGAGACAGCGTGTACCGATAAGGCGAACGATCCGGCGAATACAGCCTGATAAAGGAACTGGGGTCTCCATTCTATAAAATAGGATAATAATAAATTATGTCTTTCAATCGATGTAGATATGAACCTATGGTTGATATTTTATATTTGAAACGGGAATATGTTTCACGTATTTCGATATCTATGTACGTTTTATCTGGAGAGCTTGTTATACGCCGGCAAGGTTCGAGAATATTATCGACTTCAATTTATTTTTGAAGCCTGTTTGAGAGATTATCAAAGGAATATTGTCGACCCAGATTTCAAAAGACATTGTTTAATACTATCCAATATTGTCGTGCATATTTCTGCAATTATTTTCTCAACAGTGACGCTGAAATTATGTTTTCATAATCAATTTCACTCATATTGTTTGTATTAATTAAATAATTTATTAAAAACACAATAATTTTGTGTTCTCTGCGGTTTAATTCAAACAAATAGTTCGACGTGAGATGGGACATTTCCGTAGTTTTGGCGCATCGCAACATAATTTAATAAGTTTTATGAAGTTGGGAATGAGTCAGTAACAATTTAGCAGTGTAGGTTAACCCAGACAATATAAGCAAGTAGATACGTGAGCGGCGGAGACAAAGTTTGTTGGGAAAGTACCCGCGGTCGGTCGGCCAGACTTGCCGGCAAATGGGGGTGTGTGACAGTTTTCAGGGGCGAAGATGACTTGTCTTCGATGTATGTGGTGCACGTACTAGCCCTACGAATGGGTCCAACGCGTCCGGAATGGCCAAAGGGAAACGGATACTCGCCTCCCGGGTTCACGGTGAGATTTCCCAGTTCTGCGATTTTTTCTCGTACAAATTGTATTTGTGCCTTATTTAATTATGTCAAATGCTCAAGAACACACAATTCACTTCGACAGTTTTTTATGGATGCGTCGAGCGGTTCAATCTTGAACGTTTTTACACGTAATCCTCTTGTAAACAAATCGGGAACTTTCCTGATCTTTTAATATCTCTGACTGTGCCTATTGTCATGAAATGAAAAATCTTTTTAAAAGATTACCAGATGAAATATCCTATAAAACTTTGTGCAAGTTTTAATTGTGGCACATTTTACTTCATTAAAGTTTTAATTAGAAGGCGATTTGTTATTTGAATTTAAAGTTATTCGCAAGATTTGCTGCAGCTTCTTCATCATTTTTTATTCCCGATTAGACATACAAAGGTTTAATTAAAATGAAAAAATAAAAAAGAGAAATATCGTACACCCTAAGCACGTTTTAATCCCGGAACACTTTCTTGCGGAATCCGTCGGACATAAAATCGACATCGGAGCGATGGTTGGCTGGAAAGGGAAAAGTTTAAATCGGTCCCAGTGAAAATTTATTTAAAATTAATCCGATACCGCGTAAAAATAAGGCGGCGTAAGTTTACGATGGTGCGCCATTCGGGAAATGGAAAAAGCCTGTCAAGTGCGTAAAAGGCTCATGTGCCCAAAAAATATTGCCTGCTTTCCGACGCACGCTGAAAGAAAGAATACAAGCTCGCAGGAAATGATGCGGCCCAAGTGATGAATGAATTTTCACTTTATACTTTATACGTTCCTTGACGCGGCTTTGTGACGTTTCGTTTCAAGACAATAGTTTCTTGATTTATACAAGAAATTAACATATGTTCCCAAATAAAACTGCGGTGCAGTTGCCACAGGAGAAGACCAACTACGCCATGGGAAATACTGTTATGTAAATATGACTAACGAGAATCGGCTCCCGCACGACATCACCCCCCAAAGGAATGCAGTAGGGGCTCTTTTTCAAGGATACTGGATCCAAATTGGATGTATTTGTGTTGCATACAGTCAACACCAAAAAGTCAAGTTCCTAAATTATTACCGTTTTTCATATGGATACAGAACATCTTCTGTTGCATCTAGTTTGAATTACACAAACTAGATCGGGCATTTTAGTATTTCGATTATTTTTTCTTATTCTTTAAAAATTTAATATCCTGAGTGAGGCAATTGTTTCTAAAATAATCAAACTATATGAAAAGAATATATAAAAAATATAATTTATTTTAAACAGGACAATGAATTAAAGTTTATAGAATTTAGAATATATTGTATAAATTAATAAATTAATAATGTTGATTAACAGAACATAATATTACAAATGAAATGTTTAAATTAATTATTTAAATAAATCTTTGTATGAAAAACGTTTTTACTTCCATTGTAAATAATTTTATGCAAATATTAAATTAAACATACCACGAAATTAATATTAATTTTATTGAACAAATACTACTTTACAAATATGTTTTAAGTAAATAAATTAATGGAATAAATTCTTTTTTTATATATAATTTTTTTGATTCTTCATTTATCATAAAAAGTAAAGACTAAATTTTCTTATTATCTAATTTATATGAAATAGTTTTAATATTTTCTTTTAGTATTACATTAATTTGTTAAAAAGTATTAAGTGTTTTAATTCAACAGTAAATAGTAAATATAGAGAAAAATATAAAGAAGATATTTCATTAAAATTTATTGTATTATAGTCTAGTGCCCATTTGTTTTTATATGCGAAACCAAATTAGCCGGAAGACATTTAATCTTGGTCCACACAAATGAAAATATGTTATAAAACGACAACATTTTGTCTAGCTCGAATAAAACAAGATACGAACATAAATTTCAGTACGGTGCGTAATAGAAATTTCAGTTTTACATTTTCTTTATTGGCTCTGGCGTTTTCCCTACTAACTTATTCACATCTCTATTGACAGAGGCTGACGGCTTGTAAAATGGGAAACACTCTTCTTTCGTCCTCCTCCGATATTATAATCGATTCGTCGTTCGCCCTCACTTGAATTGTTTTCGAGGCGAATCGCATTTTACTTGATTAAAATTCTTTAATTTCGAACGTCACTCACAATCCGGACGACACACTTGTACTCCCCGCACATTAAAAAATTCACCAAACATCTCCAACATTTTCTGCGAACCGTGCCAAATTACGATCAACAGACAATTTCCGCATTTATCCGAAACTGAAGTGTATGTGTAATTGGAATACTCACAGAAGATTATCCCAGATTACTTAAGACTAATAAGATTATCAATGTAAGTATAATTGATTTTATTAATATTCAGTTTATGTCGAGTCGGAAATGGAATGAGTTGTTCGGAGAGCAAACGTGCTGGTAATGGGATTAAGCGAAACACAGTTTGGTGATTTCCATGTAGCTGCACAATAATTCCTACATTGTTTAAATCTGTTTGAATCGTTCGACAGTGTTTGTCTTAGGAACTGTCGACGGGGGTGAAATCGGCTCAAAACGCAGCCTGGCGCGAGCATCACTTCCTTTAATTCTATCATGGAGTGAAATTCGTAAAAAGGTTTTTTATCACTGTTGGAATATCTGGAAGTAGATATTCTGATAACAATAATTAGGGTTTTTAATGGTCGATGTCGTTTACCCGGATTACTAAAATGGAATTTATGGTAGTAAATACACATAAAACCATCCATCACCCGTGTGAAACAGCCGTAATTCATTAAATTTTTACACGAACAATTTTTTAGTAAAACAAACTCGTAAAATGGGCGTTTTTATAATTCAAAATAAACTTGTACGAAAATTTTATGGGTTGTACAGACGCCCCGCCAGAATTCAAAGCTTTCAAAACAATCGTAAAGACAAACCAGTGCTGTGTTAGGACCATAAAACAAATATTATTTTTTATAGATCAATCATACGTGATCAAGTAAAATTTTATAATGGAACGCAATTTTATGGCCTAATAGTCTCTTAAAATGCGTTTTGTTTTATACTTTTTGTACACGTATTTTATTTTACGTTATCCTTTTTACCTGACGGTTATTGGAACTATGGAAAAATTGTCTACTCAAACTGTCATTAAAATACCGTTTAAAACCTTAATAAATTGATTTCGTGTTATCTTCAGGATACGTCATATGATTTAAAATTTATTATAAAACACTGGATTAACTATAATTTTGTCTCCAAAGCTTCCTCAAAATTGGGAAAATAAATTGATATAATTATTTTTTATAAATAAAATATGTATTTTAAAATCTTCTTATAGTATATATTCCTGAAGTATGAAATGTAGCCGTAAATGAACAATTTAAATTGTTTATTTTTATATTTTAGTTTAAGTTTTCACTATTTTTTTTTCTTAATGATATTATTTTAGTGTTGATTTTTTTTCTGTTTTAATAAACAATATAACAACATACAGAGTTTAGTAAAAAATGTTTTTTTTTTTTTTAATAAATCGCATTAAATGTATGTCGATGTTCGAAGTTATTATTAATTATTGATCATTTTTTTGCAGATACACCAAGCATCTTTCATCACTTATTCACGGAATGGATTTTGAATACAGTAACATATCATATTTATGATTTATATTTGATACATATTTGATTAATTCATTCAAAAACATTTTAATTTAAATTTATAAAACTGAATAGAAATTTGATTCAATACTTTTCTGTGTGATTTATATATTTTTTACTTTTTATTATTAAATTTTAATAACCATTAAATTAATTAAATTTTAAATCGAATGTCGAATACAAAAATTAGTTACAATAAAATCTAAAGTCACCATAAAGCCTAGGTAGTATAATATTACTAAAATTAAAACAATTTTACCTTACCTACATTTCGACAGCTCTTTTATAATGTTGCATTATTAATGCACAATTCTAAAGTTGTACCTTACAAATTTAGTATTTTATAACCACCTTGGTTTCGAATACACCAAACTGGTAAACTTTTTTACGACCCTGTGTAAAATATTACAGTCAAGATATGACTGTTTTACAAATAGCATTTTCATCTATAAAACGTCGCTCGTAACGTAGTGTATACACACACAAGTAGCAAATTTTATTCTAAATTACATAAAATCTGAAATTAGGTACCTGGAAGAAGGAAAATTACACGGAATAAGTTAAAAGTTTATTAATTATTTGTTTTCTGTATTAGACAATAAAAAGACTGTACTAACAGAATAAATAAATTATATTTGAATGTTTAATTATCCCTTAAAAACTTTTTTTTAATTTCTTGATGCTTAATGTTCAAGTGACACGACAAGTTATTTATGTTTTAATTAATTTAGCAGAAAATTTAATAATTTGTTGTGTCCTAATTGAAAAATGAGTATCACATAATTTTGAAAATAACCCAGAGAAAAGTGTCAGAGTGTCCATAAATTCGTGGTAATTGTCATCATTAGACTTTCGTCCGGCGCATATTTTTATAATCTCCGGGGGGCACGGCCCCGACAAAAACTTTCGCTCAGGTCAGAAGCACATAAGCCTGTGCCGTAATATAAATCCTTCCAAGGGTAGCCTGGTAAAAATCCAAAGTGGCACCGGCCCTCCGTTTATCCCCCGGCCGGGGTTTCGAAATTCCTGCCGTATATTTTTGGTCGGCCGAATGTGTCTTGTGTCGCGAACTCGGCCACAAATCAACTTGACGTGGAGCGAGAGACACTTGCGCCTGCGGTTGCGGCCACGGAAGCGACGACCATCGCCTATTGTTTATGATCCCGGGAACTGAGCTTTATATGGAAACTTAATAACGTGAGCGCCACAACATACGGTATCGCCCGGGAATTAAATTATACCGTCCGTAAAATATACATTGTCCTTGCGGTCGTCCTGCCCTATTTACTTCCGCTACGGATGTGCACACGTTGGATCCGGGTCAATCGACGACTTTGCATTAAATCAATTTTCAGTATACCGTCTTGTAACAAAGTTAATAAAGAAATTTCATTTCACAACTAAAAAGGAACAGTCAAACTCCTTGCTGCTATTGGTTATATCCCCAAGAAATGTGTATAAGATTCAGTCAGATTATAATTATTTATGTTAATCATGTGGCCAAAACGGTTGTGGGTCAAGCGCTAATTCGGTCTGTTTCCGAAGGCATTAATGATAATATCAGTGGTAACAAACACATCAATAGCAATTTAACCGGAGTCCATTGGCCGTGATGTAGCTTCATCCTGCGTCATTCACCTGCTAAACATGAGATATTTATTAGAGTAATATTTTAAAAATAAGCGCAAGTGGAAATTCATCATTCTGCCTTAGAACCATAGCTTTTAATGCTACGGAAATCTAAAAGAATGGTCTAGATTAAATGAAAATAAGTTGACTCGTTCTGTGCAGACCATGGCTCCTGATAATATCTATATATCACATTTATGATGTTCTTTAAAATAAACTTTAAGATTAATAACCTGCTCTGTGCTTTATTATCGGGAAGTTTTATATGGTCCACAATTCAATTAGGAACGTAATTTTATTAAAATTGAGGCTATACTTCATTCGACTAACTATATAACTAACAACTAGTTAGTTTTATTAAATATACTTCTCAACTCTTGACAATTAATTACTATTCCTAAATTAACAAACAAAAAATTTCTAAAAAACAACCTTGTATTTAGACACGCAATGATATTGATTTATACATTGTGTCGCATTACGGATTATGCTATATTTTCTATTATTGTTCTGTATTTTAGTGTGCCATTCTATATTTCTATTGCAATTTTAGTCAGAATAACATTAGGCAAAGCATTTAAAATCCTCCAAGAGTGACATATTAATCGAACTTTATTAAACTTGAATTTAAATTTGTGGAATATTTACTATTCAGACCTTTTCGCATTTAATTAACGTATGACGTAACATAACAAATGAAATAAAAGCTACCCACATAAAATTATGCTTTGATAATTATTGATACTATACGAGAACAAATAAAAATATAACCAAATTTGTTGAGAAACTACATAATAAAATAATAAAAAAAAATATTAAAAGCTTCATTTCTCCAATCAGTATTTGATCGGTCCACCCTTCTTCTACGAACAATTTCCATTAGTGAACGAATAAATTCTTGATATACAGCAAGTATAGCAAGACAAATTTTAAGACTAGTGGTTTCCAGTATAAATTTGTATTTAAATAGACCCCATATCTATTGTTACAGAAACACCTATAAAAGCAAAAATTATATTCTGTGTATCATGTATATTCAGTGTATCATAAGTTGGAGCCATGTTTTGCTCATGACATCTCTGACCTGTCAGTAAACACATCGTGTCTAAATACGGCTATCCACGTGACATAATGTGTCCTGATCTAATCTGTGAACAAGCAACTACGCCATTCGGTTGTAGTCCTTAAACTTTATCGATGACCTTCCTTCCTGCTTAACAGAAGAAGTCGAAGACGTCTTCTAACTCTAGAATAAGAGAAATGCAATTTTCTTCTGATGGTAGACACACACATTTTCAGAAATTTCAACGTCTATATGCAGTCTGATTTTAAAGAACGTGTGATTTCGTCCGAAGGAAGTACCTAATTAGAAAACGGTCCAGACTTCTGGTCGTAGCTCGTTGTTGACCACCACTTTGTAATATATTGGTATTACCAATATACCGATTATGATTACAAGTATAATTTATTATACTTTGTCACTCACATTGCCATGTTCCAAAATTAACATAATAGTTCAAAATCTTCAGAAGAAAGTCTTCTATGAGGCATTTTACACTTCTAAATGTTCATTTAATGGTCTATTGAATATATAAAAAAAAATAAATTTAAAATACTGTCTCTACAGCTGCAAGTAATTTTAAATCTATCTAATCTAGGAGATTAAATATAATTAATAATGGTTATTTTTTCAGCCAAATAAATTATATTCTCATTGTATTACAATATTTAATTTAATAGAAATTATAACTAATAAACAATTTGTTGAAAATCTATTCTTTTATTTTGGAAATTATAATAATCTTGATTTAGAAGAATTTTATTTATATTATATATAAAAGTTTTATGGTATAGACTATAATACTATACCTTTTATTTTCGTATAATCTTTTGATTTAATATAATATATTCTAAACGTAATTTAATAGTTACATGATTCAAAATATTCAAACAAAACATTCAATACCTAAAAATATATGATAAATATATACTTTTAATTTTTATTAATATGCTACATTTTACAATTTGCAATGTTAACTTATATTATGATATATGTGATGTGAAAATTAAATAAAATTACAGTTCGTTTTTTCTAATAAAAAATCTTTTATTTCAAATTAATTTAGTCTTGTTGAAATGACTGAACCAAATTCAAAAAATCTTTTACATACTATGAGAAACTTTAATGGATTATTGTTTTAATGACTTGTATACAACTACACACTTTCAATTCAAGAATACATTTGAAAGTACGAATGAAGGGGTGTGAAAATGTTTCGTGAAATTATTTGTGTTTTGTATTAACCGTACATTTTTCCCTGAAATAGTCGACAAACGTTGGTTGCGCAGTAATAATACGGACGCTCTTGTCAAATATCCATTAAGTTGAACACGCCACACGTGAATGGGAAACGAGACGGCTATTAATGCCCTCCAATAAAACAAACACCCTATGTATGCGGTATAAATTATTTAATTTCATATAATGTCAAAACAATGATATAATGCAGCATTATAATCCCATCTACTGATTTATATTTCAGGCCGCTGTACTGAACAACAAAATTTAATTTTCCGTAACTAACTGAAATAATACAACGGCGATATTCGTCCAAGTAAATAACGGCTATGTAAATTTCTCGCGAAGGAACGAACATATTTAATATTTACTGACGCTACTGGTAATAACCTGGTCGTTCCAACAGAAAAAAACTTCCACAGGATCTTGACGGATTTAATATGTTTGTTGTGCTACACTTCTGTTCCATGCAAGCCTACAAATAAATTTTACAAACTTATATCCATCATCTTTTTTGTCAGATATGAAACTTCAAGCATTTTTATTAATACAATAACGTAACCTAATCAGTTTTGAAAGGTTATACGTATAATATATTTATTAAAAGCACTGCCAAATATAACATTTACATATAGTTACCCGTACAAATTAGTTTTGTATTAATCAATTACAAATTTAAACAATCCTGTGAATAATTTGATATTTGTTTGATGATTGAACATTTTAATATATTTATTTGCATTGATTAGTTCAATATTACTATATTGGTCGTACTCGTAGGCAATTGAAATAATTATAATATTGGAAACTAATTAATAGGGCCTCATTTAAACAGTATAATTTTGCAACTGATGAAAATCGTATTTTAATTTTATGCACACAAACAGTTTTAATTAAATTAATAAACTTTATCCAGAAACTAACACCAAAAAAGGTTATTTCACTTTCGTTAATTCAAATTTTAGAGTCTACATATATGAATTTATCCGTAAGTATTTTGGGTAAAGTGGGCGGCAGAAAGTTTATAAGTTTATAAGTTGTGTTACTTTAAAAGTCCCAAAATATTTCTGTTTTTGCGTCCTGTAACGAAATTTACACAAGTAAAAAACTAAGACAATTTTATATGATGAACAAGTTCTACTTTTAAATTAATTCTGTACTAAATGGTTTCTTTTAAACTACATAACAGTATTTTCTGCTAATTGCTTATAACATTAAGTGGTGCCTTATTATTAACACGACTGTGTTTATTATACATAAATTATAACTTTTAATACGCTATTGTTTGTATAAGTGCCCTTAAACATGCTAACGAACAACGTAAATGTGTAAAAAACTTGTTAATAAATAAATGGTAATTTCCCCACTTATTAAATACAGTTTAGTGTGTTAACTATTCATTACAATATTTGTTTTAAATGCCCATGTTATTAGTGTCAATTTTAGTACATTTATTTAAGACTTGATGCTTAATACACTCACTTCTTAGTTAATCTTGAAATGTATTCAATATGTAAATGTAGTTTTGGAATGGGTATTCCAAAAAATGTCCGGTCATGCATTTTAACTAGTAAGAGAAGGTTTCCCACCAATACCATAAAACGGTATAGTTTTGGGTAAACGAAATTAGCATGTATGAAACCTGAAGGCCGCTCATTTAGCATAATCCCCAGCGGTAGTTCGCCGTCGGCTCAAAAACAAATCCACTTGCGATCAGATAAGGGAAGTTGAAAACGGAATTCGCGATTGATTTTTCAAGGGATGTAATTTAACTGCAATTTGCGTGGGCACCCAGCTTGATTATATTTCATCTGTCTAATGTTACAGGTTCAATTTTAGACGCGCACCTGCTCTGTTCCTACTTCCACAATTCGAACTTGACATTCGAAATGAAATGCATCCGTTACATTATTTTCGTGGTAATTTATCGGTTTAAAAATGTAATTGGACGAAGTATTCGGTCTAATTTCGATCTGTTTGCGCAACGACCTTAGGTAGTGGATTAATGGGTGGATTCGTCAAGTGATGCTCTAAAATTAGATGTTTAGTAATATAAAGCCACTTCATATACATATGTTATTCTAGTCCCATTAATTTGATCAAAATTTAGGTTAACTGTGAAAATAATATACTAATTTCTCCATTGCAATATTTTAGACGTCGTCCCATGCAATTCCTGAATAACCCCGTGTGTATAATGAAGGAGTTCGTCGAAAGTGCATTGCGGTGGAGTTGAACAAAAGGAACGAGGGAAAGGAGAGGAAGCTGTTTCAACTTAGATTATTCCGATGATAAGAAGCAGGCATTATGCATGTATTATTCTCGTTATTACATCTTGTGACATCGTTCCAAACTCCGGACGGGGTTCGCCACATTAAAATCGCCGTTCTAAATTGCGTCGTTTTGCCAGTCACTTAGTGTCTCGTGTTTGGTGCGCCATTGACCCTTTGTAATTTCGAAATGATATTAAATTTTACTTCATTATATAGAGCCAAGACATCGAGAAATAAGACGGTACTTCATTTAATGTTTTGAACAGGTTATCAGGCTTTTAAGGTGGGGTCCTCAAGAAGTGCGAGGCGAAACTAATTTTGCACTTAAAAATTTTACTCTGTATATTTATTCTTCATTAATGAAAACAAAAATATGTTAAATTTAATTATTTATTAAATACTTGAAAATGTCTGTTTGAAATTACGTATTTAAACCAAGCCTAGAGAAAATAATTTCTTGGAATCTATAATTGATGTTTATTTAAAATGTGAATTATTGACATTTATCAATATACGATTGAAAACCAAATGTATAATCTGCCATTGTAAAAATGAGAGTTAATAGAAATAATTTGTTTATATACTGACTTTTATTTATTAATAATTAATGAAAATTAAATAGATTAAGAGACGTGTATTGATTATTTTTAAATAAACATTTATGCAACGACACAAAAGTTTTATTTGTAGCCTTAAACATTTATTTCTTGTCTATTGAAATTCGTTGCAATTAAAACCAAACACAATTGATTTGATTCGATTTAACATTAATCGAACGTTCTGCCACTGGGTTGATTTTCCCATTTGAGATACTCGGTATTTTGTTTTTATACCTAACAACAATCATTCCATTTTACAACCAACTAAATACAAACGTAAAACAAAAACATTCTGACTTTATTCTCGAAAGCTAAACCTTCTAGTCTTTAACAGCAAACTATTAGAAATCAGTTTTAGTGCGGTAAATATGAATTATGCGACAAAAATTACAGAATTGCCATCAGAAGTCCGACCGGCATTCGAATATACGTTTTGCAGAACATTAGCCGATTAGGACTGCGATTAGGAGTGCAACTTCACGTTCGTCGCCCGCCTGGGTTTTTTCGATTTCATTGTACTTTAAAATTCCGAGTATTCGGGTTCCGGACTCGGGAGGGATGGAGAGAAATGGATGCAGTGTAGGTGCACGACACTAATGCGCCTAATAAAAATTTATAGCTTACCTACGCGACCGCCATTTGTACCATCCCCTTTTCGGGAAGTTTAACAAATAATGAGAAGGATTTGCCAAAACACAAGTTTTATGGACGGACAACGAATGAAATTCAATCAGAAGATTTTGTAATTGATATTTTGAACAAATTTATTTATTCTTGAAAACTTGTGTGCCTGAGCACTCGTGTCCATATTTTATCATGTTTTAATATTTCTTCTTTTTTGTTGAAACTGTTTGTCTCCTTATGGATCTCAATTGCTTCCCTAATCACTCTAGTGATTATATACCGATTGGAAAGCCTTCGATCCTACTGAATTATGAGAGAGACATAATATATGACAGACTTTTACTGTCGTGTTGTTGTGCATGATGTCTCTTTCAAAATTCAGTCGGATCAAAAGGTTTTCGGCTGGTATACTTGTATAAATATTTATTTAAAATTTATCAATACAGATCTCTTAGTCTGTTTAATTTTCATTAATTATTGATTTGTTAGGGTTTAACAAACATAAATACTCAAAAAATGAACATTCCAATTTAATATTTTTTGTCAAGAATCTAGTTTAAATTGGATAAAAAGAATTCATCAATTTAATCGAATACTGAAAACATATTTAAACAAAGTTTGCCCGGTATCAAAGTAAATATAACCCCGTCAAGTCGAGCCAAACTTTATGAAACTTTTATAAATACACATGAGGCTTACACTGTAAAAAGTTTTCTAACCTCATAGATTTCGTATTTTAACATCCCAAAATTACAAACAAAAAGTTATATTTCCAAATGAAGTACATACTACGTACATATATTACACAAGTTTCAAAATCAAAAACGAATTATTAAATTATATTTCTTAAATTAATTTCCAAATAAATTTTTAAGATCACTGAATTTAAGAAATTATATTATAGTGTTAAGTAGATCTTTCCCATTTTATATTAAGCAATCAATCGATAAAACTAAATCATAACTCTGCAATATTCAATATACAACTGTAAAGGAAGAGTCTAAAACAATAACAAAGGACAGTATCAAACTAAACTTTTCTTCGTTTTTGCGATACAAAATTCAACGTTGGTAATCTGAGTTTGAATAACCTGAACGTTCTGCTATGTAATCAAACTTAAACGATTGAATTTTAAAGTACTTTATTCAGTAAACCGTGGTTAATTTTTAATAAACGGCTCGAATTTCAGTCGGTGACTGTTGCGAATGACCCTGTTAAACTCCTCACTCAGGTTCACGTCGTTATCTGGTAGTGCTTAAAATCGGCTTTTATGGCTGGATTGGCGGAGATGAGAGCATCCAAAAAAGTAACCAGTATCATATTTTTGTTCCCAGTCCTTTGTGATATTATTTTAATATCCCATTTATACCTTCCGAATGCCAGGCTCTCTTAAGGGTCCCATTTAGAAATCGTAATGAGACACTCTCAAGGATTACCCATATATTTGACTTGAAACGTGAAACACCTAATTCCTCCGTATTAGAAGCAAATAATGTCCGTTATTATTTATTAAAACATGCAAATTACATCCGATTCTAACGTATGCATATTTCAGGCGCATATTAATAACTCCACAGGGAATATACTAATGTGTCTTTATCTTGGAGGTCCCGGCAAGGCTGATCGGGAACGCAAACGTAAGCCGTAAACCGAATCCGGTCTTGCTTATGCTTGCGGGACCTGTCTAAATACCGCAACATGTACGTTCCGCTTCGGGATAAGACACACTCACGGGGAGGATGCGGGATCCCTCCACAAAGGATAACGGAAATGCTTGATTAACTTACGGATGTCTCGGGAGGCAATTTTTTCCGGTTCCGCCAGGAATTTAATAACGTCATTAAACGTGGCGGAGAGTGATGCGATGATATTGTAGTTGGAACGTTATTATTGTAGCTGGTCACTGCATTAATTTAATTACTTTAGTTCTAATTAAATTTGAGGACGTTTCAATGAAACTACTAACATTCAAGGCTCCGTTAAAAATCAAAGAATAAATTGGATTCGTTAATAACTCTTGAAAGGGGGATGTTGACGACTTAAAGGGAGATTTTTTCCATAGTGGTTATTTAATGACGGCGTTGATGTTGTTCTACTTCTTGTAGTTGCTCTTCGTTGTAAATAATTCAATTTGACCCCGAAAAATAAGCTTCGTTCGAGTATTTTGATCTGCTCCAGTGAAGACTTTTGTTTTAGAATAACAGAAATTGTAAAGTAATTCTTCTAGATGTATTTTCTACTCAGAATGGTTTTCCTGAACGGAAGATTGAAATGATACTAGGTTAATAAGACCCTTACGAAATATACAACTTTACTTTTATTTTTATCTTCTAAATATTTCATATGATAAAATTATTAAATTAATTCGAATATAAAAATAGTACATGAATAATGAATTAATATTAATTTATATTTTCTTCTTAATCTCATTATCTAACTTATATCAAGAATAGATTAAAACTGCAAAGTTTATTTGATTAATTACAGTAAAAAGCTCATTTACTTGGTTACTAGTTTATTATTCGAAATAAACAAGCAATTATTGACAGCAGAGCTCATATTAATTATCCAAACACAAATAAAAGATATAGTTTTCGAATTACTTATCTAGTGCCACAGAAACTAGCAATAATGAACTAATGTTTATCAACTAAATACGAATCGAATGCATACATAGAAGTTCGAAACTAGTTACTTTAACGCCGTATTTTAGGAAATTTTCATCCTCTAATTGTTGCAGGAAAGTTGGTAAATTCGAAACTTATGGAAATGTATTTGGGCATGCGAGAGTATTAGATAAAATAGTAATTATTTGGTCTGACGAGCACAGGGATATTAATAATCCGCAGAAAGTAAATTTAAGTTCTCGATCCTGGTTTAATCACATTATCTTGCTGCTCCTTTATCCTTCGACAATTGTACCTCAGTGGAAGTTCACAAAAAAGAGGTAGAAATAAAGTTATATCCTAATTGGAACACTTAGTTAAACATGGTTCAGAGAAACTTATCGCGGCAATTAGATTGCGAACACTAAACCAATAATAAAAATAAGGAATGCGGTAAAATAACTTGGCTGAAGTCATACACAAGAGTTATTTTTCACACTTTTTTAACAAGAGATGTTCGAAAAATGCCCGCAAACGTTCATGAGCCAAAATATATATATTACTTTTTTAACTAACCGTCATAAACTTTAAATTAAATTTGAATAGTGAATAAGAAACAGCAAATATTCGGGTTAACTGCAAATATTCATTACTTCCTCCCGTTGAAAATAATTCTTTGTTGGTATCTAACCAAAATAGAAATTAATAAAGGTTTAACTTATAAATATTCAAAATGCAAATTAATGTTGTGAGTTTAATTCTCAAGTTCCCCGGTTTAGCTTTTCACCTAGTATTTAATTAAATTTCTATGCATGCGTTTTTGGCTAATGGGTAATTCTAAAATTTAAATAAACCAACATGTAAATATTTGCGTTACCCCTATTATGTAATAGCTAGTTTATTGCTTTATATGTTAACTACCACATATGTGGAGCAGTCGAAAATGGGGCTCCTCTTTTTAGTTGACCGAGTTAAGCAGCGACTTACTCGTGATATTTACACTAGAAAATTTGTTCACTGAAGGTTTTGCCAACGAAACTGTATGTAGAGAGAGTGTTGAACGACAACTTACTTAGTCTGGCGAAGTTATTGATCTTGTAGTTATTCGTCGCTTTTTTTATGAAACATTTAAGCTTCGTTACGACATGCAAGTTGTCTGGAAGTCATTTTTACATTAGTCGTTTTAGAATACACATTTGAATGAATCTAAAGTCAATGTGTATTTCAGTATTGATTCGATAAATTGTCTCTAAAACTGATTTTAACGGGTTGGAAGTGTGTCCGTAGTTATTCAACACGCTCTATTCTCTACATAAAAGCGGAGTACCGGAATCGAAAACGCAAATGGTGCGGGGCCAGGTTGTAAAGACGGGAGAGGCGGAATCTTGAAGAAATTGTCACTATAAACGGAGTCATTAGATTAAGGGTAACAGTAAGTTAGGAGAGATTTGTAATAATATTAAATTAGAGGGCGCATTCAGCAGTTAAAATCGCAAGAACCCTCTAACATGCCCCCTCGAAACTGAAACAACACATCGAGACGCCAGTATATTTGGCGGCGACATCATTTCGCACGCACAAATATGTCACAAACGGCGCCACTTTACACTGGAATGCTCTTATAAAGGGCATTACCGAGTTATATTACAGATGCTGTTTCACACTAGCGACTCGCTCCCTATTAACTGCACTTTTACAGCGGTTATCTAGACAAATAGGCCTTTTTTATCTTCGCCCTAATATCTGTCAAATATATCAATTTGAATCCCTTTGCGGCGCATTATAAACTCCAAATCAAAATATTTGCGAGCGAAAGACAACAAAAGGGAAATGAAATTTAAATATTTAAATAACGAGAGCCTTTAATATGAATTTAAGTTTAATTTACATAATTTCTCCATGATTTCATATTATAAAATTTATATTATATATTAAATAAACATTTATAATTGTCCTGGTTATTACTTATGTTCAAAAAATGTATATTGAAAATTAACTTCTCTTTATAAATTTAACAATTACATACAATACAATAAAAAAAATAATTTAGTTTAATTTTACTGAAGATTATTTGTTTTGGGCTGGCTGGCTAAAAATAATTTGTAAATAGTATTTTAATTAATTCTACACTAATATATTGTAAAATTTCCATTATTATGAAAAATTTCCAAACACTTTTTTTAAATGGGAAGCAACAGATGGTCAATAATATTTGGATCCTTATATTGCCAGGACTCTTGCAGAACTGTGAATTAATCTTGATGACTACTATACACTCTGTGTCTTTTTTGTTGTTCACTATCTATAAGTTTTCAATGGTGTTTAGATCAGGAAATTAAGATGGCCAGTTCATAACATTAATTTTTTCCACTGTTTCAAATATTTTGAAGTGTGCTTCGGGTCATTATCATGTTGAAGATAAAATTTAGTGGCATATTTTTATCTGAATACGGTACCATGTTGTTCCTCAATATTTCTTTATACATAAAACGATCTATGGTACCCTTTATTCAAAGGAGAGGGCCCATTCTAAATCCCGAAAAGCAACCCCATATTACCAACCTGTAGCCGTATTTAACAGTGAGTATGGTAAACTTTGGGTTAAGCTGTATATGAATAAGTCGTTTTTCATATAAAATCCAATCACTGCTAATTAAATTAAAGGTGGTTTCATTACTCCAGATCGCTTATTTCCAATCATTTAAAGTCCAGAGTAAAACGGACCTGGTAAACTAAACTCTGACTCGTCTGTTCTTCTCTGATAGTAGTGTTTTTCAGCCTGGTCTTCTCGCATGAAGACTCCCTTGTAGTAATCTATCTCTTACGGTTCTTGAAGAAACATTAATTCCAAGTTGTGTTTCAAGTAGACCCTTTATTTTGCTGGAATTCAGGAAGGGATCCTTTTTGGAGTAGGATAACTTTGATTATCCTCAAACTTATTGGATTTTCCTGCTCGTCCAGTTTTATTTTTTCCTTCCACGTTACCAAATCTTGAAAATTGTTGTAAAACACACGTTACATCGAGTGATATTGATTTTTCTCTAATCGAATTGAAAGGACGATACAATCCGCGATTTTAATTTGGAAAATAATTGTTTACTATATTATATATCAGGTCACATTTAGTAAAAAGTTGTTCTACTTTTTGCCAGCCGAATATTTAGTTTTTTGATTTGCAGCTAACAGAATTATTTTTAATACAAGAAATATTCACCGATATGTTTGTACACAGTGTGTTCATTATTGGTATAAATTATATTAGATTTCCATATAGGCGATAGCTTAGTTATAATTAAATATATATGAAATACTAATTAAAACTTTCATAATTTTATCTAACTGAAAAATTATAAATCTAACAACATATATGAAAACAATTTCATTTTTTATCCTCTCAGAAAATATTGACGAACTATTTGACAAGTGGTGACATATTGAAAAAGTGTGATTGAATGCTCTCGACATTCTCGTATTTATTTTTTCAACACTGCTTTTACAAGATGATTCTTTTAAAATTTGTGGATTATTTGGGCATTAATCTGAGTAAATATATTTTTTATTTTTGAGGCAATATACGCCATTCACATTCCTTTTACTCGCGTAATTTGTTGCCAATCAAAATATTGGCGGAGTAAAGACTTCAAAAGCTCTCCCTGATATGATGTGATTGAAGGCGTAGCTTCAAAAAAAACCGACGTTTGTCGCGTTATATGACGTGCCACATGTATCAGCTACAATATTGTGATTTATTTACCTATGCGGAAGCTTTTTATATTTACATGCTTCATTTTATAGATACTCGAGTGGAAAACCGTTTATTTATACGTTATATATTTATACGTAAGTATATACAGAATAACATTCGTTTAATATAAATGAAGAATTGTTTTCCCACCGCAAATTGCTATTTATGTCAAATAAATTTTTATTTGACAAATATATGGCGAATTAAATTACATAAAGCATTGCATAAATGCATAAATGCGAATCAGTTGTGAAAACATGCTGGAATGTTGTAAAATCACAGTGAATGTGACAATAAAATAAATAAATTATTGTGGTTTTTGTCAATTGTCTAAGTGATTTACAAATTATATTTTTTATCCCCTGTGTGACAACCGCATACTTCGATTCCGCGAATAGACACTGTATATTCATGGTGTCGTAATTAAAAAGGCTCATATACATAACAACCTCAATATATTGCCCAATAAAACACACCTATGAGGCAATAAATTCGATTCGGGGCATGTTGAGGACGTCGTCAAAAATCCGTTTCCTGTCATAACATAAATGCGTTAACGTTGATTCTAATTAAATTTCGATACTTAAAATTTCAACAAACCAAAAACACGTAATCTCCAACATGAGGAGGGCGTGCAGAAGTCGTAAATTAACGTTTCTTAGTCATGCAAATAATCCTGTCCTTATAAACATTAATTTACTTCCTTAGCTTAATTACGATCCGGATAAGGTCCCCTTATTTACGGAATGAATGAAGAAATTTAAATATCGTCCTGCTGCGATGCAAGCCGTAATTCACGCCACTGACAGGACGACGACTTATTTTCAAAAACGGAAGATGGATGGACTAATTGGGGAGAGCGGAATGTTTTCACGCTAAAAATGTGCACGATATCGAGCAATATATATTAATGTCAAAATAATTAAAACGCAACCAAAATTGTAGCAACAAGAAAAATGTTACTGGATATTTCTAAGCACGTCACACAATCCATTCACCTTCGTGAATGATAAAGTGTTAAGAATGACATTTGTAGCAGCACAAAATAGCAATTCAATGGTCCAGTGTGGAACCGTTGCACATTCATACATTGGATGGTTTCAGTTAAGTCTGAGGTATTTTTTAAATCGCGGCCACATAATGCTATCGAACATAATCCCATGAAATATTCAGTATTATATGCTCAGGTGGTATTTCAAAAATGACCATTTTCCGCAACGTGCCATTTAAGTTTTCCGGGTCATAACAGCCCCACATTTATACTATAAGTCTCTTTATCCGACGTTCTTTGACCAAGAGATATTGTTTTATTTATTTTATGCGATGTTTTAAATTCAGTGCGCCGATTACGTTTCGAAATTAAACGACACATTTTATAGCCCGCATTTCCATAAAGTAATTGCCCCCACGTCAAAACTGCATTCTCTAATCATAATAGCTTTATGCACATTTCTTTGTATAATAACGGACATATAATTTTATGTCTTCATTCCCTTTTGTGCGCATCCGCCATTATTTTACAGTTGGTTACGTTTGACTTAAATCAATATTAAGTTGTGAAAATATAACCGGTGCATGTGTGTACTTACTGTAAACCGGACGGTAAAGGCTTTTTAATCTTACCTGAAACAGAAAATCAGTATAGTGCATGAAAGAGGAAACAATTTAGCAAAGCGGGAAGATTAAACATACAAAGAGGAGCGGACCATGATTCATGGAACAAATGAATTTAATCCTTACGTGATTTTATTTATTTCACGTATTAAAGGAGAGAGCGCAGCAAAGTTTAAATTTTAATCCGCACATATTTTATTCTCCGAGAAGAAGATCCGCCCGATGGCCAGATCCAATTATACGGGGATCGGTCTTAGAGTTCTGTTGCCAATGTCAAATTTTCTATGGGATTGTAGAAATCTAATTTAATTTAACTTTGTGCGTTTGACGCGACGTGAAAGACAATAAATAATTTGATTTTAGTGGGAATTGTACCCGAAATATTAGCATTCAGAACTATTATCAAGTTTAGTTTATATTTGTTCTGTTGATTACTCCACACAAGAAATTTCATATTAGTCCCACGAGAGTTTCGTTCTGGAATTAAAATTGCAACACTCCCAACTCCATTTTAATATACCGGGATTAAATTATGAAATTTAACGCTACTAAATTAAATTGATTTTCTGATATAATATACATTTAATAAATTGTAATATGACAATAATATGATACTCATCGGCGAAGAAAATAAACGGAATTTAAATTTAAATTTTACCTTCAATACATTAATTTTTAAAGGTTTCTGCTTAGTGTGTGTTTTAATCACTTATTCGATGCATAAAAATATTTTAGATGAAGTTTTTTGTACGTATTCGAAACATTTGTACAATATAAATAAATTAATTAATTTTAAATTTATATTGTAACTACAAAAATATACTAATTAAAATTTAAATTTCATCAGTAAATATTGGACATATTACAAAAACTTTACTTTTAGGTCTAATACGAATACGAAATTAGTTTTGAGACTGCATTTAGTCTACTTTGAATAATGGTGAATGAGACTACTTTTACATAATAAGTTGTTCTTGAATATTCTTTAATGAAAAGGGTGAATACGTAATACCTATAAAAGTTTGCGATGTTATGAGACTTCGGTGAGGTTTTCAACCATGAATTGCGCTCCGACCAAATTCTTAATCGTTCCCTTTTTAGTAGCAATGAAAAGAAGGTTAACCAAAAAACTGTTTATAAGATAATCGAAATATACTGTCTCGGATTAACTTTGATGTCTAACGAGATTGTTTCTCTGTAAGAACACAAAAAATAATTAAATTTATTTTTACTTTGAATATCAAAGTTATCCGGTAAAAAATAGGTTAGTTTAGAGATACAAAATCTACTTGTGTGGGAATGTTAAATTTTATATGAGTTTAAGCTTCCAACTTAATTTAACTTTGTATGTTGAAAGTTTGACACAAGGATAATATAGAATTCGTTTTAAGTACGAAATACTCAAAATATTACTATTCAAAACTATTTCTCTGTATAATCCACATTGTTCTGTTAATTACTTTCCAAAGGAATTTAACCCAATCCTATTTCTAAAAAAAGTAATAAAAACCTCTTAATTTTTTGCGAGATTCCTTCATTAGTATTTTACAACAAACCAAATAAAATTCAGAATTTTTTTGGGTATCAGATATGTAATAAAAACTTGGGCTTTACGCCTAATTCGAATACCAAATTACATTTATTATACTTTGAACAACTCCAACATAATAAATTGTTCTCGAATATTCTTTAATGAAAAGGGTGAATACGTAATACCCATAAAAACTTGAGATCTTGAAACTTCGATGTCATTTCCGCCTTCAATTGGATTTCAAACATGACCTTAACCGCTTTCTTGCCAATGAAAATTTTAAAATGACGCAAATCTTTTAAAATTAACCGTGTAATACATAGAAGTGAATTTTAATACGTGGCTATAAGCCATTAAATCACATTAGTAATTTAATCTAGGAAGAGTTAGTGTGCGAACAATCACTTAACATTGTATGTAAATGGAAATTTACATAGGACTTTGAATCAGAAAACCTCTGCACGATAAAGTGCTAGTACAAAGTCGCAGTATCTGTAAATTATCTAAAGAGGGAACAGCTTAAGTGTTAAGCAAACTTTCTACATAGAAAATAGCTTTCACTACTAGAACAAATGATGGAGAGGGTAATCTGTTCACTGTTGACAGACAAATCTGGAACAAAGTTCTTTCATTAGAGCAACGTTGATTGGAAAATGCTATTCCAATTCACTTTCCTGAACTAATCAGATTAATTATATCAAGAGGCGCAGTTTTTTTATTAACGCAATGGGAATTGTTCGCGTCCTAGAATATTGTAGTTTGCATATTTAGCGAAAAATTTGCATCGATTATTGCTTTCCACACTATCCAGACGTAAATTTGAATATTAATCTATCCACACAGTCATACCGTAAACGTAACACACAAAGATCTTCCGCTGGAATTTTAATTTTCCGCGAAGATGATTTTAACATGATTATGCCTCCAGGGATTCGCGATGCGGTTAAGTAAGTTTCGAAGGGGGCGCAGGGTGACGTACGCGACTCTATGCGGCGACACGTGAGGAAAAGATCCATCAGACTATGCCAAGATACCGCTAATATATTCTCGACTCCGTGAATAATGCATGTAGGCATTTAATAAACAATCATTATGCTCGCGACATGTCCCAGGGCTCAGTTCGATAATTTCAACTTGATCACTTCGATCTTATCAAAGCCTGTGTGGGGTTGATGCCGGAGGATGCTCTAGGGCTGTGGGCCAGTGTATTAGTTTGTACGTAGACGTCGATTTTGAGGGCGGATACGCGTTTATAATACTGGAAACTCGATTGAAAACACGGTTTTGTGTTTGTGCTATTGCACGTGTCCCTTTGTATGTTTCACCTGGAGTTATTATCAATATCTATATTGCTCCTCTTGTTTCATATAAACAAATATTGATTCATACTAATTAAAAACAAATTAATAACAATCAACTGATTTATTTTTAAGAACAAAAATTGGTAATTTTATCTCTATTACCAGTTTTATATTCATAACATCGCTTCGGAAGTTCCTGAAAGATAGACTGCAGCTCTTGGTGGGCTCTTGATTTTTTTGCCTGTCCGCATATATAACGCTCGATCCGAGAGACTTAGATAAAAACAGTTTAGTCTGGCACAAAAGAAAACTTGTTCAAGTTTTAACTAAATTCTTGTTGTGTCGACGGCGTAACAGAGACTCTTATGTCAGGACTAGGGGCTGTTCTGGGGGCGGAGCACAGAGATGCGGCGGCTACAAACTCCAGGTGACTCTATACGTACCCCCTTATATGACATACTTAGACATAACTTGAGAGAAACTCTTGGAAATTTAAAGGAGCCCAGACAAAGGAGATGATTATGATAATTTATATAAATTATTCAGTTTATCTTGTTTACAGTTTCTTCATTATTACAAATTAACATTCGTGCTGTAATGAGAGTTTCGGGACCTCGGATGCTACTAAAGCAAAAACCGTTTGATTTCTGGATCTGAAGCTTTCCGCATTGAGTGTACGCTTACCGGTTTCATTTGCCGCAATATTAAGAAACGGTGAGGAATCCACTTAAATTATCAATTCTATTCACGAAACTGTGTATTTTGTAACAAATTAGGAATCAGACATAATTGCAAATGTGTTCTGCATTATACATATGCATTTTATACTATTAGCTATAAAATTATTAAAAATACGATTGTGGGATACTAGATAATATAAGATAATATACTTCGTGGCTAAAAAATATTCTAAAAATAGAACTTAACTAAATAAGCACTTCATTAAAAGTTTGTATAATATATATCAAGTTTTGTCACATGTACATATGTTACACTGGTGGTCAGAGGATTGATTTAATTTGAGTTTTGTCCAGTCAGTATAAAAGTATATTCTTTCATCTCTAATAGTAATAATCTCATTTAATTTAGTTACCCAAAGAAATAGCATCAAGGTATAAATATTGTTGTGCAATGCTATTAGCAAACATACTCGTCTGAAAATACAAGAAGAAGAAAACGTGCTAACAGAAAAAACAACTCCTTTTATAGACAAATTGGAAGTATCAGTAAACGAAATCCTTCCTTGCCTTCTAGATAAATAATAAATATTTTGAATGATGATTGAAATGATTGAAAGCTTATTTGATAATAATACAATAAGATTTACTTTTTCGTAGTACTAGAAAAAATAAGTTTGTTTGTTGTTACTAGCTGTTCATTCAGAATACTGTAATAAATTATTTGAAGTATTTGTATATTGTTTTATTCGTCAGTGCAAAATAAGATTAGGCCTAAGCCGTCTTTTATCAGAATTATTGGTTTTGAAAATGGAATAAATGAAATAAAAAGAAGAAAGATTTTACAGTCTACATTTTGTCCGAAGTAAATAATGCCTGTAAGTTTATTAGGTACGCTGGGGGGTTGCACCGAAGGTAAGTTAGGTCAGTAACTCCCTTGCACATAACTCTCGGGAGCAGAACCCGGCGCCAGTAAATTTTCGGAAATCCATCGGCCCGTGCCAGTTCTCCACCTAATGAGTTTTCGATATCTTACGTCAGGCAAACTGCCAATTGTGTCTTAATATATGGGCAGACTGTTATTGTGTTCATGCGATAATTTTCTTTTATGGCTATTTAATGATACCGTACACACCTTCGCGGCACCGTGTACCGAATTGGCCCACGTTTAACGTGTTCACCGATGCGCACATACGCGGCCAGACACGTCCTGAATGTTACTAAGATTGTTTTTAATGGTCCGATTAGCCACCTCGACAATGAGGTTGTCATTCGGCCGGTTCGTGTGGAAACATGATTTTAGATAGCGGCACGCGATTTAGAGGATTTAAATCTTTCTTATAAATGCACATTCGTGAGCCGTATCAAACCAATAAACTAACCCATGTCATTAGGTCTTAAAAATCTTGTGTTTACCACGATTAAGTATTTTATGGCGATATGATTTATTATTTCCTTAATATAGACGTTTAATTAGAAGCTTTATCTGTTTCTAAAGAATTGAGATGTCAACTGACACAGACACACGTGTGGGAATTAAACCATTGCAATTGCGTAGGAAATAACAATAAATTCAATATGACTGACAAACAATCAGAGTGAATTCATATTCCTCCGCAGAGCAACCCGGTAATTATCAATAATTGACCTAATAAATTAAAGTATGAAACTAATTACAGCAGTAGTGTTGGGAGTTTTGTTGCGATTTAGCCCGAAAACATATCGTGTTCAGTACATTGAACAGTAATCCCAATTATCAGCATCAAACGGAAATTGCTCGGAATGATTTTATGACTTTTAATAACAGAATATACAAACCAATATGTTCGGCAATCAGTTTGAAGTCGTAATGCGCCCCAATCCAAATTTCTCTGCAGCTAAACGCCTCGCACGATCTGATACATGTGTTGAATTTTCGAGGAATACTAGTTAATTGTTCTAGAACTGTATCTATCTATCTAAACTTCAACACTTACTTAATAAACCTGTATTCTCGGGAATTAGCAAGTTTTCGGGTGCCCGACTATCTAACGAAAATTATTTGACACGTTAGACGAAACGATGGAAACTAAGGTAAACGAAACTATGATATTAAGGGATGAATTGTACTTTGCTGAATTTATAATTTGTCCATCATTTTTTCTTCTTAAGCAAATTACTCTTAGTTGAAATTGAACAATTTTTTGGTTGCTAACAAACTTTTACTTTCCAACAACATGATATAATCTAATCTGGTGACTGAAGCAACTTTTAAATCCCGCTTCATAGATTACGCAGAGTTGTAATTGGTCCCCGGTAGTCGAAATACTTACCGAACGATTCACCTGCCGTTTCCGAACTGTGTCATAGAAAGAGCAAACTGTGCAAAATAGGCAAAATATGCTCGACGTGACGCTTGTTAACGCCTTTTATTTTTCGACTCTTATTGCAGATAACCGTGACACAGCACGGCCGTGCAGACGTACAAAACTCGATATTGGAGTTAGCTTTTCCACTGTTGCGACGTCAAAAAATTACAAATACAATGGGAGTATTAGGTGGAAAAATAAGATTTGATGCCGTCGGTACAAAGCCCGGGTTTAGCATTTTTGTTCTAGTGTGTGTTTGGAAACACGGCAACAAAAGGGAAACGTGCACTCTAAAGAAATTGTATAGTGAGTCGCGTTCTTACTTTGTTAGGGAAGACAGGATTTCTTAAATTTATATGGAAAAGAAATTGACTCTGTAGAAGAAGGTCTGATATCAAAAGGACAGATTCTAGACTTGACCTTGTTTTTTATATAGGCTTAAAATGTTGCAGGTATTTTAAACGAAATAATAAAGTTTATTAAAGATGACGTAAGTCGTTGGGCAAGGATGTTGCAAATTGCTGTTAGAGAAAATAGTGGAAAAAATTAATTTAGTAAGAAAGTACAGCTGACGCTTTTTGTTTGTTTTTTATGAACAGGTGATGATTTATTCGAATTTGTCACGAATAATTTGGTTGAAGGTTTAAAGCCGACTCTAAGTTTATGATAATATTCATGGGCCAAGTATTTTATGAAATATTTTATTGCCGGCTGTAAAATCTTACAAGGCATTATAGTACTGCAAAAATATCGATAAAATAATATGTAAGATATTATCGCTGTTTACTGTCATTTAAGACGTCTGCACGTGATTAAAAAAATATTCTATATCAAATATTCAAAACTGTTCATCAAATATGATTAATTTTAAAAAATGAGTAATTTGCTTAAACGTTTGACGTTAAGAAATGAATGGTCAGGAAATGGGTTAAATGTCAGATAATATATCATTTCCATAGTCTCCGAAACGGAAAATTGAAATTTACTATTAATTTATAAAAACGTCATGAGAAAGTATTGATTTATTTGTTCGTCGCCCGTTTTAGGAAAGAAATCTGTTAAAACTAAACGCTCAATACCCAAATGTAAATCTCAATGTTATAATCTAGAAATTTCTAAAATAGTTTCCTAGAATAATTTATGCTTGAGCTAGTTTTAAGAAGTATCTATTACAGTTGAAAAATAATTCTTTCTATTACACTTACAAGGCCGTAACATAAATTTAGATTTACCTGCCAAATAAATATTCTATTCCAACTTCGTTCAACAATATATTATCGTTAGGATCTTTAATCTAAATTTTAAAAGTTGGCGAACATTCTCCGGGGAATATATAAAAAAATGATTTCCCCAATGTCTCATGCAGTAAATTCTATAACGAAATTAAGAAGTTTGAAAAATATTAACTTGGGTAATTGTAAAAAAGTAAACAGTTAAACCGAATTTCATCGACATAATGACCTAATAAATTGCTGTTTCTCCTCACCCATCTGCGAAATTTGCTACTCAATTTCGAAATACTGATTTCATTTGTCAGATTTCCCTTTTGTCCTCCACATCAACTTATAATATAAAGCTTCGCCGCTGTAAACAAACAGTACAAACCGATTTACCCTACTTTATAAACGCGCCTGTACATTGCCAACGCATTATGGAAATGATATAATCCTTATACATTGCGTCCATTCATTCAGAGCCGATCCATTCATTTTACCATACACCATCCCCCATAATCCTTCTGGTTCTCGAACTAAATCAAGAGATTTGTCCTCATTTTAGTTGGTGGGTCATTTATACAAGATATTTCAACATATATAACTTGTTTGCCGTCACTGCGATTATTGGATTTTGGCTCAAGAAATATGACGATGAAAAATCCTATTGGATATCTATTTACTAAGATTCGTTGACGTCGAAATTTTTGAAGAACAAAAGTGTTATATGATGAGAGAATATTCTTGCATTATATTTTAAAAGAAAAACACACATTCATCTTAGGTGGAATAGAAATATTCCCATAAAATAATGTTGTCTGGCCTTTTTTGTCGAAGGATCATTTCCCAGCCCACTTAAAAGTTGATATAACTTTCAGTTTTTTAGTCATGTTACTTTCATGACAGCTTTCGTTCATAAATAAATATATATTGTATTGTTTTATTCTTTTATGCGTTAGGGTCTAAATCGTTCCAGGGAAACCGGATAGATTCACCTAAAGTGGACAAAGGTAATGTTCAAAAATAGATCTTCGTAGACCTAGATGTAACTAGGGCTTTAAACTGATGATTTGCGGTGTCGCGGTCGTTTAAACGGTTGGGCGGCATTAGGCACGGCCAGTTGGAGAGTCCACAGGAAAGGAACGGGAGTCCGAATGCGGGGAGAGACACACAAAACCGATACGACCGACAGAGAGAGGATACTAGTCATTCAGATAACATTAGCCCGCTAACCTCGTGTGTACTCGTATTTATTTCACATGACACTTTCCCAAGGCACACGACGTCTATATTGATCGGGGGGACGTCGCGGCGTCTACAGCTGAGAGAGGAACGGACTCTACGCTCGGGAAACGAGAAAACGTCTGTTCCGGAGGCGAGAGCCGTGGTGCCACTTGCTTTTGTGAGGCCAGTCTGTTCGTTACCGGAATCCTCTGGATTTGTACGAGATCGTTGGAAAGTCAATTGATTAATTGTATACTATTACAATATTATAGATATTTAAATTAAATTTTTTACTTGACATACCGAAAAGCAATTGTAAATTTACAAAAAATAAAAAACATAAATAAAATCATAAATCTGGAATTAACGAGCGAAAAACGAAGGTATTAACTGCAGTGCACGTTTGGCACTCGGAAAAAGTTTTCAGCACCATAAACATTTACATTCACATCTCAATAACAATAGTTTATGTACCAACATAAATATAAATTGCGTGATGTGTTGATGTGTTTATCGCGGTACGCATTTTCCCGACAGGCCATTTTCCGCAACTTGAATACATTTTCATATTTATCCATGTTAGCTCATTTGAAGGCCCCTCATTCGCAATAGGGGATACTGATAACTTCTCTCGAGAATTTATTTGGATGATTTATAAGGTTTATCATTTTGTTAATACGAGTGTTTGTGGTTGAACTTTATTGACTGATATTGATTTTAAGAATTACTCATTTTTATTATTATTTTTTTATACTTACGCGTTATGTGTGTTATTTAAACACTCACCTGAAACAAAAAAAATCATTAGTATCACATTTGTGAGACTTTCTAGCGTTGAATTTAGTTTAAAAATGTTTTTTGGTAAATTATGTCATATTCAAACACTTGTTATTATTATTATTCTGTAATTTTTATTTATCAATAAATATATTCTATAACATTTTCAATTCGTTATAATCGTAATTTGACGTTTGTTGGAATTATTTCTTGACGTTTCACTACTACGAGTGGCTAGCATCTTTAGAGGTCACTTTGACATCTGATTGACAACTAAGTTCCAGATCTGCCAAAGATAGAAGAGACCATCAAACAGCTTCTGGGATATACCGCATACCATACTCTTGCGAGAAAGTATACATCGTACCACAAAACATTCAATAGGTATTAAAGAATACAAATGAAACTGCAAACTAGGACAATCAGCACTGTTAGATGGAAATTACAAGATAAAATTCCAAGACACACAATTGCTTGCCTCGACAACAACAACAAAACTAAATTTCTAGAACATCAGTTGTCTAAGTTGTCATTTAGTTGTCAATCAGATGTCAAAGTGACACACACCAAATCAGAACTCTGAAGATGCCAACCACTCGTGCTAGGGAAACGTCAGGAAATAAATCCAACAAACATCGATCAATAAACCCGAACAACTATAGATAATAAAAGTATAAATATAATTCTAGTGAATATACTCACACATTTAATAATTATGTAAATAGTCATTAAAACAATGTTTAAACTTTAAAAAGTATTCTGAAAAAATAAACGAACGAAATTTTTTAAATTCCATAAAACATGGTAAAAATTTAAGTTCATGCATGATAACTTTTATGCTTGGCCGTTTCGGCCCAAAACGATAAAATTAATTCAACATTATTTTCCATTTCAACAGTTAAAATTTCAGGATAAAACTGCCGGAACAAACTTCGTTAAAACAGACATCACAAAACGTAAAATTTTTTCGTAGTAGAAAGCGAACGAACGAATTCAGTCGGCCACCTGGTTTATGCATTTGATGACTAGTAAACTAAACCTACACTATTTAATGCACTTGTATTACGATGCACGTCTAAATTGGACGCGCCATAAATCTCCCGGCAGCCAGGGTAGTTTTATTGCAGGGGCTGATTCTGGCTTTGGCTCTGCACACAGCCGGGCACACAAGGAGAGCAAATGAGCTCGGTCGTCCGTTACACCGGAACGCATTCAACAATATTTGCAGATACGAATCCGAGAATAAAGATATTAAAACAATACATCATTTTTCGGTTGCTCCCCTAGAAATACATTTCGTGTTTATTAAACGCAAAGTCGTGTGCGCTAAAGTGGCGTGATGAAAAAATTATTTATTGCCCTGTGGCGAATGAATATATTATTTCGGTTACGGATGCATGTTTGACGTAATGAAAGGGTGATGTGTGCAAAAGTTCGACCTTTTTTCTTATTATGTAGCTTATTATGTGGTTAATTTGATGCTCTTTGTTGTTGTTCAACACGATATTCAACTAAAGCATATTTATTTTACCGGAATTAATGAACCCATGGAATTATGATGCAACGGACGTGTAAAATACTAACTGGCATTGTTGATGAAAATTGATAATAAAAAGTAACAACATTTTAAAAATGGACTAATTAAGGTTGTCTATGAAAAGCGGACGCCATTAAAAACTGAAAATATACCAAATTGGAAACATGAAATTTTCTGGGGCACATAAATTAAAATTAATTAAAATTTTAATCAGTTTCGTTTCTACTTTAAAATGTTCATAAAATAACTAATGTTAAAATACAACAGAATAAATATGAAACTTTGACAGTCAATTCAAAGGCAAAACAAATGTAAATTTCTCAATAAAATATCAATTATTTTAGAATATTTTAGGCTTAAATATTACAAAATGTTAATGATATAATATTCTATTCATATTTACTATTCAAGCGATATCCTAATTAATATTAATATTTTTTTCTTTTTGTATGTTCTCTTCTAACCATTAATTTTATATACTTGCTCTATTAATTCAAATTATTAAATTAAATATATTTATGAGTTGTCAAAACAAAATACGACCAGAATGTGGACTAAAGGGTGGAAAAATTGGATGATAAAGAGTACAAAAATAGAATATATGGATTTGCTCTTATCCTACATTTTCCCCAACATTCACAAATTTTCTGAACCGCATTGAAAATGGTTTGGTGAAAATTTGGCTGTTTACCCACGGCACTTCGGTTTTTAAAGTTACAGGGGCAACGGTTAAGGGCGATACAACTCAGAGTTAATCTATTTCCGCGGAAAGAGAAAAGTAAACTTTTTACATTAGGCAAGTTAAATCTCTTCAATAAAAAGGCGTAAGAGCAAAGGCGGCTAGAGAAAACTACACTTATCACTATGCAGTGGCTTTATCGAAGCGGCTATAAATGGAGGTCTGGTGGAACGAGGCATCAATTGCCATGAAACATGACTGCAATTCGTTTTACACTGTCGACCCGTTCCCTCCTCTACGTTCCTAACAAGATCAAATTCACAAAGAAATACGACAACTTCATTCCGCTTTGATTTGTTTGCCATCTACTTCTAATAGGATGACAAAGAGATATTAAACGGGCTACCGATCCAGAAATGAAATCCAAAAGATCCACCATCATCAATTATTATAAAATTGGCCAATTTTTCTAAAAAACCGCTAAACTAAAAGCGAAGACGCTTTGAAGTCGGCATATGTTTTTACTTATCATTTGATATCGTACGTAGCGAAGAATGGAAATATTGCCGACCTCTTTTAGATATTGCCTCCATTCTGGTTGTAAGGGTTCGCTGGGGAAATCGCAACCGAACGCCTACCCTTCCGCAGCTCCGTGAGAGCGTGTGTGTTCGTCATCTTGTTACCTTCAGTTGGAGTAGTTTGTGTTTCTTTCCGACGATGTTTATTGCATCCGAGTGGCGGTCCATTTTTATGCGACAGTATCAGTATTGAATTAAATTTTCTCCGGGCTGATGCGAACAAATATGAGAAATCTCTATTGTATGGAAAAACAGGAAGAAATAAAATTTTATAATTATATCCACAACGTTCAAAACGTATGTTTAATCAAATTAATTAATAGAAACATAGTAAAATATAATTCAATGGATAAAAAGAGTGAATTACGCAAATTACGTTTTAGGGCCAAAGGAGTATTTACACAATAGTAAACATTAAGGAAAAGAAATGTCGTATTCAGCAGTGAAATGTTTGGAAAAATCAGGCACTTAAGATGGTAACGGCGAAGTCTGCGACTGTTTCGCATGGAAATAAATTTCCGTGTGTCGAAGAATAAAAGCTAGTCGTAGGCGATAAACAGACAAATATGATTCGAAAGTGGCAAAAGTGTAATAAATAATAGGGAAAATCTCTGCATAAAATAAAGCGGCCAAAACTTTACCAATGTAGTTATATTGAATGGTTTTTGCTATTTTACAATAGCAATATCCGAGACTCTAGAAACAAACTAATACGAACTTCTGACAATGTAAGAAGTTTGACAATGATAAAAACATCGAATTAAATGCAATCTTTTGTGTTTGAGCTGCGCGGTGTAGCATTAAATAACATTGTATATTCAAGTAATCTTGTTTCGACTTAAATTCAGACTTGATTGTTTCGCACAACGAGCTGCCTAGATTCTTCTAGGAACAAAACCGGAAATTGTACAATTATGGTCTTAACCGAAGCTATAATTGTTGGGCAAAATATATTCGTGTTTAAGTGCTTTTTTTTAATTTACTCGCCCTTTCGTAACTCCTATTTGAATTACATTTTTATACTTTGTAACAAAACAAAACTGTTATTTCCAAGTACCCTTTTATATAAAATTATTTAATTAAAAAGTTAATTCTATTGATACTTTATGTTAAACTTTAAGAGAATAAAATCTCTCCTAATTAACATTGTTCGGTATTGCTTCGAAAACTTCTAAATCGAAATATCTACAAGATATTTCTGTGAACAAACTATGAACTATGTAAGATTATAATTTAAAATATTTAAAATCAATAATTAAGGGTAAAGCCCAACTTCCAAACTAATATGTACTTTATGAATTAATACATAAATTAAACTTGCACCACATAACTCCTAAGCTACTCCAGCACATGACTAATTCTATAAAATTGTTGGTCATAATATTAAAAGTTTGTCTAACTCAGAAATTTAAATGTATATTATTCTTAGTGTTTAACAGTAACCTAGTTTAAGTTTTATGGAGGTATTTTTTCCAAATGTTTCATGGAAGCTTAAGTGGTGCAACATTAATAATCAGGCAGTATTTTTATTTCATTTAAGTTGAACAAAGAGATGTCCTAGTGCACTTGGCGTATACTTACTTTGAAGCGTTAAATACAAGGCAGACACTTCGCAAACAAGACCCTTTAAAATTTACGGAAGAGATGAAAGAACGGTTTCGGTTTGGTAAATAACCGGCGAAAAATCCGATCTACCTGTATAGCGGGGCTGATAGAAGAAGGACAATATTCAAAAGAAAATGTAAACCTCTGTCTGGATTGAAATGTTGCAATCTCCGGTAAGATAGATAACTCTGATAAGCGGGAGTAAAGATTTTAGAAGACGCTGCCTCAGGGACTCTGGTAAACATTCTCATCAGAAACTATTCAAAACCTCTTTCCCATTTTCATTTAAAGCCAAAGGCCACGAAACAAAGATTCCCCTGCCGTGTACACACTCCCCGCCGATTTCCGACATAAACTTGATTCTGGGGGATAATGGCTATTTTCGGAGTTTTTCGCAACTTAACGAACCGGTAATAGACACAAGGAATTCGTTTATTGTGCCGAAAAGAAAAAAAAAACAATTTTATGACGCCATTAAGCTGTACCAGGTGCGCTATAAATTGTTTAATACCAACATACAGAAGTTCCGAACATTTATATGTTTCTCAGCCACATTTTCATCACTGTCCTTAAAATGTTCCAACTGTAGTGTGAACACTTGAAGGAAAAAACTAATTCGTTTTAAAAGCTTAGTCATAAGAAAGGATTTAATAATTGGCTTTTCAAGAGTTTCGTTCATTTTGCCACGTCAACCTAAATTACTGACTAAAATATCCATGTGATGATATGAAATAAACATGGGAAACAAAATCAATCAGCGTTTCAATTCAGTTCCGTCGAAATAATAAATGTGAACCGAATAGAAATTAGTGTGTAATGTTTGTGCACACTATATGAAGTCATTATTTATGTTTTTCACTTAATTCAATATTCCGAAGTTGATATATGTTCTATTTATGATTGGGATTAATGAATTTTATCTACTTTCACACCCAATGGGAATGTTGATTCAACGGTAATTTGCACTGACGGCCGCTTTACAAATTAAAGCTGTCTCGAATCAAATTGAAAACTATTTTACAGCGCTACGTGTTTATATTAAATAGTCCACATATTACCGTAATTGCAGCAATTTTTGTAGGGAAAGGCATAAAACGGACGAATAAAGTTCCCGTAGAGCTTCCTTGGCGGAAAACTCGTTTAGTACACAGAGAAGCAGTCGGGATTCGGCTGAAATTGAAGCCAAATCGATGAGGATTTCCCACGGATTTAAACACTGGCAAAAACACTGCGACCGTTTATTACTGAAGTTTGCTTTGCTTGCAAAAAACACTACGAAATTACTTCGCATTCGATTCAATAACGTTATTTTGGAACGAATACTTATCCAGATTTGCTATGGCAATGGAAAAATCCAATTACTATAATAACATCAAACAAGAGTAATGAGAAACGATGGTTCGTGCGATGGCGGCTCATAATCATTAATATCTGTTAATGAAATTGGCCAAATCGTTCATAAATCTTGTTTAACATGTCAACCGCCACGTCTGTTTTTCGATTTTAACTTAAAATCACATTGTTTTGTTCTTCATTTTAATTCAAAATAAAAACCAACAAAATATTGAGAATTTTAATGTTTATGTTTTAAAAAAGTGGCGTCACAATAATTTTGTGTGGGTACTTTTTCCATTTCACATCCCAAAAATATATATCCAAGTAAATAGCCTGTAATAAGCTGGGTATTTTTCAATAAAATTTGAAAATGCGATCGAGAGATAAATATCAAACACATCAATGTCAGGAACGAATATTGTGCGAAAACCAATATTTACCAGCCCTTACACCAATTTCCACTTGTGCTCAAACTGAAAATACCTATATTATGTTTGTAATCAGTTTACTTTGGGATTTTATTCCAACAACATCGAGTTATTCAGCCTTTAAACGTATAATTTTACAATGCCAATACAGGCGTCTATTACGTTCGTGTTTTCACGCGTTTTCCGAGCTTCCATTAATGTTTTTTTCTCTCTTTCTAATTTCTAGCATTGATTAAATTTGTTTAACGTTCAAGTGTTTTTTAATTACCACATTAACAAATAAATTGTTGCTAGAATTTACATTGTAAAACGATCGTAATAAATTTAAAACTTACTATTAATCTAGTGTGTGTCAGAATGTGTTAACGTTGTAATAAATTAACCCTTGCTTTGCTGTTTTCTTCCCTCACGTCATTATTCATTTTAAAATCTGAACTAATAACTTAAGTTGTTAATTACCATAAATGCAAAAATTATTCAAACAGTAAAACTATTAAAGAGAAATTTTTATGTAATTAACGTTTACACATTGGAACACGTAAAATTAACATTATAATAATAAATGAGAAAGAACAATTTGTCATTATCGTATAAAATATAAATGGTTTTACAGTTTTCAATAACATTCCTACTTTATTTAATTCAAAGATTTAACCGCGATCGAATATTCGATCCAATTTGGTAAAATTTGCATACAAAACATTCACATTTACTTTAAATCGAGGTTGATATTTTCACCGCCGTTGAAAACAGCGCAACACCATAAAACAGTGCAGTTTCAGTTTGATTCGATATTTTCTTTCATACTCGCCATTATTCAAACAACCTCCGAAACGGGTACGTCGATTGTTCAACACTTCGGAGCAAATATAACGGCGATGAAACGACGTGGATTCAAATCTACATACATTTCGCTGGAAAAGTTGCAGTTTGCATGTGTTTTACATGCTAAATGCCAGCCGTAACCCGCGAAAACCGATATGGCGGCAAGGTTGAAAAACCGGGGGATGAACTTCTAAATTATTTAAAAATCAAATGTTAAATAAAAAAATAGGGTGGATTGCAAAAACCGTGCGACTCCATAAATATTTATAACAAACAATTTAATCTCGATCAATCACGCGTAAATGAGAAATAATTTGCATGCATGCAATGTAAATGATGTAGATATTATCCCATTATAATGTGTAGTGGCTGTTTGCGGTGTTAAGTGCGTTACTGAATTTAAAATTTATTGAAGCCGACGCAAGATGTGAATACGTGGCAACGCATATGCAACACAATGCCCAACAGCATTAAATTACTCAATATTTCGTGTCGCAATATACTTTTTTATTGAATCATTTCCTTTACTTTATGTACTGTTGCATTTCAACACCACATGAATTTTAATCATTCTCTATATGGCATTTTGCAGTTCTTATATAGCATACAATTTACAATATATTGCTGTTGTAGTTTCAGAGCGTGTCCTTTTATTATATTATTAATAATTAAATTAAATAATAAACCGGATAAAAAAATATCTAGCGTCCAACAATACAAAACAATTAAACATTATGAACAAGATTAAGGATAAACTGCAGACATTTGGCACTTTTGTCGAAAAACGTATCGATTCAATCTGTCGGATTACATAAATCCGAACGTTCTTCTTGTGCAAGAAATCCTGTATCGACCAGATTCGCACCACCATAAAAGTGGCGTAGGATCGCTCGGCGGTTGAAACAAAGGAGTCTGAAATCGTTTCGCCGATATTCGAACATTCCTGTAATTTAGTCGAATAATCCGAAATATATAATAAAAATCGACTTCTATTCATAAAATAAATTGCGAAACTATAAAAGAGCTCGGCTTTGTTTTATCGCGATATGGCTAAAATCGACTGAAGTGAGATAAATGAGATCAGTTTATTGTATTCTTCCAATTTTAAATTTCTTTCGTTTCCGTGTTTCTCTGTATTTTATAGGTGACGGCCGTAAGCATAATATATTTTAGAGTTTTAAATTACTCAGGAATTTGTGGAAAGAATGGGGGGCATTAATTACTTTCTGCCTGCGATGCGAAGACTATATATCTACGATTCAATTTATGATTATATCCACCGTTCCGTGCTATTTACGAATTTAATTGATATTCTTCGTTTAACATGATATATTTATTATTTTATCTCCTTTTTATAGCCACAAGATGTTATACAACTATCAGGTATCACGATAGATCGTGATAATGAAGGGTACATCCAGTCTGTCTGAATTGCTGCAGCATGCCACGCAGTGAAAATTCAATATCCCCTATTTTTGCCGACAGTGTATAGGTATTAACAACTAAATAATAGAAAAACAAAATAATTAATTTAAATATCAAGTAAAATGGTTATTTATTACGAAAATTTAAACTACAGTCAATAAATAAGTAAGTAGAAAAACTAACGGAACTCTACAAGTAGATAGATAAATTCAAACCAGCGTTTTTATAAATATGATTTCTACGTAGAGATGAGGTAGATAGTTACTTCAGTCCTTATAGGACAGAACGTCTCTGACAACGCTATTACATCCCATTGAAACTATTGAATTAAACTAATGAAAAACATAATCATCACCATCACCATAACATATTCATAACTTTTGCAAACAATTATACTTATACTATAATTTTAAATGTTTAGTCAAATCACGATGGATGTATGATAAAATTAAAAAAATAGTCCAACACAATAAAGAGATGAAAAATGTTAATTTTTGTAACTGATTAAAAAATTTCGGGTAAGTTATGAAACACCCTGTATACGTACGTATGATTTACTGTATGTATATACATACAGTACAGTACTTAAATCAAATTTAAAAAATTGACGGATGATTTTAAGATGTTTAATACATAATAATTAAACTGGGTAGACATAGTGAATAGCTTGATTTCTTTATACCAGATAATATATATGTTGTACATGTTTTGTGGAAACAATGTTCTGTTTAGAAATCTATTTTGGACAAATATGAACCTGAACGACATTCGTAAACATAAACGGGGAACGTGGAATCCTATATATATCAGGTTGTCACTATATCATGTGGTCTCGTCACGAAAAGTCCATTTCATGAACTTTGCCATTGTATATTCTACTACAAAAATACACACACGAGTACTTATAGAAATACATTTACTCTTCAGCCAAAATAATTTTTCAAGTAACCCATACATATAGTAAATGGAGAGTGAAACTATTTGCTAAATTATTTAATCTACTACTTAGTCTATTTAAAATAAAAATACTGACTTTAAAAAATATAAATCGTTTATAAAAATACAAAGTTCCAAAAGCCCTAAATGTCCTAAATTTTGTGCTATATGATGATAAACTTTTTAATTAATTATATTTTTATTTAATATCTATGTTATTTTTAATTGTTCGTAGGGTATATAAATTAAATATTTTTAAAAGAAAATATTCTACACCTCTGTTTTTTATTATAACAAAACCTTTTTATATATATTTGCTATGATGAAAACACTCTCGCAAAAAGTGTTTTAAAAGTAAAAAAATTTGAAGAAACGATTCCTTCTGCGATTTAAAAAAAAAAAATGTTCTCAAATATGTGTCCAAAATTGTGGGAATAAATTATTGAGATTGAGTCAGTTTTCATCACTGCCGTATGCTGAAATAATGCAAATCAGAAAAAGTTTAACATTAACAACTACTATGTGAACGTTTGATAATCTCACTCACTTTCAAGAGTCAAATCTGCATTTAGTATATATTATTATTAAAATTATTATATTTCACTATAAATTATAAAAATTAATTTTGATAAGAGAAAAAATAAAAAAAATACATACACAAAATTCATAATATTACACATATTATTTTATATTATATATTTATGAATTTTATGAAAATTTTTATGTTTTTATCTTCAAATGAACAAAAAATCCCCCCTTAAATATTTTACCTTTTAAAAAACATTATATTATAAGATACAATTATAAGTTATAATCAGCAAAAATACACAAATGCTGTAAATTCACGTGCAAAGCCTGCGGCAATGGTCAAATAAAACGTCGTTTCATTACAATGCCCACCAGATATGAATTAAATCTGCAATTCTCGACCGATCCGCGGAAAAAAGTCAGCTTTGATGATTCACAAAGGGCGGACGAATCACGAAGTGAACCGGCTAATTTTCCGAGCCGTCTTCAAAGAAAACCAGTTAGCAGTCGAATATTTTATGGTCAAACATTAATCTTTTCGAGCAAATGATCAAATAATAAATGATGAATAAATGATCTCGCGCGAAGATCAGCATTTGGATTTGATCGAGTGGAAATGCCGCTAAGGGCATCCGTATTCTAGATTTTACAAATGAAATAAGCCGTTTTTAATAGGAAATTGGAATTAAATAACACGAAATAATTTGAAAAGTTCCCCAGATTAATTGGATTCAGGCGTTCCCCTTAATTGTACCACTTTTATGCCGTATATAATTTTATAAATTTAATTACATATTTGATTAATATAGTTGGTTTGTATAAAATTAAAATTAGTCTATTTTCAGGATTAAGTCCATGTTTACATTTTAAAATTTTTATATAAGAATAAAATATTTTAAAGTAAATCAAAAAATAAAAAATATTTACATGCATTTGTATATTTTAAAACAAATTTTGTTTAGTTGTTTAGTCATGTAAAACAATTTAAATTTAAATAACTTTTAAATTCATCGTTTTACGCTATGAATAAAGGTACTTACATAAATAGTAATCACAAAAATGAAAATATTTGAATATATTTTTTATTTGTTTCATTTATAATTTCACATCAAATAAAATTTAAAATACTACTTTTATTACGACTTTCGAGTACTAAAATATTTTTCATATAAAATTTCAAACATAAGTATTCTCGACGTATATAAAATTTTTTGTTTACTCATAAGAAAGCGCCTCTAAAATTAATAAAACTCAGCAAGTTGAATATTTTCCCCATGTTATTATAGAAATTGTATTTCTCGTATAAATTCCTACTCCCAAAGTATGTGTATGTTGTTAAAGTAAGCTGCATAAACTGCTTATTACAGAATTAATCAACAAAATTGCCAATAATAACTAGCAATTTTAAGTGGGCAAGCATCGAAATACGACAAAAAAGCAACATACAGTGTACATTGTGAGCATAAAAAGAAGAAAGTGTCATACGATATTTTATAAGTTGGTTACACAATTTGGCGGATGAAATGTGATGCGTATAGTATAGCGGCATGCACATCTCATTTGCGAAACAGCTGCACTGTTGACGGGCTGTTGCTTGCAGCAGGTTCTTATCTGCATATGTCTTTCTCGAATGGTGATCGGGTATACGTTTTGCTGTACGAGCGCAACACTCTTTGATATTCGCCAAAGTTCACCGAATGGCAATTGACACAGAAAATGGTGCACATTAACAATAAATATAAACGGGATTTTGGGAACAATTTACGCTCCAAATCCTTGTTACAAATCGTTGTTGTTGGATTAAGCTCAGGTTCCTGGTTTACTTCCTGGGGCAACGGAAATTGGCCGAAGAAAGCCTCTCGACGGGATGTGCACCTTCTTTGCGAAATCCCGGTTAATTTGGCTGTAAACAGTGAGAAAATACGTTCTGCAGGTCATTACAAAAAGAGAGGATCGACGCCGTTATCTAGTTCGCTGTCTTGTCAACAAGTCAGCCGTCTCTATTCGTGTCCTTCAACCGGATGTCGAAGAAACAAACAGAACGAACCACTTAGTGCAATTAGTAAGTTCTGTCTCTTGTCTTGATTGTGAATTCTAATTACGCGGGCAGGCCGAACAATGCTCCGCCGAGCAGGTGCACGTTCCTTTCGACAAAAAGAAGAGGAAGTCAAGTTTTTTATTACCTTTTTGTGGTTTATTTGCTTGCGGACTCCGCGCCGTAGGTTATTTAATAATTATCGGTATGGGACCAGTCTAATTTGGTAATGTGGGGTGGTCTCTTTTCAACGGCACATTGCAAAATGCGGCCGCATACGAACCAACTACCGTGCACAGACGTATGCAATTAGACCTAATAAAATAATTGGGGGTTTTATTAATTAAATTGCCATACGTGCAAAAACACCGGGCGAACACGAGCGGAACGGAAATACGTATTAAAAACTCATGAGCTTATCAGGGGAAAAAAAAAAAACTATCCAAACTAAATTCAAAATAAACTAATTGATCTGAATAAGTCATAAATAGCTTTTGAAATAATTAATTAGTTTAAAGTTTATAAATATTAATATCAACATATTGTTAGCAAGTATTCAAATTAAGTTACATGAATATATGTCTGCAAAGAATTCTGCAAACTGTCATTCTCTATAACTGTAAACAAGGTGTTTATTACCATACTAATACAAATTTAATATACAGTTAAATAATTGATGTTAACAATTTTCAAAATAACAAAATACGACATTTTTTACGGCGTGAAAATGACTGAAAGGCCAATAAATTTCGACTAATAGCCAATAAACAAAAATTAATAAGATTCAATTTGTTTTTGTAATAATTGTCGATCATCATCATAAAATATTATGAATATGAATGTCATAAAAATGTAGTATAACTGTAATGTCTATAATAACCGTATAGGACATGTTTAAATTTAATTAAACGATTGACCATCACTCGTTCTTTATTATTAAATTAATAAATCAAGCATCAAGTAACATACGAACACGAAAATTGATTAAAACCAAGACATATTTCATGCAATTGTTTGGGGGTCCTCAAGAAGACGCCGGTGTTTACGACTTCCTGGCAGATCCAAATGATAAAGCCATGTGCCTCGCAAAACCCAATTTGTTTATACGGCCTCCCCTGACATTTTTTTATTGGGGACAAGACACCTGAATAAAAAGCGGGATCCAAGATGCCGGAGATGCCGGTTACCGTGTACACGGCGACGTCGAGCATGAACTGTAAAATTTATCGCATGAATTCGTAATGCGTGTGTTGCATTTCGCGTCGTGACGGGACGCAAAAACAAAACTATTTCGCCGTATAGTTTATTACGTGAAAGGCGGGGAGCAGACGTCCAGGACCGTGAGGCACCCCCCCGGACCGCACAAAGGACCGATTTTCTTTTATTTGTGAGCCTAATGGGAGCCCTGAATAAATTCCCGAACGCCATTGGTGCCGGGATTGCAATTGTTCCAGCTCCACCTCTCCAACGTCTGACACATTAAACAATATTCGAGTGGCTGCCAACCGTTCAATTTGAATCATACTAAATACTTTAAAACTTCAAAGGCTTTTTCATTAATTTCTTTGAGATTTCCGTCTTTGTTCCATATCTTATGGCGCTTTAAGTGCAGCGCGCTATAATAACGTTGCACGGGAATTTATTAAGTTACTGCTTAAGGACTTTGAAGTAATCGATTTCCACGTTATTTCAATCTAATTTAACCACTCGGAAAGCGTTGCGAATCTTTAATTATTGATCCACTTCTAATTACATTCATACTCCCTTAAATTAATTAATACGAAATTTAGATAATTGCAAAGCTAATTGAGTTTTCAGTTAGCTACAAGCTCAATATGTATAACCGCTCGATATTTCATTCAATTCTCAAATCGCAGACAAAACCACTCATAAAATAATAACTATATAGATTTTATGAAAACCTTCGTTAACACACAACACACTTCCAAATAAAATTCGGGGCTGTTCTGTATGTTACAAGTGGCCAATTCGATATTTTTTACTAAAATATGTTTCGTACAGATACGATTTTATCATAAACCACTGTTGTATTAATAAAAAATGATAATAAATAAGTGATAATGTATATATATTTTATTTTACTTTTTTATATAAACTGATCGCAAAAAGTTATGATTATTTATTTAAATTGCATTAAAAGAAATAAGAAATTTTGCTCTCACATATAAAATGAAAAATACACAATTTTTTTAATATCGAGTCGAGTGTCCGCTTCCTATTACAGCTTGTACTCTACGTGGCATACTTCTTATCAGGTCATCCAGATGATTTTGATCCAAAGCGTCCCATAATTCTGTAAAAAGTTGTCTTAATTCTTTGGGACTATGAGCACGGGGCTGGTGAGCAATTAATGATCTTCCAAGAATATCTCTGTCATGTTTTATGCAATTCAAATCAGGCGACAAGGCTGGTAAGGACAGACGTTTAATTTGGGCATTTTCTAAGTGGTAGAGGACTACCCTAACTCTGTGCGGTTTGTAGTGTTGTCTACAAATCGAAAGTTTAGTTCGAAATTCCGTCACAACTTTATCTATAAACTCTGTTGCTTAAATTTCACCGGTCGTGCTTCAGTTGTAGACGTAGAACTCCGTTTTGCCACCCCATACCATTGTGGGTCCACCTTTGTATGCGTAAACTTTCTGTACATAACGTGGATTTATTCTTTGACTTGGAGGTCCTTGGACTTGTATGACGTCCAGTAGCCAAAATCATGTCCTGTCTCTAAGCCGATCTCGCACATGTCCAGTCTCTAGAAACCGTCGAGTCTGAACACTACCGATTAGTTAATATCAAATAAAGAGGCCACATCAACTTGTCTTGAGCCAGCTTGAAGCATTCCTGCAGCACGATGTCGCTCAGCTTCTGACGAATGACATATCTGCATGACTTTAAGAAAAAGTAGTAGAAATTGGTTTTTAATTCTTGAACAGAATTAAAATCAAACGGATAAATATCGATTGAAATCCATGTGTTTTTTCGACCTCGTTGTTTTTTGTTTAAGGTTTTATTCTTTTCATTTTTATATTTTTATTTACAATTAATCAACATATACATACTTAACTTTTTTCGATCAGTTTATTTTTATATAGTACTAACACTATTCTATTATGATAGCAAATTATAACTTATTTCCTCATTTAGGTGCACTATCTGACCAAAACATGGTTCCTTGATATCATCCTATTTGCATATGTTTTTATTAAAAATATGTTTTTTGCTTTACTTTTGACTGTTACTGTACATAAATTACACTAAAGGAGTCTACGCCAGAAAAAAAAATTATGTAATACTGTCCGTGTAGGATATTAAACATAAACAAAACCATCACTATTTTATAAATTAAAATTAAATTTGTCACTAACAAACTATTTGTCCAGTGAAGCAAATCAAAATTGGACCTTTTTGGACACAGTTTTAGTAAAAACCATGTTTTTTTCCATAGATTAAACGTACGCCCATCAACTAACCACCTCCTCATAGTTCTTGAACCAATTTCAGCAAGTCCCAATCCCTCCAGGTTAGCTTTAATTTTAGTTGACGATAAGAATGAATTGTTTTTGACATTTTGATTATCCAGTTAGGGATTTTCTCTCAAGCTTTTCGAACTCAGACAAATTTCATTGGAGGTACTAAATTGCCAGTTTCTTCTAATTTTTTAATAATGCGGGATCACATTACATTTAGAATGTAAATAAGAAAATAACACCATTATAAAAATATTAATTAAATAATATTTGAAATTCCTAAACTCAATATGGTATCAATCATAAGTAAATGTTTATTTCCATACATTTTACTAAAAAATTAGTTATGATATGATTTCATTATGACACCAATAATTGATTCTACATTTACAATATAAGTAAGAAACAGGATAATAGAACAACAATGGAATCAATAAAACATAAATAAGTATTTATTTCAATACCTTTTACTAAAAATGTTTACTTATGATATTCCTTCAATTTGACACCAAAATTTGAATGGATTGTATTATTTAGAATGAAAAGAAATAATATATAATTATATAAACTCAAACAGAAATATCGTACCAATAAATAAAGTATAAATCAAAATAAATAAGTGATCATTTCTACATATTTTATAAAAAAAAGTTTAATTATGATATGATTTCAATATGACACTAATAATATGAATAGAATGAAGACAAAAGACTAATGTAAAAGCATAATTAAATTATCATAACTACAAATATAGCTCCAATAAAATATAAATGATCCTTTTTTACAAGTAAATTGTGAAAAAAAAGGAAGAAACAGAACGAAAATTGTAATTAAATAAACATAAATACAAATTATCACATAAATAAAACAGAAATAATTAATGCAAGCAAATAAATTGGTATTAACACATAAATGTCGGGACATAAAATTCCATCTGCTTTAAAAAAATGCACCTGTTGGTTGTGTTACACAAATGACCAGTATCAAAATTATTATGTATTTTAATTAAATGATTTATGTGCGAGACCGTAATTTATTTTTCGACGGAATAAATCCCGTAAATGTATTTCCTATCAGTGATAGTACATTTGAAAATTATAAATCTGTACGTTTTATGGCAATGTAATTTGATGATCTCTCTGTGTCGCCATAAATGTGTAATATAATCCGTTTGTTATTTATTTTGATGGAACTGGTTTAGGTGGACAAATTATAGCATTATTTATTATTAAGTTACAAATTGACATTCGGCTAATTATCTTATGTGCTTTAATTCAAATAAACCACTTTTGCATCGGTGTTTCGCTTCGTTAAACGTTCCGGATTTACATCAAAACTACTAAAAATCTATATTCACTAAATTTCAAGTTGAAATTAATGCCAGATCATACATCAAAGGGATTATTAATTTTGGAAAATCAAATTAAATTTGCAAAATACATCCATGGCCATTTACTTGTCAACGTACCCACCAAATGCGAATTCACATGTGTAGCTAGAATTACGTGATGGCGTTTAATTCCTAACAGACCGCTCTCGTCAATATGCGTGGAAAAAGCGAATCAACTGCAGTCATGGTTAAAGGGGGTGAAATTGTGTACCCCTAATTCGCGTGGCCACTACTTAACAGTTCATTTTTACACTAAAAGCTTCGTTCAACTGCCTGTTTGGCCGTAGATAATAATGCAAATTAATTCCGAATGCGCGTTGTATAAATCGTGTGTGATTGACTCATTAAGTCCGTGACAAACAAATTATAAATCTCAATATCTGAGTGTGGAGATCCTAGATTAACTCACCAGATACGAATTTATTAATTTTTTGCATATTTACTGGAATAGCGCTTTAAAATAATTTCCAAAACATTATTTAGAATAATGCGTACGTAAGTAGAATAAAAAAGTAAAGGAATTTTTCCGAGTAGAATTCTCACCGTTGCTATCTTAAAACTTACTCCGTCACATAGGTAGTTTAAGATGAAATGGTTCAGGCACAAAAAACTAGGAAGTTCGCTGGAAACTAGGGCACTTGTAATGGTAATTTGAACTTAACTTGCAAAACAGAGTGACTGCTGCTCCCGGCGACAATGAAAATAAATACGCATAACTAATTTAGGAAGTTAATTTCAATATAACATGGAGAATAAAAGCTCTTAGTATTATAATTTTAATTGAGCAGTCGCTGGATTAATGATTAGAATATGCATGCGACATCCGAATACATAATTTCATAAACATGATACGTGAGAAACAATACGACTATAGCTTTAATTAAGCTTGCCACAGTCGAATAAAGAGAGTTTCGTGTGTTTTAATTAAAAATGATGATGCACCTCAAATAAATATAAGAATGGAGATATAATTGAATGCAACCCAAATGAATAAAGCCACGAAGAAACATCCTGTTTAAAAGAATAATACCCTACCGGAATATTAATGTTTTAACTTACTTAACGTAGTCGAATTTTACCATGCTTTTATTCTACAACTTTTTATATTTATTCGTCGATTTTTCAATCAATTTCATACAATTGGTTTTAAAATAGCATATTTACGTAGTTTAGTGTACCGTGCAAACAATGTGTGCATGTTTGTTCATTTTTCGTGGATTTTTCGATCAATTTCGATTAATTTTACACTAGTAAATTTACTCCCCCAGGCCTTTTTTTTCAACAAATTGTTGATATTACTGGGATAAAATCTTCCCACCGTCATTAATTACTTTATCTAACCTAACCTAAAATAGTGTGGCATGGTGTGTTTTTTCCAAATATTCATTATTACCATTTTGTGCAGAGGGAAAGCCCAAGAGGCAGTTGCGGCATTACATTTAACAACTGTATCGTGTGTCACCGGCGAGATTTTCTCGTTCGATACGGCCAAATCAATTCATTATTATGCCGTTTAATTGGCCAAAGTAGCTTTGCTTGTTCCGCGTTAATAAGGGCGTTTCGCGATCCCGATGAATATTTATTCATAAGTGCGCCGAAGAATTCTGTTTCGAAATTCTTTTGTGGCGGCGGACCGAACACCGGGTAATTTGTGAAGTGGATTTGCATATCACGTGAATGTCTCCATTAGACAAATTATTTTTGTTTGGCAGAACCGCTGCGAGATTAGAATCGCCCGCTGCGAAACGTTTTCGTCGATATTTAATTCTCTTTTATTAGGAAAGCTGTGTGTTAAGTTTATTATTTCATTGTTGGTGGAATAGTTTTTTGTAAAAGTTCCGAAGACGTACACAAAGGGAGCAGTATATTTAAATTACTAATGAATTTGCAACTGACAGCGCAGGTTCAAGCGAATTTTCCCGTTTCTGGTTTACATTGGCGACCGCACTGGTGGTAAAATTTAAATTACGGCAGCTTCTAAAACATAAGTTGTTAATTGTAAACTCTTCTTGTTGAATTTACATCGCTGTGTAGATAATCGCCGGACACTATTTGCTGAATGCAGTTTGCAACTGACAATTTGTGGCAACATAAACAATAGAAGCGAAATTCCCCCACCTCGGCACGTTGAAATGAGGAAAAAGTACCATATACACACAATCGAGAAAAAACGATTGCTAAAACATTTCTGTCCAATAAATGTCGCCCTAACATGAACAAGAACCTAATTACCTACTGCAAACGAAGGAACAGCCATGACTTACAAAAATGTCAATCCTATTTTAACCGGCGCAGTAACAAACTCACTTTAATGGAATCGAATTATCCTTTTCCGCTAAACTTTCAGTCAGAAAATGTATTATGATCGTCAATATCGTCGGTTATCGCTACGGCCGATTATTACGTATTTTATTTATTATACACACCGATTAAATTGAACGCCAACTAGGAAACATGTTATCAGAAAGGCAAAAACGAGATTTAATGCAAGAGATAATTAATAATTCAAAAGCTAAATGGTATGTTATTAAGCGATTAAACGCTATATTAATTTAAACTGTATTACATAAACGTTCCGATTTGTGTCCTTTTATTTTATTAAGTAGTCTATGTTTTATTATAGTTTTACGTATATTTATTTATGGTATTTTAATTACATCATTAGTTTAAGTTAATTAAGAATTTACGTAACTATGACATGTATGCAGAAATAAATGATAGTAAATGTGCAGATCGATTTTAACAATAAAAACCTCTAGGTAAGCTTATCATAAATTAGTTTTGTGATGCGGCTTCTTATAAAAGTGTCAATTCAGTTTTGAGCGACGGAGAAACAAGCTCCCTTCAACGGAATTAAATTATCCTTGTCCGCCGAACTTTCAACGATATAGATAAAACGTATTATTGCCGACATGATGTCTGTTATTGTTTTAACGAATTATTTTCTTGTTTTATTTATTGATATTAACTTTAAAATATGTTATAAAGTAAATTGATTGATATCTGACAAGTTAAAACACAACAGTTGTCTACAAAGAAAGTAATACAGCATATAAATTTCAGGAAATGTTGGTACTCATAAGATACTTCGATGCTGCAAGTTTCAGATCATTATCTGTTACCGTTTCAGAATAAATAAAAAAATACTGAAAATCAATAAAGATTGTTATTCTCAGCACATTGTGAATCGAGTGAACTAAATACAATATAATAATTAGATATTTAATTTTAATAATTTCAAAATTATTTTACTTAAATCTTGAATTATATCTTATATTATTATACTAGATTATACAGATTCAAAAATATTTTCGTATCTGTTTTATTTTGACCATTAATAATATTCGAATCTTTTTATTTTACTTTTTATATATTTAATTGACACTTCTTCTAAAGATTTTGCCACTATAAGTGCAATTTTGGAATATGACGACTTGAACCACAATTAGTCTAAATATATGTTATGCAAAATGCCAATATACGATATGAAAATGAGGACGACTAGAAGACAGGAAGAAATCCCACATTCTCTTCATACCAATCGAAAACCGTTTGATCCGACTGAATTTTGAGAGAGACAGAAACAGTAAAAATCTGCAAATTTATTTCGTAGTGGAAATCTTTTACTGTCTCTGTTATGCAAGATGTCCCTCTCAAAATTTAGTTGACTTCATGTTGAAATCATTGGAAGTATGACAGCTATCACAAGAAGAGGGCTTGAAGCTGGTTTTAGAACCAGAAACGTTTTCGACATCCCCTGTTAAATATTGAGCATCGAGTTGTTCGCGGAGCAAGGATGATTGTTTATTCACAGATGAGTTTAGATACATATATCACTCGGACATCCGTATTTGGACATGGCGTGAATATAGTAACAGATATCATGTGCGAAACATAATTACTACTGTTTGTTTTGAAGGTGGTGCTGTAACAGTATAGAAACTATAGATGCTCGATGACATTACGACTTAACATAGTTATTTCAATTGCTCAAAAATTTGCATATGACTTCGTTTTTGTAGACCACAATGACCGATCTTACCGTGTAAGGTTTTATAAATTTGGCGTTTCTCCAAACTGTAATCCAACTGAACAAGTATGGGTCTGTAATTTGAGGTGTTAGTTAATACTCTTACAGAATGTGGACAAAAAATTTATTCGTTCACAAATTTTGAGTATGTGGTCGAAGCTGTTCGTAGATATATGAGCATATTATTCATTTCAAAGATAGATTAGTGTTTGTTGTTTGTTTTCAGAATCTTAAAACAAACCTATTTGATTAAAAGTTAGACTTTTCAATTACTGATTAAATTTCACTTTACTAATGAACCTTGGTTAAACAGATTAAATCGGTAAGAAATGGACATTCATTGCCATATAGCGAGTGCACCGTAATTACTAATTGAAAAGTTAAACTACACGTTGTACATGTAAACTCGTTCACATCTGAGATTTTTCTTGAAAATCAGGTTGAACAAAATCATAAATTTTCTAGTTTTATCGTTATTCAGGACTTTAAAAATGAACAACAAAGAAACCCCGCCTGAATGCGAAAAGCGTATAGCTTATTTAAATGAATGGCGAATGTGCAACTTTCAGAGCACGTTAAAACACATTTTCCTGTTTTTAGTTTAACATTGCGGCGGCGGTGGTAAAATTTAAATTACAGTGGTTTCTAAAACATAAGTTGTTAATTGTAAACCCTTCCCGTTGAAATTTACATCCTATGTAGGGTAATCGCTGGTCACTATTTACCATCCGCAGTTTTCAGCTGACAATGTGTGGCCAGGTAAACTATTGAACAAAATGCACGTGTCCCGAGGATGAACAAACAACCCAGTAACAGCAATTTATAATTTAAACTTTCTTTAAAACATCATAAACTTTTAGTGACAATTTCCTGTAATAATTCCTGATACAAACACGACGTATAAAAATAGAAACGTATAGAAAAACTCATCATAGGTGAGACTGATGACGCGCCTTCTATGAAAGCGTCAATTCAATTTTGAGTGGCGGAGTAACAAACCCATTCAACGAAATTGAATTATCTTTTTCCGCACAACTTTCAATAAAACATAAATCGTCCACTGCTTCCAATTATTACAAATGTATTTAATAACTTCTTCCAAAAATAATCTAATCTAATCGTGATTAAAACACGTGATAATTAATAATGCTACCCTTCTTGACACGTTAAAATGCGATTAAGTTTGTTATTAATTTATATTAACTACTTAAACGGCATTTCGTGTTGCGTACAGAAAGACTTAATTATTGAAAAATGTGACTAGACTTTCTGAAAAATTACGTTCTGCAATCCTGCGTAAGAATCGGGGTAGATAAGTGTAAAAGCTTGTAAAGCATTAACGAAATATATGTTCTAAGACATACAAAATACGCATGAGTGCGTGTTTTTCCTAATGGTTAGCGGTGAATTTATGTGCGCACGTTTAATGTAAGTGACATTTGGTGTAAATTTTAAGACCTATTTTATAACACAAACAATGCAGAAAATAAATAATTTGTATAGTAATAAAACATAGTTATAAAGACATGAAAATTACTAATGTACTTTAAGGTTAAATCTCAGTAACACAAAACAAGGGATGCAAGTTTTTTAAATGATACCGCGTTGTGTAATTTACAAGATGCAAATTTGTCGTGATGCATCTCTAGAGAAGCAATAATCTGGGGAAACTTAGAGGTAATATTTGAGTCTGAGATGTCGTTTACTTCACTTCTTTATCCAGTTTTATCGGTCGTTTCTTTCTCTCCTCATGTGTTAAAGTTTAATATGTATGCTTGGTGTTGTATTTTATAGATTTATCTCATATAACGCATGTTCAGGGACTTCGTAGCAGATTTATGTGTATGCTTATGCAAAACACAGCACAAAACGGCTTCATCAAGTTACCTACGCAACGGAAGTATTGTTTCCTTTTTATGCCAATTGCATGATGAATAATGACTAATTTATTATTATAATTAATGCGGCGAGTCCTCTTATTAATTAAAGAAGACCGCTTTATGAACACTACTTACTGTCGCGATAAGATCGATCTAATTTTACGAAACAATGGACGATATAAAATCTCAATAAAACCCGACACAGGACCATGTTTTAATTACCTAGCCCTTATAAGACTGTTTTTGCCGCCGTATCTTCAATCTCGTCCACCCTTGATTTGCATAGGGTATGTAATGACAGCATCATAATGGACCCAGGGTAAGGGAACGTGCCCTCCGGTCAGATTAAATAATATTTTTGCAAGTTTTTCGGGTTAGCACTACGCTTTGTTCTAAAGTTCAAGGGCCATGTTTATGGTGGGGTTAGTTGGTTTATCTAAACCGACAAATAAATTGAAAATAAATTTTAGGATGAATCGGGTGATGACGATAAATCCACTTTTAATTTATTTCCTTTTCAAAAATGAACGACAATGTTAAACAGATCCTGCAATTTCCGTATCCGTTCGTAATATATCCGCTTCAAAGTTGCCGCTCACGCTCAAGTTCAACAATAAAACAACTTCAATTAAAGTATTTAAACTAGTAAATTATTTCGGAATTTCGTTTTGTTAAGAAACGGGTTTATCATTCTGAAGGGGAAGATAAGGAAAGCTACGTTTGCCTAACGTTTAATTCTTCCGCCTTCTGCCGTTCACTACTTTTATAAAATTTCAACCGGCTGATAAATTACGAATGACTCAGCGAATTTCTGAGCTCGCGTTTTCAATTCCTGGCGATATTCCGAAGCGGCCCGCCACTTCGGGGGGATTATTACTATTACGGGGTAGATATGCACAAACAGCGACTGTAATTCGGTAACAAACGCCGCCTTTAGTGGAGAAGGTAGCTTCTCGTTTTATTGATGTGAACTTTATACATATTTATATTTGCTTTCAGTCTAGTCATACAAAATATCTAACTGTATTTGTGGGATGCGAAAGGGGAATTATATGCTGACAATATTCGATATTACACATGAATACTTGTGAAAGCCGTATAAAAAATGTTAAACAGAATTCTTAAATTATTGACCAGAAAGTAATTCCATTAACTACACTAAATTAAACATCAATTTAATATTTTTATAATATACATGATATATCATATACATAAGTATATAAATATTTCTACTTTCTTATATTATAATGTTTATATTTTTTATTTGTTGGTCTATTATGAAAAAATTATCGATCAAAAATGTGATGTTTAGAATTATATTATTCACCTAATCGGAAACGAATTGAGTAAGGTTGGTCCAGCAGTTTAATGACATTTTTAACAAAGCATCACCTTGAATACCAGTTTATGTATGTTAAAATCAAAAATCGGTAATGATTTTGTAATATGCATAGATGGTGATTAACCTGACACTTTGGCAAAAAGAAAAAAGAAATGTATTTGTTCACGTGGCCACTGACAAAAACTTACTAGATTTTGAAAGATATTTATGTCAATTTAAAAGTGTCTAAACACTTCTCAGCAGCAATCCGGAAATGAATATTACATATTTTTAACTACAAATAATAGTTAACATTTCAAAACAATGCTGATGAAGGCAAGCGTTTATTACGCAAGATATTTGAAAGACAAAATGAATCACTCTGAAAAACAACGGACATATATAAATATACAAATATGGAATAATTAATTATCTGCGCGTAAATTATATTAATCATTTACCATCACTTACATAACACAGCGCAAACATGACAATAAAATTTTATTTCCGTGAAAGAATTAAATTGCCAACATTATTCAGTGCGCTTCAGTTTCTAGAATATTGAGTAATTCCCCTTAAGGCGGCTAAAGCGACTACCCATATGACAGTCTTGCATTCATTAACTTTAGTAAAAACAAAATCCGTACTTCCCGTCTCAAAAGAAACAAAGACTGGTCAGTGAAAAAATACGTTTAATATAATATAAAAGCACACTCATTAAAATTATGCCGATCTGCTTCACAAACTCGACGCGGAACTCGATCATAATAAGTATTAATTATGAACGAATAAAAAATGGTAAGCCTATCTTAACGGTTGTTGTCACATACTATTTGTATTGTGAGTTGGACTGGATAATTATATAAAACTTTTGTGCCGAGGCAGTTTGATTAAGCTTCACATGCATCGTCAATTAATCTTATCTATTTGTAATATTAAACGTATAATAGGAGTGACAGCTGGTTATCAGCAACTAAGTTATGCAAACAGAACCGACCGTCTTAAGACCACTTTATTAATGTTGTTGGATTTTATTGACTCCACGCTGGATATTATGCAAGAACAAAAAGGAAATCAATCATTAAAGGTATGACGAAAATTGCATTTTAATTTGTCTTACGTTTCATTAGTTGGGGTTCGAATAAGCAACATGTTGGAAATTTTATGGACGGAAACATCAACCTTTTACTGTCGTGGAATTCAATTTATTGACTATAAAAGACAGAAACCGAAAGAATTTAATCAGTGGAATTAATTTTTCAGGGTGGGAGAATTAGTTAAACAACAATTTTCAAATATTCTTTATATGAAAAATACGTAAACTATCTCTTCTAATTGAGTGTTACTTTCCCACAGTCAAAATTAATTGTATTATTAAATAATTTTTATAGGATATTAATTTTACCTAGTGTGAGAATGCTTACCTGAAAACAAAACAATTCATTAGTCATATTCTGTTAAAAAAATCTTGAAAAATTCGAATTATATAAGTACATCTATACCCTGTTTTTTATACAATAAGAATAAAATTGATATATCAAAATCAAGTGACTCTCAAAACTAACTAACTAATCTAACTTGTTTAAAACTGAACATTTTTCATTGTACTAAAAGTTTTGAAAACTAAGATATGCTATTTCAAGATTGTAGGTTTATACAAACAACCTTTCGAAAGTATTATCTATGTTTTCACGTTATTTTACCCATTTATATTTCAAGATTAAAAATAAGTTTCTTACAGAGATTACACATATCTATGAGGTTGATTATAGTGCAGATTCTGTAGAAAAAGATAAATGTAAAGAATTCATTATTAATGTTTGTCCGCATCAATCACAAGTTGTCCCATCATGTAAAATTTAAAAAGTTGTCTCGCTCTGCGTATTTACATTTCCATGCATCAATCCGTTCGCAGGCTATGCGAAAACCGCCGTCTCCCTCGCACGGAAAACAAAAATGCGACATCGGTACCACAAAATACCGCAGGGCAGAAAAATGCAATTTAGTGTCATAAAGCCTCGACATGCCGAAATGCCGAACCTGTAGTGGGACGGTAAAAGAAACTTGAAAGCAGCTGATGCCATTTTTTCAATTAGCGAAATTCCTCGAACGTACACACACAGACCGGGACGCCAATCACATACGATTGAACAAATCGAATAACAAGGAGGGGTGCATGCCGAACTGTCTTGACGCCCGGAGAAACCATATGACTTATTGTCGGGGATTTGACAAACCGAAAGTCTGCTTTATTGCCACGGAGACCGGAAATATTAGTTAATAAAAATATTACGTGTCGTCTATTATGACTATTGCGGACCGATGAGGATTGATTAATAGAGCTGACGTATCAAGTTAATAATATTTTTGACCCAGCTATCAATAAAATACATTAGATTTGCCACCCTAACTTTGATGAACTTTGTGAGTTGCATAACTCATAATTGGAAATTGCTTATTTTTTCACACGTAATAAAGGAGTTAAAACTTCAGGAAACTTGTGCATTGAGATTTATAAAAGTTATAATGAGATCTATAAACTTTGAGTAGGTATGTATAATTGTAATAGAACACAGAGTCCTTTTTAATGCAGCGCTAAACTTTGCAGAAAGCTTCAATAGTGCTAGAGGGACTGGATTACTCGCATTTCTCGCAATCGTTTCTGATATCGCATTCAAATCTTGCTCACATAGAATAAATCTGGATTTATTAGTTTCATGCTCTTAAGCTACAGAAAATGCCAATTAGGTAAAATAATTGTTTGATTTCTCTATAAACCCCAAAAACAATTATTAATATGAATAATTAAATTTAGTTATTAATACATTGAATCTTGATTTTTGTTTGACAAGTCATGTATAGACTAATAATTAAACACCAAAATAATAAAATGTCAGAAGAATAATATTCTTCATGTCCCCAGATAATTCCCTTAAGAAATAAATTTATGAATCTCATTTTTATAATATTTTTATTTTCCTCATATACATCAAAAATGAAAATTCTTTTATTAGTAATAATTCAATATAATAGCACAAATTGTAATCGCGTGACTTACATTTACTTTTGATATGAAGTAATAAAAAAAAACGATAAACTATTAAACGACGCTAAAAACATTATAATATTGTACATGAATAACGAACGAATGACCTTTTCTGACGATTTCTCTTATATCAAATGTCTTTATAGAGTATATATGTATATTATTTATCGTATATTGTCATAACAATAGAAAATTATAACTGTAAATTAACTTGTTGATTTTTAATGAAATATTAATAAACATAATCAAATTAATAGTTATATTTTAACAATCAGAATTCGCCACTTAATTTAAAAATGATTTTTGTAATTTTAGTTTTTCTTTCAAATTTATACTTATAATTATACTGATAATGTTTAATTAAATATGACTAACAATAATAAATTCAATTAGTAACTTAATATAAAAAGTTTTTTGCAATGTTTTCTTAAACAATTAACATTTTATAGGCAGTACTGAAACTTAACAGAATATATAAAGAATAAAAAATATGAATGTTAATGTTTAATAAAAATAGCTAACCATATTTGTTGTTTTTGTACTCTTCAGCTTAGCCACTACCCTGTTTTTCCAGTATTTTCAGTATATACAAGAAATAAAACATTTAATTTAATTTTATTTTATAATTTGATTTATTCTGTATAAAATATTCTTTTAAATTAATTTAAATGAAAAAATTGAGAATATGACTATTCCATCAAACATTATCTGAACTATAAGTTAATTTAAAAAACGCAAAAAAAAAATTAATTTTAGATAATTTTTTTTTATATATATTTATAAAATAATGTTTAAAAATATATTAAAAAATATAGTATTTTCATGTTTCATAATTTTTTCTGTATTACATATAAATAATACGTATGTGCAGTATTGGCAGAAAGGAGAGCAACTTTAAAAATTGCTATATATATATATATATATATATATAAAATTTATACCAATTATGAACACACTGTATACATACATATCGGTGAATATTTTTTATATTAAAATAATTAATAATAATTCTTTTAGCTACAAATCAAAAAGCTATATATTCGACTGGGAAAAAGTAGAGCAACTTTTTACTAAATGTCACTAATCTCTACAAAATCCACAATAATTTTTAGTTTCATGGTATTTTTTAAAAAATATATACTTGAAATAAACTATTATTAAGTTGAATTATTAATTTAATTTCGTAATTCCATATTCCATCAAATATTATCTGAAGTATAAGTTAATTTAAAAAATGGATAAAATAATTTAAAATTAGATAAAATTACACAAAAAATATATTATTTTAATGTTTTATAATTTGAGTTTTTCTGTATTAACAGTTTAGATTTGTCTCGTAAAATGACAGTTACAGAAATGTTTATATATATTTACGTTTGTATAAGTAAATATTTTCGTTCACGATAATATTATGCACATTTGGCCTACCTATAATTCGTGACCTCGTCCTATTATCAACAAAAATTTTCCAGCTTTCTGCTGTTTATTACATCAAATTCTTTATTATGCAAAATAAAATACATATAAAAAGGATATCGCTATCTGTCAAATAAAATCGTAAAATTTATAAACACCAGCCGTGTCGTAATTTCAATAAAATCCGTCATTTCAGCAAATAAACTCCATAAATTGAAAATCCGTCCCACGGTCGTGTGATTTTTGCATGGCGCATCGTCATCGTCATTTTTAGCGTCACATAAACACACAGAGATAGATAGAACAAAACAAAACGACCGCAATCCGACACGTTCATCCGAATACGGCGCCGCGGCATTATTGTCCGGATTCATATAACAATATCATTAACTGCATTCGAAATGATCGATTGGCACGTTTGAGTAAATCTATACGTGTAATTTTATCAGTGGGGTGGCGACAATCAATGACGGCCAACAGAGAGGGCGACGAATTCGTCTTTGTGCGGAGGAAAGCGGAGTGCATTCGGGACCGGTGCACGCGATGACTCAGATTCAGGAACTCTCCCCCGTAACTTTATTATCCTTTAATTTGAATGGTTTTCTTATCGGGCGATTCGTTGATAAACGATTTTTTCGTCAGGTCACCCTTCGCAGTGCGACCGAGATATGGCTCAAATAACGAATGGAGTGCAGCGTCTTGTGTGACTAGAGGGGCTGCAATGTCTAATTAATCTCATAGTTTTTCATCATCCTGTGTAGGATAAACACGGAATTGTTCAGTGATTTAATCGGAGCAATATTTCAGTGAACAATTCTGTGTTATTATGATTATATCCAAATAAGTAAATCAAAACCAAGGGCGTAGTAATGATATAGGTGCCTCCCAGTAATGTGAAACTTGACATGTGAATGGAAAAAATTATTTTTTTTTGTCCTCATTTACTCATTTATCGAAACAAATAAATAAATGTTCATACTATACTTTCATATTAATAAAATACAAACCTCAATAAACACAGTGGCCGGTCAGTAATGGTATGGAGCTACATTTCGGGATTTGGAAGGGATTCCTTTGAATAGAGAGAGTATCATGGATCATTTTATGTATAAAGAAATATTGAGAAGCAACATGGTACTGTATTCAGATAAAAATATGTCACTAAAATTTTATTTTCAACAAGATAATGACCCGAAGCACACTGCAAAATATTTGAAGCAGTAACTTTTAAGGGAAAAAATTAATATTATGTACTGGCCATCTCAATTTCCCGATTTAAACTTCATTGAAAACTTAAGAGAGATAGTAAACAACAAAATAAAGAGTATAGTAATCAAAAAGATTTATTCACGGTTCTGTAAGAGTCCTGGCAAAATATGGATCCAAATAATATTTACCATCTGTTGCTTACCATTTAAAAAAGGTGTTTGGAAGTTATTCATAATAATGAGAATTTTACAATATATTAGTGTAGAATTAATTAAAATTCTAATTACAAATTATTTGTAGTAATAAAACTTTAAATAGCATAACTTTATGCCAGCCCAAAACAAATAATCATCAGTAAAATGAAACTCTTTTTAAATGTTAATTAACTATGTAAATGTTAAATTTATAAAGAGAGGTTAATTTTCAATATACATTTTTTTCAACATAATAACGAGGAAAAAATTATTTGAATTTTAAAAAAGTTGCTCTACTTTCTGCCAATACTGTCTTTATATTTACATTCCATATTAACTATTTTATGTAATAAGAGTTCAATATTTTATCAAAGATTAAATATAATATATACGTTTACAATAAGGAGAAACATCTCTATATTTCACTATAAAAGTAATTAGAATAAAAGTAATTTTAAATAATTAAAAATCAACATTTATATCACACGTGACATCTGAATAATGTTTGTTAAATTAATTCAAAATATACAATGACGTTTGTAAGTATAGTATGAATGAACACGAACGTACTTCACATAACCATTTTACTTATTGTATGTTTACGTTAATATAAACAATCAACAATATTATCTACAACGAAGCTGGCAATTACTTATGGTGGTCCATATAAAAGATAGCATGAGGTATTACAAGGTAGAAAATAACTTTTCGATAAAATCTAAAGGCACGTCAATTTCGTTTGTGAGAACCAGAACTTTTGATTCAAAGATTATGGTAGAACCTTTTTCCTTTTCCGAAAAATTTAACAGGTGATATGTATGTACCTGGAATACCTGGAAAACAAAATACAATCGACTTTCCAACAAGACACTTTACCAGGATGTTGGATAGAGCAATAAGTTGCAGATTTAAGTCGTAGGTTTTTTGTGGAGGTATATATATATATATATAAACGGCACTCCACCTGACACAATAGAAGATCTGCAGTGACGAATCATTGACGCAAGTCACGAAATGACACCGCAAGTGTTCCAGGATGTGCGGCAACAGTTTGAAGATATCTCTCTATCCTCTATCTCTGTATGCACGTGGGCGGACACTAGTTAGTACAGATACGGTACATTCCTAAGTTAAATTAAATAAATTTGTGAATTTTTCATCAAAGGTATTATTGGCATTTAAAATCATTATAATTTTCTACATTAATTGATCGATTTTCCAAAACTAAACACCAATATATAGTAAAATAAAATATAAATAATTAATAATATAAAAAATAATTTGGGGGAAGATTTTGCAATAATTTTTATGTTAAATGTTGACAAACGTTTTTACGTGTTATTAGATTTTCTCGAAAAATTTTTTCTCAACCCGTAATGTTCACGATACATGTTAGATGGATATGACTGTGTAACTTTATACCACAAACAATGGTAAGAATATTGTAGTATTAACAATTGAATGAATTGAAAATATCAAAGATTTACCCTCCTAAATTCCTCTAGCTGAAGATATAAATAATTCAAAAGTGATAATTTTATAAAATTCTTGAAATATGTATTTAATGTTAATGTCCGAAGGAAATTTAAATAAATTACTAATAATGTCATATGACAATGGAAACATTTATATTTTTGATTTATCGTGACATTTTAATAAATCAATAACAAAGTTAATCAAACCATTAACTAAATACTAGTTTATCTTGTAAAAAATATTTACACGAGGTATATAAAATATTGTTATACATGTTTCTTTATGAGAATTGGACACGCAAACTTTGTGGTAATTGCCTACTTGAACACATATTAAAATTACCTATTTTTTATAGTATTATAGATTATTATAAATTTTAAATTAATTAATGAACTCGTTTCGAATCGTAATTTGAACATTTTGTATAATCCACATACAAATATGCATAAGCTTCCACCTAATTCACACTGTTCAAATTACGTTTATATTATTGGTCCTATCATGTTCTACATATGTACTATATGCACCTATACACACATATATGAATTTTATGAATAATTTCAATATTCAAATAATTTTCATTCGTCATTATGGATTCATATCGTTTGTGTTACGTTAATGGAAGACAAGTTAAATATTGTAAAATATGGAATGCGAAACGGGGAATAATTTACATATTTACATAAATGATATACGATAATATAATTTATTTAGTTCATGGTGTTTTTAATTATGCGTATTGTTAACGCTAAAATAATTCCATGTGTATTAAACCTAAATAATAAAATGTAAAGTTTCTGAAATTCATGTGAAATATTTAAATATTGTTTATTGTATATTTCCAAGCTTTAAAATTATAAAGTACACGTATGACTTTGAATGAATTAAAAGTTAAGCGAGACTAATACCGTCATCCCCCAACTTGGTTCCATCGAGACTTAAAATGAAGACGTTAAAATGTAAAACAAGTCTCTTTAACAATGAGCCAAACACTGACGCGCACTGACGGGGTACAATTTAGTGTTAATTTGAGTTGTTACTTTGTTTTAAGTGCGAGTCTGTACGAATAAAACAGAGTGTAATATAAATTTTAATGCGGAAATGCAGCTTGTGTAGTTGAGAGTAATACGTCTTAGGGTTGCATCGTCAATATCAATTACCTACATAGGTTTTTACGAGCGCATTAAAAGTAGGTGGCAGCGAATGCATTTATGGAAATTTCATATCGACGTCGGAAAATATAAAAGTGCGTCGCTTCGCAATAAAACCAATTTCCAAAATATATTACCGACAATATTCATAAAGCGGGCAATGCGAGCAGAAACGGGAGGCGTAAGTGCAGAATTTACATTTAATCGCGTCTCGAACGCGAAATTGTGCAAGGCAAACGTAGTTCCCGGTCCGGAGTTGTTTCTGGGTCCCGGCGAGCCGCCATTGCGACACGATCGGGAATTCGCTGCGAAACGAACATTAAACACGGACGCTGCCACTGTTTCTGCAACAGTCAACTCCGATGGAGCCCCGTTTTAATATTTACAACGGGGAATTGTACCTCATTTATCTGTAACCGTTAACTTAAACCTCGAAACTTTGGTCATTAACTTAAATAAATTATTTTTGCAATTTTTAATATTTGAGGGAACACGGTGGACGGGGAAAAGTTTCCTTATATATTTTTTTGTACTTGTTTTCCCGTACCGAAATGACTAATTTCAAGTTTTCGAAAGCCATAAAACACGAAGAGGCACTCCAAGAAAATATTTCCGTGTAAGTATACTTTAGAGGGAACTTGAGAAGCGTCAAAGTGCCAATTTGATGGGCATTTATTATACCTGGTATCGGCAAGTATGTATTCAAAATACATAGGAAACTACATTTGAGATTTTATTTAATATTAAATATAAATACGACTTAAAGGTTATCTAGATTTGTTGTTGGGACAGATACTTACACACAGTATTTATGGACAGAAATTTTTGAGGGCGACAGAAATTTCCTAAAACTTTTATCGAACTTTTTGTATGACAGAAAGAATATTTCAGTGAGATATACTTAAATATACAGTTGAACTTCTTATAGCTCGAATTTTTGACAACTCGAAGCAAATTGGTTGCCATTGACGTCTAAAGTAAAAATTATATGCAATTTTTACTTGATTACTCGAATATCTTGATAACTCAAATTTCTTCTGCCTTAGGTGAATTCGTCATGTTTGTTTCTTTCCGATAACACATGTCTTAACGAAACGAAATTCCTATCAACAACAATTCCTGGAAACTCCTCCAATTTGCTACTACTATGGTGTTGTATGATTACACATCCTAAATTTTAAATGGATGTATATTTTACAAAGGGTTTTTCCAATTGAATGTCTTAAAGACAATCCCTATAATAATAATCCTTATATTTGGCTACCAGGCTTCGTATGAGGAAACCTATGTATGAAAATATCGAGAAAGGTTTTCTGGAATGATTAAATCGTAGTTTTTTTGAAGTAAAAATACTCAAACATAAATTACTAACTTTAAAGTAAAATAATAATAATAAATATATAATGATAATAATAATAATAATATTGATGATTATGTATTACATATTTGATAGGTTTTAAAATGTTATTTTTGATAAGTAGTGTACTTTAGCCGTTTCTTTTGTAATATCTAGCTCATAGATCATTCTGACAAATGATAAATACAAACATTAAACTTTCTTTGTATGTATTTTATTTAATTGCTGGAAGTCTTGTTAACTCGTTTTTTTTTTGCAAATCATGGTTTATATACAGGGTGTTTCGTAATTTGTCAGAAAAATTTTAACCACAATAAATAATAATTAAATGAACATATTTGACCGCATTTGAAGATGTAAGGTACAGAATTCTGTACGATCAAGCTTAAGTTTTTTAACATTTTGACGTAGCTCGTGGTGATGACTCAACATTGAGACTTGATTTGGGTATTTATATTAAATGTGTAAATTTGAAATAATCTGCGACTTTATAAAAAGGATGCAGAATATACACTTAATCACAAAAGATCTATAAAATGTATATGACGAACTCCCTCAATTTTTAAAAGTGCCATAAAGAGAGGGAAACAAAGAGTTCTTGTCTCTGTTGTCGAGCAGGTTTGTTGCATGTACCGCCCATTTGGTTTACGTTTACACTTTAATAGATTAGAGGGATGGCGAGGGGGTGCAAAGAAGAAGAAGAAGAAGCGAGTGATAAAATCTGTAGTAAAAACATGATTTTTATGAATCAATAAATTTGGCGCAGTATTCAGTTGAAGGAGCGACTGGTAATATTCGTTTGACGGCACTGCGCGAATTACTTGTTCTGGCGTCGGGACATCGTAAATTTACCTCCACTAAAATTTCTTTCTTATTATGAAATATGTACACCGAACCAAAGTTTCACCAACAATTTACCTGTATAAAAACGCCATTCGCTCGACGAACATTTTACGATGCGAATTCATTTGAATTTTTATTATTACTTGAGGAATGGCTTGTTTGTTCGTGAACGCCACCAATATATATATATATGAAATTAAAGCATGTCATACTCCTTACATTTTCTTACGCCACATCAACAACTAAAGTTTGCAGTTACACAGCAGATGGAAAAAATATTATAAGCGGAATTATAAAATTAACAAATTTATCTCAGTGCAAAGCATAGAAAATTAAATTGGCTGCAAAGATGTTATAAAGTTTATCAATGTACCGGCATTATAAACGTAAACGGGAATCTTGGCAACTATCTATAAAATCTACGAATGGTGTTTTGAAACTAAAACGATAAAGCCGGGATATGATGGTATCGAAGCCATCAGCTATTTTCACCGTACCATTGGATTAATGCGGAGATCTCGTCGTGTAATTACTCCCTGAAGAACTCGATACAGACCTGTTAAATTTAACGGTTTAATCAAATCTACATTAGCAAAGTTCAGTATCATTTAAAAAGTTTGGTCATTTTGTATGTCACGTGTATCTAGAATCTAATAACTCGTTAGTGATCAACATATTTGAATGTTGAAAAACGTTGATTTTAACGATGGGATACAAAAAGTTAAAGGCACTTACAGCTTTTGTGGAAATGAATATTTACAAGAATATCCGTGACACACACAATTCGCGAAATCAACACATTCCACGATTAATATGAATTATCGTCTCTGGTAATAAGCCATTGTCTTCTGAACAAACAACTGTGACTAAAGCATACATTGTTAAATTTCACGTTTAAAATTATTGCTGCATCGTTTAAAAATATATACATACGTTGCGGGACGTTGAATTACATTACAAGTTACTTTTATTTTCACACGAAGATACATGAAATATATTCCGATTGTCCTTATCATCATTGTCTCTAATATTATTAGAATTGTGGTTATATATTTACAGTTTCAATAACATATTATGTATTGGTTTCGTTTCATCGGTATTTCATCGGGTCTCAAAATAAAATAAGAATGTCAGTTTATATTAGAGGTATCAACTTCAAATTTCAACAGAAGAACTAAATCAAATAACATGTGGCATTTCTGAATTTATTGCTCTTCGCTACAATGGATGGGTTTGTAAGATTTTTTATTTCTCGTGCATTTTTTAAATTGTTTCAATATATTGAAATAGATCTCCGGGTTTATCTTTATTGCAAATATTAATTTAGTAGTAGCTTTAAATTTTTGACCTTTCAATTTTATGTTTTGCACTAGACTGATATTTTACAACTTTTCGGTATATATTTTATGTTTACTACGTTGAAATTGTAATTTGATAAGATCAACTTCGATAGGATCACATATACAAAGTGTTTCCTGTTCGTCCGTAACATAATACTAAAATTAATTAAACACAATTTGTTTTATTTAACAACTTTATTCTACGATCGAACCCATGGCATAAATAAGTATGAAAACACGTTGTTGTATAGTTATCACAGCATCTTCCAACTAATAAATTCCCGGGACTCCCATTTCCCAATCAATTGAGTCATTTAATTCATTTGTAACAAAGTGCGTTGTAAGGGAATAATGATATCGGCCATGTTACGACAGCTATTATAACCGACAACATTCATCGAAGGAGGAATTGAATTCAGAGATCAAGATTTGATAACAATTTAACGATATCATGAAAGCTTTATGATCCAGTAAAGAATCTTCACAACACAGATTTCTGTGTTTAAATTAAATACATGACTGGATGGTTTACTGCTCTATAAAATCGACTGCCAACACATAATAAAACTGTTCTTATAGGAAGGAAACGTCTTAAGAAAATAAATTGTGTCTAGTAAATAATACATTTAATTAACACGTTGAAAAAGTACGACATAATTTTGTAATTTTGTCTATAATTTTCCGGCGTCATAAATCAAAATGAGCGGACACAAAAATAATAAAAAAATCCCGTCAAACAAACATAATAAACACCGAAGCACGCCACTAGTTGACTTAATTCGTATAATCACTACTCTACATTTTGCAAAAAATTTAACGTTGTACGTGTCACTGCATATTAAACTATTATCAATCACTGAATGATATTAAAATGCTTCGCTGTGTGCGTAGTTTTTTTACAATACGTATTCATTGACAGGCACAATATTGCTGTTCTACATAATTAATAATGCTTGTGGCCTTTTTTAACTTTTATGTTCGTTTATAAAGCTTTTTTTATTTATCAACACACGCGGACTGATATAAAAGCTAAATAATAATTTTATTTGTCAATGAAAAGATTTTTAGTCATATTGATACCGGAAATGAATAAGCGAGTTTTTACAGCAATTCCACGGCTAAAAATTACAAATTTTTCATATTTTGTAAATAAATCATATAATTTAACAGTATACTATAGTGAGTTTTTCACAACTTATCCAACAAATTTTAACCACCTACTCACGGTTACACACGAAGTCGATTCACCTAAAAAATATCCAAAAGATAACGAGATAAAAAATAATAAAATTTTTTTATAGTTCACTTTAATCCATATTCAAAAACTGTTCGAAATTGTTCTCACTAGTTTGAATGCGAGCTTGGGACCGTCAAATCCAATTCCTCCAAAGATCCAAATTATCTCATGCCGTTCTGATCCCACGTCACAGTTGTTCAGTATTTTGAACTTCAATAATATACCTCATTTTTTAAATGTATTTGTAAGACCGTGAGGACCAAGCTATGGTCGACCTAACTTATCCATAGGTAAACCGTTACAAACAAATAAAAAGCAGCCTATATTGTTGACCATTAGTCAAATTTGGCAATATGAATGGCCTAATTAAACGCACAAACATTTAAATAATAACAATGTTGCTAGTGATCTAAAGTTACTAACATAGGAGTTTCAAATGACCGCAACTGCGTATTATTAAGATTGCTTCACCATTACGAGTGAATAATACAGCTCCCTCGGTGAACAACACACCGACGGTGAAACGATCACTTCCACCATGTTTTTGCCACACTCATTCACAAAATATTACTTTTAAGGGATGGTCTTCAGATAACAATGCTAGTACTTTCTGAATATGGTGCAGGTACAGTTGTGCCTCATATAGCCCGCTGTTGAACGTGATACTTTAGGAACCTGACTGACCAACGCGTACTTATTCATAAATTTTCAACTACGGTATCTAATTTTCGATTTCCGCTATTCAAAACCAGAGGGCGAACACTACCCCCGTCTAATCCCTATCCTGGGTGCTAATTTCCAGTGACATACAGTTGAACACACGAGTTTTGCCTTGCTTCTCTGTTTGTTAGTGTAGTGTAGAGTACTAAAGATAGAACTTTATTGTCGCTCTCTTATCAGTATAAATAACAATAACATATGTTCGTTTTTTCCTCACTTTTTTAGTGAATTATTTACCAAACTATTACTTTTTATCTCGTTTCCTATTGGACTTTTTCTTTTTTAGTAAATCGACTTTTAACTTATTTTTAAAATATTTTTTCCAAGACAGTCTTCAAAATGGCAAAAAAAATCAGTTGGCTGAAATATATCAAGAAAACTGAATGAGATTATACTAGGTGGAGTGAAAAATAACCTCCTTGACCATCATAACGAGCTGCTATTGCAAAAAAGATTATGATGCCTTATAGTCCATTCATATTTAGGCCGACATGACAAACTTTAGCACGATACAGCCCTTAGTTTTGTTTTGACAGCTGATTTTTGGTTACGTTTTTAGCATCATGATTTTCGTTTTCTCATAAAATATTATTTTTTGTTGGATAAATATTATGGGGCCAATGCTCCTTCAGATTACATCTTGAAATATTGGTTTCAAGTTTCATGGTGGCCGAAACTCCACTGCCGATTAAGTACGTTGTGGCAGGCCCTCTGATGGGATTGTCATGGCATACTCTTCGTGGACTACCTCGAAAAAGGAAAAACCAGAGTATTATTGCGCATTATTGGAGCGATTAAAGGCCGAAGTCGCTGCGGAACGGCCCCACAAGACAATGCTCCGGCACACAAGAGCATCGATTTAAGGCTCCAATTGCTTCCCCAAACACCTTATTCGCCAGATTTGGCTCCATCGGACTATTATCTCTTCCCAAACCTCAAGCCTCATCAATAAAAAATGAACGCACAAACAAAAAACAACATAGACTATGTTTATTACGTAAATGAATAAATGAAAATTTAGATTGTATCATAAATTTATAAGAAATTTCCCCCATAAATATTTTACCATACTTTTGGAATACCCTGTATATAACATATATTATATTCAAGATGTACCCTTTTTTATTGTTGATATATTAGCTCATATTTCTTTGTCATTTGCAGCAGAGTGCTTGACTGGATGACCCAATTTTTAAAACCTAACTCACCCTCCTAATTTGAAGCCGTCAAAAGGTTGTCAATATAATACTTCTAATTATTAAAAAAAATCTAGGGTCTAAAAAGCAATTTCTAATCCTGTTAATTGAATTCGCACTTGATTTCGTTAAAACAAAAAAATAAAAAATACGATACACGACTTTATTTCACCCCGGAATAAGTTTGCAACAGTCGAAAGTTAAAATTTAGTTAAATTTACCAGCAATATATCTTACGGGAACGACATGAGAAAGTAGCAATAGCACGAACGTATCCTTTGTGAATCTCCTAATCAATTGAAATTTATGGAAAAACTTTCGAGATGCCCTCGCATGTGTAACTGCAACTTAAAAGTTCACTCGGCGAAATTAGACTGATTACGTCCGTACATAACGCTCATTTTAATGCGCTACTTTTCGGGTTCTTCGACGATCTCATTAATTTCGATGTCAGTATTCCTCACCAATCTGTTTTTGGGGCGTTTCATATAAATTAAGGTAACTGAAATTCCAGGAAATTACTTTATTTATCATCGGAGTGTTTTGTGTGTAATTTAAGGGTCTGTCGCTTTCTAGTTGGATATCAACATATATATTATTTATTGAACTAACTACTGATTTCGGTTATTTAATAGTTCTGTAAAAGTTTGAGTTTGATGTACCTGAACACAAGACTGTTTGTTACGCCACAAATTTGATGTAGAGCAATTATGCGAGTTTCGATATTGTGGGGTGATACGAAATAGAAACACCGATTCCAATCATCGCCCGCGGTTGAAGACTGTAAATCCGGAATTGTCAAATCGTCCAACGTGTTGCATCTCGGTGAAATGCATCTGGTGGCTGAACGCTAAACGATCCATCTTTCAGATAGTTGGGCACAATCAAAATTAACTTAAGTGTATTGTATTCTATCGCAATATCCGATGGGTATAATTTGGTCGTCAATATAGACAGGCCCGGCCCATAACCATACAATGAGCAGGTATTTCCATAAATTGTAATAATGACTAGTGCGAGTATTAATGGATTACAAAGGCACAGGTCAGTGGTGTGAGTATCAATTGATAGCTCGTGTACGGGCATGATGGACATGATGCGTTGTACCTGATTAACATGCTAGACGTATCGCCGGTGTCCCATGATTGTCTGTGCCCTTTGGACACGCGGTGCTCCACTCCATACAGCCACCGCCCCGAAGATATTTCAATTACAAATGGACGTACTGTTGCGTCCGACGATACTCCCAACAAACCATGTAAATTTCCGCCGTCTGATCATGGGAAAATTCTAATTAAATCATGTGTTTGATTTTCGTTTGCATCGCAAACTTTATGGTAAACATGTGCGACTGCAACAACCAAAAATCATCAACGCCCTGTCTCGAAGACCCCCTCTATTAGGGATAACTTTTTACGCAAATAGTCGAGGGACATAATTTTGTTACTGTATGGATCTTTCAATGACAAATAATGAATTACACAGTTAAACAATTCAATCTAAACTTGTTATTTATAATTTAATTAAAAAAAATATTTTACTTCATAAGTTTATGAGATATTATATGGTTTTTAAGATATTACTCCTAAATTTATCATCTGCCTGAACACCATCCACATCCACCATTTAAAATCTAATATACCGAAGAAACAGCCCTTTTGTCCATACTTTTTAATATAGTTTCTGTAATGCACATTTAATATCCATTCACCATCTGGCAAAGTTTCCTTCATTCTGGAAAAATCAATCATCGCTCATCCATAGTTTTATAAACTGTCTAAAGTGATTTATGCGTCGAATATAGACGTAATTTAAATTTAAACGTTTGAAAAGAAAATTATGTAAAAAGATTCATAAGTTCTGAAATACTTCGTCGGACATTCAAGTCTAATATTTTTTACTTACGTCACTGAATATTGGAGCAACAGAAATCTTACCTGTAAAATAAAATAAATTGATTATGACTTCCAAATATTCTACGAGCATTATCCGTTGTGGTAGTTTGGAATTATGTAATATTAAATAGTTTCACTACGAATCGATTCGGGGTATTTCACACCAAGCCAGACTAATTAAACAAAGCCGCACGGGCAAACAGGTGTATTTGATTAAATGTAATTTAAAGTTATCCCGCGCGAGTGTTTAGTGCAGCGGTATCAGCGGCAAGATGTTTTTATTGGAGTGTAATGATAAAAGCAGTTAGAACTGATTAGCACGTCCTATCCCGTCCCCTTAATCACCGCCTTTCGATTATATCAGCGTTAGTATTAATGCGTAAATTATATGTCGAACCAGATGTGTTCTCCAGCCGCTGGTCCCGTGCCGAACACCACCACCACACGCAGCAATTTTATGAGGATGTGTTCAACTACTTCAAACAAATCCTCTCGTATGTCTAGCGCAAAGAAAAATTGAAATTATAAATATAGAAGGAGACGTTAATTTGAATTATATTTTTATAAATAAGATACTCGCTTCTCAATGGAACTTTAGAGATATTGAAGGTCTGGCATTTAATGGTAATGTGTTACCATAAGCTTCAAACCACATTACCACAAAATATTTATTGACATTTTCCTGTAATCAGCATCTTTAAATTCAATTCGAAAGTTAGTAACTGTATATAAATACATCCCAATCGTATCCTAATGGTTGTCCTCGTTAATAAAACCACATACACATAACCCAAAACAGTAAAAAACGAGGAAACGGCACAGGTAAACATTTTACCAGAATATATCGATGATAACAAACCGATTGCATTGCGGATATTCGCAAGAAAAATGTTTGTAACTGTTTCCTCAATCCCAATCACAAATGTAATCGATTCGCTTCCTACTGTCTTTCGTAATGATACGTTTTTTATTTTCCCAGAGACTTAGACCTCAGTACGAATGTTGCTTAGTCGACGAAATTTTATTGTAGGTTGCACATTTTGATGATCTCGAGTTTATCTTACGCATATCTCCCTAATGTGCTATTTTGTGTCCCGCAGCAGGATTTTATCTGTCCGAAGTATACTTTTTCTAATTCGACGAATACACATGGTTGTAAATGTATTTTGGTGCCGGTTTTATTATACCGAATTCGTTTATTCATACCAATACGTATAATAATATAAGAAAGACAATAAGACAAAAACGCATATACGCGGGACAATAAGAACTATTCTAAATAGTTGGCGTCGGTTCAAAAATCTGAAAATGATTACCATATTAATGTCTCATCTATTCATTTTCCAATTGAGCTGGTTGCTGTGAATGGGGCAGCGTGCCAGACACAAAAATCGTTAATAGACGTGATTATAAACTTCATCGATACTAACAACATGCATATTTCTCGGTCGTTTAACAAGTTTAGTTTATTGCTTCTGAAGCTGCGGTTGTGCAAGATCGTACCCGCCTATGAATTTAGTCAGCTGGCTGTGAAGACCGCGACCAAGATGGAGAAATATAATCTGGGTGGTCTCGAGATTTGAGCCAGGGCCCTGATTGTTCCTCGCCCCCACATAATTATGTCTATTAAGCACAGTTCTGATCTCAGAGATTTATTCTCTATTTCCTTGTGTTCTTCCAATAAAACAAGGCTGGCATGAATATAAATAAGTTTAGAATGTTATTTAACTGGAACGTCACAGTTTCCCGGTTTCTGTTTTATTGGACGCCCAGAGAACACAAAAGAGTCAGTCTTTTATTATTTTACTTTATTGGTTATTATAAACGTTTCCCACACTGTACATGGATCGAGTAGGTTTTACAATACTTGTAGATCTTACCATGTAACAAATACCGTTGTCTTATATCGATCGACTTTAATTTATAATGTAGTCATAAAAACACAGTAGTTTATTTATTGTACGTCATTACATTTTATCATTATTCTACTACTAAATTGAAAGTGAGTAGTAAGCTAAGCGGTTTGATTACTTCTATATTTATAAGAAATTACAGGTTACAATAAATTTTAAATAATGGCATTTTTAATTATTATTATTAACAACTTTAATTTGTAAACATTGGCCATTGTTGTTAAAGAATCTAAAGATAAATTCATTTATTTGACATTACTGCTGCTTATTTATTTTGTCACGCATTAAACTAATTGCTTTCAACGTTAATACAATACAAACAAGAGTCTTCTATGTATATATATATAATAAAAATACAGAGAAATTAAATAAAAAAAAAATAGTTGTCCCAACAATCATGAACAATACAAAAACTACATCATCGAGATAGAAATGTTTTAGCAATTCATGAAACCATGAAAGCAAATCCCACAACATATTCAAAACGGTTTAAATTATTTAATTAAAATACAAAGTTCTAAACGCCCGCATTGATATGGTGAGTAATTTATATGAATCAGTAATACGTATGTGAACAACTGGCAGTTTACATGAATGCAAACGTGAACGTTCCGATTCGAACATAACAGTTCCGTTTTATTATTAATCCTACTTAAATTTCTGACTGTTTTCGATAACTGGATTCGAATTTCTTATTAATAATATAAATAGTTTTGACCCCCGTTTACCTAAGTTCCCATAAGTGAATATGAACATGGTCCAAATAAGCGATGTTTAAAACTTTTGGGGTGTGTGCTCATTAAACATTTTGCAAACTAAATGTACTCTAATGGCAATCTAATAATAGGTTAAAAGATTACGGCGACCAACGTTTTGCCCGGGACCCGTGTACTTACTGAATTTAATGACTTTTGCTATATAAATTAACGAATTAACTTTCAAATTTATGATTCGCTTAATCTTGAGGACGCGTCTGGACGCACTTTGCTCGCTGAAATTAATCACACAGTAGAAACGGTTCGATACGGGGATCACTAATTTGTATGAGGAAAATAATATCACATGATTACCATCGCTGAAACTATAATTATCGACACAAACTCTTCAGTTTGGAAATTATGTGTAATTGGCCTTACAATTTGTATAATGGCGTAATATGATGTTTAATGTTCCAATTTATGTTAACGATTTTTGGCATCAACTTGTTGATTTATTTATAGAACACAAGAAACAATTTTTGGCCAATTAAAAACTTGGGAAGTAAAAAACATAAATGTTTTTCCTGGCACTTCAAATAAAGTTCTGAGAAAGACATATTCACGTTAATATATAATGTGTATTTTTAGACAGATTTTACACATTGTTTTATTGCTGTTAAACAAGGAGCATCAACTGGGTGGTCTGAAGGTTACCAAATCAACAAACTTGCTAATCTGGCTAATAATTTGCAGCTTTGATTAATGTTTAAAGTTCTCCCAGATTTTGGGGAACAACAATGTTAAATTATTAAACTTGTTTACAATAATTAATTTGGGTAAGACTTAAACAAAATTAAGTATTCTATCTATATTTTCATTCAAATCAATCTTTTCCAATTGTGTTAAATTCTCTTTCAGCTGAATGCGCTGAATAAACTCACTGTAGTTGTATGTAATAATGTTTGTTGTGTTTGTAAACAATAGAGTAGCAAACAGTAAATATTTTCATTTGGTGTCGAAATCAATTATGAATCCTTGAACGAACCGAAATGATTTCAAATAACTGGAACTAATGAAATTCGAGGAAAAGACGAGATCTCTTGGTTACTTATGGTGTTGCGTTTGTTAAAAGCAAACAATTATTACTGAAAATACACAGTAAACAGGAATGTCTAGTTATTTTATTTATAATTATTACTATTTTAAAATTCCTTATGTACATTTGATTTCCAAACTGGTTTTTAGAAACGACATTTAACAAAACTAGTATACAAAAGTTAGTTACAATATTCCGATCATTTATTTCTTCCGTCTACCTTGTAATTTGCAATTTCACTCAAGAGTTGCACAATTTCTCCAAACATATTTAAAGTTCTTTCAGTGTCTAATAAAAAACATAACGTTCAACTGCACACGTCGAAATCTAAATAAACATTCATTGTTTCGGTAATATTTACGTGCGTTCCTAAACGACGACGAGGGGAAACAGTAAACAGATACGCCGGATAAATATTTTCATTTAACGGCGGAAACAATTATGAATTCTCGGAAGATATCCCGAACGTTGAAACAGCTGAAAACGATTTCATGTCTTTGAAATTAGAAGGATTTCACACTATATTTCAGGTGTGTATTGAAAGTTGCTTGTATTTTAAATAAAGAATGAATGTGTAAGTAGTAATCGAAGGAGTTATTTAATACATGTTTCACTGAAAACAATATTCAATGCTTTTTCAATAGAAACTTATTTATACGTTTTCTGTCAGATTCAGTTAATTGAACTGTCCAAAGATTAAATTGTTTTAAGTATTTTGTAGGTATTTATTTTGTGTAGAATAAAAATAGATACAAATGTCGAACAAATATTTTTATTGTGCAATGAAATTATTACCCCTCAGTTTAAATTGTATATCTAGAAAATAAAAAATAAAATAAATAATTCAAGTATCTATTATTTTAAATATTTCATATTCGATAATAATTTTTCTGTCATATACATTTCTTTTTATTGCGTTTACTGTCCTCCATCCCGATTGCAAAGACCACTAGACTCTTTATTACGCTAATTCTCAAACTATTCGATTTATGTCTGCGACTTGTGTCAATACTAAACGAGTTTAGAAAATGAACAGCTAAGAATATGAAATTGAATTTGTGCCAGCCTCATAAAAAAGATAAGTCAATATTTACAGTCGGCTTTTGTCTAAGAATAAGCTATTGAACAACGTCGTCGTCTTTTAAAATTTATTTGCTGATAAACGTAACATAAATAGTTAAATTAAAATAATTCCATCACTTTATTTAATGTTGAATTTTATAGCGAAGTTGCGTATAGTAAATGATTTATCCGCTACAAAAGGAACATCGCCTATTTTGCCGCAATGCAACTCTTGAAAAAGATAAAATTAGTTTCCCCAGTGAAAACGATTAACACGGTCCAACGTAATTTATAACAACAATAAATTACGTATATCGGGACCAATTATCTGAATAAATAGTAAAGGAAATTTATTAGATTTTAGAAAGTTAATCAGCCTCAAACAAGTGTTCGCTCGAATAACAATCCAATTAAAGTGCATTTTAAAGACATGCATGCAAACAAGAAAATAAATAATCGTATTTTTTCACGGGGCTCGGCATGTATAACACTAATTTACACGGTTGCCATATAACATTAGCATTGTATAATACGGGAAATATTGGCTTTGAAAATTAATTAAATCATTTTTTAATGTAAAAAATTGTCTAAAAGTGTAAATACATTTTATCTCACAGATTAACAGCCCATGTTTCATTCATTTCTTTGAAAAAAAATTGCAAATTTATTCGTGATATTTCTATTTACGGGATAGTTATCGATAAAGAACGGTGAATCATAAAAGATACATTGCATTTGTTTAAATAACGTTATACTTTCATTTAGATATGATATTACTTAGAAATAATCAGATATTATGTAGTAGTATACAGCATAGTTTCAAAAATTATTCATGTAAAAAATTTTTTGCAAAACAAAATTGAATACGCATTTAGTATTTCTGTATTCAAATTGGTGTTAATAAGGCAACAATTTTATCCAGTTAAATTTTAACAAAACCTAAGCAAAAATGAGGCGTCCTTTAATTTCTGACCTAAACAGAGCTATAATCATTGCTTTAGTTGAAGAAAGACATTCACAACGATTCGTAGTGGTCAGACTACGTTCCATAATTTAATAATAAAGATGATGTATAATTAATACACAATACTTAATAATTAAAACAGAGTTTTTAACGAAATATATATTCAAATTTTAAAAATAATATAATACAACTCAGCATATTAATAAAATAAAATTATTTAGATATAATTAATTGAATAGATAAAACTCGAATAGTCATCTGATAGAATTTAATATTTAGTAAATTAAATTAACTTAATTTTTATATTACATTATTTCTTCAACTGCAGACGTTATGACAAATTGTGAAAATTGTATTTTTCTTTTGCAATTTCAATAAGACATATTTTGTAATTATAACAAGATATTGTGGATTATTTTTAAACACTCATATCATATTATATTCTTTGTTGTATTTAACATTTTATTTTAATACAAAGAGTACGGTTCAAAGAATTGAAAAAATATAACTAATAGATTTTAATGTTGTTTAATATTGCTTTCAAAAAAGTAAACTGAATCTAAGAATTTAAAAAATTTTCTGATTGAAAATGATTATTTAGGAATGTAACACGTAATAAACTATTTACTCATAATCAGCTGTAGATATTCAAACTCGAGACGAAACAACGATAACAACATTAAAATATCCAAGACCAAATGGATATTGTAAAAATAAAAATGAAACTTCTCCACTTTAAAATTATAAGCTTGATTATTTTAAAATGACAATTGACAAATTAGATTTAAATAAAATGAATGAATAAACCGGTTCGTTAATAAAACTATAATGTGAATACAAAAAGGATAGAAAAAATTAATGTTGTTAAATTAACCTTATGGGAGGTTTTAGTAAATGAGTAAAATATAATGTATAGTATAATGTAATGAAAGTAAAATAAAAAATAACTCGCTCATGATATGTAAACATTGCATAGATCTTTGTTGTAAAAATTTGTAAAATTACGAAGACAATTTCAAAATAAACAATTATATGTCTTTTATCAACGAATGAACCTTTTAAAGCCAATAAAAATTCCTAACAATACTGCAAAAATTTGTACTTTTAATAATACAATGATTACAAAAACTTTTTCTAATATCAAACATTAAGATCACAAAAAATTCTTTGAATCGATTAAAAATATTAATCAAAGATGAGCATCAAATTTGGCCAAAGATGCAAATCACTTTTTAATTATTCTTAAAATTGTTAATTACCGTTTCATTCTTAAGGTACCATGGAGTACGTTACGTGTGACATTTGGCAACGGTGCACCTGTTCTGAGATAGGTGAACGCAATGGGAACGGCGCTCGACGTAAACGAAGCCAATAGCTACTCTCGGTCTCGGATAAACCGGATAGTCGAGAAATGCTAATGTGATATCTCTGAACCTGATTGATCCGCACTGCCAGCGCAACCACAGTTTTATATGGGACGGGAATTTGTCCAGGCAGATTTCGAAATGACTAATAATTATGAAATGTCACAGAAAGACCGTGCCAACAGCGAATGCCATCCGCATTATCCCCGCCGCTGCAACGGAGCAATGCGGTTTTGTGTTTAAATGAAGATCGGAATTATTCTCCTCCGTGGGTTTTAAAGATCTTTATTGTGGTCTATGGTTTTACTAGTAATTGTTCCTGGACAATTTGATCTTGACCAATTATTTTTTAATGGAACTAAACCGAAGCAGAAACACAAATCCACCAAATACGTGCAATGAAGGATTGTAAATTGTCCCCATTAAACTGTAAAGTTTTGGGTATCAAATCGACATTTTCTTTTGGAGACTTATTTTTCCCAAAGGTCCAAGATAAATAATTCATAAAAGACACAAAGTTAACCTTGATAACTTTATTTACAACTTTGAATTTAAAATACTTATGAAATTTTGTAGACAGCTTATTAATAATTAAAGTTAGGCTGTATCATAAAACTTTTATGACCAACCCAATCGATCTTTCTGATATATTAGCTTACTTATCCGAGATTTATAAATAATATCCTAGGATCCATTTCCAAATAGCTATAAAAAGTTGATGGTTCTAAATTCTCTAGAGAATTGTAAAACAGACTTTCCTTTACGAAAATACGACCCAAGTATATAAATTGTTCTGTAAATCATAGCAACATTTTCGTAATAAAACTTTAGTTGCAAATATATCTAGAGATTTTAAAATATAGTGGTTAACTTTCAGAAACAAGTGCAACTATAATTTACTATTTGAACATACTGTTCATAAAATTCTCCTCCTTGAAATTTGGTGCGCAGCAAATTAGACGATAAACCTGCACTTGCAATTAGAGCTAAGACAAAGCCAGTTAATTCACATGATTTACTTGAGACCGCGGCTGCAAATCAATTTATTCCAGCGTCCACGAATTGAAACTCCAGCTGCGGATAACGTATCACTGATAAGTCACGAACCATCATGTGCGACAAATTCCACGTGTAATTTCAGCGATAATTTAGCCGGACTAGCCGGAACACGGTAAGGTTAAGGGCACCTTTGCTGCACCGCCGTTCCCCGCCGTCCGAATATAATTCCACGCCGAAGCCCCGAACAGGTTGGATTCGCCGGAGCATGACGCACGGAAAATAGGATTTGCCGGGGCAGTCGTATTAAGTCGAAATCAATCACGAAGACTATCTGAAACGCTATAGGCCGAACGTACTGACTGCACTTACCGGACCCGTACTCCAAAATTTTGGAAGAGATGCGCCTAAAACTTCTTAAAATTCCGCAATTCATCGCATGATTCATGAAAATTAAATTGAAGGACATATCGTTTTAATTTAAACCTAAGTTCATTATAGGAAATTAATTGGTAGGATTGAAGGATAGAAAAAACATTTAAAAACTTCTGGGTTAAAATTCCAGCCAATTTGTTTTCATAGAAAACAAGGACTTTCCAACTAGATCACTACCAGCAACGTGTTTCAAATAAACACAGTTACCCTAACGAAAAAGAATCGCCGAGAAGCCAAAGCTTTAATTATCTAAATCAACACGGACAAAAATACAACGTTAAACTCAGCATCCCACATCATTAAAGATAAATAAAGGCGCACGAGGTTAATTTGAATAGATTATAATAGGCGTCCGGTTTATTAAAGTTTTCAGTTTAAACAAAAGTCTAATTCGACATTAAATTAAAGTTACTCCAGTCCGGCCACATTTAAATTTATTTTCCATTTCGAAATATGCATGTGCTTTGTTTTCGGAACGTAGTGTTACACAAATTAGTTAATATTTTATGCTATTTATTCAAATCGTTATTATTGACATTAATTGATATTATTTAAAATTAAAATCAATTTCTTGTGTATGAGAAAATTTCACGTCATTAAAAATTGCAAGCAAAAATGTTTTGTGAGAAAAGCTAAATTAACACTGACAGTAATCTGAAAGCTGACAATAGCCCGTTATTATATTATTCGAGGTTTCTTTATTGTCGATTTCTGTATGACGCACAGTGAAAGAAAATTCCATTTTACCAAAGTTCTTAACAAAAGTCTTAAAACGTCCATTTATTATTAAATAATTGCTATTTCCGTGCTTTTAAATAAGACTGAATAGATTTTTAATTTAAAAGTGAAACAAAATCACAACCCTATTGTATATGTTAGCACTTATACCACGTTCCCAAGTTACGTGAAAGCTTGACTAATTTATAGCGATTAGAAAGCCTTTGATCCTACTGAATTTTAAGATATACTTTTACTGCCTCTGTCGTATATGATATATCTCTCAAAATTTAGTCGGATCAAACGCTTTTCGATTAGTATATTATAATTCAGTTACATTAGTAGGATCCTTTTCTACCTTATAAACTAATTGTTAAATTGTTAACTACACTGATAGCCAGTTAATAGAAAAACAAAACAATATGACAAACTGATAGTGTATACATGGGCCGAGCATTTGCACTAATAGAAAATAATTTAAAACGTCATAAAACAGTCAAAATTTTATTCAACTTTAACTCATCTTTAATATAATTAGTTAACTAATTGAAGTATTAGTTCTGATATGAGACTATACTCTAACACTAGCAACAGTTTTAGATAATTTATAAAATATTTAGATACTTTATTGATTTCTTAATAATTTGAGCTATATTAGTAAGATCTTATCTAGTTTATAATCTGATTATTAAAATGGGGAACTATGTTTTCATCATCGTTTTTGTTAATTTATCAAAATACTGCACCTGAAATTTTAAATCATTTTAATTAGATGGATATCTAAAAAATATATATATATTTCCAAATTTTTAATTAAAAAATATGATTTATTCTTTTTTAAGAGAACATGTATAAATGTGATTATTCCAACGGTGCGGCGTCGAGACAGTCTGTGAATAAAGTTAAATTGCGAAGAAATCGCTGCTTAAGAATTGTGCAAGATCGGTGTTTCTTATAATCCATCTATAAACGTAACGTCTTCGTTACAATAGATTACGATTTCAATTTATACTCATGACAAATCCCTAATATAACTTGACGTTTTATTTATTTTTTTAATCCAATCAATGTTCATTGTTTTTTTTTTTATAATAAAATGCTTCTATACACACCGTTTATAATAAAATCCACGTAATTATAGAGAATAAAATAAAAAAAAAAACAAAGAATTTTAACATTATGATGGTAAAAGCAATCAGTCTTTTGTATAATAATAAAAACGGGCAGCAAAATTTTACACTCATCTAAAATTCAACAATGAATTTATTCAACACATTGTTTTGTATGCAAAATAAATCAAAATTTCCACAACAAAAAAATTCGTTTATGAACATGTTATGAAATTTAATTTTTCACGCATCATATAGGCGCAAAAAATTCAATATGTTTTTCTATGTATATCGGATGCAAATTGAATCAAATATCAATGTATAACAAACTTCAATCCCGCATTTAATATCGGCTAGAACTGAATTCATAAATATAAAATATAACACCGGTTATTTTTATAATAATAACGGAGCATTGATGAACTGGAAAAAAACAATTAATAGTTACTTGGTTCATTTAATTGGTCTTTTGATCACTTGTGCAGCGGAAAAATGGCCAACATCACCGTTACTTCCCGCTTTAAATGATGCCGATTAATTTGCAACTATTTTAATTTAATTTCTTTTAATTTAAGGAGTTCTAACGTTTCAGTCGGATTTCGATTTTAATTAAATGGTCGCCCGACTGACTATAAACACTGGCACAATAAAAAAAAATACACATAGTCAGCTCCAACGCTGAAACCGTTCTCGAATTAAAAGGTTGTTGAGCATTTAATGCAGTGTGCTAACTCTTATTGATTATGTGTGAGTAAATGGGCAGATATATTTTCTACATAATTGAAGCCATATTCGACTAAGACGTATTTATTACCCCGTAATAGGATATTGTCCGCCTGGATAAACGAATAAACCACATTAAAGTCTAAGACGGGCATTAAAAAATCACAAGTAGAAAAACATTTTAATACTCCATAACAATCCATCCATCACATAAGTGAGTGTATCGAAGTAACGTTTCGTTAATGGATAAATGATAAACCGTCGACTTCCATCCTTCAACAGTGATATTAAATTTATTGGCAGCAGAAATGACTTAATTGTACACAGCATGATCCAGTTTGCGACATCAAAATATCCATCCTATTCACATGTACTCATCACGTCGGCAGCATCACAAGCAAGTGACATCCTTGTGATAATTTCCCGTCATTGAACACAACGTATGGCAAACCGATTGCTGAAAGTTATGGAATAATTAACTTACTACCACTTGTTAAGGTAGTGGAAGTGCGGTCCGTCCTCCCACATTGTGACCTGATTCTGTCCGGACAGCACTACATATAATATCAAATACACCTCAAATAGAGGTCCTCAATTGAACCGCACTCGGTAATGACATATCTGTTTCAATCAAATTAAAATCGACCCGGAGTGAGATGATTCATTTAATTGCTAGCGTAAATTAAGTTTCCCTCATATTAGAACTCGGTGAAGTCCCGGGGGTACATGCATGTACATTACTGCGAATGCAAAGGGAACACACACCTTATTACATTAACTTAACCTTTTGTGATTCGGGAATACGAAAGATACAGTCCTGCTTGCCCCGTGGGATCGCCTCTATCCATATCGGTGACTTTATTATTTCAAAGAAAACGGACAGATTGGAAATAGCCGCCCTCTTTCAATATATCGAACACTCATGATTTATTTCGTTTTTTCGTCGTTCTGAAGTTTTATTCGTCTAGACTAGTTACCAAGCACGTATCTGAAAGTAATACTTGGATCCTAAATCGCGTTTTGCAACAAAGTGAAATGGTTCTGCACGGCCTTACCTTTGTCTGCATTAGATTAGATAACCTCGGTAAACGATGGGCTGCGATCAATGCAAAGTGACTTACTTGTATTTGTGAACGTGCAATCAAATAATTTAATAGATAATGGCGTTAAACTAATTCTAAAGTTGATTCAATCTTATGACACGAATGCTTTTATAAAGTGAGTAAAGCTCATTTTGTTTAAGGTAAATACAACCATTTAAACCCACTGAGATTAAGTGCTTTTACAAAGATATTTAAAAAGTGAATTAATTTTTAGTTTGGGCTTTTATTCATCATATATAAAAGAATCCCGTAATACTACAGTGAAAATTTTATATCTTCTTATACTCTGAAAATTTTCAATTCATTAGATTCAACAATATAATTTTAATGAGCTTACAATAAACTTAAAATTGTATGTGTACTCCAAATACTTCCGTTTCTATAAGCACAATGAGAAAACCACCTGAATAAAGAAATGTTAATAATAAAAAAATACACATTTTGACATTATTCAACCCAATGACTGTCTGAATTTCATGTAATGTAAAATTCTGAATTCGATAGATCGAGTCCTTAAAACATAATGGAAAATCTAGGTTTCATGGAAAAGCTATACTCCCCTATTAAAAAAATATAGATAAGACGTAGTGGGTGGCGCCCAACTTCCTTTGTAATAACTTCTAACCTTTAACTAGTTTAACTTAATAACATTTCAGAGTTCACAGATATATATATATTTTTTTTTTTTGTTTCTAATTATCAAAAATTTGTGTTACCTCTTTAGCAGCAAAATCTACATGTTAAATCGAAATTTGAATAAAATTTAATTCCTATATACGAAAATCTAAAAATTTCAATTTGTGTATGCTTACTCACTGCTTCGTAGTGAGAATCTTTTATTATCTCTGTCATCCATTAAGCTACATTAGCTACAACCAAATTAATATTTTTACAAAATTTTTATTAAAAATGTTATGAAAAATTGTTCAAACTAAAATAATACTGCAAAAAGGAAATAGATTGGAAGATATTGAATACGAATGATTGAAATTTGCTTTCAATAAGAATCGAATACAATAGTTAGTTGCCTAGAAGCAGCAATACAAAACGACACCAAAGATTTACATGGAATGTTTATTTACTTTGTCTTTTAATGTGCCTGAAAACTTTGACTTGAATTTGCAATTGCGTCGTAGATAAGATTCAGATGCTGATGCTTTGAGCTAAATTGGAGAAACAATTTTAACGTCACGAGAATTTTTTCAAAGTTATCAAAGGAATCACAGCTCGGAAGTAACAGCAGCATGAATAAAACGATCACTAACAATTTAACATCTACAAGCCACAAAACCATAATAAAAAGCCAGAGTCAGTTCTTTAAGTGCTCGAAGTTCCAACGAACAATACAAATTACTGGTTTAACTACTTCAATGGTCATACTTTCGTTCATTTTATATATTCAGGTACCGTTACATCTATTCATTGGGATCTTGTTATAGATCTGCTACAGTTTTATAATTTCTCATTGCTTTACAGGAGTTTGTTTAATCACACCCATATGCGACTAAATCGTAAACCAACATTAAATATAATTGTTGGATTAAACAGATTGCGTCTTCCCCAATTAAACCAAGTACATATTTAATTGTTCATTAAACTAATGAGAGACGCATCTAGATAGTGAATGTGTACATAAGCATTTTTACTGCTCAACCATGTTTATCTGTACATTTGATCGGAATTGAAATCAGAGACAAGTTTAAAATGTTAACAGGAAATCATAAATAATAAATAAGGGTGAATATCTAGGCTCGAATTGGATGTTCGCCTTTAGCAAGTTTTTCTCCAGGGACTATCCTATAATTCAGGTTTCTAATCTAATCGATTGCAGAATCCCGCCGACTAATTTAGCATTCTCTGATAGATCGCCATCATTAACCATAAATTACGCAACATCTCGAAAGGAAGCCATTAGGAAAGAATGCAGCCAAGTGACTAAATCAAATAAATTTTCTAACGCCAAAAGTAATTGTTTTGTACCGAGCAATCTTTGTAGAAGAAATTAGTAGTCGCGGTAATAACATTGTCCGTGGCCTGGTACGCACAACCACACTGGATCATGTGGAAGTAAAACCACAGAGTGACTGACAGGTGGAATGTTGTAGGTGAATCCGGACGCTCAACCATTACTCACGTTACGTCAAATAGTAAATTTCTTGTTTACATTGTTATATTGATACACCCCCAGTGTCAACTGTCGTCTTAATTAATTCTGTCGTTAGTCATGTGCAGAGATTTTTCTATTTTTAGCATGTTCAATTATATGGAAAAATATTCAACCCGAATCACCTTAGTTATTTTACACATTATCTCTATCCCGCGTACCGGATATTTGAGAAGAAATGATAAATGATAAAATTAAATGTATATTTTTAAATAATAATAAATTATGATAAAATTTACCCAACAGTTAATTATAAAAAATTTTTAATCAAACACATGAATTATATATAAATTGAACAACTGACTGATTTCAATGCGAGTTGAATTTATGGTTTTAAACGACTCACAAGTGATTAAATTTTAATTTAATTATTTATTTGGTATAACTATATGAACTTCCCCTAAAACGTATTGTATTTGAATTTCCCAATAAAGTACAATGTTATTTATATCGATAATGAAACGCTACAACTAATATTTCATTATTTCATCAAATAGTTTATTAATATAGGAAATAATTGTAATCTGGAATAAATTTATAATTCGTTCAATTTCACATTATATAAATACTAAATCAATAATTATAATTTTGTGAAATTCTTTCGAAAATATTAGAACATTTGTTAACGATTAACTGTCATAAACTTGGATAATTAATTAAGAAAAGCAATTAGTTTATATATTGGAATGTTATTTCAAAAGAAACAATCAAGATTTTCCTACATTTGCTCTTTCAACCGTTAACTGCTGGTGGAACACCTGGTTCAACCATCAGCAAAAAACATTTTTTACTTTGTAATACAATTTAATACAACAGCTTCGTTTCGGATGAAACATGATGAAATTATTTCCACTATAATCATTAACCGTCTTAACAACGAACTATAATTACCCCAACTTTCATAATTACTTCTCTTTTGAAATATATATTTAAATATTTTTCTGTCCAACGACAATTTGCTTAGAGACGAAACAAATAAATCTTCCCGATTTAATCAATATTTTCACACGAAATTACATTAAATTACAGATCCCATCACTCAATTAGGCTTAATAACCGTATATAATTACATAAATACCCGTTTCTTCTCACAAATTCTTAATGTCGTATTTGAATGGGATGTTCAGGTTCATTGTGGCTTTATAAATTACTTTATTGCAATCCTATTTTAATACTAGTATATAGATATAGCGTTGATTTAAGTAAATTTCTTTTCTGTCATCTGTACATGTTTATTAAAATTGCTTGTGCGGATGTTAAGCGATTGTAAATAAATTTCCCATGCAAAGTTGGAATTTCTCGCTTTTGCCATTCCAAGTGGAACACTATATCAGTGCACCTGGTTTACAAGGTTATGGGACAATCTTGTAGGTGCTATTTATATTCTGAAAAGAAGATAATTCTCCGATACATTTAAAAGTTAAATCAGTCGAAGTAGTCCTACTTGATCGATTTGGCTTCTGAATCAACAAATTCGCTTAATTGGTGGGCTTTTTTATTTAGCTTTCGGTTATGGTATGTTGATTTATTCAAACGAAGATTGACAATGGTTTGAATATTCATTCGAAATAAAATATAGTTGAGATTAAATCACTGGTTAAATAACGATTTGTTTCTAATATTGGTGACCTTGTCGGGAAAAATCAGTTTCTACAGATTAAGAGCAAATAAGGTAGATTAATTGAATCAGATACATAATTGTTCATGTTCATTCATACCGTGGATATTACGCACAACATAATTCAATTTTAAATTTTATCCGATTTAAACCAATTTTTAGACCAAACATTTTTTAAAACCTTTATTTGTCAATGAATTTATTTTTATTTACATTTATAAATGCTACCTACGAATTTAACCAATTTATTATAGTTCAACACTTTATATGATAAAATGGAAAATTTATGTTGATATCATAACATGAATATTTTTAATTAAGTTTACGTTTTCTAAAACTCATGATATATGACTTTTCATGACGATTAGAAATTTTTATTAATTAACTCTTTTGGAATAATACTACATATGCATACTTTATTATAATTTACAAGTATACATACATAAATACATCTAACCCATTTACCAAACTATAATAATTTTTTATTTAAAGTATAATAATTCAATTTATATTATAGTTAGATGTAAAATTTTTATAATGTATTAAGTGATTCGTTAGCAAAATTACATTCGAAATTGCCTTACATTTATTTATAGAATTTGCTTTTTAAAATATTTAAACCGTTAAATTTTACCTCAAATTAAACTTTTATCCTGCTGATGTTACCGGAAAATGCGCTAAAATATTCATACGAATTAAATTACAAATAACGAACAATTTTGCAATCCCTATTATTAAAACGAAATTAAATATTTAGTATTACCTTTATGTAGTTTTGTGGAATATTGCACAAATACAATTTTTCGGAATAAATAATATATTATCTTTATATGTGACTTACAAATCGTTGACCAAATATATGACCAATTTATATTTTGTATGATGTATATCCCGTTCATCACATCAATTAAACAATTTTTTATGTATGTTATGGTGGCAGATAATCATACATGCATGTAGACATTTTGACAAGACAAATACATGTATTTTATAGTCAATTTGGAATGCCCCATAAAATAATTAAAAGCGGAATATTTTATAAATAAAAGGAAGGTGTAAAAACAGTATTTATTATACAAGGGGGGCGTGTGTGTGGTGGGAAAGCACGTGGTCGCAACTCACCGGAGTTGAATAAGGTTGACAACTGAGTCGGACGCCGTCCTGAGTCAGCTTCTCACGCAGCAGGATCTTGAGCTGGATCCTGGGTATCTTGACCAGTTCGGCTTTGCCTTCCTCATATTCGTCCATATATTTGGCCACCTCCTGGTTGCCCTCGATGGACGAGGAAGCACCAGGTGAAGCGTTCAAACGCGCTATGGTAGCAGTATCTTTGTCAGAGCGTCCTGAAGAGGTGCGCGACGATCTGGCACTCACATTGTCACACAAACACTCCTCGTGCACGGCCACGCTCTCCTCTAGGGTGAAGTAGACGGAAGCGGCACCCTCTTCGCGCAATGTCCTCACCGATTGCAGCAGTCTGGCCCTGTGGACCGGGTTCAGGACGCCGATGGCATCTAGGTCGGGATCGCCGACCTGCTTACAGATCTCGAGGTCGTCGTAGCCGTTGTCGATAAAACTCTCGGCGTATTGGCCGAGATGCAGGGAGCGCAACCATTCGGCCACGATGTTGCTCGCCATGGCGTTCGGCGCTCTCCGAATCGGGACACTCGCACACACACCCCGCACCCTGGTCCGTCGACGGCGATCTGACACCGGATTGTTTGTTGTGTGTGTGCTCCCGTCACGGCCGTGCCGACATGATGCGCGAGTCGCGCGACGCGCACGGTCCGGACCGCTACGACGAGCCACGAGGATGCTATCCATACCGCACATTGGGGTCGTGTCTATCTATCCATCCTCACCTTTTTTCTCCTTTTATCTTCGATAAGATATAAGAGCCCAAAGTAAATTATTAGACGCTTTATTTACTACTTGTTCTTGGTCGTAAATTCTAGAATGGCTAACTTCTCTCCAATCCTTAAATAACCCATTCATTGTCGAAACGAAGTGACTATAATGCAATTCTCTATATTCTGATATATTATTTTCTCTACTTTTATTTTAATTGAGTTCTTCTTTCTTTCTCCACTAATTGAGTCAAAAATGGAAAAAAAAGCTCTTTTAATATGCTTCTCTGGTTCATTATTCTTCAGGTTATGGAATGTATGATTTGATGACAAAACAGTGCCTTAATGATATTTTTAAAAAATTCAGAAAAAAAAATTTTTTTATATACTAATTTCAGCTCAAAAGTAAAAAATTTTGAACTCGAAAACTAACAAGTTTTTTATTTTTGTTTCACTGTCGAACTGTAGGAATTTTAGGCTCTATATGGGATAAAGAAAGCACAAAAGAGAAAAAAGAAGCCGGAAATTCTTATATTGTGAAAATTTCCAGTTCGATTGATTCAAACGTATGATTTAATTTAGCACTTAAATAATAAATCACATAAAAAATAGATTATTTTCAAAGTACATAATTTTTGCAATTGCAATTTTGACATTAACTAATAAAGTGTCCGAAATTCCTATACTATTAACACTTCTATAGAATAGATAGAATTAAGGATTAAAACTCAATGAAAATCTGCCTGTACATTAAAATGTTAGAAATTTTTCTTTCGACCTTATTTCAACTTAGAGCCCAAATTTCCTATAAAAATTACACCCTTTTTACCAAAAAAACAAACTGATAAAGAATATGTCGTTTAGACGTAGTAGACGGTGCAGATATACTACTTAAATATAAAAATCTATTATCTATATAAATTATTTTTTCCCAACAATCGATTAACTATCAATAATAATGAGAAGTTTTTTATTTTTTATACACTGAGTCTGTCGAATTTAAAATTTATACACTGCAAGAATTTCAGGCTCTATATGGGATGAAGAAAGCACAAAAAAAGGAAACCGGAAATTCTTATATTGTGAAATTTTCTAATTCGATTGATTCAAACGTATGATTTAAGTTAGTACTTATTTAAATATCATAAAAAATAGATTATTTTCAATGTACAAAATTTTTGCTTTTAGGATAAAATTAACTCATAAAGAGTACGAAATTCCTGTACTATTAACACTTCCATAGAATAGATAGAATTAAGGGTTGAAACTGAATGAAAATCTGCCTGTACATTACAATTTTAACCTTTTTCCAAAATAAAAACGTTCCCTTTTTAAGCCCAAATACTACTTTTGGAATGAAATTAAAGATAAAGAATATGTCATTTTGACGTAGTGGACGGTGCGGAATTACTTATTTTTTTTCCCAAAAATCGATTAACTATCAATAAGAATGAGAAAATTGACCAGTGCATTGATTTGGAATAAAATATATACCGAAAACATATTACGAGGACATTTTGTTCACACAATTATTGGGATTTAACCACCTGCATCCCCTATTATTGTCACTCTCGTCTGTTTTATTTCCTCGGTTCCAAAAATGACACTGACGACCCTATAGATAACAAACACATTGCACATTTGGTTTTAATTAAATTTTATGTACCCCTTTCATATATTCCTTATTTGATATTATTATATTAACAATAAATGCACGTATTTGGAAAATATTTGCTTTCAGTATTATCTGATAAAGGGTGTATTTATGAAAAAATCGAACGTAATAGATAAGATTAAAAAGGGGGAAACTCCATTTAATATTACGATGCATGAATACAGACAGTCAAAATGAAATAACCTCATCAACCATACACATTTTATTATTAGTAATTGAAATGAATGTTTATAATTTTATTTGTATACGTGTATTGGATTAGGATGTTTGAGATTTCTGTTTGAATAAATAAAATATATAAAATGGAATGATTTCAGTACAATACGTGTTATGCTTATTTAAATTATTTAATTTAAAAATCCGAATATTTATTATGTTTTATTTTTTATACATAATATTTTAAGTCTTAAAATATCGATTATTTTAATAAAATTACAATATAATAATAATAATAATAATAATAATTTATGGGTTTAAATTAGTGAAAGATTTAAATATATATATATATATATATATATATATATATATATATATATATATATATATACAAATTTGAAATAAAGACAAGAGACAATAAAATCACATAAATTTACTAAAATTTTATATAAGAGAATAGTTTAAGGTATTATTATTTTGAATGTACCATCGAAAAATTTAATATGTTTTCATAAATCATAGAATTTCTCTTTAACCTTAATATTTTAAAATAAAATAAAATAAAATAAAATAAAACAATGGGATTTTTAACGCCAACCATTGATGCAATTTGTTCTCCCAGTTTTGCTGATCCCACGGTGCGCCGGTCGCATCTTTGTGCCCGTTCTCTTCAGGGCCGCCTCCGCCGTCGTAACCAGCGTCTTCTCTTCACCACTCACTTTGGGCGAATTCCTTCGCTATCGTTCGGCGTAAAAACACAATTAATTAGGAATCGCGAATCGCGATTCCCGATGCGTCCACTAACTTGTGTCCCTATACCAGTCACAGATAGGATCGACGTTAGACGCTCATACGCATCATCGGTATCGCGGCCGATGATCGTGTTCTATTAGGCAATTGCACGGATAACAAAGACAGTTATTGAACAAAGGAATGGACTAAGAAGTACACCTTACAATGTTGCGGTGCGAGTTTGTCGCATTCTCGGTGTCATTGTCCACTTCATCAATGAACTTGCGGGTCTACTAAGTAGGCAAGCATAATATTCAATTTAAACTAGCACCTCTTTCGTTACAGCGACAGAAATATCACAAAATTTACTAATCGAATACGGATGGAAATAAATTATTATTAGTAAAAGAAACTCTGAAAATAATATATATCTAAAAAGGATGGATATAAAGCAATTGACAAGACACTCAAAAAATCACTATTTCTTTCAAATTTATAAGATAAGATGTTTGATTATTTATCTTTAGAATATATCATCTATATCATTTTAGTGTGTCATCACGAAACTTGAAAAATATTGTTTTATTAGAATGTAATTACAATTAATTTATAAATATTTTATAGGTTTTTATATAAGCAGCTAGAGATTAATTTGACCACTAAAAAATAAATAATTAACAACAATTTCAAGTGAAATGACTATCATTCATATTTATTTTAAAAATTATTTTACAGATCTTATTGTTCTTTTTATATATGCAATATTGTCAGAAAGTAGAGCAACTTTAGTGAAAATAGAGCAAATCTAATATAATGTATACCAATTATGAACATACTGTATACAAACATATCGGTGAATATTTCTTGTATTAAAAATAATTCTGTTAGCTACAAATAAAAAACTAAATATTCGGATGGCAAAAAGTAGAACAACTTTTTACTAAATGTCACTAATCTCTACAAAATTCTTCCCGATTTAAAATCACGGATTGTAATTGTATTTTAATCCGATGAGAGAAAAATCAATATAGCTCGATTGTAACGCATGTTTTACAATAATTTTCAAGATTTGGTAATGTGGAAGGAAAAAATAAAAATGGACGAGCAAAAAAACCAATAGGTTTCATGATAAACAAATTTTATCCCACTCCAAAAAAGATCCTTTCCTGAGTTTCAGCAAAATAAAAGGTCAACTTGAGACACAACTTGGAATTAATGTTTCTTCAAGAACCGTAAGAGATAGATTACTGCAAGGGGATCTTCATTCGAGAAGGCCAGACTAAAAAATCACTCCCATCAGAGAAGAACAGACGAACCAGAGTTGAGTTTACCAGGTCCCTTTTGCACTGGACTTTAAGTGATTGGAAACGAGCGATCTGGAGTGATGAAATCGAGTTTAATCTGGTTGGCAGTGATAGGATTTTATAATTAAGGCGTTCTATTCATGAAAAGTTTACCCCAAAGTTTACAATACTCCGTGTTAAACACGGTGACAGATCGGTAATGGGACCTCTTCTTTGAATAGAGGGTATCATGGATCGTTTTATGTATTAAGAATTATTGAGAAACAACATGGTACTGTATTCAGATAAAAATATGCCACTAAAACTTTATTTTTAACAAGATAATGAGGCAGTGGCTCTTAAGGGAAGAAATTAAAACTTATGGGAGATAGTGAACAACAAAATAAGACACAAAAAGTATAGTAATCAGCAAGATTTATTCACGGTTCTGCAAAATATGGATCCAAATATTATTGACCAAATGTTATTATCCAAATATACTGCCTTTAATGAAAAATAGTTATTCATAATAATGGGAATTTTACAACATATTAGTGTAGAATTAATTAAAATACTAATTATAAATTATTTGTAGTAACAAAACTTTAAATAGCATAAGTTGATCTACTTTTTGCCAGCCAAAAATAAATAATCATCAGTAAAATTAAACTTGTTAAATTTATAAAAATAAGTTAGTTTTAATACACATTTTTTTGAACATAATATCCAGGACAAAAATTATTTGAATTTGACTGCCAATACCGTAAGTCATTAGAGATTCTAATTTGACCACTATAAAATGAAAGTTAATACACTTAATATGAATAGGAAGTGTTCTTATTATACAAATAACAGACATTTCTAGATGTACTAATTTGTCCCCTATAAAATGTGTAAATTTTTTCAACGATTTCAAATTGAATTACGGATTATTCTATGGATATATTTTAGTAGCAAAGATATAAAGAAAACCATAAAAAAAACATATTGGAGACTCCCATCTATAAATAACATATAACAAATTATTACGCACCTATGTACACTATATACTATATATAATTTTTATGTATGTGTAACTTTCAGTAATATCCTTAGATCTGATGCTTTTTTTACTTACATACCTTATGAAAATGTATGGCTATACCACTTGAAATTGTTGAATACATTTAAAAATTAGTCAAATTAGTATATTCTATCATTCTTTTGTTATATATACAAAATGCACCTTTAATTGGCTAATTAGAAAAAAAAATTGATGTTTATGATCCGTTAGTCATTTTAAAAATGTCTTCCACATTTGTTTCAGGACACTTTTATCTAACATACCCTTTATTACTATTAATAGTTGTAGTACACCTCCATTATCTGACCACCCAGTACAAGTATTAAAAATTCTAAAGCTTATTGCCTAAAACACTATTATTTTTACATGTCTTATCGTAAAGTTGAAACTAAAAAATCAATTTTGCTATGAAATATTTATGTGTATTTTGCAATATAAATATAATAAAGGGTTTATATTTACCGATATGAATTTTATATTGTGCAAATCCAGTTCGATTATAAAAAATACATAAATTTTGATATTCATGCTTTTCCGTTTTGTGGTCCAATTATTTTTTATGCTCCATTTATATTCAGCGATATCAAATTAGGTGCACATCGGATATTATTTAAAAATAAAAAGCTCGTGAATAAAAAAAGTAAGTTGAAATGCAAAAGCATAAAGTCGGTGCCATTGCAAAATTTCGCGTGTTTTAATTTAAAAATCTTTTAAATGATGTTTGGGGCATAAATTACGCCGCGCCAGACATCTTGTAAATTAAGTCACCGTGTGTGAATTATATTCTGACTGAACAACATGCTCGGCTATATTAATTTGAAAAATCGGAATTGAAAAGAACAGCTTTTTTGTGCCCTATAAAAATAATTTGGCACTAGAATTTTCGGCTGACATCATGAATTTCAAATTTAATTAGAATGGTTTTAATTAAAACAACAATATCGCACAGGAATAAATTATTTGTGAATAAAACATTGACTTGTTTTCATTCCGAGCTAATGAAAAATTTATTTATTATCGGACATATTCTATTGGTGCACAATTCAAATGAAGTAATTAAATTATCGAATGGAAAATAATATTATATCTGTATATGACACTGAAAGTTTGATTCGCATTATTAAAATTGAAATACTTGGAGGCAATATGGTTTATGCAAAATTTTATTAAAAATTATTTGTTTTATCAGCGAAATTCGCTGACAATGATCTGTTTGTAACGAGTGACTTTTGTTGCTTAATTAAAAATGGCATTGTTTAATTAATTAGTGTATAGCCCATTTAAGATGGAGCACTCCTCATTACTTTTGTATATGTAATTAGAATTTAATTAACATATCATAACATTTTTAATCTAATTAAAGTGTTTTAAATCACAATAAGGCATTACAAGCTCATAGCCTAGCGAAAAATAAATTTGTTATAAAATGGATTTATCATAAAATGAGAATAATTCCTAAATAATCTCAATAACAATTATCCGAAACTTCCCCAAACATTCATAAATTATTGCACTAAGATGATACAAATTATAGAACAGCACATTTCCAAAGTTAACACAATAAAAACCAAACAGATTTATACCAGAAACAAGTAATAGTAGCGGATACCTTATAGTAATATTACCAATGTGTATAAGTCAGTACAATAAAACATTAATGAAAATCGACCATAATCCCATTAAAAATGACGAAGGGATCTATAATCGAAAACCAAAAAATACGTAAATAAAAATATATTTTAAATAATAAAACTATATTTATTTTCAATAACAAATCCATACACTACCATACTTTAAAAATACGTTGTCAACGTAGTGTTGTTTAGTACAATATTAATAATGTCTATGTATCTCGAAACGAAATGAAATCACAAACTAACCTAATAAAGAATCCAAATAAAACATACCTTGAATATGTATACATTTTTGTACACCCAAATTAAAAATACACAAATCAGTTAGAGGAAACATAAAACAGCACAGGATGCATTTACATGATAAACACAGCAGAAAATTGAGTGAAAACTAGGGAAAAATTGCAGACGTTTCGAAACACGTTAAAATGCACTTTCAGAATGCAACCCCTTGCAGTAATTTTTGAAGTAAAACACAGTTCACCTGTTTAATTTAAATTCATATAGCATATAAAAATGTGTTTTCAAATTGCTGATACTGTAGCACAATAGTAATAATGTATCAAATTAAATTGTTACCTAATTTAAGCTGACAAACAGTTCAATTTAATTCTTGCATAAAATCTCTTTAATTTTTCTCTCAAATTCTGGGAGAGGAAAGATCACAGAACTCATTGTAAGTATTGTATATTAATTAGTACAAATTAATTAATTTTACTCGTATATATAAAGAAAAAAGTGATGGAATCGTAAATAAACTAAATATGTTAATATGTCTCTATTGTATAATTTGTAAATAAAATTTTCTATTTAAGTAAATAGTACATTGTTTGTATTAACTATAAAACATCTACGTATATGACTTTTACAAAGTATGTAATAAATTTTACAAGATGTTTAAATTTTTTGTTATTTGAAATATACCAATTCTGATAAATTCGTTACAACTCATTTATCACCTCCATTTTTAATTTTAATTTCTGCTAATTGTCAATATTGTAATGGTTCAAACCGGGGTATCATTAGAAATTACAAAAGTTACGAAGAAATGGCCACGTGATTGACTAAAATGAGTAGGAACCCTTGTTGTGTATGAAAAAAAAATAATTACAAAACAAAACGTTGCACCCCTATTCTGAATGCGTAGAACTGTATAATAAAGGAGGTCCACAAAAAATAAACACAAATAAATTTACAAATGGGATTTATTGACAATTTTTGGCAATTATCAATATCCATGTTTATTCAAATATATATCATATACTTGACTTTACAATGAAAATAAATATATCAAAATAATGTGTCTTGTAATAATTATTTGCATAACTAATCAAATTAAATGAATTTAGTTATTGTTCTCGACACATATAATAAGCATAAATAGAATAACAATCCCCTCGGAGTTATCGATACAACGTTTCATGAACAATATCAAAACATACACACCGTATACATACTATACCGATCGCACATAATAACTTTAAAAACAGTGAAATCAAATTATGCAACGATATCATAAAAAATATTAACAAGATATTAGATGTCCGAAAACGCTGCTCTCACTTAGGTCTTCAGAAATCCGTACATGAGAAAAATTATTTTACGAGATCATATTGTTTCTAAATAAACAAGAATAACAATAAAATGATTGCAAATTTAGAAAATATTGGAAACAGCATTTAACAGTGAAGTTTTACTGATTACATCGACAATAATTCGAAGATTCAAAATGAGAAAATATTAACAAGAAATATGTAAAATACCTACCTAAATATTTTAAACAAGTGGCCACACGTCCTACCGCTTCGAACACTTCAACGGAAGAGAGCGAATCATACTACTAGTCTAAATCTTTTTTACAAACTCATTACAGTCTTGCACAAAGATGATTTGGAACACTGACAATCAAAAATAATAGTACATTAATTAATTCGAATCCCTAAACAATATCAATCATCTACCTAAAATATTTAAATATGCATATTTAAATATATCTAACAATAACAATCTTCATTGTTTTTTTTTTATACAATATTTTTTTGAATGGTCACTCCGGCGACTCTCGAATATTTGCCGAATAAAAAAATGACCTCCAAACACGAACCACTACAATATGCAACGGCAATCTAAAAATTTAACTCGCGAAGAGTGTGTCCAAGTGGTTGTTTTAGAGGAAAAAGTTTGGAGTTACCGCAGAATAGCCGAAAGGTTTAGTATATCTCAAACACCCATTTCCCGTATGATATAGTTCAACGATACATAGAGATTGGTAACCATACTAGGAGACTAGGTCAAGGTAGAAATAGTACTACAACTCCTGCTCAAGATCATTTTTTGAGACTTTCAACCTTGAGGCAATGATTTGTGACTACAAGAAGTTTACAATTAAGATATTCTCAATGTAACTCCGTAAATGTCACCTTATTTAGTGGGTGTTCAATTTTGTGGGGAAACATTGCTTTTATAGGAGGTATCGACTTGTTGGTGATAAATAATGGAAACTTTTATGGGTGAGCGTTACATTTTGGACATTCTGGAAGAACATGTCGTGCAATATGCCCCTTTTATGGGTCCAAATTTTTTACTAATGCAGGATAATGCTCAACCACATACAGCCGAAATTATTTTGCTGAGAATTAATGCTATGGACTGGCCAGCACGCAGTCCGGACCTTAACCCAAAAGAACATATCTGTGACATTCTTGGGAGACGTTTAAGGAACAAGAAAAAAACTATATTTACTTATTTATAGAATTTCTTCATTATTATTCTATATGCTCCCTAATATTTTAGACATATTTTCGAAATACTATATAAACAAAGTGTATGAAGTAGCAACTCATCTATAAATAAAAATAATATATCTGACGATATATACGAGAAAATATTTAATGGTAAATTTTTCACCTAGTTTCGGTTTTATTTGTGGAAGATATTTTCCAACTTAATATTCATCATTTTTTTCATTTCTCATAGTTGTCAATAACAATATTTCATAATTATAGTACCTTCTATTGTTAAAGCAAATCATATGGAATAGTCAATTGTTGTAAAAACATGAATTTTCGTTTTCCATCAGTGAAAACATACCATCGTTGATGCGTTTAAAAAGGATCGGATATCGAAATGGAGATATGGACAACATTTTGTGCGAGGGTGAATAGCATTAAATCATCGAATCCATCCAAAATATAATAAATTTGTTGAATTTAGCATTGGACTTAATTGGTTTCAAAAGCAATATCGCAGTTTTCGTTTACTCCCCTTTTGATGTCTTTGAATTTAAAGGTTTCGAAATAATTGCCGACTAGAGTAGTTACATTTTTAATTTTTCTTAACCTAAATAAAAGGTGATTAGTAAAAAAATTATAAAGGTTCTTTTGAGTTTATTTGCGAAAGTAAAATAGCCATAAACATAATTCACGTTACGAAATATCGTAGAAAAATACATCATTTATAAGCTTTGCGGCTACGCCCGAAAAGATTAAAACAGTGCGAGTGCACAAGTCAAGAAACCTTTAGAATTTTGCGCTCAACTTCTCTTTTATCTGTCATATTTTATTTTTCACCTGAACTTCCCTTTACTATCGGCACGTGATCGGAAACTTCATGCGCCCCATGATATCGAAGCTGCGAACGAAAATTTTTATTTTGTTTGAAATTAAGTGCCGCTGTTTGATTTCTGACCAGAACATGCCGCCCAACTTTATTACTTACTTCGGTAAACAAAATTAAGCTTCTCGCGTTGCCAACTTTGTCGTTTTATGCCTGGCTGTTCTTTTTTCCTTTATAAACTGTGTGGTAAAGATTACATCTTTCTCCATTACTATAAACAACATTTATAAATTAAATGTGTTAATGATTAATCGGTGAAACTTTTATTTGAAGTAGCTAAATAAAATAATAACCAGATCAATATAAGGCAAACTACTTATTGATTACCTAAAATAAAACATTACTGACGTTTTGAACAACTGAAGACAAATCATTAGAAATAAATAAATAGTTTATGAACTTTTTTCTATCATTTTCTAAACCACATCAGTTTTTATCATTAATTAGGCTATTACAGAAGCTTGTAATGCTACCAAATTGCTGAAACTGGAAATAAGCATTAAATAAGCACGTCGTCGTCGTCCCCTTTTTTTCCAAAAGTATCCCCATCATTAGTTAAGAACAACCCGTCACGTCCGTCTGCAATTTTTTTCCTTGCTCTCCCAGTGTAAATCAGATTTCTTCTCGATCGTCCTCTCTATTATATCAATAGGATTACGTTACTTTTCTATGTGTCGTTTTTTAAAACTAGTTCCGGGAGAATTCTCAATGATTAAGACTGTCGAGCCAGCTGGAGGGTGCGTCAGGGTGCCACGAAACAGTTGCAGCGCGGTTGATGGAGCATCTTCCAAATTTCCAGAACAAGATTTATGTTTACTTTACGATGATGTTGACAGCACCTCGCTCTTTCAATTTCTATAATTCCGATGAAACTCGAAAGGGACTGTGATAAATGTCAGAATTATTTCGGGAGAAAGCGGAATGCTTTGCATCCGCGTTCTTTTTTACGTGATTTTTTATGAGAATACAATTCAATTGTTCCAGTTTTGTTTTTTCCTCATTTTCAATTAAAGACGATTGCCTTTAATGGCATTGATATATTATTGTATTGATACAGAAAACATTCAAATTACAATTGAGAAGGCGTCTACATTAAAAATAATAGATTGGATATACTTACCAACAAACTGGAATATGAAAGAAAATCGTAAAGTTATTTTTAGAGCAGAAAAGCGTAAACATGTTAATGTTTACTTAGACAAAAAGATTTATTTATGTCAGTGGTCAATCTTACTACCTACAAATACTGAACATCTAGAAATACTAAACCGTAAGCAATTAACTTGAGTATATTTGCTTATTTACTTTGTAAATGCAGAGTTGGAGTATGTATTTGTTTTAGATTTTAGTACTCATTATCTGTAAATATTTCAGAGTGTTCAAATTTCTGTAGGTTTTATTTGAAAAATTATCATTAGTTTCTAGATACTAAAACAAGATGTCAATAACAACAACATACTGTTACAAAATAATATTTATCTTACTTTGTAAGAATATTTTTAGAGAAATATAATAACAATATCTTAATTCACAAAGTATAAGTTTCTAAAATCTAAAAATTATTTTATAAAATAATACATGCAGTGAAATGTTTTGAATTTGTTTTCTATAATTTTTTCCTATATGACATACCGATGTTTCGATCAGTATCAATGGCTTTAAAACGAACTCTGTACAGGGAATTCCAATGCGCCATCTAGTGATTTTTTTCTAAAGTAAACATTTTATAATTTTAAACAAAATAGAAAACTATATGGCTTAATCGTCGCTCAAGCGAATATCAGATGTCTATGTATGTAACTTTTTATATCTTTTACGCGATTCAAAGATGTCGCAGTAAATTATTTAAAAAATTATATGCATTATAATTCAATTGTTGATATTATATTATTGTATATTTTCGTCATATTTATTTTGTAATTAATAACAAGTTTTATTATATTGGATTATATCAAAAAAATATTGATAATTTGAGTGCGTACTTTTTAAATAATTGTAATAACTCACACATAAGTTATTTTATATTTATATTTTTATGTTAATTAAAAACATTGTTCATTTTTATAATTTTGAAGGTCTAGTTGAAAACTAAAACAAATATATTCAAAAAGTAACAATTTTTTATTATACAGATATTTACATTATTGCTTAAAAATTATAAATATGAATGATAATGGCCTGATATGTGGGTAACTAATTTATTTTGCTATCTTGTTGAATTTTGAATGTTTTATCAAATCTATAGTAATCATAATAAATTATAATACTGCATTAATATAATAATTTATTTAATCATTAAACTATTTTTGAATTATTAGCGATATTTGACTAGTAATGAGAAGCGCATCTGGTGCGTCTCATAAGCTACATAATAATAAAAACAGAATTAATTACTGATAGCAAAACCGGGAGATTCGTGAATGTTTGCTTCAAAATTTCATAGTTTAACATCACAACATTCAGAATACAAGGCTCAATATGAGTCAAATAGTTCTAACCAACTATAAATGTAAATTTTTCTACAAAAGCGCTTTGACAATTAAACTAAATAAAATATCAGCACAATAAAGTTCCGTACGAACCGGAAATTATGTGCAGTTATAGCTCTAAAATCACATTTTCCTTGTTTTTAGGGTGCACATCAAAAAGTAAACTGGGAGAAAGAGAGGGTTTACAGTGAGATTGCAACCTAACATGTACTATTTACAATCGTAATCAATCTAAAATCATCTTCATTGTCAAAGATCAATAAGAGTAAATTAAAGTTGTATCAATTAATCAGTCTCATTAAGGAAGGCCGACAAAAGATTCTAAAGGCCACGCCAATGTTGGCGCCGTCCGCGGAAGAAAACCAGACGTCCCATTGTTTCCCAGCTTCGTTGACGGTCTTCATTATGGTCGTCACAATTAAAAAAAAAATGCGAAGCCGCCTGTTGACGAGGCCGCAGCAGTCTTTTGGGGGCACATTTACGCTCCGCTCTTAATATACATAGATCTGCTTTAGTTGCGGCTTCAGCTCTGCGGGAATGGTATACACGTCTGTCTGTGGTTTCTTTTTCACGAGACGCCTCCAACGTCCTCCAAGGTTCTTTCTGAATCCCCTCACGAATCCTGGACGCTCGGCGTTCAGGTTTTGTACAAGATTATCCTGTAAAAAAAATGATAAAATTGTAGACGTTTGTCCATAGAACGAAATTGATTCGACATGAATGACTCAAGTGTTAGGTAAGCGTTTGGGAACGTTTCAATGACCGAATAACTTGTAAGGCGTTATAATGATAATGGAAAATGCAAATGGGTTTTTTACGGACTTCCTCATGACCATAAACCGATTCAGAGGCGCCGCGATCGTTCAGGGACGTGGGGAAGATAAAGCAGACACAGACGAGCGGAGATGTTGAAATTATTTTTGTATAACCGTACACACGGTTCGGTCGAACGTGTCGGTTAGGGTCTTTTCAGATCAATATACCCGGTGTCATTGAACTTGTGCCTTAAATTTGCGATGTAGCTTTTTATGATGAATATTTTCTTTGAAGTCTTTGTAATATAGCCTTTGCTACGGTTTACTTTCTCCGTGGACTTTCGAAGGATGTAATATACATTGAATGTTAATTATTAGATTTAGCATTGCACGAAATGTTGGATAGAAAACCTGTGAAATTCAGAATCGGTCTGGTGAAAGACTGGTTTCCATGATGGCCTGGTCGGACAGACCGCTATGACCTACTGTACTGCTCGCATAGAGGTGAAATTAGCATAAACTTTCGGCCTCGTTACTTTTTATGCCATTTCGTAACGGTTTGTTTATTTTAAGGTTACTTTATAATATGGGACATATGTTTCGTGGTGCGGGCTCTACTTTCGAACCCAGAAAAACGGATTTGTGGCTCCGGAGACCTCGTACATTTTGTTGTTGGGTTGAATGCGAGGCCGTGTTAGAAAACACAAATTACTTGTGATTACCACGAAATTTCATTGTTTGCTGGAGATATAAGTTTCGAAAGCATAGTTCTATGTACCAGACTGTCGGACTTTCATATAGTTAGGTGTCGTCAAGGCGCCTCGAATGGAAAAAATGTGTTTCGCTGTACAAGGCTTTTTATGTCTTCAAACTCGTACCACGCTTGCTTATATGACTTGTATGATCGTTTTAACAAGATTCCGCAACTCGAAAATGTCATGAAACTGCATGGCGTTTCGAGTTGCATGCTCAGTTAAAGCATGATTTATGAATGAAAAGTGTCTGGGACTTGTATTATAGCATCGAACATTTATTATTTGTGGCCATTTGGACCGTTCCCAGGCATACTCGACTGCTGAATCAACGTACCTGGTCGTTATTGTACAGGTACTGTTGGGATGGAGGTGGCGAGTAGTGCCAGAGGATTTGGCCGCGGTAAGCCAACGGATCCGGCTGGAGGGCCTGGGGCGCCGACGGCTGCGTGACCACAGGGTTGGCCGCGGGCGCGGTCTGCAGGACCACGTCGGCGGGATGGACACTGTTGCTGTGCTCCTCGCGCTTACGGAGTTTGCTGCGGACAAGACGGATGGCGATCATTGTGCCGTTGCTGCCCACCATTTTATTTTTGGGGCTCCGTGGTGGTGAGTTGTTGAAGATGGCAATTTTGAGGCCGTGAAATTACCGACCGACCGGACGCACACAAGCACAGCTGCACACGCGGTTTCCTTTTTTTGTGTGGTTGCGTTTGTTCTTTTTAGTTTTCAATGGTTGACGTATTCGATATGCACAGATCACAGTTGTTTCCAAGTTAATCCCGAAGGGTGTTGATAATCCTTTGGTTGTGAATGCACTTCACTTGCTTGATTTTGTTTGACTAGATTCTTTTTTAAGTTGATCGAGGGCCTAGCGTGAATGATATCAGCTAAACGACCTCAGTAGCACAAACTGCGAGAACGGTTTGAGAACGCTTTGTGGCGGGGTACGCGTTTTATATAGGCGAGGTGACGCAGCGTGCGCTGTACGCCGACAGGAGGCGTTCCTTGTGGTGTGGGAACCGCACCGCCGCCTTTCCCCGCGTTTGTTTCACAGCTGACGGACTCTCGAGACTCGAGTCTCGAGTCTCGACGGCTGGGGGCTTCGGCGTAATCGCCTTGCTGCCACACCGCTCCTTGGAAATGTGGAAATACCTTCTGTATTTCCCGTGAAAACATTGTTTTTATCAATTTCGATTACAATTCTGGGACTCCCTGGGTATGACTTCCTGTTTTTAACATAATAAAACCTTTTTTGTTGTTGCTTTCCTGTAACTCTGTAACTATTGGCTGACACTTGTAAGATTATTTAAAATTTATTCTAAACAGAATCAAGAGGGAACTGAACAACATAAAATGAAAAACTTGAATAAAATTATTAATGTGATAGAATTGTTATCGGACTTTTGATAACATAAATAAATATATTTCACACATTAATATATACAGTAAGAATGTATTATCAAATTATTTTTTTGAAAGTAACTATAAAAGAACTTTTATGTAATTTAGAAATTAAAATATGAGATATAAATTGTTGTTATTATTAATTGCGTTTTTACCAGGAAATCCCAACCTAATCTGCTTGTTTTATTCAATTCCGGTAAAACCATCAAAACACAGGATATCTGCATAATCAACGTTGTGATTACCCAAGAACAGATAAACAAATACAAACAGTTTAACAGGAAAAATCGTGTTTGTTTTAAACGTAATACATTATTGTAATTAAATAAACATTATAAAGAACTTTATTATGTCTTTTGAATGTAGGCAGAATTGTCAACTTGCAGTAAATATTAGTTCTGATTATTTTTAATAATGAAAATAATAAAATAAGAAAATTAAATTGCAAATTAATTTTGCCTATATAAACTTTACAATTATATAGTTAAACAATAAAAAATATATATAGATAAATTTGACTGATGATTATTCGTTTTAAGCTGGCAAAAAGTAGAGTAAAATATGCCATTTAAAGTTTTGATACTACAAATAATTTGTGATTAGTAGTTGAATAAATTCTACACAAATATTATGAATAACTTCCAAGCATCTTTTCTTCATGGTCAGGAACAGATAGTTAATAATATTCGAATCCATATTTTGTCAGGAGTCTTGCAGAACCGTGAATAAATCTTGCTGATTACTATACTCTTTGTATTGTTGTTATTCACTATCTCCCATAAGTTTTTTATGGAATTTAGATCGGGAAATTGACATATTAATTTTTTCCCTTAAAAGCCACTGCTTCAAATATTTTGAAGTGTCCTTCGGGTCATTAACTTGTTTAAAATAAAGTTTTAGTGGCATATTTTTATCTGAATACGATACCATGTTGTTCCTCAATATTTCTTTATACATAAAACGATCCATAATACCCTCAATTCAAAGGAGAGGACCCATTTCAAATCCCGAAAAGCAACCCTATACCATTATCGACCTGTAGCCGTGTTAACAGAGACAATGGTAGACTTTGGGTTAAACTTTTCATGAATAAGTTGTTGTTGTTGTAAATTATATTAGATTTGCATGTACAGGGCGGTAGCAATTTATACATTTTTAAAGTTGCTCTACTTTCTGCTAATACTATATCTGCCTACCTAAGAGTATTACTTAAAATTTTCTCAGAAATAATAATAATTTTACAGTTTATATGTTTTGTAATATTAAGATATTTTTATTCTTTATAGTCACACAAAATCTAGACAATTTTTCATAGCATTAAACTTCTGTTAGCAATTAGTTTTTCTTAAAAATTCTTGATCTTGAATTTTAACTAAGAAGAAATAAACAAATACAAACAGTTCAACAGAAAATAACCCTGTTTGTTTTAAACGTAATGCGTTATTGTAATTAAATAAATATTAGGAACCCTATTACGTCTTTAGAATGTAAGCAGATTCGTCATCATGCGGAAAATATTGGTTCCCATTATTTCTACTAAGGAAAACAGTCAAATCAATCACAGTCTTCCCATAGTCACTTTATAATCATGTTGTATTATAATTCCTTCGTTACAAATTCCAGAATAAATTTACACCAACTTAAAAAAATTACTGTCAATTATCCATATCAAATTTTACACAGAAAAGAAAAGTATAAACAGTTTAACAAAAAATGAACGTGTTTATTTTAAATGTATTGCGATATTGTAATGAACAAAATATAAATAAACCTGATTACATCTTTTCTCTCTCTTTTTCTCAATCTTCTGTCAACATCACTTTATAATTATGTTATATTATATTCCTTTTGTTACGTCTTCGAGGCCAAACCTACAACTACTTAAGAGGATTGCTGTCAGTTTTCTCAGAAATAATAATAATTTTACCGTTAATGTGTTTTGTAGTAGTAAGACAATGTTATTGGTTATAATCATAGAAAATCAACAAAATAACTTATAGCACTAAATTTCGGTTAGTAATCACTTTTCTAAAAAATTCTCGGTCCCAAAAATATTATCGAATTATGGAGAAATACGAGTACTATTAATATTAAAACTGATAAACAATATAAACAATTCCGCTAATGTCGTGATTGCCGTAATTTGTGTTGTTTTAACGTAATCAAATAAACATTAAAGAAGAAACCAATTAAAACTGTTAATGGAAGAATAATATCGTCATCATAAATGTTGTAGTTTTTCAAATAATTTATTTTCCGTTCTTTTTTAAAATAGTCTCATTTTTTTATATGCATCATGTATCATATGAATGATAATACATTTCCAGATATCTGCACTTGACTACAGACCTAGAAACAAATGGATGACATTCCCATCAAATTTAATTTATAACTCATTATTTAATTCGATGCAATTTATTAGGCACTCCAGAGCCATGATCACATATCCATATCGTGTATTTATATAACAAGGCTAGACGATCACGGTTTATCATTCCACCATTTTTAAACGGTGAAACTACAAGATTATACGAATTATTATACGAACTGTGACTGAAAGCATTTAGAAATTCATACTTGAAAGTCTGAGGTTACATAAAACTTTCCAAGCTAAAGCCTAACCCTCTTCTGTTCCAAACCATCTAGTTATCAACTTTATCTAAAACGCCTAAATGGGTAGTGATTTCTATTTTATCATATCATAATATTATGTTATCATAATATTTCGCCAATTTATTTTTAACTTCTTTATGAATAATATACGTAGTAGTTTTTTGTATTGTCAATGTTTTGAGTAATTAGCCTCTGTACAATATGGTGGTTTAATTATAAAATAACTGTAACGTAGATAAATCTTAAAATATAACTTGTATCTGCATAAGTAATAGTTAATAATTGTAAGTATTCGTTTTAGTTTTAGTTGTAATTAATACTAAAAAACCTGACAATTCGAATAGAATTTCTCTTCTCAAATTTATGGTCGATAAACTTAATTATTAATTAATTGAATATTTGTTAAATTGTTCATACAAAATATTTTAATTAAAATTTTAAGATGTATTAAAAATTAATTTTAGTACTATTTTAAATATTTTTACATTACATATCTAAGTTACACGACCGATATCCCTAATTAGAATAAATAAATATTCAATCATTTTGGTATATATAAAAATTTGTAATGGGAAAAACGTTCAATGCTATATTTGAAAAGAAAAAGATACAATACAATTTATGTCATTAAACAGTTAAAAAAAACTGATACCTACATTAAACAATATTAAATCTAATTTGCGTTTTTATTATTTGCCTGGCACAATTTAAACATTCTTTGGTCTACGTACATTATTTTGAGATAAAAGTCCAGAGTCCAGATAATTATATTAAGTTTCACAACTTTAGTTAGCAAATATAGTTAATTCTTAAAGCAAAAAGCAATAAAATTTGGTGGCAAATTTGCACAATTTAATAAAATATATAGCCACGTACATTAATATTATGAAGTAGTAATTTAAGACTTATTGCTGTAAAACAAAGATTGTTTTGTACTTCAAGTAGCCAACATTAGAACTGCTGAAACCACGTTTATACAGTGCATGGATGTTTTGTTTTTAGTAATAAAATATTACAGATTTCTGACCTCCATACATCTAAACAGACATCAACACGGGACCTTCTGGTCTTGTAATTTTGGCAAAACTATACTATTATTTTTCTGTTTTAACGATTGTAAACATTAATTACGATTGTAAATCGAAAAGTTTAGTTTGTTAGATATTTTATGGTCGTGCGTTGTTAGATTTTTCTGAAAATTTGACGCACATTTTCATACCGACAACTGGAACTAATCCGCACCAGTTGCAACCAGATTCGCGTTAATTGGCAAAATGCGCCGACAGTGGTGTCAAAAATATACCGAACGAATGTTTTTCCAGAGTCGGTGGAAAACATTGCCAAGGTAAAAAGTGACGACGACTCGATCTAATCGCTGATTATCGCGTACACCAAAGCACCACCTAATTTGATGTGCACTCAAATTAATTGACGAGGAAAATTTGCATGGTTGGTTCTGTTGTTAAAAAAATAAATTTGCTCGCGCATCGCTGGAACTGGCGAAAACATATCGTTAACATAAAAAATATGAGTAATTTTGTTTGCATGCAATATTTTTAAATGGCTGTCGACATATTTTTCCCACTGGTAATGAACCTAGTGTTATTGTTTAAGAAACGAGACTACAACCTTGATTCCATCATGAACTAACTATTCGCGGTACGACGTCTTGATTGCGATTTTTTCACGTCACTATTTGTATTAGGAAGAATTTATGACGCTCAAGGAAGCTGACGATTAAGGAAGAAATGACTGGAAATATTTTTTTGCTGGCGAAAACGGTTATCAATGATATCTATGTATGGTGAACGCTTAAATGTCAGAAACAACGCAAAGATTCAAAATTTATGCTATATTATATTATTCGTTTATGCTTACACTTGAATATGAAGTTAAGGATTTCCTATACACTTTCATCATGAATTGACCTTTCGGTAAAACAAGTTGAAAACAATTATATGCATTATGTGAAAACAATGGAAATGAACAATTGACGAAAAACCAAACAAGTTATATTTTTAATCCGGGACACAGTGAACTGTGGACTTGGTAATTCGAAAACAATGGAAGTGAACCAGGAATGTATAAATTTGTGCCAAGCAGATCAGATAAGGGTAAATCGTTTCTAATTTTAACGTATCCAACAATCTGGATCTTCATGTTCGTTCCAATTTCTGATAAAAAAGTGTTTGTTGCAATTCCGCAACTAACGTGCCAAAACGCATCTCATCTCTAGTTTACCGAGACAGTCCAAATAAAATCTTATGATTTTTGGCGTCGCATTTCCAGACACACTAGACAAACATCAACAAAAGACATCCACGGGCTTCTCCATCCATGTCACCTCGGATCGAGGTTAAGATCAAAGCGTATTTATAGACGGCAATATTATTTAAGTAAATACCAAAGTCTGGCAGTTGCCGTATGGAAAATGACCGTATTAATAATTTTTTGGCGGCTAGTTGAGACGAGACGCGCCACCCAAACACAGTGACATTGCAGAACCAGTTGCAGAAAATAAATTTGGCACAGAATTAGCAACAAGCCTAGACTCCCGTGCCTTACATAACGCCTGTAGTATGCGCAAAAACACAAAACAAAAAAAAAATAAACTCGCGGTGGGGATTTTTAATGTCTGCCACCGATGCCAAATTTAAACATTCTTTGGTTTTTACGCTTTACGAACCGCCGTTTGTGTTCGTCTTTTTTATTGGTTTCTGCGTGTGACACGACCATGATTCGTAGACGTCTAGACGGAAATAGAATTTCAGCGCACACATAGGTCGAATTGTTTTGGTATTTTTTTGTTTGTTTTCTGTTTTTGATGGGGTGTTCCAATTTAAAATGTCAAGACTCATCCTAATCTTAGGTCGAGATCAACAAGAAAGGATCGGAGGGGTTCAGTATCCAAACTTAAGATCCTAAAATCCGATGTTGTTTATAAAGGTGGGAATAACCGACTTCTCAACTAACGACTGATTTGAATAACGGACTAACTATTCAACTAAAATCAACACTGGTCAATGTGACTAATGTTTACTTTTCGTTCGACTGATTTCAATCTTCAATCGAATAGCCAGATTATTTAAACATTTCTATTAATTGTACTACATAATTTTAAAACTGATTAGGTTATATTTTAATCTACTAATCTCATCACTAGATGTTTTCAATTAATTTAAAATGTTACAAAGCAGACAGATGAAACTGGAGATTTTTATAATATTGTAATTTATCAATGTTTGTTTCTAAATAAAACTTTAAATATTTATGTCGAGTATATAGATTAATTCTAACACCTCCTATTGTGTTGACATTAAATAAAAGTACGTAGTCCACTTTTAATCCGTAATGATTTATAACAAATTAATTGTTAAAACTTATTAAATATAAACGTTACATTTTTTAAATTCTAAATATATTGAGGCTTAATATTAACAATCGCTTTTAATCACATTAATCGTATTTTGAAGTAATAATATCTAAACAAAATATTATTTAAAAATATTATTTGAAGCTACACAGTAATTCTGAGAAAAATCTGAGATAATTAGTCCGGTAGATCGATTAACCGATGACTGATTGACTAGTCCTGTTCTATTTTAACTTTTGCCTTTGATCACTTTTAACTATACAAAAAATATTTGTCGAGTTATAGACAGTTTAAAACCTAACAAACATTATCCTAATTATCGTGCAATAAACATCATTGTTGATATACGTAAACCCACTAAAATTTTTAGCAATCGAACTATCAAAATTTCAAAATAAGCTTTTGCACATTACAATGTCGTCTTTACTGTCCAATTACGTCAAACATGTAATCAAAAAATATGCATTGTTTACAAAAACCATGCAGTGATCCGTCGCCAAATAAAATGTAGGTGATAAGTTTTTTAGCGAATATTTGCCGGATTAGTAAATTAGTTTTTATGATGTTTAAGCCGGAATTTCAACACAGGTTCTGCGTGATTATCACCTTTGAAAACATGATTACATTTGTTTTTACTTACAGGTTTGTCAAATATAAAGCAGTGGTAAATGTGGAAAATTTCATCACTGGAAATTTAGCCCACATCGTAAAATTAAGATTTTCTTTCAAACGTACCTGATTTGAGAACCACCTTGAAGGACCTTATTCACGATGCAATGGTAGATAAAAAATATAGGTTCGGTGCTAGAAGAATTAGAAGTTATAAAGTTGACTAATGAGGATTCCCAAGTGAGCACTGATAAAGCACTTGTTTTGTTTTCAAATGAGTGAGTTTTTGAAATAATGCTTTTCATTATTGACACTTAATTCATTTTACACCCGGAAGAATTAATTAATAAATTGGACATTGTATAAAGAGATACTCCAAATGCCTTTTACATCAGCATATATTCCTGCAAGGTAATGCCAGCCTAGCTAAACACCCTATATATTACGTATATGTGTTTCAGGGGGCGTACAAAATATATAATCACCACTATTATTTAGAAGAAATACAACTATTAACATATTTAAAATATTTATAGTTGGAGAAGATTTTCTATCTAAGTTTTCATTTGAATGAGTATTTAGTTATATCCAAGTGTCACCATTAAAGCCAATCTATTTTAGTATCAAATCAATCGGTCGACAATTCATATTTAATACTTGAGTTTACGTCGACATCAGACATAAATACTTACCAATCGCGTAGGCGTGTTAATAACTGGCATGAAATAGTTTTCTAGATGACCTAAAGATCCATAAATGGTTATATAAGTGCTACAAATAGGTTACAGTGTATGAAAGAAACATTAAACAACAGTTATGCAAAACTGTCGTTTAGTGCAAATTATCTCCGTTAATTTTCTAGCAACAATAACCATTCCTCGAATAGCTTTTCATCAGATAACTTTCATTTTCGGCCGCGTTCGAATACGTCAACCAATGCATTAAAACATTTTCGGACTGTGCTTGTGTAACGTTTGTTGTGCAGAAGTGTTTCACGGTCGGTTTTGCAATAATTTCAACAGCATCAAAGCACTATTGAAATTCACCAACGCTGCAATAAAATGGGAAACCAATTTAGCTTTGTTACCTGATTGTGACTGCCAGAAGGATAATGATCACTCCGACCAGGAACATGGCGACGCACACGCCTCCAATCATATACAAACTCTGGTTTGGGGCATCTGGAATTAAAAGAATTTATTATTTCAGACGGAGGCAACGCTACTTAATATTTTTAAATGTCGCACCTACTTATTAATGTAAATATAATGTATTGTTTCCTAAGGAACAATAAACAATTCTTGTTCATTCAGTTTTAGAACATGTCGGAGAGGATTTCGTTTACTTTATGTACAACTGTAAGACTAGAAAGTGTTCTACAAGTCTTCTTAATGTACGTTGCATAAAATAAACAAAAATTTACAGCACAAACAGAAGTGTGTTACTATGACTTGTAACATTTTAAGAGTAAATGACCAACTCAAATTCAGAATAGTGGGACATCGACAAATCACTGGACATTATTAATAACTAAATCACCAATCAGATTCAAAATAAACATAGCTTTATAATGTGTTTTGGGGATATATTTAGGTGACAGTAAATGAATTTAGCAGAAGGAAAACGTATTTCAGGACACGATGTTGCAATGTTTCTAATTCTGACTCATGTATTAATAAACATAGCCGTCTTTATTGTGCGGATGTGTGTTACGCCATCGATCATGTTCCCAATTGGGTTATACGATTCTATGTAAATGGAACACTGCGAAATAATTTTCACCAAGAAAATTTCAAACAAATGAATTAATTCATTCTATTGAACTCATTTATTCCTCCAGCTTTAATCAAATTTAACCATAAATAAACTTTTTAGTTAATCTAAAATATTGTTTGGATTAATATCTGTTGTTAATAGCAAATATTGAATTTACAATTATAGTATGAAGAACATAATCTGTATACTTCATATTGAATGTATCTTTTTACAAACTTACAAAAGTTATATGTTGCCTATATATTATAACATTTCAACCGATATTATTTTAATTTTGGACCAAAATTTATGTGGCAACAGTACCACTGTGATTATTGTCAAAACAATTTACCTGTTAGCATTTTCCCTCTTGAATATTAATAACACCCAAACAGTCATCTGTTGTCTAATTTTTAATCTAAATTTCTTTTGGTTTTGAACCAAAACCTTTAGTGGCAATCAAAACCACTTTACCTACCATCAAAACAATTTTATTTGTTTACGTATTTGTATTTTATATTAAAATAAAAAACGATTCAAATACATTTATGTAATAAAGATCTAACATGGCACTGATTAGTACAGGAAGAAAATATTAAAAAATATCGTCCTTCTGACCATGGACCAGAATCAATTCAGTTAAAATCTTTGAATAAATAAAAAGAAATTTTTATTAATAAAAATTAAACTGTGTACATATTTTCGAAAACAAGGACGCCATAATTTCTAGTACGTATCATAATATTACAAATTCATTCAGTTTCTAATATTACTTAAACTAACCAGGATTTTAAGTCGATAATTAAGTGTTACAATTTAGAAATCGAAATTTCAATTCATTAACATAGACACATATTTACAGACATATTTGTGTCAGTGTTGAATTCCAAAATTTGAATAATCCATTCATAATGTAAAATCCTGGTAATCAATTTTCGTAAAAAGGTAATAATTGAGTAAAAGTAAATTTCCCGTGGAAAGTTGTGTACGGTTCAAGTTCTGAGATGTGATTTGTTAAATTTATCTCGACAATGTCAGGGGTATTTCCTTTTTTATAATTATCAGACAATAAGAACATTATTTTTCACTTTGCATTAATTAACAAGTATTTACAAAATTTCAACATGACTAATAATAATTCATTCATAAGTTGACGGGATTTCATGAGCAGGTATTAATATAAAAAGTAAACCTCTCGACACAACAGCGTGATTGCAATTCCGAGATTTGTTTTGAAAATCTCCAGACAATTAAATACGCAGAAGATCAATTAGACGGTGGGTTTTTTATTCGTTATATTTCTGTCGAAATGAACGGTGTTAACCACAAATGTAAAATAAATATTTGAAATTAATTAGATCATTCATGGTCTTATTTTAGGATTGTGATTCATTTACATGTTTTAATGGTTATTATCAACCTACAGTTTAAATCACATGCTGTTTATTTATACAAATACACACAAATAATCGATTTACTCAATTGATAAATCAATACTACAAACCGAAAAAACAAACTGGATAAATCTATCAATTTATCCTTCTCACGTGTACGAATTCTTATTCTTTTTCATATTTCAAGAAACAGTTTAACAAAATGTTTAGTTGAAGATAACATTAAGTTGTCAGTACAACGTGCCTGGTTTAATATCGTGTGTTTGAAATAATGGCCATTAACGTTAATTTACCAATGTTACTTTGTAAAAAGAATTCGATATGAAATTGTGACTAAACAAAGTAATCCTGTCTAGACCTTAAACTGAGCAAAATAATAAGAGGAAGTTTATAAAATGCGTCAGGACACATTGATTGTGATGAAATAATTTACAGGTTGATTAAAGTAAAGCATCATCGGGTTTTTAATGGTCGTTACTCATCTTGAAAACACCGATTGATGTACAGAACATATAAACTAACTATGTTAAACTAATTTTCAATTAGCGAATCCACTAATAATACTGTGGTCTGAAACAGGATGATCTCATTACCGATTCCAGAATTATCCTAACTTAGTCGGATATAATTATACTAATTTGTTGCAATTTGAGAAACGGAAATATTTCGTCGAATGAAATTAGTCGTTTTTATTTATTTCTGGAAAAATAAAAACAATAATATCGTCGAATTAATGAATGTATGAGTTCATTTATTTAACGGCACAGTTGTAAAAGATAATTATTGTTTTTTATATATAAATGGGAATTTGAAATTATTAATATACACTCATTACAAAAAGTATGGCATAATTTTAAAATAGGAAAAAATATTAAAATTTATTAGACATTATATGAATATAAACCACCATTTTAAATTCTGACGTATAAAGAAAATAAAAAAAAATAAGACAGACAAGATAGAAATACTGGGAACAATTTTATTTTCATTTTAAAATTGTTTGTGTACAGTACATTTGAGTTATTTGCAAATTTCAGTTTATAACGGCCCTAATTGAAGATGGCAGATCGCAGCTAAATGTAGCAGAAACAGCCAATCCAGTGTTTCGAGGGTTGTAAAACGATTTAAAGAAACAGGAGAGAACATTAGAAGATCTGTTCCCGGTCATACAAGGTGTACTATGGCTACAGATCTCTATCTTTATTTACGTCTGCCTTCAAGAGGTTGGGATTCTAGTATTAGATTGGCCAGCTAATAATCCAGATCTAAATCCAATCGAGCATGTTTGAGACCATCTACAGAGATGCATAAGAACCCGTAATATCGCTCCAGACACTCTCGATAAGTTGGGATATGTTTCAAATGAAGAATGGGAAATTTGGATATGGACTACGTTAGATATCTTATAAGGAGCGTCCACATAGAATGGGAGATGTCATTAGAGCCAGAGATGGTAATACTACATTTTAAAATAATTCAACTGAAGTTATAAGTGTTTTTTTTGTCATACTGATAGGCGATACTTTTTGTGACGAGTGTATATTAGTACAAAAAAGAATCGTCCGTGATTCACCCTCACAAGTTTAATCTGAACAAATTTCCTATAATTTGAATAATAATTACTAAATTAAACAAATTAATCACAGTGTCTCATACGAATTCTCCTGAATTTTTCATATATTATCAGAGCATAGAATTCGACTAAAATTACGAGCAGTGAACCAACAGGAAACGTGGACATGTGGAAAACAGATAACGTAGCCTCGTGTAGCATGATGCATAGAACTTTTGTACCTAAGTCATACTGACTAACTATCATAATAAAAAACAATTATATTTAATTAAAATTCGGTTGCAGGTGACTAATGTGAGAAAATCATTGAGTTTGCAAACAATTACACGTAATTTATTGTCAATTGTCGTCCACATGTTAACAATAACCCGTGCCCAGAAAGAATTTTTATTTTAAATCGGTTCTGTGGAGTTGCAAAACAAAAAATTAAACCATTGATTAAATAAAAAGACCAATAAATTCATTGTCACACATCAAGTGCACGTCTAGGAACGTCGATTGTTTATCGCTGAAAATATACTATTTTAGTGTTCTGTGAATTGTATAAATGTACTACAAATGAAATGTTTGCTGTAGTTGCAAATATTGTGTAAAGAATATAAATAGAAACAAAAATGTTGCAGTTTAAAAGAATTAGTTAAAATTAGTTGCATAACGAATGATTTACAAGTTGTTTGGATTGACGAAAGTCCAACCAGACAAACCGACGCAATTTTCTGGTTAATGTTAATGCAAAATTGTAAATTTTACACACCTTCTGTTTATAGAACTATGATGAGGTGCGTCTAATCAAAAAATAATTTGTGTGAGACGCGTATATTTAAAATATTGGTATTAAACATCAAATTTGCTTTTGGTGTATAAACACGTCAAATCAACCGATAAGTGAGATTTCCAGGAACAATTTTCAGGAGAGTATATTATCTATAAATAGATTTGTTGGCAGAGTACCACACAAATTTGATTTATGTTATGTAATTTATTCTTATCTATATAGTAATTTATACTATGTATATCATAAGATAAATATTTCATCAATAAGCTTTCGGAATTGACTCTAGATAAAGAAGACCTCCATATGTCAATTTTGCTAAATATAGGTAAAATTACAATTTGTAATATACGTAGCATGTTATATTATATTATATAACAAATTTTTATTAGGTTTATCATTTTTATAATCAATGTGTAGATTGAATTACTTATAATCTGTGTTGCTTTTACTGGCGGAAGTTCGTCGTGAAAAAACAATCCGAGGTCTTGTAATATTGAGTTAAATAGTTTCATATTGATAAAAATAAATGTTTAATTATATTAAGTTCAATTATAATTAAATTTAGGTTTCTCATTATGTATAAATAGAATTACTGATTAAAAGTCACTTGAACTTGGCAATTCCAAATAATCATGCTAGTTTAAAAATACATTTTTATTAAATTAAAATATCTGATATGTGTGATAAAATTCCAAATAATTTAATAGACAATTATCTCACAATCGGTATTATCCTAAGTTAATTACTTATTGACACCTGTTAAATTAGATTAATTAGTCTAGGTAATTGGACGAAGTCTTAGGTAAACTTGGGTCTGTCCAGTATGACTAATATTTGACATGTTGTCTCGTGATGATCGGTGGTAAATTTGTCAAATGGCGGCGATATCTGCATTTCTTATATCTAACGCATTATAAAAATGAAAATGTGTTTATGGCGCATATATTTTTAGATCAATGTTGACTCATTTAGTAACGAATATAGTAAACATAATGTATTAATAAATTATTGTATTCAGTTTGGGACTTGGGGTTTTTATAAAAAGCTATAAATAGTGTTAAAATAGATTATTATTATTACTGATAAGAAAATAATTTATAATAAACAATAGAAATATCTGGAAATATTCAGTTGGAAATCATTAAAATGAATAGTAGTCTATTATTAAATAAATATTAATTGATTATTCATATAATTTTAACGTTAATTACAATAAAAAGTATTTTTTAATGCGTGAGTGTGCATTAATATTCATTTTTATAATATATTACCAAGTTATTCAAAAAATTAACAAAATTTCAATAAGTAATCATTAAAAAATAATAGTCATTAAATAAGTTGTTAAATTAAAATAATTTACTACAAAAAAAAAATTTGATTCCAGAAATAAATATTTATTTTGGTCAAGGTTTGTTTTAAACTTTATATACAACCGATAGGTAATAATTAAATTGTTAACAGCAATTAGTTTAAAATGTTAATACAATTCAGACTTCTGTTTAACATTTCTGGTAATCAGATAAATAATAATGAATATTAACTAGAAATTTTTCTCTTTACTCGTGTTTGCAGTTGGTGAAAAATGTTTTACTGATTTAAACACTTCATTAACAATAGGGTCGTTCGTAATTGCGTAAATTTAAAGATCTGTTAACTGGGTTGACGGTAATAAATTTAAGTACAAATTTACTGGAACCATACAAGTATTGTGAAACCTTTGACATAGAATACAAGACCAAAATATTTGATAAGAAGTATTATTGTGTAAATAAATTTTAAATTTAATTTATTCATTTTTCAATAATCTTTAGACTTAGAAACAATTTAATATCAATAATATTCATATAAAAAATATGTAGATATTCAATTTGAACAAAAAGTATTAATAATAATATTAAAAACTAGCAGAATTATCAACTTTGGTGAGATAACAGCATGATGTAAGTGTGTATGTACTTAGAACATCCGCATCCAGCAACGGCGGTTATCCGCCGTCCGATGTCGAAAGACTCTGTTCCGTTAACTCTGGAATTTTTTAAACGTTTTTTAAGGCAGCATTAACTTAATTGTGTACTATTTCGGGATACGGCCGCACCTCTCATCCCCAGCGTATATGTTTGCTTATCTATTTAATCAAACTGACGGGAATAATTACTACTCCATATGCTAATTACCCCAGAGAAAACTAAAAATATTATTTTCGTCGGTGAAATCTATAAAAATCTATGCAAAATAAGCATGAACAATTTTAATTAAGATGAAACAAGTTACATGTAAACATACAAGCTTTGTAACAGCAAGTGGGTAAGAAACCAGACCGACTCATTACGGAGCAGTATTATTAGACACAAGAACGTTGTCTGCGAGGTAAACTAAACGGAAAATGATGATTTAAACATACGTTCGATTGGCTTGAGTTCATTTAAAATGCTAGACGAAACAAATAAGTTTTGCTGACGATTGTTCAAACATCGCGAAAACGACCAATGAGGCAACGCTGTCGAAATATTAACAGGAGACATTCAACTTTCCGAACAAGAATGGCGACTTTTCGGAATTATTTGTTAATAGTTAGTAAGGTCAGGATTTGTGTAAAGGTCAAGGTGAATTTAAGGTAGTCCGGGGACTTTTCTCTTTCGAGTTTCACTTAAAACTTGTGAAAAGTGGGAAATACCTTCAAACCGTGTCTGGTTTTAGCTCGTTCTTTTGCATTTGACGTAATAGAAATCTAGTTTTCAATAGGTACAATGTTAAGAATTGTTGAATTAATTAACTGGCTAGACTAGTACGGAACATTACGTCATGCTACAACAATCTTACTTCTGAACATTTTAAGTAATATACCAGAACCAAAATCTGACAATTTACATATCTATTTGACTTGGCTTACTTTAATACAACATTTATGTACTTATGTTTAAATAGTATTTTTAAGTAGGTTATGGAAACCGACAGAACAAACACGTTCAACACGTTGGAGTAACTTTTTTGCTGCGAAATATTATCTTGTGAATTTCCATATTTTAACACAAATTGTTAGTTTCAGATAAAACTGCCTTCTTGAATGGGCAACTATTGTATAGTACATACAGTTTGGAATATTGATGGCTTACCTGCAACAGATAAAATCAACAAATTAATTTACCACAATCATTCCTTGTAGACGACGTCTAATGAACGTAAAAAAATTATAATAATTTCAGTTATTGTAGCTGAGAATTTCCTGTTGTTCCATAAAACAATGGGGGCAAGAAAAAATCTTAAATCTTGTTTTGTATTTGCTGTATTAGAATTCTTCCATGCAATTGCAGTCGAAGCTGAGGCTGTAAAATTATATGGTGCAATTTTAAAAACACTGTTATTACAGCTTATCCGGTTCTATTACAGACTATAATAACCGAAGACTTGGTTTACACCAGACTGGAAACGTAGATTGTTATTAAATGTTACTACATTTTTCAAAATGAAATTAACTCTTGTAGTGTGGTGATAAACACGTTTCCAGCACATTGCACTTATTTGATTACACTTATGTAATCTTTTGTAAAAAAATATTAACGATCACGTTCTTGCAATATTCGATAAATTTAAACGAGTAGGAAATATCATGAGATTTGTAATATGAAGTTACATTTATATTTAGTACATATAACAGAATCATCAAGAACAGTAAAGTCATACAGATAAAATTAGAAATCGTTAAGTGTAAACTCATGTGACACTGGAACATTATTTTACAATAACTCCATATAAACATTTTGGATTGAAGGTTGTCGAATCCATAAACAAAATATTTAAACGGCCTACAAAAGACAGTAAAAGCCCAGATCAAAGCGTTTATTGTCTGCAAAGTCAATGAAATGCATTATCCAATGTTGCCATTAAAATCGGGTGCTTTAGAGGTAGGTTGCAGTTCAGACGTCTGGATTATATTTAACGTATACACATTGGACACAATCCAATAATCTTATAAATTAATACTTGGAAAAGACTGGTAAGTGTATTTTTGTTCTAGACCAAGTGTCGACGGTTTTTAATAATATAGACAGTTTTCTTGGAAAAATGTCAAGTTGTTTTCCGGAAGGTTTAGATTATATTATCACATTAATTATGTAAAAAATATTTTGGTTTTGATTCACTGATTTATTATTTAAATGGAGACTTTCTATATTAATCTCGCCACATAAACGTGGTAATACTTTATTTACGGAAACTACGTCTATCTTTAAAAATTTTCCTTTTCGACAAACGTGGGAAACAAATGTTATAGTATAATCTACAGGATTATGGAGATTTTTCCTTATCTTTATAACGAAAGATTAAAAACAATGGCTTTTGTTTGATGCATCAAAACTGGCGATATTTGTGCAATATATTGAAATTTATAATGAAAAGAATATAAGGGATAATGTAACATTTGTTACAAATCATTCTTTGATGAAAGAATTAGATGTTTGTCCTTAAAATGATCGGGTAATGTCTAAAATTTGTCATAGTGGACAATTTTGATTGAAAATAACATTAAAAATAAAGTTTATAAATACACTTAAAACACAGAACTACAGAAATACACGTTAAAGGAGGAAGAATCTAAGGTCAAAGTTCGAGGCAAGAATAGAATATAATGGCTTGTGACAAGAAAAGAGTGTTTAAAATGACTTGTGACAATGTATTAAAATTTATTTATTATAGTACATTACAAAATTTGTCCTTACATTTCGACATTTTATCGTTGTTATTTGTTAAAAGATCTTAATTTATTTTTAAATTTATAATTATATTTGAAACACTGAATTACAGAAATTCGGAACAGAATAAAGAGGCTTGTGATAAGGAGAGCGGCTAGAATAGCCTGTAACAATGGAAGGAAGTCTGCTGAATCATCCCAAGAAGACAGTCTAGCAGGGTGATGAGAATAATTTTAATAAATAACAATAGTCATAAAAGTAGTTCGTTGTTATAGATATATACTAAAATGTATATCAAAGATGAGGTTAGGAAAGTTAAAGGAAGAAAGCATGTTTATTAAGTGAAGTAAGTGGAAAAGTGAAGAATTATTATTAATGATATTCGTTGTTGAAAGTTGTTTTGTCAAATACAATAAAAATGATTAATACCCATATGCAGCTTCCGTGCACATTACTCATTAGATAAGTAAATAAGTACATATATAACATATCATCTAACCATAACGAGAATCGCAATAAATAGATCATAGAATTTTACCGTAATGAATACAATGAGTCACTATCTCGACTAGACATTTCCCCCAAAGTATTACAAAAAAAAAACACGATAACACCTTCTAATTTGAATATGCCGTGGACACAATGCTGGTGTCTGGCCGCAAAATCCTGTTGGAATCGGTTCAGTGCAGAAATCTGGTGTGATTCAGTGGAAAAATCGTTTTCCCACATTTCCAGGCGATCGCCCACGTGGCAACCGCTTCTAACCCGTAAACACTTGCAATTTGAACCAATCTCAAAATAAAGAGTGTAATTGTAAGCGTACGGGTGAGAAACGTAAGTGCAACTGCAGTTCCGTCACCTTGAAGCCGTCCGGTCTACAAAATAATAGACAAAGACATTATTTTAATCAGCGTGTTGGCACATTCGTTAACGCCTTCCCCGTTTAACGAGGACGCTTAACTAACTTTGAACCTAAATTGAGATCAAATACAGTAAAACTCAACAAAGAAATCGCAAGTATAAATGGAAGCGGTCGGACTGGTGTGTTCGTGACCAGACGGAGACGGAACACGATCGGGAACGTGGTCAAAACGGAGACGGAGAATGTAGAATGAACTGATCACGTGTAAGCGGAGATCGACCTTTAACAACGGACGTTGGAGATATCATATGTTTTACTTGTACACCTTTTGAAACCGCCATTTTTCACAGATAAAAGGTGCATTCGTGGGGACTTTATTTCGTGACATAGCCACCGTTAAACGTGATAACAAAGATCGTTTTTTGGTTGTAAATGTGCTACTTTTAAAGGTTCGGTCAGTTAGGTTTGAGCCTTACCATTCTAATCATTTGAATTCCTACTGGTTGGCTATGTGAGGTTAGAGAGGTGAAGAAGAACGTAGAACTTGAGAAATGTCAGGTAGCACTTCTTCATGTATTATTCACATTGACATTCCTAATAGTAAAAGTTGTAATTCCACCAATTACTGATAGAAAATCTACATTTGAAGATGACCAACTTAATTAAATCGACTAGGCATATATAAAACTAGTAGATAAATTATTTTAATTTAGAGGTTACATTAAATGCAATTTTGTAAACAAGTTACGAAAATGTGAAACTAAACAACTAATTAAAATGTTTTATTTATTATTCATCTAATTTCTCCGTTAGTGAAAAGAGTTCTCACATTACATATTTTAATTCAGTTTCAAAAGAATTAAGTAAAGTTTGACGTAAATGGCAATTTAAATTAATTGTACTGAATGATTTTTGATAAAACCACTATGTGTTAACAGTTTTCTTTATCAAATTAGCTAAAATATGTTCAATTATTTTGTCCAGACACAAAATTATCTAAATAAATGAAACAAAACGGACGTCAGACCAGTTAATGTCTTCTAAGATATGTAGTGTAATGAGCATTTAAAAATTGCGACAGCTAATTAATTAGCAGTAAAATAGCTAGACACTGAGCCATGTCTTAAAATGTTCACTCGAAATGAACGTTAGAGACTAACTTCTGCGTCAGTGCCGCTACAGTGGATGACCTTTTTGAAGATGTTATTTGAGTTTATTGAAGGCAGACCAGATTATTGTAATTTTAACACGCTAAAAATAGCTTCCCCATACTATCCATTTATTGTACTCCATCATCAACAGAACATCATCATTTCATCCCTTAAAATAAACTACTAGCTGCATCACGTGCAGGTAATCCGTGCTCCAACTGATCACCTTCAATAACTCTATCGTTAAATTTAGAGCCGTTTTGCTGAAACCACACTATTAAATCGAGTGGTGTCATGCGGCAATAAAACGTTGTATAATATGCATGATCTCCGACCTCATAGACGATAATAATTTAGTTTAGTGTTTTGTGCGGCAGCAGTCTGATTTGCGAAACCTCTTAAAACTAATTGTCCGACCACGTGTCAGTTTACGGTTTGCAAATGTTAATTAAATAGTTTAGCTTCCTCAATGCGACCCACCCAGAGTGCACACCTGATAATGCAAGCCCTTTACGCCTCTAACTGAAATATCTGGGTCGCAACTCCATTCATTAGTTCCACTAACGTGCAAGCCACTTAAAAACAGTTACTCAACAAATCATTTAAGCAATGAACTGGAGAAATGCATTGCAATAAAGATTTTTTGGATGGGTCTCTTATAAAATCTGAAATGGATTTCTCCTTGTGAATGTCTATCACGCAGCGGTTTAATGTCGGCGACATAACAATGCCACTTGAAGTAATTTAAAAATTGGAAATCACTGAATCACCCATACTAATAAACTTTTAATACGATATTAATTATAATTATCACAATCAATGCCAGTTTCAAAAAAACTACCATGTTAAAATTAGATTTGGTTTTAATCGTAATAAACGCTCGAATAACTATTAGCTAGGCGAATTTACAAGAATTTTATTATTATTAGTTGGGGATTTTGTTGACAAAATATATATGGTGTGACATTGGATCAGTTATAAGGCCTGTATTATATCACAGTACAATGATACGTTAGGTAATTTTAGTTTATGTTAAGATTATAACAATATAATACAAACCTTGAACATTTAATATTCGATGGAGGATAAATTTTAAACACGTCATTGTATGGCGTAGGCGTTATGATTTTTCATATCCAATTAACACATTATTAAGAATTTAATTAATTTTTTATTATAATATTAGATAATATTTTATAATAATTATAAAAATGACTAAAATGGTGTTAGTAAGTAATATTGTGATTGTAATTATTCATTTATTACAACCACAAGATAAATTAGTTATTAAAAGGAAATTTTAAAACATTATTACATATTACAATTAAAACTATTACATGGGTCTGTAAATTTGTCATAAATTACAAATTTAAATAAATAATACATAAAAATAGAGTGATTTCTGTATGTTTAATTAATTTGTAGTAATAATTTTTGATTATAAATCTGCCTTATTAACACAAAATAATATTTTGCCAATATTTGAGATCGAATACATGAGGCCAACGTTCCAAAACGGCTCCTTATTATTCATTATTCGTCCGTGGCCACCCGGCAGACCCGTCCATATTAAAATTCACACAACCGAACATCGGCACAAGGATTTTCCTCGTATTGTACCTGACCGCCTCAGCCATCCACTTCCGACCTAACCGCATTCACCAACTGGTGAAAAAGACTCGAAACCCCGAAAGCAAACACTAAAAATAAAGACAAATAATAAAATAAAAAAAGAAACAGTGCTTGGCATAAAAGCGACCGAGAGCAGTGAACTAGGTGTTCCGACAGCCTCGGAGTGGTAACTGGAGAAGAATTATTTAACGAGGTCGTATACCTTTGCGAGGCTTCGGGGTATACGTGTCTGCGGGGTCCCCCCCGAAAATATGCCGGACCCGCCAACAAAGACCTGCTGTCCAGGTCCACGATCGGGTAGACAGGTGGAAGACCCCCGGGTTCACTAATTGCGATTTATGATGTTATTTTCGTCGACCTGGGGACCGTTCGCCCGACTGATTTCGAATTTTACGGAAATTTTGAATGGGAGATTCGCGGCTTAGACAATGGAAAGAGATATATTTCCCAGGTCAGTATTTTAATTAACATTGAAAGATTTTGTAAACAATTTTAATGCTCAATATACAATAACAATTTACCATAATTTTAATGAGGCAACAAGGAACCAATAAATTATTTATTCAAACAGTACAGTTCGCGTAACTTAAATAGGAATTTAAAGAATTTATTTGACATCCTTGAGTTGTACATAATTAATTACCATCAAAACACAGCAAAACTATCCTATTTCCATGTATGTTCGATTTAACAGTCCAAAAACATGTTTGTACCATACTACTAACTTTATTAAATAGCCTAAGGTAAACATGTTATTCTTGAACACAAAAGGCACGACCAAACAATGTTTATTAATGTTAAAACAATTCACTTCAAAGATTAAAATCCATCGGCTAGACTGTAATATGTTAATAGTAGATGATCGCAAATACGCGGATTTCCTGGTAAAAATTACGCAGTATTTTAATTGAACAATTAACGGAGAAAATATGTAAGCAAATTTCGAATCAAACTGATTAGTTTGAAGTCCATAAATCTAAAATCGTTAGATAATATCCACTTGACCACAATACAACAAAAATCGAATAAACAACGATTTGAATTTTTCACGCACGTTGATAAGAATTGTATAAAGAAAAGTTATTTTTATAAATTAATTGTTAATAAAAATTTATTGTTCTGGAAGGTTTTCCCGCATTTATAACTTTTGTTAATGTCGATGATTATTTACAAAATTTTTGTTTGGATTGAACAACAGAACTAAATAATATAAATCAAAAATTATTATTTACTATTGAAAATGACTTTTTTAATGAGGCTTTGATAATTTATTAATGAAATTCTTATCCAAATAATTATTTATTTTACAACCTTGTTTACAATATTGTTAAGAAAATTGATTAATACCATTTCTATTTTAATATTATAAGATTAAGAAAAATTTACTACATTAAAAACTAGTAAACAGTAATTTAGTTGACGACATCAAAAATAAATTAATAATATAGAGTAAATTAAAATGTAACTTAACTTAAAATATTTTTTAAATTCTGTTAGTTTATAATGAGTTATTAGTCAAGTATTAATTATAGACACTAGCAATTAATTAAAAATTACGCAGTGTTTTGATGTATTGATTAATTGAAACATAATATAATCAAATTTTTGATCAGGCTTATTAGTTAGAAGTCGATAAATCTTGAATCTTTGGATAATAACCACTTGGCTACAATAATAACAATAATCGAATAAACAACAATTGGAAACGTATGTTGATAAGGTTTGTATACCGAAAAATTATTTTAAATTAATTATTGATAAATAATTATTGTTTTAGTTTTCCCAATTTTAGATAATTTATATATAAAATTCATATCAAATAATTATTTACGTTACAACTTTGTTTTGAGTACAGATTCTAAATGAAATTAATTGCAGCTAGTTGGAAGCGTATTCTATATTTTCTATTGTAATATTTTAAAATTCAGAAAAACTTAGATAAATAGAAACATAGTCGAAGACATAAAACAGAAATTAAAGAGTAGATAAAGGTAAATTACTATAGTGTTAATAATTATTTTCTGAACAAACGGTGTTATAAAAATAAACAAAAGATAAAGACTTTATTTTTCAGATGAATACCAATTATAAATTTCAGCAAATAATTGTTTTTCCTGACCTAAGTGACCCACTATTTCATTATTGTATTATCAGAGACTGTTGATGCAATACCAATATCAGTTGCTAGCTTCGGGGAGGGTCTGATTCGTGCTGTTTGTTGAAGATGCAGTTACGAAAAGGTCACATCGTTTAACCTATTGGTTATTTGTCTGGTATTTCGTAAAAGATTGTAGCAAATGGCCCGATAAACCACCCAGAAATCTGCAGTGTCACTTTCGCGACCAATTTGCTTACGCACAATGTGTAAAAATAATTAAATATCACTCTTGACACACTTAATTCAATTCCTTTACTGTTTATTACTAGTAGATGCATCCAACTTTTAATAAAAATTGCCACTCCTACTAATGTACCATGTAAAAATTGTTCCTTGTCGACACTCAAGGATAATTATCAATTACCTTCGACGCATTTTGACGTACAAAATGAATACAAAACGCAATAAAATGGCTATAGCATTTGCTGTTAAATATTGTATGGTCCACGCCATTGACAGCTATTTATAACTTTTCATTGCTATTTATAAGTATTCAAATATCTATATTAATTTTGTAATCCTTAAGGTCGGAGTTTCCAAATAAAAATCAAACGTTACGAAATCACTACCATTGAAATTGGTTCCAAGTACTTCTTGGTTGCTTGTTTACGTACGTAATTGTTCTAGAATTCACCTCCAACAATTAAAAATGTTTATTAAAAGTTCGCAGAACGTCACCATTACACCTAACTTATTGCGTTCATGTTTGGAGAGTTACCAGAACAGACGTCATGTGAAAGCATATTTAAAACATTTTTATTCGCATTGACAAATGTCTTTTATATTCGAACTGTAACGGTTTTCGCTAAACAATCCGCATATTTAGGCGCCAGGATAAAACATTTGGCACACACATTGTTACAATTTTAGACCCATTTGATGTGGTGGTCCTCGCACTATTAACCATTTTATTTTAATGCGTAGTATCCGTTTAAATTTGCTTAATTCATATAAATATCCCATCCATAATTTTGATTAGAAATTCGGAGGAGTGAGTCTGATTTTGCTTGGCACATATTAAAATGAATCCTCATGTTTTGTTTTGCTATATTTGATTAGTGACAAAACACATTTTAACAAAAATCGTACTTTAAACACCTTTACAATGACACGTTGCGTTTAATATATTTATTAAGGATTAATAATATAAGTGCTATGTACACAGTAAACGTATCCTTGCTATCCATGTCCATGTAAGTAGGTGCAATAAGCTAGGTGTTCAGGCGTGGTAAGTGACAATTCCAACAGCTAGTCTATATCACAAATCGCAATTAATATTTCTCCAGCAACCGGAAAATAAATATTTATCCAACCAACTAACAACGTACAAACCGTGTCTAGACAATGTGCAGCAAAATCCTTTTATCAAAAACACAATGGTAGTTTGGACGACAACGTCAATTATATATTTTTTTATATCAAATAGAGTCAGTGCATTCGGATCGTGATTAATATAACATTGCTCATTGCTCTTAATGGATATAACTTTTTAATTCGTGAAATTGGACTTAATTGGACTTATTTACCAACAAACGGGAGCACAACGCTACAATTAGTTCAATGTGGCATATTACGGTATTATTTTAAATTGTGCACGTTATAATTGCGGTACTTAGTTTGCTATCAATAAGTTATTAACTTAAGACCTGAATATGATTGATTTACAAATAGATTACATGCATAAATGTATATTTATAATTCATTATTTATCTTAAAACACCGACTTTATTGATCACTATCAATGATGAATGCCTTGGATTATTTCAAGCAACCTTTTCACCTTTCCAAGCTCACGTCATTGGAGTGACGCCAGAAGCAAATGTAAAATGGGGGTTGGAGTAATTGCGTCACTAAACAATCGATCCCCCAAGGTTTTTTTTTTTTTGTAAATAATCAATACCGTCCGTTTTCAAGGTATTTCTTGACGGGCATTATGTTTTCACTTTGCATTGTTGAAAATAACTGTTTTGACTATCGAATTACTTAATTTATCCATCCGAATTTATTCGAATAATACTCTTACAAAACATTTTAATATGTTGAAAACACGATGTATTTACGTGTTTCTAGAATTATTGTTCGGGTACGTCAAGAACATTACTATTTTTCCTATTAACGTAGTGCGACTGAAAATAACAAATCTGTCAGACAGTTTTTTTTTGGCTGGACTGTTGAACATTTAGATTTGTCCTTAAACCATCTATTTTTCTGGAATGTTGTTTGTTGTAAACAATACAAAAAACTTACACTGGAGGAAATGTTCATTAAACACTGGAACGCAGTGCGATAATAATTGATACTGGTAATAATTATGTGCTTGGTTGTGTCAAGTTGAAAGCATTCAAAAACAAGGAAGGAATTCTCGCTGGTGATTGATTCTTAATAACACGTTAATAAAATAAAACCAGAAACAGTTACTTTGATCAGAAAAAAATAATATTATTTAAAATTCAATTAATTATGTATGGTTGTTGTTGTTGTTGTTGTTGTTGTTGTTTACGTAAAATATATTATTTCGATGATTAAAAGCATATAATGTAAGTAAAGTAAAAAAAAGGAAAAAACACATTTCTTGTATGATATCTAAAATTTTTAAAATTATAATATATAATTGCCTCAAACACAAAAATAAAATATTAGTTAAAGAACGTAAACAGATAAATAACATTTCGACAACGAAAAATTCAAGGAATGCCTGAGTAACCTAAAAGTTTATACTTGAGCTAGTAAGCTCTAATAATTTACGTCCATCACCTACTAGTAAACCTACTTGTCATTAGCACTTTTGTTCACATGGCACATAGTTTGTTATTCAACTTTAAAATAGCATATGCACTCCGACGTACACTAAAAAATCCCTACAAGTCTTCTAATTTGGGAAGTGTGAACGATTGAAAATATTTACATTCGGGCTGCTTTTGTTGACGAAACTGCTGCGATATTTGTAACGTAACAGTAATTTTCCAGATCAAAACGTAACGAACAAAATGATAAAAATTGTGGTGAATCACCGACACAACGGCAAAGGTATATTTTTATCAAGCCAGACTATATTTAGCAAGCCCTATTCCAGACAAACAATCGAAGGAATTTTATTTAAACAAATAAACGGCGGGCCAACGACGAAATCAAATAGGAAAACGTTTTGGCAACAGCCGACAAGACAAACAAATTTACTTGTCGCAAATGAAAAATATTAAAACGCGAAAAACTCGTGACACCTCTCATGCCCGAATTTTATGGGGCGGCTCTTTTGGCAAAGCTTCTTGGCCGGGGAATATTTACGAATATTTCGAGTACGATATTTTCGGATTTATCATGCAATCCTCCGCCATATGACGTCAATGCGATCGTCATGTCTTTTTGGGCGCTGCACAAACACATTTGTGACCTAATTTATTGACGTCTTCCCCAAACCTGCAAATAGAACCATCCCGATTGTGTAATGGATGAGAAAGTGGACAATAATATTTACTTTGTTGCTTGTTTAATTGAGTGAGTCAAGAAACACGCAAACTGATAAATAGGGTATTTGTTTTCTAGCCTGTAAAACTGTAAAAATATTTGTGTCCATTAGAATTTTTTCTAAGAATAGTTGGCTTATTTTGTTGACAAACGCAGGCAGATATTTTTCACATAAACTGGAAACAAAATAAAAATGGGGGAATACAATAACAATTCATACAATGCATACATAAATGCGTAAATATTTACGTACAATGAAAATTTAGCGGTGTTTTAGAAGTGATATGACATTAATAACTTTATTATACTATTTTGACACATTTGAATAATAACATTAATATAAAACAATAAGTAATAAAAAAGAAACGAGAACGAGAAATTTAAATCAACATTTTAAAGTTTATCATTGATTACTTTAATGACCCACTAAAATGTTGTTTGAAAGATTAGCAGTTAAAATCTGTAATATTTAGCATTCAATTAATATTATAAACCAATATTTTAATTATTTTAATATGTTTTATGTGCAATGAAAATTGAATGCAGTTTCTCAAATGAAATATTTAGTTTATTTATTTTATTCACATGGTTTTAATTAAAACTTTGATACACCACTTTATTGTTAATTTTAGTTTAAAATTAACCATAAATCAAATTGAATAATAATATTTCTTGGTAATTAAACTTTCTTAAAAATAAAATTTTCGTAGTTATTAATTTTAATATACATAATTCCAATGATCATTATTTTTCAAATTAATAATTTCTTTAATATTTATATTTTTGAACTTTTATAATATATTATGTATAGTATAATCAGAATTATATCACTGAATTTTTTGTTTATTTAATTAATATTATAAAAATGAAAAATATTTTTATTTGATCTTATTTACAAATAAATTAAGATATTTATTTTATTTGTAAGCCAAAATAAAAATATATTAATACATTTTATGTGCAATGAAACACTGTTCCACAATAAAATATATATTTTATTTATTTTAATCATGTACTTAAATTACTGTAAAATTTAATAATTCAGAATTCGTTCAAATTAATTGTTTGATAAGACTCTTCTCGCTATTATTTATAATTACCAGTCAATTAATATTATAAATATGAAAATATATTTTCATTTAATCTTACAAATAAATAGTCATTGATTTTATTTTTTGAACGGAATAAAATAAATTTATTTACTTTAATCGTCGTAATAAACGAGATGTTCAACATTTTAATACCAATGATCAAAATCTAAAATTAACTATTTTCAGTAATTAGATTTTATTAAAAATATAAATTTTCATAATTATTAATTCAATATCCATAAATCAATATTCATAATTTTCTAAATTTTAAGTAACTTAACACAACTTTATTAATATTTTCCTATTATTTCTAGCATAATTATTAAATTACTGCAACACTTAACAGTTCAGAAATCGTTCAAATTAATTGTATAATCACAATCCTCTCGCTGAATTTATTTCCTTTCTCCTTGTTGCCCCGAGTGGCTGACTAATCAACGTCAAAAGCTCGGTGCCTGGCAAAAAGCAGTGAAAGCCAAGCCAACACGACAAACTGATTAAAACCTTCGCGAAAAAGACTGCGGTCATACATCACCGGCGGTTGAGCGTGTTTTTCAATTACGGTTGAAATATGATGTGTATTTTTAGAAACTAATCGGAAGGAAACTGGAAAGTCGCATTGAAATCGGATCGGCTTCCTCATTTTAATATGAATATTGTTGCGGTCTCGCAAGTTGACGGTTACCTTTTGTCCGTGAGTATTGTTTGAATAGATTTCTATTTGCGTGGTTGGACTCCACTCACACATGTGAGAGATTTCCACTTAGTGGGTATGAAGATTTATTCGAGGCAACTAGGAAGTATAAATAGATTTTTGGACACTGTTACTTGTACAAACGATACAAATTTAAGGCAAAAAAATTAGATAACCTGAATATGGTGAAGTGTTAATAACACTTATTTAACATGACTATTTAATGGCACTTTAATGCTTAATAATAAAAAATTTATCATTATGTATTATTTTATCAGAATAATAATAATAAATGAAAGTTTGATTAAACTGATAAGTAATATTAGATTTGATACATTTTTCAATATTTAGAACAATATATTCAATTTGTTACTTTAAGTTTAAAGATTTATTTTATGATAGTACTTATTTTAAATATTATCATAAATTTCATTAATTTATATTTTTATTTTACCACCTCAATAAAATCTGATAAAATAATACATATTTATATGAAATAGATTAACTATATAATAACAATAATTATTTAAAACTTTCCATTTTTATTTATACTATTGTTATTAATACAAAACGTCATACTAATATGTCTGATCAGAAACTATAAATTTATAATTATTAGAAACAGATTAACTGTATAATAACAATTATTTAAATTTTTATTTTAGTTTTATTTATATTAATTGTATCATTAATACATAGTATCACACTTAAGTCAATAATGAATATGTTTATAAAAGAGGGGAAATTATCTATCCAATTTAATTTTAGATCAATACCTTAATAATGAAAAACTTGTGAAAAGAATATTATCTTGTTTAAGAACATTAATTATTACACAAACACTAATTAAATCCCAACAACTTGCGAATTGACAAAACCAGTAAGTACTAAAATAAATAAATTTTTTTCTTTTGCTATTTGTTATTTACTACAACAATCCCATAATAGATAGTCACATGGTTACTCCAGAAGTATTTTTACTTCAAAAGTATGTTTACAAGGATTTTAACGCTTCATTTATAAGTACGAATTATCTAAAGTGGACGTAAAAACAAAATAATTATTTAAAAATATATGTGGCGTTTTCTAGAGGTAAAAATAAAATTCAGTCTATTTAGCAGAAAAGCGACACGTGTAAGAACTTCACATTCTGGTCATACGTAATGTTAAGGTACCTTACATGTAACATTAAAAATGCCTATGTAATTATTATAAATACAGTCTGTTTATGTTTATGAGTGTAAAGTGTACAGTTACTCCATTTAAACATTTTTGTTGAATTTAATGGCGATGCAGGGATTAATTTAAATACTAGTTTTACGAACAGGATTTGTTGGAAACAGAAAAGTACAAGGCGGCTTATTTATTTCCTATAAATTGGCGTAGTTATTTCTATTTGAAAACCCAATTACAATAATTACAATTACAAAAATAGACAAAATTAATCTAAAAAAATAAATGTTGATACGTCATGTATCAGTTTGTAATTATTACAAGTACAAGCACTACGACGGTTTCATTTGCAGATATCAAATAATCATTTTATTTAAAATAATAGGAACGGAAAAAGACTACCTTTAGCATGTTCGTCAGCTCAAGGTTCTGGTTAATGATGAAATTACATATCTCTCAGAGAGTCTCTGGAAGTAATTCCAACCGTGTCGGTTGCAAAATAATTTGTAGACAGTAAAATGCAGGTCTAAGGTGTACATAATTTTAATTCAATTATTGCGTTCGCACACCAATCTGTGTTTATATATGTTTAGATAATTAGGACAAGGCTTATTGGGATCAGGTAAGATGTCGCCTCACGACATTCCAGTTGTACAATGTCCAATTGTATTTAATCCCCATGATTATAACAATTTAACGGCATATGTTATCTATTTAAATTAGCAGTTTTGAGTAAATGACAGTTATATAATCCATTTCAGTTAATACACTTCAATTCAAGCTTGACAGAAATAATTAGGTATAATTGAAAACAGGATCAATACGAATTTAAATTGTTTAGTCTGCAACGTATTTTTCTAGTCAATTAACTAAGTCGTTCTTCGCAGTATTTAAATGAGGAGTAGTCAATAATATATTGTACAACTACTATTACTATATTATTTCAAACTTTCTTGAGGTCTTCTTATCTATGCTTTTAATTTGTCCTATATTATATTTAGGAGAAGATACTGTACTGATATGAAGACACACATGTTCAGTTTCCTATGGTTAAAAATGGCAATGAATGAATTGAAGATGAAGATGATGACGCACCAACCAATAAATAAGTAATATTTCATCGAAAATCCTAGTGGATGTTTATGAAATTGGCCATGTGATGGAACAACAATAAGAAAGAGGCTTCGTTCACTGAATTTCATCAAAATGCTTGAATAATGGATTTCATATAAATTAAGTGAGGATAAAATTAGGCGTTTGACTATTACAATTTCATACTTGCAGGTAATGCAAATGAGCCCTTAGTGGTATTCTTACATGCGACAAAAAATTGCTTTTAAGTGGTGGACAATGTGCTGAAGCTGGTAAACTTGGTGATGCAGTACTGCGTCTGATATTTTACTATTGAATATCTACCAAGAAGCCAAACAATCTATATAAGTATCTACGTCTCACAAATTGACTAAGTGTTAAAGAAATATTAAAAATGAGCTTGTCTAGTCAATAGAAAAGGCAATACCATAATCCAGGTATTTTTTCATGCGTCTTTTATTTATTTTTGTCATTGTCCTACTTTTTTCCTAGCAAATTCTAAAGAGAAGTTCAAAACTGAGGTGTCTATTTGTTAGTTCCAAGAAACCAAAGAATTTTTCTCCTTACAAAATATTGTCAGTATGTTGACTATACTGGTGACTATTGTGTACCTAAAGTTATTATGATCTATATGCTGTTGATCGATACATCTAACAACGAACAACCAATTCTATCTATACCGAAAAACCGTTTATATTGATGTAACTTTTATCATTTATCAAACAAATGCTTATTGACACCGACCAAACTTAAAGTGTCCGCAAATATTTCAAGATGATGTGTCGCAGGCCTGAAGAATTTTGGCGCCGCGAGTGAAAGGCAATTTAGGAACATAAACCGGCAATCAGAAATTGCAAAAGTTGACACAGGCTCGCCTTGCCCAAAATTTCGTTTCGGCCGCATGTAGGTTAAGGAAATTTCACGGGTATCGATTTTTTGGCCTTTCTATAAACAATCGGAATGATGGTGTGTGGATGGTTTATTTCGGTTGCGAACATCGATTGCATGCACCGTGCACGTGTGGTACTCGTACTTTAGAAAATTTCAAGATTTAATAAGTTTGTTTGTAAATTTTCTGTGGATAACCTTCAATAAAAATGTGTTTAAAATTATCCTTTAAATTAATTACATACTATATGTAAATTAAATTTCGTCTACATCTTTGAAAGGTCAAATGTATGTTTGTATTAGTGCAGACTACTTGTTAATGGCGCCTAAGAAGATTGTCAATGACAATAAATGTCATATTTTAATATTTTTTTGTTGTGATTAAGAATTGGGTATTATGTCACTTATTTCCAGTTCTTCCATTTTAATTAATCTTAATATTAACATTTTTTCTCTTTGAAAGGAATACGGATAATAATTTTAAAACGTAAATTATCGACATCATGGGATACCTATAACGAAATGCATGCAATGACTGTATAGTTTTATCTGTTTTTCCATAAAAATGAGATATGGAAATTTGAATTAATTTAACTCAAATTAACATTTAAATGGTTTTCTAATAACATTACATTAAAAGTATTGACAAATCGTTATTAGTCGGTTATAAAAATTTTAGAATTTATGACTTTTTGTTTTAGAATAATTGCAACAATAATTTTGCAGTGACGTCAATTGGTTATGCGATAAAACTATTGGCTTAACCGCCATTCGAGCGGATCAATTGGCATTTTTAATTGGAAAAATATTTATGACGGTAACTTAATTAATTGAGAAAATAAGCAAAATACAATTCTAAAATAAAAACAGAATATCAATTAAAAATATAAATAAACTAGAATTTATTTATAAATTTTATGAGATGACATTATTTTTTTATTTTAAAGATTTTTAATATCGATTTCCACAAACAAATATTTTTTGGTGAAAACACATATAAATGATAATATTTTAAAGTTGAAACATTAAAATGTCAGAGTCTTGTTTATTTAAAACAGTTTTGTTGGTTTCAAAGTACACGTAGAGAAAGTTCTTTTAACCATACTCTTTTTAAATTTAAAAAATATACTCATTTAATATCAGATTCTAAAATTCCATAGGTTAACTTAACCATTAATAAACATTATCTGTTTTTATACACTTTCTTACGTATAAGAGTCCTTGCATAATTAAAATAAATCCGTTATTTTTATAAAAAAATAATTACCATGAATTATTAACGACATAATTGCGAAAACCTTTACCTCATTATCAAATAAAATAAATAAATAATGTGAAGTATATTAATCCTATATTAAAACCATCGTTTTATTAATTTACTTAGAAGTTAATCGATATTGATTTTAGCACAGGCTTATCTACGTGTCTTTGTTCCAGAAGTTTCCCCCAACCACGCTTCTATTAATATAAAGGTAAACCACGTGACCAGAATAAATTACAACTAAAAAACTTAATAGGATAGACTTAACCTTCTTCTATGTCATTTAAACGCCATTGAAAAGTGTGCCGAATTACGAAAGTAAGTACGTAATGAAGACCGCCTTTTGGTAATTCCCGGTACTGCAATTTAAATAATTGAAAGTAATACTGTGAATACGCTTTAAAATTCCAAGAAGTTGGAAAAAAAACATTCTCATGGCACAGTGATTATAATTAAGGGGGATTTACTGGAGCTCAGACATCAGAAAACGTTATGTAACCGACAGATCAATTTTTTACAATGGATATTGAATCGGCAAGGTGGGGTTAACATTCATAATAGAAACTCTGTGGACTGATTTAGAGCTGGCTGCTACCTGGTCCCTACAAGGTTACGTCGTTCGTATTGTGTTCGACGGAACGAAGATCGTTCCAATCAAAAATATGGGAACGGTAATATTTTCAAAACCAGATCCCACATTTCTAGTTTAAATTGTACACTGCAGATGAAAGTAGACTTAAAGGATCTTATTAAATTAAACGAAATATAAAAAATTGGAATAGATATATGTAATTTGAACAGACAAAATTATTGATTTTATTAGTATTCTGATAAGATAAACAGGATTATAAAAATACAATTTAAAAGTTTTTATCTAATTGCATAGTATATAATATTTTTGATATTATGAATTATAAATTAATTGAATTTCAACACTACAAAAAAATACATACTCATTGTGGATTTTCGCTTAAAATATTTCAATAATTTAGATCTCCCACATGCAATTTTTTCAAAATTGTAAAGAACGCAGTTTAGAAAGCCCAAGTAGGTTATAATTACGAATATAAGTATAAACTGTTTAAAAATATTACATAATTTCATTGTGCAAACTAACAACACCTAGAAAACTGCCACGGTATCTTTATTGTTACTAAGTGAATTGGAGATTTCGATTGCCGGTCCACTTGCATATATTACAAATATTTAATTATTGTTTATTGATGAAGTTTCGTCTGTAACATTGCACAAATAATTAATAAATTAAAATAACAAGGGATTTATGACAGGATGGTATTAAAATTTCAATTTTTTTATTAATATTTATGACACCTTCACCAAATGATCCATGGCAGTATTGACAATGACATTAATAAAACACCAAACAAACTATAAATAAATAATTAGATTGTATAGTACGGTAATATCGATTTAATGCGGAAACATTGGTTTGCCCCTGAACGATTTCACGTGTCCACGTATCGAGTGTTGATGCAGGTTTTATTTTTATTGCTACCAAACTTTGTACGCAAGTAATAAAATAATATTTAATATATTTGTTAGTTCACGTGTAAAAACGACGTTTTGTTACGAAAATTAAAAAAAAAAAAACTTCCATCGATGAGACGATAACTTTAATCACTTACCTAGAGGTGATAGACTCGAAAGCTCCGAATCTGCAACAAATCATTGTTATTAGTTACATTAATAATTTTAAAAGAGAAATAAATAAATAAATGAAATAGGGATTTTGTGATACTGATTGGACAAATCGCTTATTATTTAATCGGCATATATTTCCTTCCTTAAGAGAAACTGTATAGCGGTGTAACTTTCTCAATGATTTTAAATTGGACATCTGACACATTTATAAGTAATCATTTGACAAGACTCTTCCTCCATCCAAGTTTAGTAAAATTTAGACGCCTTTAATTGAGAAAGTCTCCACATTCTAGAAATATGTAAATTGTTACACAAATTATTCAGTTTATATTTAACAATAAAAATAATTCTAAATGTTTAATTTAGCTCTACAATATACTCGAAGGTGTTTGGACTAAACTGTGTAAATTTACATTTCGCTTTTTAAGTGTAAATAATTCCTTCTAATATATCAAATAATTATGTATAAAATATTTTAAAATAGCAATTTGTAATACTGCATAAATATTTCTTATAAATAGCAAGTAATTCATGTGGCCTTGATTTATTTTTACTGATTGCTTAGTTTGTGGCGGTAGAAGGTGCAAATATTTAAGATCGTGGTAAATAATAACGGTGTTAAAAAATAATATTTGGGATAGTTGAATCAGCAGGTGAACTACTTAACTAATTTGTTCTGGAAAAATTTTTTTTTAAAAATATTAGTCATATTGTTTAATGCCGATATTTTTTAAAATAATGGATTAGGGGCGTCTTTATTTTAAATTGTTGATGCTACTTAATATGTGTTGGATTAACATAAATGGTCAGAAGAATCATTAACTCAAATACAAAATCATAGTAAAGTATAGTTTTAGTTTTGTTATTCAACAAATCCCTTCTGGTCACCCAGCACGTAAAAGTAGTAATTTATATAATTTATAATGAATTAATTAACTTCCTGATTGATTAAATCATATATTCGAAACTTGCATGCACGCAATTTTCAATGTATCTATTTTCTATTTCATGCAAATAAATATTCGCCTGAAGAAGTTTTTTACTCCTATATAAATATTTCCGTTAAGTATTTTTTTAATTAAATGTATATTTACTTACATATTTACTAATTGAGAAACGAGGTCTTTTCAAGAAAGAGTACAACAAACGACTAAATCATATAAAAGTCTTTTTTAATATTTTTGTTATCTTAAGTGATCAAAACATATACATTTACATAATTATTTCCTTTTGCGTGTATATTCTAATAAAATTCTTGGTATTTTATAAAATTCTATTTCATAAAATGAAAGATTTAGATTTTATTTAAAATACAATTATTCTGATCAAAAAGCGTTTGATCCTACTGCATTTTGAGAGAGATATTGAGCCCGACAGAGACAGTAAAAGTCTGCATATTTGCACGTAGTTGAACACTTTTACTATCTCTGTCACACAAAATGTTTCTTTCAAAATTCAGTGGGATCAAACGTTTTTCGATGGGTATATAATAAATATATTTGCATATTAAAATAATATTTTTTCATGTTAATTAGAACTATTTATAGTAACTTTTAAATAAGAAAATATTTTATAATAATTCAATTTAAATTAAAGTAAAAAATGAAAATTGCTGGGTTCCCACCTATACCATATAATTCGACCAAAATGATCAATATGTAAATTAATATTGGATAACAGTAGCATGAGAAACACAATCATCTCACTAATAAATTAATTTTAACTCTTATTGTTTTGTGCATTAACAATAGTGACAGACATCGAATCAATTAAATTATCAATGGAGTAGCGATGTAGATGCCAAACGTCGCAGTTTCGAATTGATCATATGAAAATATATCGTTCATGTGATCAATTGAACCTGACTCAATGTTCTTGACCCCGTGCCTAACGATTTGTACAATATATGAGCCCCTATGTTTTAATTGGACACACTGTTTATTTGGCATCGGTGTTTTAATTAATTATATATATATATATATATATATATATATATATATATATATATATATATATATAAACAAAGGATAAAAGCAGGTAAAAAAATTATTTCAGTTATTCATATAATTTAAAATTAAAGCAGTCTTACCATTAGAAATATGCTTAACAAATAACAGTTTGTATTCAAAAAATAATTCGTTTAACAATTTGTAGCTCCATCTATTTAAGTAATTTTTAATTTATTAATGGAAACTGTAGACGAACGCGACGCCCTCTTTACGGCGTTTAACAAACTTATGAGACTTTCACAGATGTCGTAGCTTGAGTTAGTTCATATCTCCACCACATTACTAAATTCAATTATTTATTGTAGATGGCATACATGTCCTATTATTGCAAAAAGTCGTGCTCTAATCGTGATGTTTTAATTAGTCTATTAAACACTAGATGGAGCCACCAGGATTAAATTTAGAAAAATCGAATAACCTGTTCATTTATTATGGGTATTGCTATTTAGCAAATTATATAAACAAACAATAGGAATTGCGGTTTCCATTAAATGTAAATATGAGAAATGTTTTGATATAAGTTAGCAAATAAAATAGTTTCCAACGAATAATACACTAAAAAAATGACATACACACTGGGACATTTTAGGGAGAACATATATAGTGTAATTTTTATCCGTAAGAAATTTATTTTCAAATGCACAAAAATTGATATAATTATGAATTATTTGTTGCTTTCGAATTTACTCACTATTTTTAAACCGTAGATTCGTCGACATTTTTGACACTTAGTTTAAATTTTACACATTCACTAATGCACTTTTTGATGAACTAAAAGCCCCCCCAACACAAAACACTTAACCTAACATATCTGGTTTTGTTATATTTTATTTGCGTTAATACCAAAATTAATAACATCCAGTCTAGCCCAAGGAAAAGTTTGTTGAGATAAGAAGCGATCAAATTCGATTTCCTTTTGTCCGTCATTAATTGTTTAACGTATCGATAGAATGTAACTTGTTTTTAACACGTACCGAAATTGAGTTGGTTAATAAAGAATAAAGAGTCGTCACATTCAATCGACATTTAAAAACCATACACCTTTTCTTTTTTCTTTTATCAATATACAATGATTCATGTCAATCATGTGATAAAATACTAATTTAGGGTTTAAATTTGATTGGTCAGGATAATCTTCGAATTTATTTGGTGGTATAAAACTATAATTTCTTCAGATATTAGTGGGTCCATAGCTGATATTCTCAAATATTGATACTTTTGATTGATAGTTTTTAAGTCATAAAAAGCGGTATTAATTTGTAATTAATTTGAAAAAAAATCTGTCTAACGACTTACTGATTATTAAATAACAAATTTACTAGTCAAAATATCAAAAAGATCATTTAAATATTTATTTTGTTATTGTTATTATACTACAAGAAGCAAATGATACAAACAGGAGACTTCATTCGATGATTAAGGTATAGAGAGTTATAATGGTTTTGATGCTATCTTCAATAAGAAAATTGCTTCAATTAAAGTGCAGATTAACTAAGTGGTTGTTCTTCTTACACAAATCTGAAGGTCAATTTAATAATGTATAACATTAATAAGATATTCTTTTTTTAATTAACTAGGAAGCATCGATGAGAAAAATTATCACCCTGTGTTTTTCCCATGAAACCGTTGGGTTGTAAAGGATTTCTAAGGTTAAAAAGACAATAGTTTCAATAATATTGACATCAAAGATTAAATTACAAGTGTTCAAGTGTTGCATAAAAGAAGGAAGTAATATAAGAAAGTTTATTTTAATGAATAAATGTGAGATTCAATAATTCCACTTTAATTGTTGTTTTATTAATACATAAACCACAAATCGATTTTACAATTCACTTCAACTACAAAAACGTGTAACTAATATGAAACATCTCATGTAAACAAAAATTATTGTGTTATTAAAAATAACATCATTGTAGTAGAATATCATATAATTGTACGAGAATTATATATGTTAATAATTTGTGATAATTAAATAACGATAATAAATAATAAATAAATATAGTAACTAAGAAGATTCTGTAATTTTTAAGGAAGTTCAAAATTAAAACTATAAATAAAAAAATATCTGTGTTTATATTATTTTAAAAAATAACTACCTAATGGAATTTAACAAGTGTAATTAATTAATCACCAAATAAGATATAAAATTATTGTACGTAATCCTATCTGAGTGTTATAGAAACATAAAGCACGTGACGCTCATAAAATTGGGATTAAAAATGTAGATTGCCTACATTTAATCACGAATTCAATTTCTGAAAAAATAGTAGTCATCTTAAATTTTCCAGTAAAAACATATACATCAATCAAATCCCTTAATGGCAAGTTGCTATTAGCAATTACGTGAAATTTATAAAAATGTGTCATTTTTATATGATCTTGTTATCTTGGCAAGCAATTCATTAGTGCTGTGAAAATATTTACCTGTATCGTTAAGAAGCGCCTGTATCGAATCATCCTTAATGTCCGTTTCTGTAGACATAGCTGTAACAATAATAACCAGTTAGAATTGAACATGGGAAGTAAATATTTTAATGGGATTGCTTATCTCTTTAAACAACAGTCTATTAATATCTGCACAACGAGAAAGGTACAAATTATCGGCAATACACATTTATCTGGACTAGTCCGGAATAGTAATCGTAAAAAGGGGCGGGTATATACCCTTGAATAAAAATTTGACATTAACCTTGACCTCAACTTTTAAACATTTAGAGAGATATATTTTAATTATATTGTGTCCCTTGAAGTTTACGATTACGTTAACGAAGTTGCACTTGATTCTATTTTAAAATAAATAATTTATTCAAAATCAATATAAAATATTATAGTCAAGTACATAAAAAAGTAGCACCATAAGACAAAACTTAAATTCTAGGTGAAAAAATCATGTTGATTGGACAGAACTAGTTTTAAATATTACTAGACTGATTACATAACTAGATCAATTTGATCTTGCAGTTGAGACATAGTCGCATAATTTTTTACATATGTCGTATTACAAGGTTGTTAGAATTGTAAAAATTCCGCAACCATTTTAAAATGTAATTGCCACTGCAATTTTATGATAAAATTTATATTTATAAAAAAATGTGCAGTCCCGATTTAGATTCGATTGTTGCATAAGGCATAGTCATTATTTTCTATTTATAAGTACGTAATTGTATCATGTGGAAAAATAATTTATAAACGTGCACATAAAAAACATAGACATCTTATAGTCATTTGTGAAGTTCAAGCTTCAAAGTGCAAAAATATGTATATTTTTATATCAGTGTGTCACAACGCAACAGGTGATTCAACATTTGGAGAATGGTAAAAAGTACAAATTGCAATTGTAATGTTGGAATAAATCTGTACGCATTTAATGTATATATGTAATATCAAAGATGCGGTTTCTTAAATGCGATGGGAGTTAATTAGAACCGTGAGAGGCGTAACAGGATACAAAAGAAATGGAGAGGTGCTGCAAACCTTGACCTTATACCAAGAAATCATTTTTCTTAGATTAATTGAAAAATTGTCGCTCATTATATGCCTGTTACAAATCGATAGTTCAGATAACTAAATACTATCTCGTTTAGAATAAATATACGTTTTTATGTAATGGTTGTGGAAATCAGTTTCCGGAACACTTCTAGTTTTCGGTTCGAAGCTAGATAATGTTGTTATCTGGCCTTCACACTCGCTCGATTTGAAACCAAGGGAACGGATTTGAGGCCATAATGCAGCTTACATTTACGATTGGTGATTGGCGAGTTTTTGTTTCCGTGTGTCTATTTTTTGTATAATAACACCTGTTTTATAGAGATGATATTTTAAATACCTATTACATGGACTTTAATATAATTCAATGTCAAACGACTTTATTAAATTTTAATATTTAATGTAATATAATGTAATTGAAAAACATACAATTCTATATTTATTATTTACTTTTCAACGGACTTTTTTAATAAAAAATATATTAGAGGCCTCAATTAAATAAAATATTGAGTTAAATCATTTATTTAATCGAAAAAGCATGAACGAACGAAAAATAAATTCCTCGTACCAGCCTTCAGAATTAAAATTTAATTTTAATTAAAATGTCGTCTTAATATTACTAACATATGAAAAAATAATTACATCTTAAAAACGGAAATAACATATTTGAAAATAACATTTTAAAAATTAAAATATTATTTTTACTGGTGGTAATTAGGTTTGTTGTTTTTACTATAAATAGAAGGAAAATTGTAATAGGTAACCATAAAACACAAATGCAATTAAAAGTCTAATCATTAAATTGTAATGTATTATTTTTATAACGTAGTAATTGTCTACAAGTTTTATGTAAATAAACAACATTATGACTGCATTGTACCACTCAATCAAACTAAACTAGAATGATTTTTAAGAATTAATCTTGGAGAACCTAATGCTTCTGACAAACCTGTTGTTTCTGTAACATCCATGAATACGTCAAAATACAATATAATTGCACTATTAGAAACTTGCACAAAAACTAAATAATAAATGTATCAATAAAGTCCTATTTAAAGGTGTTAAATTTAGAATCTCTTGACGTATTTTATCGTTACTCATTTGGCAGTTGAACCACATATTTACAAACATTTCGGGTAAACGTATCACCACGAAAATTGAAATGATAAAATTTACCATTAAAAATCACTCCAAAAATCACACTAAACATCGCAGTCGATTTATTTCACGTGCGCCTATTTGGAAATTCGAATTTGAACTGAGAAACACGGACATGTGATCAATGGTGTCAATGAAATGATATGATATCAAAGATTAGATGGCTCGAATCTTGCAAAAAAAAGTGTGTACATGCCGAGATTAAATCTGGGGCTATTGTCAGTTATCACCGATAATCAAAGGCATGCAAAAGTATGTGACATTCGAATATCTATTATACAAAAAAGTAATAATAATTTGTAACACTTGAAACGCACCTGATGGGGGTTAATATGAAAATTTTGCTTTGAATATGTCGTCATAAAACGTCGTATAATTAATTTAATTAAGCAGTGCAGTTTTATTACCGGAGACACGATAATATTTTTAACAGTACACAAAACTAATTTTAGTCCAATTTTCTGGGAGGGATTGATTATATATCGATGTTGTCGTCCTTCATCCGATAAGTTCAAATATTGATTTCATATTCTTAAAGGTGTGACATCAATGTAATTAATTTGGTCTGTGCCATATATAGCGTGCAATAAACCTAATGTATATGGGACGTGGAGAAGCCGAAACGAAAACGAACACGCGAAAACTGAAAAGGCATTGTTTGCCAAATTCTGTTTCGACCAACGAACAATAAACAAACAACAATTTAATCATAATTGAACGCGATTGCGTTAATAAATTTCATTTTCATGGGTCAAAGTCGGCAACATCAATCAATACTTATTATTTTGCTTGATTGAGTGCTCAGCGTCCCATTTATAATTAATTTTAATATTTAACATTGTTTGCACAATAAAACAATTATTTTAAATATGTAAAAACAATGGTTTTAAATTTTATTATACATTGTGATTTACTAATTGTTAGTTACAAAATGAACATTAATCATTCATTTTAGGTGTATTTGATTGCCCATTAATTTAAAAAACAAAAATTAATGCGGTTTCAAGCCGAAATTGATGTTAATGGGCTAATAATGTTAGGACGTGATCGAAGTGTTAGGGACGTGATGGATATGCACAATTAACGAATTTTGTTTTATTAAACTTTTAGATAATGATATTGTTAATTTGATAATGAAATAAAAACACTACATTATTTTCAATTATTTGTGACGTCAAGAAAATGATCTCACACTTAACAATTAATATTTAAATAATATGTTTCAATCAAATTATTTGGGAACCAAGAAGACCAGTTTCGTTTCCAATTAGTTGTAACTTTACAGAGGATTAAGATTTACATTCAGAATGTAAAATTACATATCCCATTAATAAATTAAATGTATATAGAATGATAAATAGTAACACAGGGACTTAATAATAAACCGAATCCTTGGCCTTGTTATTGTCGAGAAGTCATCGGACACTTAACAAATGTTCTCATTGAATCGACTCAAAAAGTCCTGCGATGAATTTTTATTGTGCATTTCCAGGCGATCGGAAATTCGTGCGCCGTAGATGAAATATAAATGATTCCTGTGTATGACAGTGTTGAAATACTACACCTGTTGCGAGTATGCTACCGTTTATTGGTAATTTTATGTTTATTTTATTTCTTATCTATTGACAATTACTTGTTGTGGAACATTGAAAATGCAATTTCAACACAATCAAAATATTTCACTTTTAATAAAATATTATTATAATATTCCTTTGTTAAAGTGACTTAGTGATTTATATAAAACAAATTTTTGAGTATTTTACTCAGTTGCATATGGGAAAATTGATTTGAAGTATTGTTTTTAAGTAATTTAATTTTTATCTCTGTGTTGTTTATTATAATATTTAGGTTGTATGAAAAATTAGGTTTCAATCAACAATGTGTTTAAATATTGATAAGATTTAATATCAACTTTTAGAAATCTAAAATTTTTTACGTGCTAGTAAATTATTTTACTGTATGTTATTGTAAAACACTGAACATTTTAAACACTTTTTAAAAAATACTGTGAAATGTAGTTCAATCATATAGTTGATATTCACAAAATAGAAAAAAAAATATTTAAATCTAGCTAGTTTTTAAACTATTAGATTATTACTGTTAAATCACAGTAGAATGAACAACTTCCAGAGAATGTGGATCTGTCCTAATTAAAAAATGACTTTATTGTAGCCCATTTTTAGACAATTTAACTATTATTGTTAAATCATATTAAATTGATCTTATTGCCAATAAAAACTTACTTAAGACACGAATAGAAAAATAACGTTTAACTCTAGTTAGATTTCATGTGGCATGATGTGATGGACATAAAATGTGCGATTTCTAAAAGAGAACATT